>NW_027256885.1:71422202-72022202 GCF_029215685.1 Pituophis catenifer annectens | reverse complement strand
TTTCTTTAAGAAACAACTGAGCCACGTAATCAGGGTTTACTGAACCCTGTAATTAGGCTACAGTGCATAAATAAGCAGCACAGAGAAGCGTTCGTTCTTCCTGGTTCTTCCTGCTTCTTCCGGATTGATACCTGATTGTATCCTGTTGCTTACTGCGTATGGTACTGTATACCAAGAGCTACTAAAGTCTGTTTGCTTTGGTAAGGGAAGATACTTACTGGACTGATATTACTGTTTATGACCTTGGACTGTTTTACTTACATCGAGACTGCTTGTTATCTATAAAAGTATTTTTCTCACAAGAGCTGGACGTTTATCTCCTTCCCTGTGTGTTTCTGCTCTGCTCGTTGCACAAGCAACAAATACTTTTTACACACACCCTAACAGACTGAACACGCAGAAGGTGTTAAAATAAAAAATTGTGAAAACTATTTGGAATGCTCAGTATGTAAATCTACAAAACTAAAAACTAGTCCCAGGCCTAGAAAATCAACAAGGTCAACCAACAAAATTTTTGATTTAGTACACATGGACCTGGTTGGTCCACTAACTCCATCAATCACTTATAGAAAACGTTACTTCTTAACCATAGTGGACGATTATAGTCGCTATGGATTTGTATATACATTAAAACACAAAGATGAAACTTTTCAGAAATTTAAAGAATTTTATAAACGCGTAGAAACACAACACAATATCAAAATAAAACAAATCATGACAGATAGGGGATGTGAACTCATGTCTAAGGAATTCTCCCAATGGCTGAAGGACAAAGGAATGTTACATTACACATCTAGCCCATTTTCTGCGTTCCAGAACGGAATTGTAGAGAGGAAGAACTCAACATTACAAACCATGATTAGATGCACATTGGAAGATGCTGGCTTAAGCAAACAATTCTGGTCAGAAGCCCTACATTATTCCAATTACACACAGAATAGAACCTGGTCCAGCATTGTAAATAAGACACCATATGAAGTGATGTATAATAGGAAACCAAAATTAGCACACATGCACATATTTGGAGTCACTGCAGACGTACACATACCTAAACAATTAAGAAGAAAGGGAGAAAATGTGTCTAGAAGACTCAGATTTATGGGATATGAGACAGGCACGAAAGGATACAGATTCATTGATAATAATAACAAATTTATAGTTTCCAGAACAGCTGTGTTCCATGAACAGGCCAACTGGTCTAAAATACATCTTAATGAAATATTCCCAAGTAACAACAAAGATACAAAACCCCAAGAGAAAGGGACTATAGAAAAGCAAAATGACAACAAACATAGAAACAAAACCAAAACATGGACAAATAGTCAACACAAAATAAAGACAGATACACTAACAAAAAAGGAAGCAAGATATTTGCATGATAATAATAGTAAACCTGAAAAAACAATTAGAAACACCAGAAACCAAATGCCAAATAAATACAAAGATTATATAATGCATATGGATGGAGAATCAACAACACCTAATACGTATGAGGAAGTGTTAAAACTTCCTCGTAAAGAAAAAGAAAAATGGGAATTAGCAATGAAGAAAGAAATGGAAAGTTTACAAGGATTAAATGTATTTACACCTGCAGTTGCACCGAAGGACAAAACCATTATTGGCACTAGGTGGATATATAAAATTAAAAATTTAGAGGGAGGCAATAATCTATACAAGGCTAGATTAGTTGCACAGGGTTATGCACAGAAATATCCGGAGGACTATACTGACACATACTCCCCCACAGTAAGAACTGAGAGTGTCAAAACAGCTCTAGTTGTAGCATCAGCACTCAATCTCGATGTATTCCAATATGACATACAGACTGCGTATTTACACGCAAAACTAGATAAGGAAATATATGTAAGAGCACCTCACAGTCAATACACAAACAAGAATGAGACTTGGTTATTAAACAAGAGTTTATACGGGTTAAAACAATCTGGTAAACGATGGTATGATTGTTTAGTAAAAGTACTTAAAACTATGGATTTCAATGCTACTACTGCTGATAACTGTTTCTTTGTTAAAAAGGGTGATGATTACATAGAATTTGTATTGATCTATGTGGATGACATTTTGTACATAGGTAAACATAAAGAAAGAAGAGAAACATTTGTAACTAAGCTAAATGAACATTTCTCATTGAAATCTTTAGGCAAAGTAAATAAGTATCTTGGTGTTCAAATTAATAAAACTAAAAGAGGATTCAAACTTACTCAGAGAGATAAGATCATAGAACTCTTGAACAAATGCAATCTAAGCGATGCCAAACCCTGTGACACTCCTATGCAGACAGACTTCCTAAGAAATGCAGATGAATCATCCCCTGAATTCAAAGATAATACATTCTATAGGTCTATCATAGGTTCCCTTCTTTACATTTCCAATTGGACTAGACCTGATATCGCTTTACCCCTCAATTTATTGTCCAGACATGTCAGCAAACCAACAATGTACCATTGGGAAGCTGTTAAAAGGATATTAAGATATTTGAAGAATACCTTAGATTTTTGTTTGATATTAGAGCCTAACAATGTTAAGGAGCCAAACCTCACATGTTACGCAGATGCAGATTGGGCTGGAGACACTTCATGCAGAAAAAGTACATCTGGTTATGTATTCCTCCTAAATGATTGTCCAGTTTACTGGTACACTGGCAAACAAGATTTAGTGGCCACTTCAACGACAGAAGCAGAATATGTTTGTTTATCTAAAGCAGCAAATAACCTTGTATGGTTTAATGATTTAATTTCTAATGTTTGGAAAAAACCTGCCTTACCTTTTGTCATGCATGAAGATAATAAAGCGGCTATCGAAATATCTAGATCTGACGCCATTGGACAAAGGTCCAGACATATAGACATAAAATTTAAACATGTGAGACAATTATCTCAGGATGGATTTATTAAAGCGGTGCATTGTGAGACATCAGAACAATTAGCTGACATATTGACAAAACCTTTGCCATTTAAGCAGCATAAATACTTGACTTCCAAGTTATATGTTTTGTATTGTCCAGAATCTGAATGTAATTGGTGTAGCATATCGAATCGGCATTTAGAGGGGGATTTGTCACATGTAAATGCCTTATTCTCTAATATGTAAATAGTATATGAACGGGATATCAGGGGTTAATTTATTCTTCACTTCTTAATGTATTCATACTTTACCACTCCCATACCTAGCTCCACCCATTGTATATATAAGGAGCTGCAAACACCCATTCCTTGCTTCTATCTGTGAATATTCAGTGAATATAGAATGCCTAGTGTAAATAAAGAGAGATATATTTGAACTTTCAACTCTTACTAGTTTTATTGAGTCTGATCCTGAAAATATTGCAACAAATATTTTATAGATTCCGCTCATTAAGCCTTTTATCCCTTTATTTTCTTCCTTTACAGTTTGATTTTTTTCAATTAATTCCTCAAACCTCGTTAACTCTCTACACTCTCCATTTTCTCTTATACAATTTTTAGTCCATTGTTCCACTTGGCTATAATTTAACCAAGACAACCGTTTTCCTCCTAGAACCTCTTCCAATTCCCCACGTGTCCTCATTCCTCCTAACCATTCCCTTAATTTCATTTTATTTTTCTCTTTTAAAATTTCATTCACTTTATTCTTCAAATTCCCTGGGAACTTTTCCAAAATTACTACCGATGATAATGGAGAGTTCTTTGGAAGCAACCTCCCTTTATATTTACTCCAAATTTCCCAATGAAACTTCAGGAGAGGATTGCTTATGCTCTCAGCCCATTTCCACCTTCCATAAAAAATATATTTTCCAACTTCCATTCTAATTTGGTTTTAATTTTAGATTTATCTTCCAACCATTCCAATTCCCCTATTCCTAAAATTGCCTCTATAACATGTCTAAGCCTGTTAGCGACATAATATAATTTAATATTTGGGAGTCCTAAACCCCCTTTTTTTGGCTTAGTTACCACTTATTTTTATTTATCCTCGTTTTCTTATTCCCGTTACAATAGTTGTTCAGTATATTCTGCCAACTCTTTAACTCTAATTCTGATATTTTTATTGGTAGCATCCTAAAAGCAAAATTGATCTTTGCTAAAATCTTCATTTTTACTAAGGCAATTCTTCCAAACCATGATAAATTCAACCTTTTATATTTATTCAAACTTTCCAAAATCTCCTTCTTTAAGCTGCCTAGATTTTCCTTTTCTAACTTCTCCAAATTTTTTGTAATTCTAACTCCCAGGTATTTAATATGATCTTTAATTCTCATTTCGCTTTGCTTCCCTTCCCAATCCTTCTCTTCCCTATTAGTGTAATTAAACAGCATCAACTCAGATTTTGACCAATTTATTCTTAATCCAGTTATTTCTTCAAATTCTTTTAGATGCCATCCAATTCTTTCCATCTTATCCACTATATTCTTAACTGTTAACAATGTATCATCAGCAAACATATTTAGTTTTATTTTACCTATCCCTTCTATCTCCCCGTCATCTCTTAATGCATTGGCCAAAAGTTCCATAACCAATACAAATAGGACAGGTGAGAGTGGGCACCCTTGCCTTGTTCCTCTGGCGAGTTGTATCTTGTCTGTAACTCCATCATTCACTACCACTAAAGCAGAGTTCCAAGAATATAATTGATCTATTACACCTTTAAATTTCTTTCCAAACCCCATTCTGTCTATTACCATCTTTAATGCTTGCCAGCTCACACAATCAAAGGCCTTAAAGATATCTAACGCTAATATCCCCGCTTTAAGCTTTAGATTTTTGATCTCGTGAATTACATTTAGCACTCTTCCAACCAAATTATGCATTTGACGGCCCATTACAAATCCACATTGATCTTCCCTTATATAATTACCTATAAAATTATTCATTCTTCTTGCTAAAATAGTTGAAAAAATTTTTGCATCTTGATTTATTAATGATATTGGTCTGTACGAGTCAGGGAGCGTCGGATCCTTATCTGGTTTAAGTATTAATATTATTAACGACTGCTCCCATGATTCTGGACTCTTTTCCCCTTCTAATATTGCATTATACAGCTTTAATAATTTTGGTACTAATAATGTTTTGAATGTTTTATAGAATTCTGTTCCTAATCCGTCTACCCCAGGTGATTTACCCACCTTTAAACTTCCAATTACTTCTGCAATTTCCCTTTGCGATATACTCCTTTCCATTAATTCTTTATGCTTCGTTTCCACACCCCTTTTTATATATTTCCCAATATAAGCTTCCATTCTATCCTTCTTAACCTCCTTACCCTTGTACAACTCTTGATAAAATTCCTGGAATATTTTTTAACTTTCCTTTCATTGTACTACAATAATTCCCCAATTTATCTTTCACTATACCTATTGAATTTTTAGCTTTCTCCTTTTGTGTGAGCCTGGCAAGCATCTTAGAATTTTTATTGCTATTTTCAAAAAATTCTCTTTTCATGTATATTAAATTATTCTGAACTTCCTCTAAATTTTTATTCTCTAATTCTTTTTTTTAGCTTGTAATTCTATTAATTTCTGTTTATTTCTTGTATGCCAGTACTCTTTTTCCAATTTCTTAATCTGTTCCTCTAATTTTTCCCGTAATGCAGTTTCTTGCCTTTTAACACTACAGGCTTCCCTAATACATATTCCCCATGTCACCACCTTCATGGTGTCCCACACCATTCTCGTTGCTATTTCTCCTTTTTCATTAATTTCCCACAATTCTGATATCTCCTTTTGCATTTTCTCAACCACTTTCTCATTTTTAAGAATCCTTGTAGTCACCTTCCATCTAACCGCTTCTCTATAGTCTTTTTTTACCATAAAGTCTAAACTAACCACCGCATGATCTGTTACTTTAATTACTCCCACTTCCATTCTACACAACTTAGTTGCCATATCCCTAGAAACGAAAACATAATCAATTCTAGAATAGGATTTATAGGTTGGGGAACAATATGTGAAACCGGGCTCCCCACCTTTAAGAAAATGCCACCCATTCACATAATCTTTTTCTTTTATTAATTTATTTAAAATGGTGATATTATTCCTCCTTTCAGCACTTGTGGGATTGGTCCTGTCCAATCTATTATTCATAACCATATTAAAATCTCCACCTAAAATGACATGTCCTTCTTTAAATTCTTCTATTACTTTAAACAATTCTAAAAAAAATTCTCTATGTCCCGCATTTGGGGCATAAACATTAACCAACGTATATTTTGTACTTTCAATTTGACCTTTAATCATAATAAATCTACCATGCCCATCTTTTTTTATACTCTCCATAATAAATCCAGTTCTTTTAGAAATCAGTATGGCCACCCCATTTTTTTTTTTTGAAGTCCCCAGTGACTTTTCATAATGGAGTGACCACTTCAAACGCACTTCATTTACTCCCTCCTTATCCTGGTGAGTTTCCTGCAAGAAAATGATGTCAGATCTTTCCTTGTTTAACAATTGTTCGATTCTCCTCCTTTTCACTACTGCCCCCAAACCTTTGACATTGAGTGTTGTAATTCTTATAGTTTTATCCATATTCAGCACATACAAATTCTTTACGATCCCTTGTGCACTTTAACTTAAACCAACATATAAGAAAACACAAAACGACCTCAACTAAATAACCCTCATAACCTACCCCCCTTCCCCACCCCCACCCCCAAATCTCCCCAAACTCTTCTCCCCCCACTAAATCCCCAGTAGCCTAATGCTCCAGCCATTCCCTTAAAGGTGTGGGGGGGAGATGAAGCCCACAATCCAGAACCAGCAAGCCTTCTAGTATTAATATTTTACAGATTTATCATCTCAGTCTTGTCGATTTCACTTCCCACTTGCCGTGGCTCCTCTTCCTCCACCATTGGCACTTTTAGAAACAGCATCGTCCTGCAATTCCAGCCCCAGACTTTTAAGTAGCTCAATGCCTTGCTCCAAAGAGGTAATCCTATATTGTTTCCCATCATACATAAACTTCATAAATACTGGGTATCCCCATGCGTACTTTATCTCCCTTCTCTTGAGCTCTTCGGTGATTGATTTAACACTGCACCTCCACTTAATTGTTTGGTAACAAAGATCGTTATAAACTTGAACTGTAGATCCTTGAAACTTCAGCACAGCTAACGAGCTCAGTTTCATCATCAGCTGCTCTTTTTTATAATAATTAGAAAATTTTACCAAAATGTCTCTGGGGCGAAGTCCAGCTCTGAAAGCGCTCACTCTGTGGACACGTTCAATGTCCTCTTCTCCCGTGGCCAAATTAGGGATTATTTCTTTAAACGATCGTGGGATCAATTTCCTCAAGTCCTCTCCTGTCATCTCTGGTAAATTTTGAATTCGTATTGATGATCTTCTGCTTTGATCTTCCAGAGAAATCAGCCTTTTCTCATGCTCATCAAACTCCAAAGAGTGCTTTTCTTCCAACTGCCTCATTTGTTTCCCTAATTGGTCAGTTTCCACTCTAAGAAGCTTAATCTGTTTATCATTATGACTAATATTTATAGCTAATTGGTCCATACGCTTGTCAACTTTTTCTGCATAATCATCCATTCTTTTAAATATCGCTTCTTTAGTGCTAGTCAGCATTTCTCTGAGTTCATCAACTGTTGCTGGCTGTGAGCCAGTTTTCACCGCCATTATTGTTTCACTTTCTGAGCTCTCTTGCTCTGATTCACACAGAGATTGTCTTTTTAATCGTGCCGTGGTGTGATTTGAAGGATGGATACCTTGCCACTTATATTTGCTAACACCTTTTTGTTTTTTCGGTGGCATAAATCTTCACAGCCTGGGCAACAATCAAATAAACCTTCTGCTTCCAGCGGGTGTTTTTTTTTTTTTTCTGTTTTTCTTTTTTGTCCGTAATAAAACAGGCTGCTTAACCGTGTGAGGTTGTAAAGTTATTAATCACTCCTTGAAGCTAGCTGCTGTCTAAAAACAATTCCAAACATTCTTCTGTGGCATTCCAACAACAGCGATTAGGCCCCACACTTTAAACACTCTTTATCGGTTATTCACTGTCCCAAACAACTCTTTTTTCCTCCACTGTTGGCCCAGATAATCATAAACAGACCTTCACAACTTTCTGTCCATTTTAGTTAGATGATAAATTTTATCGGCCCACTATTCTGGAGCCGGGAAAAACTCTTACCGGCTCATCAGGCTGTCAGGCTCCGCCCCCCCGAATATTTTGCCTAGAATGTTGTATTTGTTTCAGACAATTCCGATAAAGTTGGATAAGGATTTTTTTACAGACTTGAGTAAAATGATATTGAAATACATTTGGCAAGGGAAAAAGGCAAGAATAAAAATTAAGTTGTTACAAGATGCTAAAGTGAGGGGTGGCTTTGGTTTACCTAACTTTGAATTATATTATCAAGCAGCTAGTTTAATGTGGATCAAAGAATGGGTAACACTGAAAAATACTAGACTTTTGAATTTGGAGGGACATGATTTGTTGATGGGGTGGCATGCCTTTTATGGTACAAAGGAACTAAAATACAGGGGTATTTTAGAAGACATCAGATACGTGAAGCGTTGCTTTTGAATTGGGAGAGGATTAAAAAATATCATTATTTGAAGATTCCAGTCTGGGTATCTACAATTGAAGCTTTTTCATATCCAGTGATATTCAAAAGGGAACAAATTGTTAGATATTGTGAATTATTGGATGAAAAGGGTGAACTTAAATTAAAGCAGGATTTAGAAGATCAGGGATTTAAGATGGATTGGTTTTCATATATGCAAATATTTCTAGATATTGAGAAGATCTCAAACAAGAAGGTTTTTATAATGCTTTGACTACCTTAGATAAGATACTGATGGGCTCTGATGACCATGTAATTAAAAAGTTATATGGACACTTTCTAGAGGCAAAATTGGAAGAAGAACAAGTTAAAGAGACAATGATAGCATGGGGGGAAAATTTTGGTTATAGTATTGATTTAGAGAAATGGCAAAAATTGTGGTCACATAATTATAAAATGACAATGTCTACAGCATATAAGGAGAATTTGTATAAGATGTTTTACAGGTGGCATTTACCCCCGACGAGGATAGTCAGAATGTTCAAGAACAAATCGGAGAAGTGCTGGAAGTGCCATCAGACCCCAGGATCCTATTACCATATGTGGTGGACATGCGTAGAAGCAAGGAGATTTTGGACTAAGATACACACATGGTTGTAAAAAATGACAAAGAGACATATTGACCTTAAACCAGAGATATTTTTATTAGGGATCTTACCAGAGACATTTAACAAAGAACTACAATATTTGATTGTGAATATATTAACAGCAGCTAGAATTGTATTTGCAAAAAACTGGAAAAGATGATTACTGATGAAGAAATTATTAGGAAAATGTTGGACTGTGCTGAAATGAGTAGATTGACATTTGAAATAAGAGAAAAGGAAGATAAACAATATTATTTGATATGGGAACTATTTTATCAATGGATAGATAATAAAGCATGGAGATGAAATATTACATATGAAATGAAATCTGGATAAAATGTTTAAGCACTTGTTTTTTTTCTGATAGAGGTAAGAATATCTGTCATACAATGAGAGTTTGAAAATTTTGAGAGCACGAAATGATTTTCACCAATCGAAATACTGTCTGTAAGCGTTTGGAAAGTTGATGTTTTTATGTTGTTTTTGTTTAAAAAATAAAAAACTTTTTGGAAAAAAAAAAGAAAAAAGACTAAGGGTTAAGAGCATTACTAGGTTCTCAATACATGATTATACCAAATATTTATAGAAAAAGAGAGTTACAGTTCTTATCTAATACTTTTAGTTGAGGCAAGATTGCTCATTTCCACTTCCTAATTTTAGCTATAAGTTAGTGGTTTTGTTTTTTTTTAAATCTTGCTGTAAAATAAGAACTAAGGAAAAAGGAATGGGGATGAAAAAGATCTTACAGCGCAATCCCTATATAATTTACCCACCACCTATATATTTGACTAATGGAGCTAAATGGATATAGGATTGATGCCTTAGTAATTCTCTGTTTTGGGGGGGAAGGTGTTTTTTTTTTTTTAATATATGTTTTATTGGTGCATTTTTTTCATTAAAAACATAAAAAATTCCATGTCTATCTGAACAGCGTGTTGTCTGGGCATAATCAGTGGTGGGTTGCCCCTGGTTCGGACCGGTTCGCAAGAACCGGTAGTAAAACCAGCGGGAGGCCCTGCCCACTGCCCCGGATGTTGTCATCAGTGATCTGCGCATGTGCAGAAGTAAGGTGCGCGCAAGAGTGAAGCAAGGGCGTGTGCGCGATCCCGTTGCGAACCGGTAGTAAAGGTAAGTAGAACCCACCCCTGGGCATAATTAATTTTGAATAGAATAGAACAGAACAGAACAGAACAGAACAGAACAGAACAGAACAGAACAGAATAGAATAGAATAGAATAGAATAGAATTCTTTATTGGCCAAGTGTGATTGGACACACAAGGAATTTGTCTTTGGTGCATATGCTCTCAGTGTAATCATACTAGTAATCTTAATAAACATATTGAGAAGTAAGTTTTCCAAGGATCTTGCCCAATAATCACAGACACGATAGGCTTTGAGTTCAATGTATTTATTTACTCCATTTCTTTCTTTTCAGATACTCATTTGGAACAGGTCCTGGACTTCTGTGCACAGCCTTATATATAGAGGAGGTGGAGTCAAGGTAAGGAGGAGTTATGGGAAGGGCTAAGTGATGGAGGAGGGGTCAGTGGGTCAGTCTATGCAATGGTGTATACACAGTTAGGCATTTACTCGTAACAAATCCCCCTCTAAATGCCTAACATTCGGGGTTGATTCTGTACCCGGCATGGTCACCCCTAGTTTTGATGTGAGATATGTGTGTTGCTTGTTTGGTAATGGTTTCATTAGAATGTCCGCGACTTGCTCAGAGGTTTCACAATGTACGGCCCTAATGAAACCTACATTTGATAATTGCCTGACGTGCTTATGCTTGATGTCGATATGTCTGGACCTCTGACCCACTGCTTCTGCGTTGGAGATGTCTATGGCTGCTTTATTGTCCTCGTGGATAGTTATAGGGTAAGCCGGTTCGGTCCATATTTCAGAGAGCAGGTCATCAAACCACACTAAATTGTTAGCTGCCTTTGATAGGCAGATGTACTCTGCTTCTGCCGTGGATGTGGCAACCAGGTTCTGTTTGCCGGTATACCAGTGTACCAGGCAGTTATTAATGAGGAACACGTAACCTGATGTGCTTTTCCTGCTCTTGGTATCACCCGCCCAGTCAGCGTCCGCATAGCAGGTCAGCGCCGGTTCTTTGGATTTGGATGGTTCCAGGCATAGGTACGCGTCTATGCTATGTTTCAGGTACCTAATTACTCGCTTCACCCCTTCCCAGTGATATACCTTGGGTTCACTGACATGTCTGGATAATAAATTAACAGCTAAGATGATATCGGGCCTTGTCCAATTGGCAATATACAGGAGGGATCCAATGACAGATCTATACAAGGTGTTGTCCTTAAATGACTCCCCCTCTTCGTGCATATGTTTCAAGAAGTCTGTTTGCATGGGGGTTTCGCATGGCTTAGCGTCCCTCATGTTGCATCTATGTATAAGTTCTAATATTTTCTCCTTTTGAGAAACCTTGAACCCGTTCTCTGTTTTCTCGATTTGTACTCCTAGATACTTATTGACTTTCCCTAGGGTCTTGAGTGTGAATTGTTTCCCCAGTTCTCTGGCGAATTTATCGCAATTTTGCTTGTGCTGCCCCATGTACAGGATGTCGTCTACGTAAACGAGTGCGTATTCAACCGATGTGCCCTCCCTCTTGGCGAAGAGGCAGAGGTCTGCTGATGTGACGGTAAAACCCATGTCCCTGAGTGTTTTGGCTAGGCATTCATACCATCTTTTCCCGGACTGTCTTAGACCGTACAAACTTTTGTTTAGTAACCAAGTGACTCCCTCTTTCGCGCCTTTCCCTGGGGGTGCCCTGACATATATTTCTTTGTCTAACTTCGCATGGAGGCATGCGGTTTGAACGTCAAATTGGTAGACTTCTAGGCCTAAGATAGATGCAACTACTAGGGCGCTTTTGACACTTTCTGCCCTAACTGTGGGTGAGTAGGTATCCATGTAGTCGTCTGGATACCTTTGGGCGAACCCCTGAGCTACGAGTCTAGCCTTGTAGAGAGCCTTGTTGTCTTCGAGTTCCTTGATTTTGAAAACCCACTTCGTGCCTATGAGTGTCTTATCGGCTGGGACATCAGAGGGGGTGTACACGTTCAGTTCGCGCAGGCTAGCCATCTCCCTTTCCATAGCTTGCTCCCACCTATCTCTCTCTACCTGTGGCAGGCTAATGATTTCTTCATATGAGTTGGGTGTTGTTCTATTTGGGTGACTGGACATGACATAATCTTCAAATCTCTTGGGCATTTTGTTTCTGTTGGGTCTGATAGGTCTCATGGGTCTTGTGTCGGTGTCATGCATGTATTTGGCCTCTTTCTCTGTGACCGTGTCTACCTTGATGATGGGGTGGTCTTCCTTCCACCCCTTGGTGGCTACCTCATGGTGTCTTGGTCTTTGTCTGTCTTGTGTATTTGCTTCTAATGTGATGGGTTTGCTTTTGTCTCTTGATTTGTTTGTGTCTTCCTGTCTGATGAGTGTCTCGTTGAGGTGTATCTTAGACCAGTTGGCGTTCTCGTGGAACACTGCTGTTCCGGATACGATGAACCTGTTGTCCCTGTCAATGAATCTATAGCCTTTTGTGCCTGGTTCATACCCCATGAACCTTAATCTCCTGGAGACCTTGTCTCCTTTTCGCCTCAGTTGCCTGGGGATGTGCACATCCGCCGTGACTCCAAATATGTGCAGGTGCGCAATCTTTGGCTTTCGGTCGTACATCACCTCATAAGGTGTTTTCCCTATTACGCTAGACCAGAGTCTGTTCAGCGTATAATTTGAGTAGTTGAGAGCTTCCGCCCAGAATGGCTGTCCTAACCCCGCATCCTCTAGGGCGCATCTCATCATGGTTTGTAGGACTCCATTCCTCTTCTCTACGACTCCATTTTGGAACGCGGAAAAGGGAGAAGTCTTGTAGTGTATTATCCCGTGCATCTTTGACCAGTTCGAGAATTCCCTCGATAAGAACTCAGACCCCCTATCTGTCATTATTTGCCTAATCTTTGTGTTGTGTTGCGTTTCCACTCTCTTATAAAACTCTTTAAAGTTTTGGAATACCTCGTCTTTATGATTAATGGTATACACAAAGCCATAGCGGCTGTAGTCGTCTACTATTGTCAGAAAATATTTCCTTTTGTATTTTATAGAGGGCTTCATGGGGCCCACAATGTCCATATGTACCAGGTGGAAGATAGAATTGGTGGTACAGGTGGCTTTTCTAGGTCTGGGTTTGGTTTTTAACTTAGATGATTTACATACAGAACACTCTAAGTAGTTTTTGCAGTTTTTTATTTTCAAATCACTGGTACATTCTATCATTTTTTGGATGACTGGGAAGCTGGCATGGCCCAATTTTCTATGTAGCAAATGGGCGCAATTATCGTGAATGGGTTTGCCTATTAACAATTTCCCTCTGTGTGTTGTGTTGTTTTCGGTGGGGTCATCTTCCCTGCCCCCCTCTGCCTCAACATGTGTGTTGACTTTGTTCTCAGTGTTTTCTAGTTGGGCGATAACTTGGGTCTGGTTATTCTTTTTAGGGTGGAGGTATGTTAGTCCTCCATCAATGACTATTTTGCCGATGCTTTCCCTGTCTCTGGTCATGTAGGCTTTTCCCTCTTTGAAGGTGATCTCTATGCCCATGTCCTTGCTCAGTTTAAGCGCTGCTAAAATGTTGTGGGGTATTTCGGGTATGAGTAATACCCCCTCTACTTTGCCTATTCCGCTTATGAAAGTGTTTCCTCTCCCTGTTACCAGGACCCTGTTTTGATTGGCCACCTTAATGTGGTAGTTTTCCTCTGTGAATGAGGTCAGTATCTTTCTGTCATGAGTTGTGTGGTTGGTGGCTCCCGAGTCGATGAGCCATGCTTCTCCTTCTCTAGTTTGTGGGTGTGTGGGTGTGTTCTCCCCGATCCCATACATGGACCCTGGTCGGCTCTCCCTAGGGCTGTCCCTGCTTCCCCCTCTGTCCCTTGGGTTGGGGGAGTCCCTGCGCCTGTATCTGTTTTCTGATGGGAATCTATCGGGGGGCCCCGGCTTCCTGCCTCCCCTTTCCCTTTGGTAGGTGTGGTCCCTTCCCCTTGAGTTTTTTGGGCAATCCCGTTTATAGTGGTTCTTTGAACCACAAGTGAAACATTCTGGGTAGTCTAGGTTCCTGGTTTGGAACTCAACTTTCTTAGTTGGCCTGCTGTCCCTGCGGCTGATGGAGCGGTCCCTCCTTAAGCTATCTTCTGCTATTATCCTATTTGTCAGTGACTCGAGTGTGAGGTGGCCTAAGCCTATGCTATCCAGCTGCATTATAAAATTGTCCCAGCTGGAGTCCAGGGAGTTGATGACAATGCTCTTCATGCTCTCTTCGGATATATCCTCCCCCCTTTGTATCAGTTCAGTTCTTGTGGCATTCAGGTTCAGTATATGTTCACCCATGGGAGTCCCTGCTTTATGCCTGGCAGAGTGGAATTCCCTGGATATCCTTGCTGTGGTGGCAGCGCTTTTACTATAGAACAGATTAAATATTCTCTGCTGTATCTCAGACACAGTCAGATAATGGCTTAGGCTGGGGTATACACCTGGTGGGATACTTGCTATAATTAAATAGTAAGCCCTGTGATGCAAGCAATCTGTTTCTAAAGTCCAAGGTTTTTTTTGGGGGGGGGTCATCAACTAAAAACAGTAGATCCTCTTTTAAAAATAAAACCTGGAGTTGGTGATTCCACTGCATGAGGTTTGATCCATCTAATTTAAGAGTGGGAAAGTTAGCTGGTAAATTCCCTGAGTTGTGTGATGAATTACTCACAGTCTGTTGCTGCCCATGGTGTCTCAGGTGAGGGAACTCACAATATGGCTTGGGTATGCAGTTTGCAGCTCTGTACAGACTTGGATTTATGTTCTCTCCTTCTCTTCTTGCAGGAGCCGACTGAGCATGTGCGAAGGCCATTTCACTTCTGTAGCCGATGGGAGAGTAGCTGGCTGTTGCTGCTTTTAGGCCTCGGCCTAGGCCTCCAGTTGGGGGTCCCATCTCACTCCTGGGGTGTCTGGCTTCATCTCTGGAGGCAGGCATCCATCGCTGGGTATCCGGATCCATGCAGGAGGCTGGAGAGAGTCGAGGAGGTCGTAAGTCGAGGACTTCTGGGGTTCTGCGGCGTGGCGGCTGCGGTGGGCCCCGATCCTTGATTGCTGGTCCCTGGGCACGTGAGTAGGCCGGGCGGAGGCCGCATGGGGGTTGAGTAGCTGGTGTGGCCTCTTCCCCTCGGGCCTCTTATGCTTGGTGCTGCGGGTGCTGGGTTCGAGTCCTGCCATCTGCATGATTCAAACGTAGTTGGTGCCCTGCGGTTGTCTTCGTGGGGGTTGGTCATCGGGTGGAGTATCTGGGTGTGTGTGCTATCATCGATGGCCCCCCCGTAGCCCCCTCGGTTCGTGGCGGTGTCTCTGAGGTGCGTGGCTGGCGTGAAGGGGTTGCGTGCAGGGCCTATCATGGCTGCTGGGGCCTCGGGTGTCTTTCTGGCTTCGAGCTCGGGAGGCGAGCTCCAGATGCCTTGGTGTGTCCCTTCTGGGGTGCCTTTGGCTGTTCCCCCATTTGTTCTGGGGTTTCTTTCATTTGGCGCCATTGGATTTGAATCCTGGCTCCCTATTGGTCGGTGGCCATCCCAAGATGGCCGCCGGGAGCATGGCGCGAAACTGGAACCGTTTGGGTCTTGGGTCTCTGCCAGGGGGTATCTCTGTCTTACCGGTCTGGCAGCCTCGTGGTCTTGCTCCTGGGGGCTCATCGCTGCTCTCTGGTCATCTAGAAGGTCCCGGAGCTTCATGATGAGTTCATCCTTGCTTATGGAGGCGTCTATCATTTTCTGTATGATGTCCTTTAGTTCATCTCTCTCGGGTGATCTGTCTCTGGCGTGCCTGGCTGCACTTTCTTTTGGCCTCACACTTCTGTTTGTTTGGTCCAGTTCCTCCATCTCCAAGGCAGTTGGGATTCTGGCGGTGGCACCTTCAGGTTCCCCCAGCTCTGCCATCAGCCTGGTGGTGGACCTTGTGTTCATCCTTCCTTCCATTTCCGATTTTGGTTCTGTTTATTGGGCACAACCGTCCTCTGCTACCATATTGAGAAGTAAGTTTTCCAAGGATCGTGCCCAATAATCACAGACACGATAGGCTTTGAGTTCAATGTATTTATTTACTCCATTTCTTTCTTTTCAGATACTCATTTGGAACAGGTCCTGGACTTCTGTGCACAGCCTTATATATAGAGGAGGTGGAGTCAAGGTAAGGAGGAGTTATGGGAAGGGCTAAGTGAGGGAGGAGGGGTCAGTGGGTCAGTCTATGCAATGGTGTATACACAGTTAGGCATTTACTCGTAACACATATCAATATTGATCATAAAATAGTAAAACAATTAGTTTATCCATCTTGCAATATTTTCAATACAGATTTTTATTCTCTCTTTGAATTCTTTTTAAATTCTAATCTCTGTTTTTGTTAGTTAACCATTGATAAAATATATCCCATGTTAAAAAGTATTCTGTTTCTTCCTTTTCTTTTATCTTAAGTGTCAATCTATCCATCTCAGCACATTTTAATATTTTTTTTATTACACTTTCATCTGTTGGGACCTCTTCATTTTTCCATTGTTGTGCAAATACTATTCTTGCTGACGTTACTACATACAAAATTAAATATGTATTCCCTTTATTATATTGTTCTGGAAGTATCCCCAGCAGAAATATTTCTGGTTTCAAATCTATGTGTTGTTTTATCATTTTTTCTAACCATGTATGTATTTTAGTCCAGTATTTTTTTGCCTTTGGGCATGTCCACCACATATGATAATATGAACCTGGTGTCTGATTACACTTCCAACATTTAGCTGATAAGTTTTCAAACATCTTAGCTAACCTTGCTGGTGGTAAATGCCATCTATAAAATATTTTGTATAGATTTTCCTTATAGGCCATTGACATTGTTAATTTGCAGTTTCTATCCCACAATTTCTGCCATTTGTCTAATTTTATTGAGTAACCAAAGTTTTTAGCCCATCTTATCATTGTTTCTTTCACTTGCTCTTCTTCCATTTTAATACTCAATAAGTAGCTATAAATTTTTAAAATTAATTTTTCATCAGTCCCTAGTAATATCTGGTCTAGTTCTGTTGGTTCTTTATAGAAACCATGCATTCTTGCATCTTTCTCATATCTTGATTGTATTTGCACGCATGGCCACCATGCTAAATCGATCCCTTGATTAATCAATTCTTGTTTAGAGAAGTTTTAAAGACATCTAGAACAGACAGATATTCTACCACTATTTGTCCTCCTATCACTGCTTTCACATTCTCCTAGAGTCTAGACAGTCATATTTCCCAGTTTGGTGCCCTCCAGGTATGCAAGCAAGGTTATGACTCCCATTAACCCATTTTTTTCCTTTCTCTGCTGGTACTTGTATTAGGGGCTTGACTTTCTTAAAAGGAGAAGGGTTGTTTTAAGCTTTTTACACTGCTTTACTGGTTCCTGGCACTGTTTTTTTGGAGTGTATTTCCAAGAGGAAGGATACAAGCTTGGCACTGATTTTTTTACTGCCTTTCTGGGGGCATGTGGTCTTTCCTTAAATCTGGATGATTTCCTTAGGATATCTTGTGAGGTGAGTGAGACTAGCTGGTATCTTTAAGTGGTGTAAATGGATCTAATGATTGCTTCTCCTGGGTGGGAAAGGGTGCTTTGTCAGTTCACTGAGCACAGGAGTCTCTTGTCTATGAGGATTCTTCAGTCATCCAGGTCATGGTTGTCCCAAAGGTGCTTTTTTCAAGAGGCAACTGGACTTTCTTGGTTTCCAGAAAGTCCAGTTGCCTCTTGAAAAAACATATTTGGGACAAGAGTCTCTTGCATTGCTTCAGAGTGGCCAAGGCACATGATTGCTCACTGATAGTAAGATTTTTTTTAAAATAGGTAGGGGTGTGGATCCTTCCTCCAATTCATTTTAGTTTTCTCTCCTGATAATAAGGCTTATTAACATGGCACCAGGCTTGAAGTTTATTTAGATATCTGTGGCATGTACTAATTTTATTGTGATCCTGACAAGCTTGGAAGGGCAGAGACTTGAACCTGGGTCCCCTATATACTTTGTTAATTTGTCTCTTTAGCTGGGCATTTTGTAGCCCAAGTGTGCCCACCCACTTTCTGGAGAGCTTAAATGACCTTTCTGCTAAAGGGTTTCACTTTATGAACAAGAGTTGGCTGCTAATAGTTATCGTTGCATGTTAACTATTTTAATTCCTCAAGGTGCTCTGGCACCCTGCCTGATTTGTAACTCCGGGTTGAAGGTATTGCTGATGAAAAGGAAGGTATTCGGACAGAATGGTTTAGGTTTCCATGATGGCTGTGACTGTCATTGATCTTCAGTGTGTATTCTCCCATTTCTAATCTAACGATTTGTGAGAGGAAAATCCTCTCAGCATATTGCTGCAGTCATTGATTGGTTTCTGGTCTGAACATTTGAATAAGCCAATCAGAGCGCAGCTTCTGGCTCTGAGCTTTCCCGGGCTTTTCAACGGACAATGAGTCAGCATATAAGCAGCTGCCGAGACTGCATCCAAGAGACACTGAGAGATGAGAGGCTAGAGACTTGAGACACTGAGACACAGAGAGCTGAAGTCACTTTGATGGAGCAAAAGAGCTGAGTCACTGCCTTGCTTCTGAGGAAGCAGACAAAGGACTGAGAACTTCCCATGCTGTGGGATGACTCCAGGAAGAGCTGATGGACTTCGCTGAGAGGAGAGCTTTTGGCTGTTGGCGTTTTCTTGCAGGCTTTGTTTTTATGTGTTCTTTTATTACACCAAATAGTTTCTTAAGACTTCTCTCTCAACTTGCATGCTTTAGTGAGTTTGTGTGTGTAATCGGATCACGGTCCATTGAGTACAGAACCTCCTTCACAATTGGTAGCAGAGGATGGTTCTGATGGACCTGATTCACATCACAATGCACTAATTAAGCATGCCCACCATTAAGCCAACATGACAGGAGAAAGTTGTAACCTGGGCTTTTACCAGGAGCAAACAGTTCCAAAGTGAATTGATGGAAGCGCAAGCCAGGATGGCCTCAGCTGGAGGACTTCAAGCAACAGTCGAGCAGAAGAGCGAAGAGGCTGTGAGTTTTGAAACAGATGCCCCAGCTCTCGAGATGCATGCTGCTGAAGGTGATTTTCCCCCGCTTGCAGGAACAGAAGGTGGACGAGTGTCTCCCATGGCATTGAATGTGAGACCGATGGGAGAAGATGAGGTGAAGTCAATAATACTTCGAACCCTCGGTCTCCCGACATCATGCGAAAATCCGGTTGTTGATCTCAGTATTTTGATGCAAGCAGCAACTACGCTGGTGATAGCAAGGGATAGGATTGAAACCCAGGATAACGCCAGACCGGTAAGGGATATTCAATCTTCCCCCGTAACCCCCTTGCTGGTTGCAGGCCCAAAGTAACAAACAGTAGGCTGCCTACTTTAAATTTCCCGCCAAATGTTGTGGCGCCACCTACTTTCCAAACTGTTTTAAATCAGCCAGCCGAAAGTTTTATCCCTCCAACGACGGCAGCATCGTTAGTTCCAGCTGTGTCAGGAATATCATCAATGTTACCTGGGCGGGTTTCTACCCAGGCGAGCAATGCGGTTCCGGTGGTCACAGTTTTGCATACGATAAGTCCACCTCCTGAATCTGAGGTCGCAAGTGCAATTGAAACGTTAACTGCGTTTTTTGGAACTGATTTTCAGTTATTCCTTGCTCAATGTGCAGCAGCAGCCAGTATTAATATGCCCTCAATGTCCACAACCCGCTCCTTATCTGTTGTGAATGGGGCGGGCTCTCCCATGGCCCCTCCATTTTCTGGGGCTATCTCTGGGACTGCACCAACTGAGGTTGAGGTTCCAGGAGCATGCCCAAGGTTTTCTGCGGAGGAGCAGCAGAGGAGACCTTTGCATTCTGGATTCCAGGCACGAGTGAACCCCGGGCCTATGCAGTTCGGAATCCCGGCCTCACTAACTAGGGAGGAACAATCATCAAGTGACCAATCGGCAGATTTTAAGCCAGCCGCTGCAATCCCTATGCCTTATTGTCAGTTTAAAAGCTTGCAGCATCATGGGCAACAACAATTTTCTACCTCCGCGCCCGCAAATGCAAACGTTTTACCATCTGGTTTTAAATCCTTGAATATAAGTGGGAAAAACTTAAAAGAATGGGTCAAAAATGTTCAAGTGATTTTAATGAGGGAAAATGTTTTATCTGTCAGCCTCCGCTTTTACTGCTTTGGCTGCCATAAGAAACGGGAGGGGGGAGAGCTAGGGGCCTGGGGGGGGGAAGCGTGCTGGAGGACTTTGGAAGAAACGAAACTGAATCTTTGAAGTTGCTATCGGGTCAACCGTCGTGGCATTCCTGATTGATGACGCTGCCAGACATGGTTCCACCTGACCCTGGGAGACCTTTGGATTGGATGATTTACGATGGACAGTGGGAGGGGATGTTTTCTATATGCACTTTTCGTGCTTATTGCCTTTAATTTCACCTTTCCTTGGTTGCGTTCACTTCATTTTCTAGTAAAAGTACCTTTCTCTATAAACATGGAGTTTGAGTCTGTTAGGATATGGTTTGAGCCTAACTACGTTGTCCAGGCAATATAAGTGTACTGTTACTTTATCTGTATATGTATTATGTGGCTTTAATGCTGAGTCATGCTGTAATTACATAATTACTGGTTGTGAGAATATTTAAGCAAAGCTTCTGTAACGTGTTGAGAGGTTGCTGCTATGATATGCTTTTGAGAGGTTGCTGCTATGATATGCTTTTGAGAGGTTGCTGCTATGATATGCTGTTGTGAGGAAGCTGCAATGCCATGCTGCTGTTGATGATGAAGCTGTGATGATAAGCTACCATTGAGAGGAGTTGTTATCTACTAATTATTATTGGATGGATCTGCAACCATCGTGGTTTGTGAACCAGAGTGAGTTTGTTATTCTAACCAACTACTGTTTGTTGAGTAAGAAGATTCTGTAACTACTGGACTGATTTACTGGCAAAGACTTGGAATTTGTTTAAAGACTATGAGACTGTTTTTCTACTATAAAGTAAGCTTTTGATGAACCAGTTTGCTTATCTCTTATTCATTGCTCTCAGCAACGTTTCACTGTGCAATCTACTCTGCTGGTTGGTAACACAACAACAATAACCTTAACAGAGTCATTCTTTCCTGGACTTTGAAGGAAGCACACCTGACATTAAGCTGAAATTCATCTCCAGCCATCCCAGATAAACACCGAGGGGGCTGACACCAAATTATGTCAGACCAGGAGGGTAAAGAAGACCAGATGGGAGCATCTGGTTCTACGATAACTTCATTTCAAGCAGAGAAAGAGGCTGCAGAATGGATGGAAAAACTTCGGCTGAGAGAGGAGCCTGAAGAAGCTAGATGGTCGAGAGGAGTAGGAAGGCTGCCGGACCTGGGGAGGACCCCCCAGGGAGTAACCAGCTCCAGACCCCGTAGGAGAGAGGCAGTGTGGCTGCAAGAGCAAAAGGAAAGCCTCATGATGGTGCAAGCGTTGCAACTCCTCCGTGATATTGAAGAAAGCCAGAAAAGCCGTGAGTCTTATGGGTTCCCTGTGGAGAAGGGAGGAGACTGCCCCGGGGGGATCCAGAAGAGACAGCCTGTAGGGGAGAAGAAGAGGAAGCTGGGGAAGAAACATCTCAGGCTTCTGGAGATCAAGTGGGGGATGCAGCAGCCCAGGGACCCCCAGCCTTGCAGGCCCCACCCCGCAGGCGTAAAAAACCAAAAATTCCCCCCCTAACTGGAAAATATGATGGGAATCCGAAGACCTTGGGGCTTTTCTTGACCCAAGTGTGGAACCACATGCAGGACTGGGGGGAGGACTACTTATCAGATGCGGCTCGAGTAAGATGCGTCACGAACGTCCTAGAGGGAGTAGCCACTGAATGGATGGTGGTCCTCCACAATAATAACTCCCCCTTGCTGAGAAACTACCACCAGTTCATGGGGGCTCTTAGGAGATGGTTTGAAGACCACCTAGCTGAACAGAAGGCGAGACTCAGAATGAAGGGTATCCAGCAGGGCCAGAGATCAGTGGCAGAATACACCCAAGAATTTCGCGAGCTGGCACCCTACATGACAGGGTGGTCAGACGTGGCTCTACTGGAGAGTTTCAAGGATGGGCTGAATGAAGAAATATACAAGGACTGTAGAGGACGGGGGGTCCCCGAAGACTTGCAGAGTTGGTACGTGGTAGCTGAGGATGTAGAGATCGAGCTGGCCCAAAGCCGACTCCGAGCAGGCCGTGCAGGAGACCCGTCATCCTCCTTCTACCGCAAAGGAGCGCCAAGGGCGGCCACGGGGAGAGCAGAATTCAAACCTAAATCAAAGCCCTTCACCTGCTTCAAATGTGGAAAGGAAGGCCATCGGGCTGCTCAATGTTTCTCCAAGCCAGTGCCAAATTCTACTGGCTCGAGGCCCAAGAAGGCCGACAAAGCACCCGCAAAAGCCCGCGACACCGCCCTGAAAGGAGAAGTCGTTGAGTTCGCTCCCCAAAACCAGGGTGAGTTGGGAACTCCGACCACCGCAGACGACAGCAGGAGGGACTCCGACTCCGACTCCGATGATCTGGTGAGTCACACAGAGGAACCCATGCTCATCCCCATAGAAATAAGGGTGTCATCCACAGGGACACATGCGCAGATGTTAGCCCTATTAGACTCTGGGTGCACCAGGTGCATAGTCAGCCCAAAGGTGGTGGAGAAAATGGGCCTGAGGCTAAAAACGTTAAAAAGGCCTATTGCGTTCTGTCAATTGGACGGATCGATTGCAGGAGGGGGCCCAGCCAGCTTTGTGACCGAACCCATTGAAATGCAGTTGGGAGATCACGTAGAGAGCCTCAGATTTATTGTGGCCCCTGGCATGGAACGACCCCTCATACTTGGACTGCCCTGGCTCCGTAGATGGAGCCCACGGGTTAACTGGAAGACGGGGGTCCTGCGTATTCGCACTGGAAAAACGAGACTAGAGAGGGAAAAAAAAACCCTTGAGGATGGTATAGAACCCGAAAGAGTGGAAGTGGCAACAGGCCACATTGAAGGGGAGGAGAAGATTCCAAAGG
The DNA here is from genome assembly GCF_029215685.1 of Pituophis catenifer annectens. Classification (NCBI taxonomy): domain Eukaryota; kingdom Metazoa; phylum Chordata; class Lepidosauria; order Squamata; family Colubridae; genus Pituophis; species Pituophis catenifer. The sequence goes on along the minus strand of NW_027256885.1, from coordinate 71,998,942 downwards.
AGTATTGGGGTCTCCGTGAAGTTTTTAGTTAAAGGGCCTCGGATGTGCTCCCTCCCCACAGAGCTACGGACTGTACCATTGAAATACTCCCCAGGGTGAAGCTCCCTAAGCCAAAAATCTACCCCATGACCCCTCGAGAACTAGGGGAATTGCGAAACTTCATTGATAAAAATCTAGAACGGGGTTTTATCCAACCAGCCAGGCCAAGGGTGGCGGCACCAGTATTGTTCTGAGAAAAGAAAGATGGCTCCTTTTGCTTAGTAGTTGATTATAGGAATCTTAATGCCATTTGTGTGGAAAATGTTTACCCCCTGCCGCTAATGAAGGACATGCTAGCTCACTTGGGAAAGGGAAAAGTCTTCACCAAACTTGACTTACGAGAAGCATACTACTGAGTGAGAATTAAAGAGGGGGATGAATGGAAGACAGCATTTAATTGCCCACTTGGATGTTTCCAGTTTAGAGTGCTCCCGTTTGGATTACAGGGAGCCCCTGCTGTGTTCATGCAATTGATTAACGAAGTACTGCATGAGCAGCTGTATAAGGGGGTAAAGGTCTACTTGGACGACATTCTTATCTACTCTGAGAACATGGACGACCATGTGAAGTTGGTGCGAACTGTCCTGAAAAAACTCAGGGCTGCTGAACTATATGCCAAACTTTCTAAGTGCGAGTTCCACCAAAGCAGAATTGACTATCTTGGATATCGCATATTGCATGAGGGAATAGAGATGGACCCTGGAAAGGTTCAGGCCGTATTGGAATGGGCCGCGCCATGCACCTGCAAACAACTACAGAGTTTCCTGGGATTTGCTAACTTCTATAGACAGTTTATCCCCTCGTTTGCCAAAATTGCGCTGCCAATAGCAAATCTTCTGAAAACTAAAGGTGAAGTAAAACCAAGGCCCTCATGACCCCTTGAATGGACTATGGACTGTCAAGTGGCATTCGAAAAGTTGCAAACGATTGTTTGCTGCTGAACCAGTCCTCAAACATCCGGACATGGAAGAACCTTTTGTAGTACAGGCTGACGCGAGTGACGTGGCCGTGGGAGCAGTACTTCTGCAGAAGAACGCAGAAGAGGAATTACAACCCTGTGCTTACATGTCCCGTAAATTGTCAGAAACCGAGAGGAGATGGGCCATATGGGAAAAGAAAGCTTTTGTAGTGCGGTGGGCATTGTTAACGTGGAGACAATTTCTGGAAGGAGCAAAGCATCCTTTTGAAATTTGGACTGACCATAAAAACCTGGAGGCGTTGAAAACACTGCGTAAACTGTCACCAAAGCAAGCTCGTTGGGTCCAGCACTTCAACCGTTTTAATTTCACTCTACGATACCTTCCTGGTGGAAAGAACTTCATGGTGGATGCACTTTCCAGATTGCCTCAATACAACAGCACCAAGGAGGAAGTGGTTCGTCCTATCATCCCTTCAACACAACTAGCAGCGCCAATGACTACCAGAGCGCAGGCGAAGGCTGATCCAGCCCTCTCGGGCGAGTTACTTCAGAAACTGCAAGAAGCCTTGAAAACTGACGAATGGTTTAAAACCCACTCAAATGAATGTACACTCCGTGATGGTCTAGCTTGGATTGGGGCGAAATTGTATGTTCCTGTCAGTTTAAGAGTAACAGTGTTGCAGTACGCTCATGACGCCAAGGCGGCAGGACACTTTGGATTTGTTAAAACTCTACATCTCGTTAAAAGACAATTTTGGTAGCCTGCACTCAAAAAGGACATAGAGGCATATGTGGCTAGTTGTCCGGTGTGTGCCTCAGCTAAGAGACCTCCGGGGAAGCAGCCTGGTTTACTTCAGAGTGTGGCAAGGCTGAATGCCCCTTGGAAAGAGATATCCATGGATTTTATTGTTGACCTACCAGAAAGTGAAGGGTGCACAGTCATTTGGGCAGTAACGGATTTGTTTTCCAAACAAGTGCACTTTATCCCCTGTTCTAAAATCCCTTCAGCTAAAACCCTTGCAAAATTGTTTATTCGTCATGTTTACCGATTACATGGGGCTCCAAAACATATAATTTCGGACAGGGGTGTACAATTTACTTCCAACTTTTGGAAGGAGTTTTTAAGGTTGATAGGCTCCGCCCAGGGGTTAAGCTCCGCCCACCACCCCCAGACTAATGGGGCTTGTGAGAGAACCAATGCCGTGTTAGAACAGTACTTGAGATGTTACATGAATTACCAGCAAGACAACTGGGTGGACCTATTGCCATTTGCAGAGGTGGCGTACAATAACTCCATACATAGCAGCACCGGGTTCACTCCGTTTAAGGTAGCATCTGGTCAGGAGTTTGTGCCAATCCCCGAGCTACCACAGGATAACCCACAGAACCCCTCTTTGATTGAGTGGATCGAACAGTTACGGGGTACTTGGGCAGTAACTCGAAAGGCTTTAGATGACGCACACCGAGCACATAAAACCCAGGCTGACAAAAAAAGGTCCCCGTCACACGTGTACAAATTGGGTGATAAGGTTTATCTTTCCACCAAATATTTACAGACTTCCCAGAAATCAAAAAAGCTTGGACCCAAGTATGTGGGTCCTTTCCTAATCACTAGACTCATTAACCCAGTAACAGTTGAATTGGAATTGCCCAAAATTCTGAGATGAATCCACCCTGTATTTCATGTTAGCTTGCTGAAGCCAGAACACTCGTCCCCTTTGCGTTCGGACCAAGAATCTTCCCCGGTCCCCATACTGATAGAAGGGGAACAACATTTTGAAGTTAAAGAAATTTTAGACTCTAGGAAGCACCATGGTAAAGTGCAATATCTGGTGGCCTGGAAACATTTTCCCTTTATCTCGAGCTGAATGGGTGAATAAACGTGATGTCCGGGCGCCCAGGAAAGTACAGTTGTTTCATACCAAATACCCTGATAAACCATAATTTCTGTGTTGCATTTTCTCTCTCTTTCCCTGTTTAGGACTAACATCTCTTCTGCAGAGGGGCCGAATCTCAGCCTCCGCTTTTACTGCTTTGGCTGCCATAAGAAACGGGAGGGGGGAGAGCTAGGGGCCTGGGGGGAAGCGTGCTGGAGGACTTTGGAAGAAACGAAACTGAATCTTTGAAGTTGCTATCGGGTCAACCGTCGTGGCATTCCTGATTGATGACGCTGCCGGACGTGCTTCCACCTGACCCTGGGAGACCTTTGGATTGGATGATTTACGATGGACAGTGGGAGGGGATGCTTTCTATATGCACTTTTCGCGCTTATTGCCTTTAATTTCACCTTTCCTTGGTTGCGTTCACTTCATTTTCTAGTAAAAGTACCTTTCTCTATAAACATGAAGTTTGGGTCATTCTTTCCTGGACTTTGAAGGAAGCACACCTGACATTATCATTGTTACTAGAGCCCCCCCCCCAAAAAAAAAACCCTGGACTCTGGAAATTGACTTGTTGCATCACAAGGCGTTTTGTATTCTGCTATGTATTCTGTAAGAATTCTAATGCAACAAGTAGAATCTTGGGAATTTCATTCTGCAAAATTGAAGGAAGGGGTGGATATGAATGAGCATCTTTGTGAGCTTAATAAGATAAGAGAAGAGTTAATTCTAAGGGGGGAACATGTGTCTGAACAAAGTTTGATCAGCATCATAATTAATTCTCTAGGCCCTAGCTGGGATAATTTTGTTTCCCAATTGGATAACACCAGTTATGAGAACATGTCCCTGGAAGTTCTATCTGGTAAATTAATTGCAGAAGATAATTTAAGAAAGGATAGGGCAGCTTTTCACAAGAAGGAAAGACCAATGAGGAGGTTAAATAGCCCTGATAAGGTGTATATTGTTGGGGAATGTTTTAGTTGTGGGTCCAGGGGTCATTACAAAAGGGACTGCCCGTGTAATGCCAATGCTAGAGCACATCAAAGGGCGCCCTCTGGTGGTAGGTATAGGAAGAGATCACCCACCTCACATGGAAAGCCACAAGGTAACCCCAGGGGTAGATGGCCGAAGAAAGATGATAAGAAAGACAAATTTGGTTTTGCAAACAATTTTGTCACTGTGGTTGAAATATCTGAATCAGATCTCTCAAGGAAACAATGTGCACAATTGTGGCTGTTGGACAGTGGGGCAAGTAAACATATAGTGAGTGGTCGAAGGCTATTTACTGAATTGAAGAGCTATAAATCTATGGTCAAGGTTCCAAATGGTAAAAGGGTGAGAGTTACTGGTATTGGTAAGGTTTTTATCCCCGGGCTTGGAGAAGTTAATGGTGTTTTATATGTACCTGAAATCGATCATAACTTGCTCAGTACTGTGAAAATAAGTGAAAATTCTAAGATAGAGATATTGTTCACAGAGGGAACTGCTATAGTTACCAATGATAAGCGTATGGTTGGGGAAGTGTTGAAAATTAGTGGTTTACCCTATTACTCTCCTATTTCAAGGACTGAGGAATCTGAGGTTAGTAACCAGGTTACCACTTTTGATAGTGATGATGATGAAACCCAATCTGATTCAGATGATGATTTTAGAGGTACTCAAGAAAAAGGGAATTTTAATGACAACTGTAACAATGTTTTAAGGTGTAAAAAGTCTGTAAGTTTTAACCTGGAACAAGGAAGAAGAGAGCCTGAAAATGCCAATACAGTCTCAATTGGCAAGCTGTTACACAATGAATGTGCTCACCTCATGCATCGTAGGATGGGTCATGTAAGCTTCCCAATAGTACAAAAGGTATCTGAATGTTCAAACAGAACTAGGGTTAAAGATTGTAACATTTTTTTTGGACTGTTCTATTTGCAGAAGCATGAAGTCCAAGGTGAAACCCGCACCCAAGAAATCCCAGAGATATTCTGAACACATATTCCAGTTGGTACATATGGATTTGGTGGGTCCCCTTAAAAATTCTTTTGGTGGGAACCGTTACTTCCTTACGATTGTAGATGACCATAGTAGGTTTGGATTTGTTTATCCCATCAAATCCAAGGATCAGGCCTTATCTAAATTTAAGGAATTCTGCAGCCTGGTGGAAAATCAGCATAAGGTATATATTCAAAAGATCTTAACTGACAGAGGAACTGAGTTTAATTCAGCGTAGTTCTCTGATTGGCTGAAAAGGAAAGGCATAATACATTTGCGAACGGCGCCCTACTCAGCTTTTCAGAATGGGATTTCACACCAACGGAACGGAATGTTGCAGACAATGGTAAGATGCGCACTTGAGGATGCTGACCTAAATTTTTCATATTGGGCGGAAGCTGTTTTGTATGAAAACTATACACTCAACCGGGTATGGTCCAGTGTGGTGCAAAAGACCCCATATGAGATGGTGTATGGCCATAAGCTGAAATTGGCACATCTTCATGTATTTGGGGTGCTGGCCGATGTCCACGTCCCAAAAGAGCTTAGAAAGAAGGGGGATAGAGTCTCAGCCAAACTAAGGTTTGTTGGCTATGAGACAGGTTCTAAGGCTTTTAGGTTCGTGGACTCAAATGGGAGAATAGTAATATCTAGGTCAGCTACTTTTTATGAAGGCACTAACTGGAGCAGGATCCATGCAAATGAGATCCTGACACAAGGCTTTCCTCATAGTTTGTGTTGCAATATTTTCAGGATCAGACTCAATAATGATAATAAGAGTTAGAGGTTTAAATATATTTCTCTTTAATTATAACAGGCATTCTATATTCACTGAATATTCACAGATAGAAGCAAGGAAAATGGTGAAGGTGGCTCCTTATATATACAAGGGGTGGAGCCAAGAATGGGAGTGGTGAATTATGAATACATTAGGAACCAAAGAATAAGTTAACCCCCGATGTCCCATATATACATTATTTACACATTAGGGAATAAGGCATTTACATCTCACAAATCCCCCTCTAAATGCCGGTTCGCTATACAACACCAATTACATTCAGATTCAGGGCAATATAAGACATATAATTTTGATGTTAAATATTTGTGCTGTTTAGAAGGTAAAGGCTTCGTCAATATGTCAGCTAATTGTTCAGAGGTATCACAATGCACTGCTTTGATAAATCCATCTTGAGACAATTGTCTCACATGCTTAAATTTTATATCTATATGCCTGGACCTTTGTCCAATGGCATCGGATCTGGATATTTCAATGGCTGCTTTATTATCTTCATGCATAACAAAAGGCAAAGCAGGTTTTTTCCAAACATCTGAAATCAAATCATTAAACCATACAAGGTTATTTGCAGCTTTGGACAAACAAACATATTCCGCTTCTGTGGTCGAAGTGGCTACCAGTTCTTGTTTACCAGTGTACCAGTAAACTGGACAGTCATTTAATAGAAAAATATAACCAGAAGTGCTCTTTCTGCATGATATATCTCCAGCCCAATCCGCATCTGCGTAACATGTAAGTTTTGGTTCTTTATCATTACTAGGTTCTAATACTAAGCAAAAGTCTAATGTACTTTTCAGATATCTTAGAATTCTTTTGACCGCTTCCCAATGATACATTGTTGGTTTGCTAACATATCTTGACAATAAATTGAGTGGTAATGCAATATCTGGCCTGGTCCAATTAGATATATAAAGAAGTGAACCTATGACTGATCTATAAAATGTATTATCCTTGAATTCAGGGGAAGATTCATCAGTGTTTCTAAGGAAATCAGTTTGCATAGGAGTGTCACAGGGTTTGGCATTGTTTAAATTGCATTTGTTCAGAAGTTCAATGATTTTATCTTTCTGAGTAAGTTTGAATCCCCTTCTAGTTTTGTTAATTTGTACACCAAGGTATTTGTTTACTTTACCTAGAGATTTCAACGAGAAATGTTCGTTTAGCTTATTTACAAAGGTTTCTCTTCTCTCCTTGTGTTTTCCTATATATAAAATATCATCTACATAAATTAACACAAATTCAATGTGATCATCACTCTTTTTTACAAAGAAACAGTTATCAGCAGTGGTAGCGTTGAAATCCATGGTCTTAAGTACTTTTACCAAGCAATCGTACCATCTTTTGCCAGATTGCTTTAATCCGTATAGACTCTTGTTCAATAGCCAAATTTCATTCTTATTAGTGTATTGACTGTGTGGTGCTCTTACATATATTTCCTTATCTAGTTTTGCGTGTAAATACGCAGTCTGTATGTCATATTGAAATACATCAAGATTGAGTGCAGATGCCACTACTAGAGCTGTTTTAACACTCTCTGTTCTCACTGTGGGGGAGTATGTGTCAGTGTAGTCCTCCGGATATTTTTGTGCATAACCTTGTGCAACCAATCTAGCTTTGTATAGAGTATTGCCTCCTTCTAGATTCTTAATTTTATAAATCCACCTGGTACCTATAATCGTTTTATCTTTAGGTGCAATCGCAGGTGTAAACACATTTAATCCTTGCAAACTTTCCATCTCTTTTTTCATAGCTAGTTCCCATTTTTCCTTTTCTTCACGAGGGAGTTTTAATACTTCCTCATATGTATTAGGTGTCATTTGTTCACCATCCATATGCATTATGTAATCTCTGTATTTATTTGGTACTTGATTTCTATTGTTTCTAATAGCTCTTTCGGGTTTGCTATGGTTATCATGCAAATATCTTGCTTCCTTTTTTGTTAATGTGTCTGTCTTTATTTTGTGCTGACTATTTGTCCAAGTTTTGGTTTTGTTTTTATTTTTGTTGATATTTTGATTTTCTATTGTCCCTTCCTCACAAGATTTTGTATCTTTGCATTTATTTGGAAATATTTCATTAAGATGTAATTTAGACCAATTGGCCTGTTCATGGAACACAGCTGTTCTGGAGACTATAAATTTGTTATTATTATCAATGAATCTGTACCCTTTGGTGCCAGTTTCATATCCCATAAATCTTAATCTTCTGGATACGTTTTCTCCCTTTCTTCTCAACTGCTTAGGTATGTGTACGTCTGCAGTGACTCCAAATATGTGCATGTGTGCTAATTTGGGTTTCCTATTATACATCACCTCATATGGTGTTTTATTCACAATACTGGACCAGGTTCTATTTTGAGTGTAATTTGAATAATGTAAGGCCTCTGACCAAAATTGTTTGCCTAAACCAGCATCCTCTAATGTGCACCTAATCATGGTTTGTAGTGTGGAATTCTTTCTCTCTACAATCCCGTTTTGGAACGCAGAAAATGGACTAGACGTGAAATGGGCTGGCCTGAGTTAAATTTTAAATTGATTTTAAATTGGGTTATCTTAATTTCGGCCAAAACATTTAATTATTTTAATATTGTTCTTAAATTTTGTATGCTTTGTTTTTATCTTGGCTGTGCACCGCCCTGAGTCCTATTTGGAGAAGGGCGGTATAGAAATTTAATAAATAAATAAATAAAATAAATAAAAATGTAGCATTCCTCTATCCTTTAACCATTGGGAGAATTCTTTAGACATGAATTCACATCCCCTATCTGTCATAATTTGTTTTATTCTGATATTATGTTGTGTTTCTATGCGTTTGTAGAATTCCTTAAATTTCTGAAAGGTTTCATCCTTGTGTTTTAATGTGTAAACAAAACCATAGCGACTGTAATCGTCTACTATTGTTAGGAAGTAACGTTTTCTATAAGTGATTGATGGAGTTAATGGACCAACTAGGTCCATATGTACTAAGTCAAAAATTTTGTTAGTTGATCTGTTGGATTTTTTTGGTCTGGGACTAGTTTTTAGTTTAGTGGATTTACATACTGAGCATTCCAAATAATTTTCACAATTTTTTATTTTGACACCTTCTGCGTGTTCAGTCATTTTTTGTACTACAGGAAAACTTGCATGTCCTAACTTCCTATGCAAGATGTGAGCACACTCATCATGAATTGGTTTACCTATTCTTGGTTTCTTCTCATTGTGTGTATTTGCGTGATCATGAGATATTTTACATTCATCATTGTCACTGTTACTAACATTTTCATCATCTGCCTCAATACAATCTTCCATATTTGAATCAATGTTATGTAACCATCTTTCTTTTGTTATTAGATAGGGTAGGCCTCCTTTAATCATCACAGTGCCTACATTTGTTTTGTCCTTCTCTAAAGTTGCTTTCCCCTTTGAGAAAACTATATTGATGTCAGAATCTCTGCTTAGTTTTATGGCACTTAGTATGTTATGAGGTATTTCTGGAATTAACAATACCCCCTCTATTTTTCCTAGGCCAGGCAAGGTCACATTTCCTCTGCCTAATACTTGAACCTTTTCTTGATTAGCTACCTTTATTACAAATTTATCTTCTGTAAATGAAGACAATATATTTTTGTTATTAGTGGTGTGGTTGGTTGCCCCAGAATCAATAAGCCAATTATTGTTCTCATTTTGTTGTGTTTTAGTGCTGTCTTGTTTATTTAGTCCATTCAGTGAACCAGATTTTCTCTCTTTTGAATTTTCTCTACCCCCTCTACTATCTCTGTAATTTGGTGGGCTTCTATATTTATGTCTATCTGTGGAAGACTGTCTATAATTGTATTTGCTCCTATACTCTGACCTATGTCTCTCCTTTGAGATTTTGGGACAGTCTCTTCTATTGTGTTCCCTGGACCCACAATTATGGCATTTAAAAGCTTCATTGTATTTTTCCTGGAAAGCTACCTTCCTAAAAGATTTGTGTTCTGTGTGATTGCTGGAACGATTTTTTCTTGAATTGTCTTCTGCTATCAATTTGTTAGATAGACTTTCTATGGATAAATATCCTAGATTGATGGTGTCTAAGTGTGACATAAAACTATCCCATGATGAATCAAGTGAATTGATAATAACACTTTTCATTGTTTGATCTGAAATCACTTCCCCCCTCAAATGCAGCTCAGCTCTTATTTTGTTTAGAGATATCAAATGCTCACTTATGGAAACCCCTGGTTTTACTCTGGAAGAAAAGAAATCCTTAGACATTCTTGTAGTGGTAGCTACACTATCGCTGTGAAACAGATTAAACATGCATTGAATTATTTCTGAAACAGTTAGGTTTGGTTTGATGCTATGATACATTGCAGGAGACACGCTAGATATTATTAAGAAAAATGCTCTATGATGTAAACAATCTATTTTTAAAGTCCAAGGTCTTCTTGGAGGACTAGTGATAAAGAATAGTAAATTTTCTTTCATAAAGACAACCTGGAGCTGTTGATACCATTCTTGCAAATTAATGCCATCAACTCTAAGTTTTGGGAAGTCACTGGGTAAGTTTCCCACATTATTTTGTCCATTACTTACAACCTGAGGTAGTCCGTGGTCTCGCAAGTGCAGGAAATTGCAAAACGGCATGGGGATGCTCGCAACGAGTCTGCGCGGTTCTCTGGCCAGTTCAAGTCTTTCCGGACCGTCTACGTAGTTTCGCACATGCGCGTTGCTCATTTCTTCTTTGGCGTCGTCGTGGAAGGTTCTCTCCATTGCAGCTCGCTCGCTCCGCTCCTCTTCAGACGAGTCGGTTTCTGGCTCGGTTTTAGGAGTTTTGATGGCGGCGACTGCTCTTTTCTTTCTTTTGTGTGCGTTGGTACTTGATCCGGTCTGCGGTGTAGGGCGGAATCGACATGGCTCTCTGGGCTCGGGCGTCGTCGCTCTCGAAGTCAGGATGGGAGCGTGCAGGTCTTGAGGTATCGGCTTGTTCTCTAGCTTCTTCGTTGTCGCTTTGGAAATTTTTAATTTTGGCCCAAATGCAGCAAAAAGCGTCTTCATTGCTGACTTTACTTGGGATTTCGTTAAGTCATCTTTGCTTTCTGATTCTGGTTCTTCTGAAGAGTTTGAATCTTCCTTTTCACTTTCGTTGTCTGATAACGTTTTTCGCGCCAGAAATTTTGAACTGAGCATTTTGATTGGCTCTGCTTCGCTCACTTTGGAGGCTTGTTGGAACCAAGATGGCTGCCATTCAAAATTTCGCGCGGGATCACATCTTTTCTTTTTCATAACGACTTTCTCTGTAGTCATATCACTCACAGTTTTTTGGTCTTTGGGTTTCTCTTTAGCAATGTTTTTCTCTCTCGCTGCTCCGCTGTTTTTCAGCATTTCTTGGAGATTCGCGATGAGGCTTTCATCATTCTTCTGGCTTTTTAATAGTTTTAATATCTCTGACCTGAGTTCGTTATTTTCTATTTCGATTTCCTCCTGGTCATTATTTTCATTTATTAGTTCTTCTTCTTCAGTGGTATATTCTTCGGATTCTCTCGAAATCGCGTTTGTGGATTCGTTGATTATTTCTTGTTCAGTTTCTATTTCTTTGCTGTAGGCCCTGTTGTTGAGCCTATCTTTCTTAGACATCTTTAAGTATTTATTGAGTCAATTAACCATCCTCTGCTACCAGCTTGTTGCAATATTTTCAGGATCAGACTCAATAATGATAATAAGAGTTAGAGGTTTAAATATATTTCTCTTTAATTATAACAGGCATTCTATATTCACTGAATATTCACAGATAGAAGCAAGGAAAATGGTGAAGGTGGCTCCTTATATATACAAGGGGTGGAGCCAAGAATGGGAGTGGTGAATTATGAATACATTAGGAACCAAAGAATAAGTTAACCCCCGATGTCCCATATATACATTATTTACACATTAGGGAATAAGGCATTTACATCTCACAGTTTGGATAAAGATGAAGAAAATGTGTCTGAAGATCTATCTACTGATAGCGACACCTCTGGTTTTGGAGACGAGGGAAATAGTATGCCCCCCAAACCTTTAAAGGGAATTTTAAAATGGAAGCCGGAAATAGCCTGGAAAGAAGGGCATCCCACTTTAAAGGTGCAGAACAGTGATAGTGAGGAGGATAACACATCAGATAGTACTAGAGTGGACGAAGAATCAGTTAGAAGGCCAATTCGATCCACTAGGGGCAGGAAGCCAAAAAGGTATGAAGGTTTTGTCACCCCTGTTGACCAGGTCTCAGTCATACCCCAAAGGTATGAAGATGTATTAACACTATCTGATAGAGAAAAACAAAATTGGTGTACAGCGATGGATACCGAATTGCAGAGTTTGAAAAAACTAGAGGTATTCACACCAACGGAATTACCAAGGAACAAGAAGATAATTGGCACGAGATGGGTTTTTAAGAAGAAACCTATTGACAATGGGCAGTTCATTTACAAGGCAAGGTTAGTCGCACAGGGGATCTCACAAAGGTTCCCTGACAATTATGTTGATACCTTTTTGCCTACAGTGCGGCCTGAAAGTGTGAAGACCGCACTCACCATAGCTGCCATACAAGGGGAGAGTGTGTATCAATTTGACGTACAAACTGCTTATTTACACGCCAAATTGGATAAGAAGATATATGTCAGGGCTCCTCAAGGTGTAGATCACCAGGAAAGTGATATTTGGCTTTTAAATAAAAGCCTCTATGGCAGTGGTTCTCAACCTTCCTAATGCCGCGACCCTTTAATACAGTTCCTCATGTTGTGGTGACCCCCAACCAGGTATGGGTTCTAAATATTTTTTACTACCGGTTCTGTGGGCGTGGCTTATTTTGTGGGCGTGGCTTGGAGGTCATGTGACTGGGTGGGCGTGGCTAGCTGGTCATGTGACAGGGTGGCCATGGCTATGTGTATAGGGACTACTGAGAGGGCTGAAAAAAGTCATTTCTGACAGGTCCTCGCACTTTTGACTGGTCCTCACACTTATGACCATCTTCACATTTATGCCCGTGCAGCATTCTTAACAACCATGTCACTCATTTCACAACTGCTTCTTTTCACCATGGTGATAAGATAGGGCAAAAAACGTAAAATGTGAGGATAGTCGTAAATTCGAGATCTGGTCAAAAGTGTGAGGAACAGTCAAAAATAACTTTTTCAGCCCTCTGAGTAGTCCATGTGCACAAAAGGACTACCCAGAGGGCTGAAAAAAGTGATTTCTGACAGGTCCTCGCACTTTTGACCGGTCTTCGCACTTATGACTGGTCATCATTTATGCCCATTGTAGCATTCTTAACAACCATGTCACTCATTTCACAACTGCTTCTCTTCACCATGGTGACAAGATAGGGCAAAAATGTAAAATGTAAGGACAGTTGTAAGTTCGAGGACTGGTCAAAAGTGCGAGGACCAGTCAGAAATAACTTTTTCAGCCCTCTGAGTAGTCCATATGCATAAAAGGATACAGCAATAAAGAGGGATGAAGGAAGGGAAGGAAAATTAGAGTAGGAGTGAGGGTAAGAGAGGGAGGAAGACAGGAGGAGAAGGAGAAAGGAAGAGGAAGTAGGGAGGAGAAGAAGAGAGGGAGGAAGAGAAAGTAAGAAGGAAAGAAAAGAGAGAGGTGGTAGGTTTGAGGAGAAAGATCGCTGTACAATAAAAAAGATGAAAGGGAAGAAAGCCAACCCCAAACAAATAAAGATATTAAGATAAAGAATGAATTGTTAAACTTTAAAGAATAAAAGAGAACAAATATGAATAAATAGCAATAATTAGAAACACACATACAAACATACAATGTATTTTCTTTTGTAGGAAGTTAGCACCCACCCCTTTCCTGGAAGAGTGAAATATTTTAGGAAATATGAAAAAGGCAGAATATTATATTTCCCTGGGATAAGCATGTTTTGAAGCAGCTCCCATCTTCCTGCCCCCACCCTTTGTCAATGGGCCATTAAGGCCTGGGCCAGTCTATTCTACATAACAAAGATCTACCTCCTTCAGGCAGAGCCATAGTAGGAATTGCCCAAGATCCAATAAAGATAGGATTAGCCCTCTACCCATCTAGCAACAGAAACTCACCACATGTGACCTGGGAAGCACATGTGACCATCAGCCACAGCAAGGCTAGCTAAGACCCCCACCCCCTGGGAGTCTGACAACCAATCAGGATGCTCTTTCGGGGCCCCAAGAAATGCAGAGCCAGAGAGAGCATAAAAACCCGAGGATTTACTGTATCTGCCCTTTTCTGTTCAGGAACTCAAGCCATGTGAACCTGTCCACTATTAAACCATCTTTCCAAACAGTCTCCATGTTTCCAGTGTCTTTTTCCCCACTTGGAGCAGAACCTAGAAGGAGATTTCTTCCAACACTTTGAACAGAGTATTTGGCCGGTTCACAAATTTAAACAGTGTTTAGTCATTTCAATTAAATTTACAATTTCTATATTTCCTTTTCCCCATATTTATTCCTCATCTATTTTTGTAAAAAACCAATATTACCCTTCATCCTCATCTCTAATCTTAATCAAATTCAATTTTCCCCTTCTATTCTATATTATACCCCTTCCCATTGTCATCTATTTTTATATCCATCCTCACATTGGTTAATTATGTAATATTACAGTTGTTTAATATAAATTCAACATTTTAATATAAATCAATTAGTTATATAACCACCTTTTTTGTATATTAATCAATATGAACATGAATATTCCAATTATTTCCATGCAATCCAATTTCTTACAAATCAATTAATTATATTTACCAATAATAATAAACCAAATAATTTCCCCCATATATTCCTCCAAACCACAACTTAACCATTTCTGCTTTCAACACAATATACAATTAATAGTATCTCAATTATTACAATTCCCTAGTTAAATAGAGCTTTTTTTCTTTTGTGTTTTAAAATCTTGAACTCTCCTCTTTTTCCCTAAATTTCCCATTGTTTGCACCTACCATTTTTGGTGAGGAAAAAGAAAAGAAATCTGCAAAGCCAACAGCCTGCTTTACTTTCAGTTTCGTTTTTCAGCATAGCTAGGGGAAAATAAATCTGCTCCAGCAAGCAGCAGAGCCCTGAGCAAAACAGCTGAGAGCAAATCAGCTGAGAGTTGGGAGCTGATCTAATCAAGGGCTAATTAGCCTATGCTGAAGCTCCGCGGGCCAATAAAATTACAAAAAAACACCAAACCATTTGTTAAATTGCTGGCTCGCCCACCCCTTACCCACCACTATTTATTGGCAATAAATAGTGGTGCGGAGGGGCGGGGCAAGCCAGCAATTTAACAAATGGTTCTGCTGAACACCCTAGAACCGGCAGAATCCCACCACTGGCTATAGGGTGGCCCTTTGAAGCCCCGCTGCAAGAATTTAAACAGTTTTTTTTCCTCTAGCCATCAGCTGGGACTCAGGAGGCAGCAATAGATTGGGAGTGGGCGGGGTAAGCGAACGGCCGGCGATCCAACAGAGCAGAGAGTGAGGGTGAGTGAAGGTGTGGGGGGGGGCGAGAGAGGGCTTTGGCGACCCCTGTGAAATGGCCGTTCGACTCCCAAAGGGGTCACGACCCCCAGGTTGAGAACCGCTGCTCTATGGTCTTAAACAATCTGGCAGGAGGTGGTACGAATGTCTTACCAATAGTTTAAAACAAATGGGTTTTAAAATTTCATCAGCTGATGAATGTGTGTTCATTAAAAACCAACAAGGTATTAAGGAGACAGTTTTGGTTTACGTGGATGATATTTTGTATGTCTGCAAGTCTGAGGATAGATGTAAAACGTTTTCTAAGGAGTTAAGTAAGAATTTTGCCCTAAAGCCCCTGGGCCAAATTGATAAATTTTTAGGGGTCCAATTCGTAAAAACAGAGAAGAGGTATGAACTCTCTCAGCAGGATAAGATCATGGAATTGAAAGAGAGATGTAACATGACAGAGGCCAAACCCTGTGACACTCAGTGAGCCTGAGTGGCATAGGAGGCTAATGCCTCCTACTAAGGCAGCATTTAACATCCAGCTGCCTGCAATTACTGCGAGTTCAATTCTCACCAGGCTCAAGGTCGACTCAGCCTTCCATCCTTTCTAAGGTGGGTAAAATGAGGACCCGGTTTGTGGGGGCAATAAGCTGACTTTGTATAAAATATACAAAAGTATGAAGGCTATTGCTTAACGCATTGTAAGCCGCCCTGAGTCTCCGGAGAAGGGCGGCATATAAAAATAAATAAATTAAATAAATAAATAAATAAATAAACAAGCCTATGCAGACAGATTTCCTCAAGAATATGTATGTTGAAAGTGAAGCTTTTGAACAAAAGACGCTTTATAAATCAGTGATAGGATCATTGCTGTATATCGCAGGCTGGACAAGGCCAGATATTAGTCTGATCGTAAACGTTTTGTCCAGACATTCTGAGAATCCCACTCAATATCACTGGAGCGGAATAAAAAGGGTTTTAAGGTATTTAAAGAACACTGTGAACTATTCACTTTTATTGGAGCCAGACATATCAGACAAACCAAGTTTATGTTGTTATTCGGATGCTGATTGGGCAGGAGACATTAAGTCCAGAAAGAGTACTTCGGGTTATGTTATACTTTTGAACGGGAGCCCCATCCATTGGTACTCAGGTAAACAGAAGTTAATTGCTACTTCCACTGCCGAGGCAGAATATGTATGTTTATCCAAAGCATCTAATAATCTGGTATGGTTTGATGATCTCCTAACAAATTTGTGGGAAGAACCAGTATATCCCATTGACATTTATGAGGACAATATGGCTGCTATCAATATATCGCAGGCTGATGCAGTGGGGCAGAGGTCATGCCACATTGACATCAAGTATAAACATGTTAGGCAGTTAACAAGGACAGGTTTCATTAGGACAGTTTTCTGCGAGACAAAGGAGCAGATGGCAGACTTACTCACGAAGCCATTACCTAGGCATCAACACCAATATCTTTTAGATAAGATATCCATGACTATGTAAGAGAAAATTATTTACCACTGTGATGTATGTGTCCAACAATTTGTATGTATATGCATTTGTAATCAGTGGCTGCAGAGAAGGGGATTGTGAGAGGAAAATCCTCTCAGCATATTGCTGCAGTCATATTGCTGGTCTGAACATTTGAATAAGCCAATCAGAGCGCAGCTTCTGGCTCTGAGCTTTCCTGGGCTTTTCAACGGATAATGAGTCAGCATATAAGCAGCTGCCGAGACTGCATCCAAGAGACACTGAGAGATGAGAGACTAGAGACTCGAGACACTGAGACACAGAGAGCTGAAGTCACTTTGATGGAGCAAAAGAGCTGAGTCACTGCCTTGCTTCTGAGGAAGCAGACAAAGGACTGAGAACTTCCCATGCTGTGGGATGACTCCAGGAAGAGCTGATGGACTTCGCTGAGAGGAGAGCTTTTGGCTGTTGGCGTTTTCTTGCAGGCTTTGTTTTTATGTGTTCTTTTATTAAACCAAATAGTTTCTTAAGACTTCTCTCTCAACTTGCATGCTTAGTGCGTTTGTGTGTGTAATCGGATCACGGTCCATTGAGTACAGAACCTCCTTCACATGATTGGTATTCAGGGCAGCTTTTTGCAAGCAAAGAAGCTTTTTGTATTTTTGTACAGGTAATCCTTGATTTACAACAGTTCATTTAGTGACCATTCCTTTCTACGCTTCTACTCTTTTGAAATCAGTTTTAATATTGATGTATTAGACCAAACAGTACTTTTGGCTGTTAATAAATAAGAGATCTCTATATTTCTTCTTTTTTTAAAAAAAAAAATTATTTGAAAATACAAGCTAAACAAAACAAATCGCGACAAAACATACAAAACATGTAAACATATAAACAAAAATTCAAATATATATCAAGTTTATCGTAACTGTACTGTATGTTCTTGTTTGTGCTTTTGACTCCTTATTATTATTAGTCTATCTCTTATGTCTATTTTGGTGGTTCATTGTTAACCTATATTCATAAATTATATTCCTATTACTATATTGGGTCACTCCACTTACTTCCTAATTTTTCCCTTTTCTGCCTTCCAACCAGGTGTACCACTTTTCCCATACTAAATAGTAATCGTGTTCTTCTCTATTTTGTAATTCCTTTGTGAGTCTGTCCATTTTTGCACATTCCATGATTTTGTTAATTACTTTTTCTTCCATTGGTATGTCACTGCTTTTCCAATTTTGTGCAAAAATTATTCGCGCTGCTGTCGTTATGTGAATGATTAAGTATTTGATTTCCTTTTCATATTGTCCATTTATTATACCTAATAGAAAGGTTTCTGCCCTCATTTCTATTCTTTGCTGGGTTATTTCTTCTATTTGTTTTCTGATCATTAGCCAATATTGTTTTGCCACTGGGCAGGTTCACCACATGTGATAATAAGTCCCTTTGTGGAGTTTACATTTCCAGCATGTTGAGGGAGTGTTGGGGAACATTCTTGCCAGTCTGGCCGGTGAAAGGTGCCACCTATACAGGGCCGGATTTAGATGAAAAGAGGCCCTAGGCTATTCCACTTATGAGGCCCTTTCACCAGTGGTGGGATTCAATTTTTTTAACAACAGGTTCTGTGGGCGTGGCTTAGTTGGGGGTGTGGCTTGGCAATCATGTGACTGGGTGGGCATGGATAGCTGGTCACGTGACTGTGTAGGCGTGGCTAGCTCGTCGTGTGACCGGGTGGGCGTGGCTATGTGCATAGGGACTACTCAGAGGGCTGAAAAAAGTCATTTCTGACTGGGCCTCGCACTTTTGACCGGTCCTCACACTTATGACCATCCTTACATTTATGCCCGTGCAGCTTTCTTAACAACCATGTCACTCATTTCACAACTGCTTCTCTTCACCATGGTGACGGAGAAGGAGAAAGGAAGAGGAAGTAGGGAGGAGAAGAAGAGAGGGAGGAAGAGAAAGTAAGAAGGAAAGAAAAGAGAGAGGTGGTAGGTTTGAGGAGAAAGATCGCTGTACAATAAAAAAGATGAAAGGGAAGAAAGCCAACCCCAAACAAATATAAAGATATTAAGATAAAGAATGAATTGTTAAACTTTAAAGAATAAAAGAGAACAAATATGAATAAATAATAATTAGAAACACACATACAAACATACAATGTATTTTCTTTGAACAGAGTATTTGGCCGGTTCACAAATTTAAACAGTGTTTAGTCATTTCAATTAAATTTACAATTTCTATATTTCCTTTTTACCATATTTATTCCTCATCTATTTTTGTAAAAAAACAATATTACCCTTCATCCTCATCTCTAATCTTAATCAAATTCAATTTTTCCCTTCTAGTCTATATTATACCCCTTCCCATTGTCATCTATTTTTATATCCATCCTCACATTGGTTAATTATGTAATATTAGTTGTTTAATATAAATTCAACATTTTAATATAAATCAATTAGTTATATAACTACCTTTTTTGTATATTAATCAATATGAACATGAATATTCCAATTATTTCCATGCAATCCAATTTCTTACAAATCAATTAATTATATTTACCAATAATAATAAACCAAATAATTTCCCCCATATATTCCTCCAAACCACAACTTAACCATTTCTGCTTTCAACACAATATACAATTAATAGTATCTCAATTATTACAATTCCCTAGTTAAATAGAGCTTTTTTTCTTTTGTGTTTTAAAATCTTGAACTCTCCTCTTTTTCCCTAAATTTCCCATTGTTTGCACCTACCTTTTTTGGTGAGGAAAAAGAAAAGAATTCTGCCTGCCTAATTTTCCAACCTTGCAGCAACAGCAAAGCAGTTTCACTTTCGTTTCTCAGCATAGCTAGGGGGAAAAAAATCAGCACTCTTTGCAAGGAAGCAGAAGAGCCCTGAGCAAAACAGCTGAGACAAATCAGCTGAGAGCCGGGAGGCCAATTAGCCTATGCTGAAGCTCCGGGGGCCAATAAAATTACAAAAAAACCACCGAACCCTTTGTTAAATTGCTGGCTCCCCCGCCCCTCGCCCACCACTATTGATTGGCAATAAATAGTGGTGTGGAGGGGCGGGGCAAGCCAGCAATTTAACAAAGGGTTCGGCTGCACCACTGGCTCTAGGGCGGCCCTTTGAAGCCCCGCGGCAAGAATTTGAAGGTTTTTTTCCCTCTAGCCATCGGAGGCAGCAATAGATTGGGAGTGGGCGGGGTAAGAGAACGACAGAGAGGGAGGGTGAGTGAAGGCGTGGAAGCTGCTTTCTCCATCCTGCTCTCTTGCATCCAGAGCCCCACATGGATCCCAGGCAGCGGAACTCAGGCTAGGGAAGGGATGGGCAATTGTGGCTCTTTTACAACCTGTGGCCTTCAACTCCCAGAATTCCTGAGACAGCCAAGGTGTCTCAGGAATTCTGGAAGTTGAAGTCCACAGGTTGTAAAAGAGCCACAATTGCCTACCCCTGGCTACGGTAGGCTGGCGCCGCGCGGGTGGGAGGCGAGGGGCGGGCGAGCCAGCAATTTAACAAATGGTTCGGCCGAACCCCCTAGAACCCCAGCACTGTGTAGGCCCCTCTTGATCTTGAGGCCCTAGGCTGAAGCCTAGTTAGCCTATAGGAAAATCCGGCCCTGCACCTATAAAACATTTTGTACAAATTTTCTTTATAGGGTACAGACATTGTTAATTTATAATTTATCATCCATAATTTTTCCCAATTGTCTAATTCAATGTTGTAGCCGAAATTCTTTGCCCAGATTATCATATTTTCCTTAACCACTTCTTCTTCTAATTTATATCCTCGTAAAAAATTATAAACTTTTTTAATCAATTTATCTTGTGGTCCTTGTAGAATTTTATCTAATTCATATTGGCCTTTTTGGAATCCAAATTGTGCCAAATCTTTTTTATACCTCGATTTTATTTGTAAGTATGGCCACCAGTCAATGTCTGTACCCATGTCCTTCAATTCTTGTCTCGTTCTTAGTTCCCCCTGATTGTTTAGCAAGTCTTTGTATGTTTTCATTTTGGTGTTGTCCATGGCATTTGGGTAGATCTGAGCTTCCATGGTCAACAACCATTCTGGAATTTTATTGTAGTGTGTTTTTTTGATGCCCTGCCAAGTCTGATATAGTGCGTGCCTAATCATGTGCCTCTGGAAATATCCATGTCGTCTATCGGTGCCCTCCCATAGAAATGCATGCCATCCTCATTCTAGGTCAAATCCTTCCAAATTCAATAATATTTTATTTTTAAGTTCCATCCATTCTTTGATCCAAATTAATGCTGATGCTTTATAATATGATTCCCAATCCGGTAGTGCCAATCCTCCTTTTTCTCTTGTATCCTGTAAGTGCTTTATTTTAATTCTTGCTTTCTTGCCTTGCCAAATGTAATCTGATATTAATTTATTGAAGTCCTTGAAGAAATTCTTCCCCGGTTTTATTGGGATCACTTGGAATAGATATAGAATTCAAGGTAGAACATTCATTTTAATTGAGGCGATCTTTCCCAAGAATGACAATTGTAGTTTTTTCCAGGTTTCTAAATCTTTTTTAATTTGTCTTGTTAATTTGTCATAGTTATCTTCTCTAATTGATGAACTTTTATTGGTGAGCCATATTCCTAAATATTTTACTTTCTTTGTCGTCTGTATGCCTAATTCGTCTTCTAATTCCTTTTCTTGTTGGCTAGTAAGGTTTTTGGTTAGTATCTTTGTTTTTTGTTTATTGATTTTGAGTCCGGCTACTCTCCCATATTTTTCTATTTGATCTAATAATTTAATGCCGGTTGTTATTGGTTGCTCTGTAATAAATACGATATCATTGGCGAAAGCCTGTAATTTGTATTCTTCCCACTTAATTTTTAGGCCTTTTATTTCGTTGTCTCTTCTAATTTCCTTCAAGACTGTTTCCAGAGCTAATATAAATAACAGGGGGGACAGAGGACACCCCTGTCTCACCCCTTTTGATATTGGAAATTGTTCTGTCAAATCACCATTTATTGCTATTTTTGCTGTTTGTGAAGAATAGATTTTCTTTATCATATTTATAAATTTATTGCCGAATTTCATAGCTTCCAGTTGTAGTGTGAGAAATTTCCAGTTTAAGTTATCGAAGGCCTTCTGCGCATCTAAAAAAATTAAGGCCGATTGTTTATCTACATTCATTTCATAATATTCTAATACGTCAATTATTAGTCTCATATTATTTCTTATCTGTCTCTTTGGGATAAAGCCGTTTTGGTCCAAATGAATGTATTTATTAATTATTTTCTTAATTCTTTCTGTGATAATTGATGTAAATAATTTATAATCCACGTTTAAAAGTGATATCAGTCTATAGTTTTTAATATGTGTATGGTCAGTCTCTTCTTTTAGTATCAATGTAATAATGGCCTCTGTCCAAGAATTGGGGATTGTGGCTTCCAGAATTGCATCATTAAATACTCCAAGTAGGATTTCGTCTATTGAGTGTTGGCAGTTTTTATAAAACTCTGCAGGTATTCCGTCCGGGCCCGGGGTTTTATTTATTTTCTGTTTCTTCCTCACCTCTATTACTTCTGTTATCGTAATTGGCCTATCCAACAAATCTCTATGTGCTTCTTCTAATTCTTTGATATCGGCTTCGTTTAGATATTGTCTGATCTCTTCATCTGAGGACTCTTCCTGCTTGTATAGTTTTTGGAAAAATGTTCTTGCTATGTTCTTTTTGTCCTCGTTCCTGTAGTGTATCTCTCCTGCGTCATCCTGTAGTTGATGTATTGTCCTCTCTTTTTCTTTCTTCAGCTTGTACGCCAACCATTGTCCCGTCTTATTTGTGTATTCAAAGTGGTTTTGTTTCACTAGTTTGATTTTCCTAGCTATTTCTGTTTGTGTAATCAAATTTATTTTATGTTTTATCAGATTTATTTGTTCTTTGATCCTTTTATTTTGGGGTTCGTTCTGTAGTTCGGATTCGTACTCTTTGAGTTCTTTCAGCAAGTTGTCTCTTTTCTGTTGTTTTTCTTTGTTTTTCTTCACCAAATATGCTATTGTCAGTCCTCTTATATAGGCTTTTGCCGTGTCCCACAGGTTTTGAAGGGATGTTTGCTCTTTATTGTTAATCTCGAAAAATATTTTCATTTCTTTTTCTATCATTTGTATGTATTCTTTATCCTTTAAAATTTCAGTGTTCATCATCCATCTCTTCTTCCGATAGCCTTTCCAAATTATTTTTAATGGACTATGGTCTCCCCATGTGTTTGTCATTATTTCTATTTCTTCTAGGTATTTCCTAAGATCCGTTGTCATCCAGGCCATATCTATCCTGGACCAGGATAGATGTGGATTGGAATAAAATGTGTACTGTTTTTTTTTCTTTATTTATTTCCCTCCAAGCATCCTGAAGACATAATTCTTGCGCCATTTCCTTAAAGGTATCTGGAAGGGTCTTTTTCCTAGTTTTATTTTTTCTAGTACTCCAATAGTCCTTTTCTGTATCTGAGATTGCATTAAAATCGCCTACCAGGCAGATATTCTCATAGTCCAAGTCTTTAGCTATATTATGTATATTTTTGAAGAAGGCACGTTGGTTCTCATTTGAGGCATAAATCGAGATTAGTAATATTGTTTTTAATTCTGTTTGTATTTCGATCATTAGGACTCCTCCTTCATTATCAGCCTATACCTGTTTTGTTTTTAAGTGTTTTCTAATGTAAACTGCGATGCCTCTTTTTTTTTGTTCTGCTAATGAGGTGTAAAGGTTTCCTAATCTTGTGTTTTCTAATATCCTTTGGTGTTGTTTTTTGATATGTACTTCCTGTAAATTAATTATGTCCATTTCCAATTTTTGTAGTTTGGTGAATGTCCAGGTTCTTTTGATTGGGGCGTGTGATACACAGGAAAAACCTGTTACCTTCAAAATAATGACAGAGAATTGATAGACAAGACAAGGTTAGTTTTATTCTTTGCAAAGGTCCTTCTCAGAAAGAGAGAAGGCAAATTATGGTTTTTTTCTTACCATCTTATATACAGTTTTCCGGTTACATCGTACAGGATACAAGCATGTCCCTGGAGTACAATTTCAGATCTTATATAACAAGTTTAGCACATGTTTTGCCCCTGTGGAAAGTCCCCACATTTCCAATATAAAAATACCCCACTTAAAAATATTGCTTATACGTGTGATATCAGCATATGCGTACTTCCCCTAATTAATGAGGGCAAGTTGACCCAAAAGCATATTTCCTGAAAGATAAACATATTCTCAAGAACACAGGAATTACACACTCCGAGCAGTGAAAAACCTTTCTAGTAGGCACAGGAACATATATCACCTTCTCCGGTCGTTTCTCAGGATGTTTATATAGTACACAATCATATGCTGGCAATATTGTTTTAACTTCAATCACCAGTTTCTTCTGATTAGTCCATTTAGTTGGCTTTTGTGGACTCCCAAATAATGTTATAACATGTGTTAAATTAAAATTATTTGGTTCTATTGTAATACGTGCTTCTTCAAATAAGAATTTCCCTGGGACTGGCACCCCCACAAAACATGTAGCCATTATATCAGAGACAGTTGTCTCACCTCTGATACAAAAGGAAGTACTGTTTAAAGCTACCTTCATTAAATCCAGAAATATATTGCCTTCTCTTGTTCTCCGTTCAGCAATACTTCTGGTATATCGTAAAGGTGCCTTAAGATAACCAACAGTACATCTTCCCCTCCAGAAATAAGGCAATTTAGGCAAAGCCATATTTCCACATAGAAACATTAACTTTGAAGGGGCTTTTAACTCTAAATATGGAAAGTGTAATCCTTCCTCCAAAATACAAAACATTTTATATGAAGGAGTATAATTACCATACAAATCAGTGTATTGATTATATAAGAACTCCATTCTATTTGATAAATCAGTGTATTTAGGGGTTATGTCATACGTACGGTTACACCTGGCATATTTGCCCAATGGTATACCATCCACAAAAGATGATCTTACACATATATCAGCTTCTTCAGTGCCTTCTATCAGGGTCAGTGTTTCTATTAAAGAATAATGGTGCTCGAGTTCAGTATGGAAACACAACTGCTGCCACGTTATTGGATAATCATGTAACACATCCAATATTTCCTTTTCCATCCCTATCTGCACCTCCAAAAGAATAAACAGAAACACCATATACCCCATCTTCCTAGTGGACTAAGCCCTCCTCTCCAATGTAGCTTCCAGAAAGATAAAAGTTCATTATCTTACCACCAAAGTATCAAACTGTCGAGGTGAACTTGCATCCACTGGATACCAAAGCATAGATTTACACCAATCAATTATATCTTTTCTTAATACAATCAAAAACACTGCAAAAACTAATATTACTCCTAGCCAAATACAAAATTCTTCTTCCATCCGTCAGTCATCAATCGTCTAAGGTTTGTCGATGAAAAGTCAATTTAAGAGGATCTGTAGGTTTCGTAGCAACCGTCCATCCATTAGGAGAAGCCACCGGTCCCTTCACTCTAGAATAATGCACCCAGCCTCATTCCTTTGTTCTCACAGCCGATTCAGTAGTCAGCAAAACTTGAAACGGCCCTTCCCACACCGGCTGCAACTTTTTCTCTTTAAGTGCTTTTATCAGGACCCAGTCTCCGCTTTTGTATTCATGGATTTGGAAGTCAAGCGGTGGAGTCTGTGCCAATAGTCCTTTAGACCTTAAAAAAGAAAAACACTGGGACAGTCCTTGTATATATTTTCTTAGAAAAACATCCTTCAATTCTATCCTGGGCATTCCAACTTTCCCTGTATACGGTAATCCAAACATCATCTCATATGGAGATATTCCTATATCCTTCCTTGGACTTGTTCTTATTCTCAATAGAGCTAAAGGCAAACATTTCGTCCAAGGTAGTTTTAATTCTAGCATTAATTTTTTTAACGCAGATTTTATAGTCTGGTTAGCTCTCTCCACACATCCAGAGGAACTAGCCAAATTGCTTAAATGAAGCTGCCAATCAATTCCCAATTGATTCATTACCTGCTTCACCACCTGGGCCGTAAAATGTGTACCTCTATCACTATCTATAGATTCAATTAAACCATAACGTGGTATCAATTGTTCCAATATGATCTTAACAGTCATCTGAGCATTTGCCCTTGCACAAGGAAAAGTTTCAACCCATCCAGTCAAATGATCCACAATGACTAATAAATATTTAAGAGTTCCAACTGCTGGCATTTCTGTATAATCCACTTGGATTCGTTGGAAAGGCCAGACAGCCAACTCTCTACCTCCCATAAATTGTTTTCTCATAATCTTTTTATTAATCCTTACATAATGTATACACTTCCGTAATATTTGCATAGCTATTGTATACATCCCCTTACACACATATGTACGTTTGATGAAGTCAATGAGCACTTGTGTTCCCCAATGAGTTCCCTCATGCACACGTTCAAGTACATTCCTCATCATAGCTTTGTTTAAAATCTGCACTCCATCCTTAGTCATCCATTTGCCATTCACCTGACGCACACCCTCATTTATCATTTGTTGTTCTTCATCATTAGTAAATACTGGTGTCACATCAAAAGTCAATGCAGGAACTAAAATCATAATAGCTTCTTCTCCTAAAGCTGCTTCCTTAGCTGCTTCATCTGCCAACCTATTTCCCACTTCGAAGTTCCCTTTTTATGTGCTTCAACATGTATAACAGCAAGTTTAGTAGGGCCCTCAGCTGCTTTTAATACAGCAGTTATGAGATCAACTTGTTTAAGTTCTTTTCCCTTAGTAGAAATCAATCCCCGCTCCATCCAAATTTTACCAAAAGTGTTTAAAATACCATAAGCATATTTTGAATCTGTATAGATATTTCCCACTTCATTAGCCAACAAATGCAGAGCTTGCAACAAAGCAAAAACCTCACACGTTTGTGCTGACCATTCAGACGGCAACTTCCCAGCTTCCAATATCTCAGTAGTGTCTCCATTCACAATTGCATAACCATTCAATCTTTTTCCGTTCTCAACTCGGGAAGAACCATCAATAAATAAGTTAATACCGCCCTCTAATGGACTATCTTCTAAGTCTTCCCTAACCTTCGTTTGCAAGTCAATTACCTCCACACAATTATGCTCTATAGAATCCCACTCTTGTCTTTCTCCTGACAAGAATTCTGCCGGATTCAGATTCCTATCTGTAGAAAGAACCAAATTCTCTTGTGACAATAAAATAACTTCATACTTCAAAAGTCTTGCATTAGTTAGCCACCTATGCGCCTTCTGCATCAAAATAGTCCTAACCTGATGTGGGCTACTCACAACTAATGCACCCCCAAATGTCAATTTCCTGCTTTCTTCCACCAATAAGGCAGTCGCCGCTACTGCCTGCACACACAACGGCCACCCTCTAACTACCGGATCCATTAATTTTGACAAAAAAGCTACAGGTTTCTTCTTTCCTGGCCAAGTTTGAGCAAGCACTCCCTTCGCAATACCATCTTCTACTGCTACAAACAAGTGAAACGGTTTCTTCAAATCTGGTAAACTCAGAACCGGAGCCTGAATCAAAGATCTTTTCAATTCTTTCAATCTAGACTCATCACCTTCCTTCCATACAACTGTCCAAGGTTCTTCCTCCATTACAAAATGTTGCATAGATGGTACCTAGCCCCGGCCAGACTAGCAAAGATATATTCCAATATACATCCCAACTGTTGGAAATGTGGCCATGGTCAAGGCACCTTCTTTCACATGTGGTGGACATGCCCGGAAGCGAAAGGATACTGGAATAAAATTAGGAGGTGGTTACAAGAAATAATTGACGAAGATATTGAACTAACACCAGAGATTTTCCTCCTGGGAATAATAAAGAAACCATATAGAAAGGAAATGATACATTTAATGATCCACATAATTACAGCCGCTAGATTGGCATATGCACAGTACTGGAAAGAGAAAACTCAACCACCAGAAGAGCTTACAATTAAGAAAATACTCGAGTGCGCAGAGATGACTAAATTAACTTATGAATTAAATGATGAGAAGTCAGTTTACTATATGGTATGGGAAAGGTGGTACAAGTGGTTGCATGACAAAATGAAAGAAAGATCTAAAGGTGTGTTAAATACTGGTTAAAAGTGAGTTGAAATGTCACCAAATACTATTTATGTAAATAGTTAAAACACTGCACATCCGATACTAATTGAAAATGTTATCATACTTATGTATTTTATGTTTTATGTTTCTGTTTGAATGTTTGCTTTTCCTCTTTTCTTTTTCTATTTTTTCTATTTTTTTTTGTTTTTTGTTTTGTAAAAAACCTCAATAAAGTTTATTTAAAAAAAAAAAAAAAGGTTCTTCCTCTATTAACTTATCATATAAAAACCGCACCTTGTCCGTATAATCATCAATCCACACTCTACAATAACCCACCAAACCAAGCAATTTCCTAACTTCCTTCTTAGTTTTTGGCAAAGGCTGAGTTATTATTCCTTCTATTCTCTCAGGATTAATCCATTTACTTCCCTGGCTTATCAAATGACCTAAATATTTTACTTCTAACTCCACATATTGAAGTTTCCTTTTAGACACCCGCAAGCCATTTCTTCCCAGGAAATTCAACAATGCATTAGTTCCCTTTTTAACCTCAACCTTCTTCTCTCCAGATAACAACAAATCATCCACATATTGTAACACCTGCAATCCAGAAGGAATACAGAATCTCTCCAATACCTGTTCCAACATCTGTCCAAACAAGTTTGGACTTTCAGAAAATCCCTGTGGCAAAAAACACCATCGATATTGCTGGTTCCTATGAGTATCCGGATCAGCCCATTCAAAAGCAAAAATATCTCTCGACTCCTCATCTAAAGGACATGTCCAAACGCATCCTTCAAATCTATCACACTAAAATATTTATGACTATGTGGTATTCGTCCCAACAAGGTATAGGGATTACTTACTATTGAATGTCGATTGGCAACCAATAAATTTATCTTTCTCAGATCATGGACTATTCTGATCGACCCATCAGGCTTCCTGACAGGTAATATAGGTGAGTTATATTGTGACATAGTAGGCTCAATCAATCCATCAGCTAACAACTTCTCAATCACTGGCTTTAACTCTCTCCGTAAGTCTATAGGAATATTGTACTGCTTAACCTTCACAGGAACTGCCCCTTCCTTCAAAGTTACTTTCAACGGAGGGACATCCAAAACACCCCTATTACCTTCCTGTTCCCACACAATAGGGTCAATATTCCTTTCCTGCTCTTCAGTCAACACATTAACTATAGAGTCACTACTGGAGAATTTTAGCTCACAACCAAGAAGGGATAATGCATCTCTCCCAAGCAAATTAATGCCAGCTTCTGGTACAAGTATCACATCTAGATGGATTATTCGCTTTCCACAACCTAATGCCATATTTTTCAATAATGGCACATCAAAAGGTATTCCCTTAACACCCCTTATCTTAATGGTTGCACCTGTTTGATGCACTCCATTAGGTAATTTACAAATAGAAGTTCTGGTTGCTCCAGTGTCTATTAAAAACACATATTCCTCCTCTTCTGGTCCCACTAACAAATTTATCAAGGGCTCTTGGTGGGATCCCTCTATCAAAAGCCCCTGACCCCACTAATTATCCTCTTCTCCCATAAGGGTGTAGAGACGTTGTTCCATCCTCTGGGACCTCCTCTTCTCTGGACAATTCCTAGCAAAATGTCCATCTTTGCCACATGCAAAACATTTCCTACTTTCCTGGCCACTAACTCCAGGCTTTCTCAACTGGAGGAAACCCCTCCCCATTCCAGGACGCTGTTTCATTACAGTGGAAAGATTCTTTACAAAGCTTCTTCCTCGCCCTACCATTTATTTCCTGTCTGCTGGCTTATTTGCAGCCTTTATCACAGACACCATCATCTGACTCTTCTGCCTAGTCTTTACTTCATCTCAATTTACATATACTTTTTTGGGCTTCCTTCAACAGAGCGGTAATATCAGAACCAGCCCAGTCATCAATTTTCTGTATTTTCTTCTTGATGTCTGGCCATGCCTTTGTCACAAACTGCATTTTCATTAAGGACTCATAAACTGGTGTTTCAGGAGAAAGACCAGAATACTTATTTAAATTGTCCTTAATATGTTCTAGAAACACTGAAAGTGTTTCATCTCGCAACTGTTCCACCTCAAAAGCTTTAGTTAAATTCTTTCCTTGAGGTACAGCTGTCTTAACTCCCTGAATTATAATTCTCTTCAGGTCCTCCATTTGCCCCCGGTCAGCTAAATTATTATTATTCCAACCAGGATCAGCTAATGGAAACTTAGTATCCGCAGCAACGGGTTGAGCAGCCCCGACTTGGGTCTTATCCCAATAAGCCATAGCTGCTTTCCGTATTTGTGACCTCTCCTCAGGGGAGAACAAATAACCCAATATATGCTGTAACTCAGCAAAAGTGTACAGATTGGGTCCCAGGAACAGATCCAAAGATTCAGACAACTTAATAGTATCTGCCTGCAAAGAAGGCATGCTACTCTTGTAATTTCTCAAATCTGAAGATGTTAAAGGCACATTCACAAATGTTGTAACTGGGAGACCTGCACCCGTTAAACCATTTGGCATCTCCTTCAAAGGCAACATTTTTTTAGTTTGTGATCGTGTCTTACGAGGAGAAGGAGGTTGATTCTGTCCTACTGTTACTGCCAATTCATCAACCTCCCTCTTTAACTGCTGATATTGCCGAACTGCTGAAGTCTCTTCCCTACTGCTCCCAGCAGCCTCATCAAGTTCACCCACTGCCCCAGCAGCATTCTGGTTATATGGAGGAGGTAAAGGTGGGCAAGTAGCATAAGCCAAAGGGTCCCACCTTTTTTCTTCTTCCTCTTCCCCATACAACACTCTAGAATTTCTAGGAGGAAAAGGGTCAAACCACTGAACATGAAACCACGGTTCAACATATGGCAACTGAGAAACAAGTTTCTTATTTTCCAAAACCTTCTTCAAGGCATTGATCCAATACGGGTCAGATTCCCCAAACTTACTCCACCTATAATTAGGCTTTATCAAGACAAATTTCGGCCACACCCTAGTACAATAATTAATCATAGCTACTTTATCCAATTGTTTTGTATAAACCTTCAACCAGTCCTCTGTCCACTGAGTTAACAACTCCCCTAAAGGTGATATCGGAGGGATGGAGGGTATTTCATTGTTAGTATTATTACCACCTTTGCTCCAAGAAAGCCCCATACTGTCACTTTCACACACAGACCACACACACTAAGCACACCTAATAATAACCCCAGAGAGAGAAAGAAAAAAAAATACTCACTCCCAGTGCACTGTAGTCCCCAGGAATGTTCCTCCTGTCTTGACGTTCAAGCCTCTGTCTCAGGGCCTTTAGAGAAGCTGCTCCTGCCTGGCAAGAAAATAAACCTTACACCAAAATCAGTGCAGAGCGTGCTTGAGGATTCGTTTGCTTACCAGGCGAAAGGTCCTCAGGTCCCTGTCGAGCACCAATTGTGATACACAGGAAAAACCTGTTACCTTCAAAATAACGACAGAGAATTGATAGACAAGACAAGATTAGTTTTATTCTTTGCAAAGGTCCTTCTCAGAAAGAGAGAAGGCAAATTATGGTTTTTTCTTACCATCTTATATACAGTTTTCAGGTTACATCGTACAGGATACAAGCATGTCCCTGGAGTACAATTTCAGATCTTATATAACAAGTTTAGCACATGTTTTGCCCCTGTGGAAAGTCCCCACATTTCCAATATAAAAATACCCCACTTAAAAATATTGCTTATACGTGTGATATCAGCATATGCGTACTTCCCCTAATTAATGAGGGCAAGTTGACCCAAAAGCATATTTCCTGCAAGATAAACATATTCTCAAGAACACAGGAATTACACAGTTCCTTTCTCATATTCTTAAGTGTCAGCTAAATTATATAATCAGGTTATACAAGGTAAAAATAAAGCCTTAATGTGATTTTAAAATGGTGTAGCTTAGGCTATACCTTTTACAGGAATAATCCTTATTTCTCACAGGGCGTTTAATCCGTTTATATTTATTGAAATCATTTTTATTTCCTGTTCCATCTCTCTTTCTATCTATTTGTTGTCTTTAGTTTCCTTGTGTTTTTTGTTATTCTTTGCGTTTTTCCCCTTGCTCCTTCTCTCTCCATTTTTTCTCTTTCCAATCTTCTCTTCTCCTCTTGTTCCTCTTCCGTTTCTTCTGTGGGTAGTTCTTCCTGGCTCTTATTTCCCGATTCCTCTCTGGATTCTTGGTCTTCTTCCAGGCCAAAATATTGGTCGAAAAATTCCTGGGCGCCTTCCAGATTGTCTATTTTAACTTTCTTATCCTGCCACGAAATTAAAATGCCATCTGGTAATAACCAACGGAACATTACTTTGTGTTTATTTAGTTGTGATGTGAGGAAGTTGTAGTTTTTTCTCTGGTCTCTTATGCGTCTCGGGATTTGTTTCAGCGTTATTATTTCCTTTCCTTTGTAGACAATTACTTCCTCTCTCATTTTTCTATATATCTCCTCTTTTATCGTTTTCTTTGTGAATCGAACGTGCACTTCTTTGGGCAGCTTGTTCCTGCGTGCGTAATTAGTGTGCGCCCTGTAGACTTCGTCTATGTCCCTTCTTATGTCATCCTTATCTCTTCATGTTATTTCAGCCAAAATTTTCGTCATACTTTCTCCCAAGTCTTCCTCTTTGGTTTCTGCTATATTCTGGAACCTTAAATAAAATGATGCCTTTTCCATTTCCAAGAAAGTAAGTGAGTCTTCCAGTTCTCGATTACTTGCCATCTGTTGTTGTTCCAGCATTTCTACTTTCTTAACCGTCTGTTTCATTTTGAGTTCTGTCTTTTGTATCCTTTGTTCGTTTTTGGCAATGTTCTGTTGGATCTTTTCTATCTTGTCATCCATTTTCTTTATGTTGTCATTTATCTCTCCCACATCGGATTTCAACTCATCGTGATTTCTTTTTGTCTCCTCGTAGTTATTAGCAATCGATTCCTGAGTCTTGTTCATTGCTTCCTGTATCATTGCCAGGACTGACTGAATGTTTTGTATGCTGGAAATGGAGCCTGCCTTTTCTTTTTCTGTTCCAAGCATCGTATCTATAGATCTCTGCTGGGCAGATGATGCTGTAAGGGAGGCTTGAGTTGACGTTATTTTCTTGTTTGCTTTGGTTATAGTGGTTGTTCTGGTGCTTGTCATCTTAAGAGTTTTTTGTAGCTTCTTCCAGAATTTCATGCACTGAACTACTCTTATTATATTTCAATTCCGTTGTCTATAAATAAATAAATAAATAAATAAATAAATAAATAATGTTATTTCTATACCGCCCTTCTCCCGAAGGACTCAGGGTGGTGTACAGCCTATTAAAAACACAAAGACAAACATCAGTTAAAAATAATTAAAATTATTACATAATTTCGGCTCAGATTTAAAACCCCAAAAATTTAAAACACCAAATTTAAAAATCATTACATTGATAGCCCGGCTTGGCGGAACAGCAGTGAGCCAGGCTAAGATTCGATATTGGGATAAAACTCAAATATTAGAAATCCAAATCTTTGGTCAAGACAGAAGTGCCTCTTCCGTGCCAAGGTGCTGAGATGACAAACGGTATTTGATGTAGGTACAGAATTGTAAAAGGGCAAACTGACCCTAAACAGATACATTCTGTTGTTTAATGTTTATTGCATCCCAAATGTCATGCATATCCCTGGATAAGGGGTGCTGCTTCCTTATTGCCCTTGAGGCATCTCCTAGCCTCTTATCTCCTTTTGTTATGTCTTGAGCGCCGGAGCAGAGAACCTGAGTATGTGAGAAGAAGTTTGTTATTTCCTTTCCCAGAGATAGACGAAAGGGCAGCTTCTACGTGTGAAATGCATCACTCTCTGTAATACTTTTGCCTTTAAACTGTATAAATACATGGCCAGAAGAAGCCATCGGCGTTCAGACTTTTTGTTTGCCTTTGGGCTGTTTGAACCGTGCACAATAAACATTTTCCTGCATTGGAGAGCTTGGCCTAGTCTCGTTTCATTTCCTGCAACAGCAGGGTCTTGAGGGCACAGCGAAATACACGGAGGTCGGAGATCTTACGCATTTCCGGGGGCAGTTCATTCCACAGGGCAGGGGCTCCCACAGAGAAGGCCCTCCCCCTGGGTGTCGCCAGCCGACATAACTTGGCTGATGGCACCCTGAGGAGTCCCTCTCTGTGGGAGCGAACTGGCTGGTGGGAGGCTGTTGGTGGCAGAAGTCGGTCTCGAAGGTACCCAGGTCCTATGCCATGGAGCGCTTTAAAGGTGGTAACCAACACCTTGAATCGCACCCAGAAGACCACTGGGAGCCAGTGCAGCTCGCGCAGGAGGGGTGTCACGTGGGCACAACAAGTTGCGCCCATAACCACCCACGCGGCCACATTCTGGACCAGTTGGAGCCTCCGAGTGCTCTTCAAGGGGAGCCCCATGTAGAGAGCATTACAATAGTCCAGCCGGGAGGTGACAAGGGCGTGAGTAACTGTGTGCAAGGCATCCCGGTCCAGAAATGGCTGCAACTGGCGAATCAGGCGAACCTGATAAAAAGCCTCCCTGGCCACGGCCGTCATATGCTCTTCTAAAGACAGCCGTGCATCCAGGAGGATGCCCAGATTGCAAGCCCTCTCTGTGGGGGGCAGAGATTCACCCCCAATAGTCAGTGATGGCACCAGCTGACTATATCGGGACCCCGGAAGCCACAGCCACTCGGTCTTGAAAGGGTTGAGTCTGAGCCTATTTCTCCCCATCCAGACCCGCACGGCCTCCAGGCAGCGAGACATCACATCAAGGGCATCATTGGGGTGGTCTGGGGTGGAGATGTACAGCTGAGTGTCATCAGCATACTGATGGGCTCTCACCCCAAAACCATGGATGATCTCACCCAGCGGCTTCACATAAATGTTGAACAGAAGGGGCGAGAGAACTGACCCTTGCGGCACTCCCCATGCGAGGCGCCTCGAGGTTGACCTCTGCCCCCCTGCCAACACAAACTGCGAATGGTCAGAGAGGAAGGAGGAGAACCACCGCAGTACGGTGCCCCCTATTCCTAACCCCCTCAACCGCTGCAGCATGATACCATGGTCGATGGTATCAAAAGCCGCTGAGAGGTCTAATAGGACCAGGACAGAGAAGCAACCCCTGTCCCGAGCCCTCCAGAGATCATCCACCAACGCGACCAATGCCGTTTCTGTGCTGTACCCGGGCCTGAAGCCCGACTGGTACGGGTCCAGATAGATAGCTTCATCCAGGTGCCGGGGAAGCTGTCGTGCCACCACACTCTTAACAACCTTCGCCACAAAACGAAGGTTGGAGACCGGACGGTAGTTAGCTAATTCAGCCAGGGAAGGCTTCTTGAGGAGGGGCCTCACCACCGCCTCTTTCAAGGCGGCGGGAAAGGCACCCTCACTCAAGGAATCACTTATAATCCCCTGGAGCCAGTCTCGTGTAACCTTCCGGGAGGCCAGTACCAACCAGGAGGGACACGGGTCCAATAAACACGTGGCGGCACTAATCTTACCCAGAACCCTGTCCACATCCTCGGGAGCCACAGGATCAAACTCCTCCCAGATAATATTCTCAAGACCTACCCTCGTCTCCTCCCCTGGACTCATCCAGTCGGAGTCCAAGCCTTCCTGAATCCGAGCGACTTTATCATGCAGGAATTGCACAAAGTCCTCAGCTCGACCCTGCAAGGGATCTTCCCGCACTCCCCCCCGAAGAAGGGAGTGGGTCACCCTAAACAGAGCGGCTGGGCAGTTCTCTGCAGATGCGATAAGAGTGGAAAAATGGTTAGATTTCGCCGCTTTTATCGCCACTAGGTAGGTCTTGATATAAGACCTCACCTGTGTCCGGTCAGAATCGGATTGACTAGTCCTCCAGATGCTCTCTAGGTGTCTTTTCCGATGCTTCATCTCTCTCAGCTCCTCAGAGAACCTAGGAGCCAATTGAGATTGGCATCGGGTCAGAGGCCGCAAAGGCACGATGCGGTCCAAAGCCCCAGCAGCCGCACTCTCCCAGGCGGCCACCAGGTCTTCAGTCGAGTCGTGTGCCAGAGTCTCAGGATTAAATTCAAGCTGAAGTACATCCCAGCGGGAAAGAATCTACTAGCTGAAACCCTATAGAGAAAACCACAATTCGATAGCTACAGGGAAGAAGCTGCCCACGCCATCATCCCCCTCTTGCAATCAGCCTCACAAGTCACCACCAGCGCTCCCAGCTGACCCATGGTTCATAGATAATATGGATATCCTGACCATGAGAGATGGACTGGTTTGGAAGGGTTCAAAACTATATGTCCCTGCCAGCTTGAGACTGGAAGTACTACAGCGCAGCAACAATTCCAGACTGGCTTGCCATTTCGGATTCTTAAAAACCCTGCATTTGGCCAGGAGGCAGTTTTGGTGGCCAAAAATTAAAGTTGATGTGGAGGACTACGTGAAAAGCTGTGCCATCTGTGCTGCCATGAAAATGAGACCAGGGAAACCTCCTGGGCTCCTCCAGCAAATAGCCAGCCCCAGCCGACCCTGAGAGGAGATTGCAATGGACTTTATAGTCAAAATTCCAGAGAGTGGGGGAAATACAGTCATTTGGACAGTAATTGACTTATTTTCAAAGCAAGCTCACTTCACAGTGTGTTCCGGATTGCCATCAGAGAAAAAACTGGTGAAGATGTTCATCAAACAGATTTACCGGCTGCACGGAATACCCCACAGGGTCATCTCAGACCGAGGAGTCCAATTCATGGCTAAATTTTGGAGAGAGTTCCTGAGATCAGCTGGATCCACAGAAGGACTTAGCTCGACTTTCCATCCGAGTATGAATGGAGCTGCGGAACGAGTGAATGCAATGGTGGAACAATATATAAGATGCTATGTGGATTACCAACAATAGAACTGGGCGGACCTGCTGCCATTTGCAAAAGTGGCTTACAACAACACCGTGCACAGCAGCACCGGATTAACCCCTTTCCAGGTCACCAGTGGCATGGACTTTGTACCCATGCCTGAACTGCCCAGAGAACCCCCCTCTTCCATGACCCTGACTGAGTGGATAGAGTCGCTGAGAAAGGGCTGGGAGAATACTAAAAAAGCACTAGCAGAAGCAACTGAGGCATATAAAAAACAAGCAGATAAACACCAATCTCTTCAACCTCCCTTCCGTGTGGGAGATTGGGTTTATCTATCAACCAAATACATAAGACTAAAGCCTAGTAAGAAGCCGGGACCTAAATTTTTAGGTCTGTTCCCAATAGTGAAAGTAATTAACCCAGTGAGAATTCAACTTAACCTCCCCCGCATTCTAGGGAAAGTGCACCCTGTTTTCACTGCAGCACTATGCTGAAGCCAGCCATAGGGTCCAGATTGAGACCGCAGGCTCAACCACCCCCCAAGCCTTTGGTGGTGCAATGGGAAACCCATTACCAAGTAAAAATAATTTTAGACTCCAGATTATATAGGGGTTGATTGCTATATCTAGTACATTGGAAGGGGAACCCTTTGTCTGAAGCTACTTGGGTTAAGAGCTGGGATTTGAAAGCAGACTAGCTAGTACAACGATTCCATGATAAATACCCTGATAAGTCAAAGGGCCCCCCTGGGGGGGGAGAGGTGGTTAGTCTTTTGAAGTAACCCCCTGTATTACTCTTGTTCCAGGACACATTCTTCTGATGAGCGGGGGGCGGCCTGTCAGACCTGGAAGCCATCTTTTGCATTGGGCCTTCAGGCATGCCACATTTACTACTGTGGGAAATTGGGAGGGGGGATTGTATGGAGCATGGGTGATATATAGTCATAATAACATTCCTTTCTCAGAGAGTCAAGGACATCTTGCCCTGCACCTGGAGGGCTGGAACTGGGAGGCATCTCCAGTTGGGACAGTGTTTTGATTGGACCATGTGATGGACATGTGGGTGCTGGGCAGGGGCTTGGACTTTCCTTTGGGTGGGGAAAACCTGGAAGCTTTCAGATTCGGGTTTTCCCAGATGTGCCAATATGACATCTCTAATAAAATGGAACTTTGAGGAACTTCAAGCCTCAGAGTCTTCTTTCATTGGGGGTGTTACTTGGAACCCTGACAAGCACCTTGATTGGACCATGTGACTGTTTGGGAAAGGGGGAAAAACTTTTACTTTTAATTAGGTGAAAACCACGGTAATCTTTAGAGTCGGTTTTCACCAGCCTGTGCCAATATGATATATCCAATACATTTATTCTTTGAGGAAACAGCTTGCCTTGGAGTTCTGCTTGTTATGGGTGTATTACTTGGAACCCTGACATTATCTTGATGACATCCTGATGTACAGTACTCTGCAGATGAAACCCAGCACAGCCACCATGTGTGGGAGGTTTTGAGTAGGCTGAGGGACAATCACCTCTTTGCTAAATTAGAAAAATGTGCTTTTGATTTGAAACAGCTGGATTTCTTGGACTATTGCATTTCCACAGATGGCGTTCAAATGAATCCCCAAAAAGTCCAGGCAGTACTTGACTACCACACTCCCCGCACAACTAAGGATGTTCAGAGCTTCTTAGGCTTTGCAAACTTTTACAGAAAGTTTATCCCATGCTTCGTCCATAAAGTTCAACCCTTAATGCAGCTGTTAAAGAAAGGAGTCGAATTTGTTTGGACAGACACCCAGCAAAAAGCATTTGAATAGTTAAAGCAACTTTTTGCACATCAACCCTTCCTTCAACACCCTGACCTGTCCAAGAGATTTATCATCCAGACTGTTGCCTCCAATGTGGCATTCAGGGACGTTCTCTTACAAGAGGTGCCGGGAGGGGAGAACCACTTTCTGCCTTGTGCATTCTTTTCAAAAGCATTGACTGCTCTGGAATGGAACTATGACATTTTTAACAATGAACTATTAGCAGTCAATCAGCCTTTGAACAATGGACACACTTTTTCGAAGGCATGTGTTGGCCCATGGAAGTCAACACAATGTAGGAGAAGTGCAGGAAGAGGTGCAGGTCTGAGTAAACACACGTCAACAGTTTAGAGTCCTTGTGTTGCCACAATAAATCCAAGTCCACCCCCCCTTGAATTCCACTGACCTGTATCTAGTGCCAATTTAGTGCTGACCATTAGTTGACCAGATTCTTGTGTATAGGTTTGAATAAATCTGTGAGGGATCTCACGAAGATCGATGGTTTGTTGAGGGCACTTCCAAGAAAAGTCAGCACGCAAGGATGCAATCAAATTAATCTTCTATGCTGCAGATATTAATCTGGTCAATTCATCAAAATTTACAGACAGACAGAAAAAGAAAAAGAAACCACCAGTATGGCATCAGATTCTCAGGCTGGAGTAACAGCTGACAATACTATGAACAATGTGCTCCTTCGGTGCCAGGACAGCTCGGAAACCAAGGTACAGAATATAATAGCTACAATGCTCCAGTTAGTCCATCAGATGCAGAATTTGGTGCAGCTACCCCCACCCCCACCGCCAGTGGCCCCAGCTCCAGTGCCCATGCCTTTACTGCTGAGAACTCATAGCTGTTTACCCAAGAGGTTTGGAGGAGAGAAAAAAAATTGAAAATCTTCATTGCTCAATGCAACTTATTTGTTGGCACCTGACCAGCAGAATTCCCAACCAACCAGTCACAAGTCTCTTTAATACTCAGTCTCCTGACAGCCTCAGTGGCACGATGAGCCCTTCCAATAATAGAACACAATGACCATATTATGGATAACTATCAGAACTTCATAGCAAACTTCAGAGAACACTTCGGGGACTCCATACAGGAAGTTAGAGCAATACATCAGATTAAGGAACTTCAACAAGGCAGTAGAAGAGTCAGGCAATATATAGAGGAATTCAAATTAGTCACGACAGATTTCGGTTGGAATGAAATAGCTTTGATGGCTCAGTTCAGGAAGGGTCTGAGCGACCAGATTGCAAATGAACCCATCAGGCAAGGAGTTCCACAGACATTAGCAGAGGTGTCCACAGCTAGCCATAAAGATTCTCCAATGACAAAATGTGCATCATGACACCAGTATGAAAGGGGTAGAGACAGAGTTTGTGTCTTAACATCACGGCACATATTTCATCACTTGCCCCCTTAACCACCTTGTAGATACTCATGGACAAGAAAATCTCTCTACTAGCATTTACACATCTTAAAATTTCTACATCCACTTTCCCTTCTTTACTAAACTTTCTACCTGATAATACAAATTAAGAAGCAGAAGACATTTCTTCACAGCACTAAAACCATAATTAAGTTCTTACAATAGCTGTGGTTTGCAGGAACATGAGATTCAGTTAGCATAACTAGTTAGTAATGTCACCATAACTGCTCTTAGTGGTGGGAAACATCACCCATATATAAGAAAAATGCCACAATTGGCCATGGATTTCCATATCAACTGTCCCTAGGAATTATCCTATTACATTCTGTACCAAGGTTTTTGTTATGTCCTTATAAGGACATCCGCCGGGGATTGGCTAATCCACCGGCGGGAGATTCAAACAACTGTCATTGGACGGCTGAGTCTGCCGAAGCATATAAAAGAGCTCCGGCAGCACAGCCATCCGCCTTCGTTCTGAGCTGAAATAAAGGTACTGAATGGACCAACGCTGGTCGCGTCTTCCTTTCCCTGCGCCGATCTAACACTGGCGACGAAGGTACCAAGGACCAAAGCGACAAACCTCGTGGCACCCTGCCAACACCGCAAAGGAGCTAGTCACTGAGCTGAAGTCACTGATTAGAAGTCACCTGAGGCATGGCGGCACCAGAAACCGCGTTGCTGACACTAGCCCCTTTCCGACCAGGGAAGGAGAAATGGACTTCCTACATGATTCGGTTTCGCCAGTTCCTGAGGGGCAACAACATCCGAGATGTGGACGATGACCGCAGAAGAGCCCTGTTCCTGGCCCACTGCAGCACCGAAGTCCTAGAGATGGCCCTTGACCTCGTGGCACCGAGGGACATCGAAGAGATGGCATGGACGGCTCTGCAGCAAGTGCTACAAGACCACTACGCACCGACGGGGACCCCAGTTGCCAACTGGTTCACATTCCACCAGAGGGACCAACGTGAAGGCGAATCAATCAAAGAATTCATGGCCGCCCTGCGCCAAATCGTTACAAATTGCGAATTTGACAATGTGGACAATGCCATCAGCGACCGCATTTTTTTTTTTTTTTTTTTTTTTAATTTGATTTATATGCCGCCCTTCTCCGGAGACTCAGGGCGGCTTACAATGTGCTCAGCAATAGCCTTCATCCTTTTGTATATTTATACAAAGTCAGCTTATTGCCCCCACAACTGGGTCCTCATTTAACCTACCTTAGAAAGGATGGAAGGCTGAGTCAACCTTGAGCCTGGTAAGAATCGAACCTGCAGAAATTGCAGGCAGCTGTGTTAATAACAGGGTGCATTAAACCTCTGTAGTACCAAGGCATTGTGTTTGGCATGAGGGACAGGGCTCTCCAGAAAAATTTTTTGAGCAGAAAGAAGTTGGTGCTCAAAGATGTCGTAGAAGAGGACACAGCTGCCGAAATATTCGAGAAAGCGGCAGCTGCGATGCTAAGAGCCAAAGGGATCCACAAGATCCAAAGGGCACCCCAATCTTCCACAGAAGAGTCAGCTGCCGGATCGGAATCAGAGGAAGAAATGGCCGTGCACAAGGTCTCCAGACCCCCAAGGCGGGAAACCACTCAAAATGGCGATCGGGGGGAGCGTTGTGCCAGCTGCAGAGGAGACCATGCCAGGGCCAAGTGCAGGTGGAGAGATGTGACCTGCAGACGCTGCAACAAGAGGGGTCACATCGCCGAAGCCTGCAGAGCCGAGGATCCAGCCCCAGAACCGTCCAGCCACTGGCTGGGCGAAAATCGCGACGACTATGCAAGATCATCTAGACGGTCCTACTACCAGCCCAGATGGGGAGAAAGCGATGGCGGCCGAAGGAAAGCAGTCCATCAGACGACCATAGACCACTCAGACAACGACTGCACCACCAAGTGCCACGTGACGGTGCACGTGGAAGGAACACCATGTTCCATGGAAGTAGACTCGGGATCAATCTACTCCATCATGGACTGGCAGCAGCTGAAGCATCTCAAGCCTGGAGTCTGCAAGAGAGATCTGAAGCCCTTACAATCAAGGCTGGTCGACTTTGGAGGAAACCCGATCGGAGTCCTGGGAAGAACGTCACTTCAAATTTCCTACCACAACTTCCAGGGCAATCTCCCCATCACCATCGTCCAGAACAGCCGCCCGAACCTACTAGGCATGGAATGGTGTAAGCAACTAGGGCTTGAGATCAGAGGGGTTCACCAAATCCGACAGGACGAACTCGACACCCTCCTCGAAGAGTTCAAGGAAGTCTTCGATGGTAAGCTGGGGAAATTTGTGGGGAAGCCCATTTCCTTCAATTTAGATAAGGCAATTACACCAATTAGGCTTAAGCCCCGCAGAGTTCCGTTTGCCTTGAGGCCCAAAGTAGATGCTCAGCTAGATAAGCTGATTGCCCAAGGCGTATTGGAGCCAATCGATCATGCAGCATGGGAGACCCCCATTGTGACCCCCATGAAGCATGATGGATCTGTGTGCATCTGTGCCGACTATAAATGTTCAATCAACAAGGCTTTGCAACAGAGCGCATACCCAGTTCCAGTGGTACAACATCTGCTGCATTCACTAGGGAGTGGGTCAATATTTGCCAAACTGGACCTGGCCCAGGCTTACCAGCAACTGCCAGTAGATGAAAAAACAGCGGAGGCACAAACAATTGTCACCCACCGGGGCGCATTTAAATGTAACCGTCTCCAATTTGGAGTCAGCGCAGCCCCAGGAATTTTTCAATCTATGATGGAACGCCTTCTTCAAGGCATTCCAGGGGTGGTGCCGTACTTTGATGATGTCTTAATCTCCGGCCACTCTAAAACCCAACTACTTGAGCGACTGAAGCTAGTTCTACAGCGATTTAAGGAGAAGGGTTTGAGAGTCAGGAGAGATAAGTGCATCATTGGGGTCCAAGAGGTTGAGTTCCTGGGCTATCTCATTGATGGAACTGGCATCCACCCCACCAAATCTAAAGTTAAGGCTATCCACGAAGCTCCAGCCCCCAAAAACAAAGCGGAGCTTCAGGCTTTCTTGGGACTACTGAATTTTTACAGTGTCTTCTTAAAACAGAAAGCCACAGCTGCTGAACCACTCCATCGCCTGCTGGGGAAAGCGGTACCGTGGAGATGGGGGACAGAGGAGGAAACAGCCTTCAAAAACATCAAAGCATTGCTCTCTTCAGACAGCGTCCTAATGCAATATCACGAGACGCTGCCCCTCCTGCTGACCTGCGACGCGTCACCATACGGGATTGGAGCAGTCCTCAGTCATCAACTCCCAAATGGAACAGAGGCGCCCATCGCATACTTTTCTAAAACAATGTCCAGCACTGAAAGGAACTATAGTCAGCTGGACAAGGAAGCCTTGGCCATCGTCGCAGGCATCAAGCGCTTCCATGAGTACCTGTATGGCCGGAACTTTACAGTTGTCACAGACCATAAGCCACTGTTGGGACTATTCGCGGGCGACAAACCCACACCAAGCTACATATCACCCAGGATGACACGCTGGGCAATCTTCCTTGCCGGGTACTCATATACGCTAACTCACAGACCCAGCAAGACCATCGGAAACGCCGATGCCCTGAGTAGATGCCCATCCCAGGAGCTGGTGGAAGACCCAGCCCCCACACTCGGACTATTCCACATTGACAATGACCTCACTTGCCCAGTCACCTCCGCTGATGTGGCATCACTGACCCAGAAGGACCAAACGCTCAAGCAGGTACTATCTTGGGTTCTGCGCGGGTGGCCCATGGGGAAGATGGCAGAAGAATTCGCCCCATTTGCCAGAAAGCAGCAAGAACTAGCCACTATGAAAGGCTGCCTCCTGTGGGGCAACAGGGTCATGATTCCCAGATCACTCCAACATAAGACTCTAGAGACTCTGCATAGGGGGCACCCAGGCATCGTTCGCATGAAGGGGCTGGCACGAAGCTACGTGTGGTGGCCAACCCTGGACAAGGATATAGAGACCTGGGTGGCCAGATGTGACCCGTGCCAGGAAGTCCTCCCAGCGCCACCCCATGCCCAGTCCACAGAGTGGGAGGCTCCCAGCAATCCTGGTCGAGAATCCACATAGACTTTACGGGTCCGATGAGCGGAAGATACCTCCTCATCGTCGTGGATGCCTTCTCGAAGTGGCTGGAGGTCATGCCCATGACATCCACAACAACAGAAGCCACCACCATGGGCAAGTTGAAAGGATGGTGAGGCTCACCAAAGAAGCCCTCACCAAGATGGGCACCGGCGACTGGCAAGAGAGGATCGACCAGTTCCTCCTCACTCAACACATCACGCCGCACTCAACGATGCACAAGAGCCCGGCCGAACTGCTGATGGGCAGAAGACTGAGGTCACATCTGGACCGGCTGCACCCCCTGTACAACCCAGAGGTGCCATCGGATGCCAGCCACCCCCCCCCCCCGCACCTTTGCCATAGGAGACCCAGTCTTCGCGCTCAATTTCCACGGGTTTCCGAAATGGCTGAAAGGAAGAATTGAGAGCACAACTGGCCCGAAGTCTTATAGAGTGGAGCTGGAAGATGGACAGGTCTGTAGACGTCACATCGACCAGCTCCGGAAAAGGTGGAGGGAAGCGGAAGGGAACCAGCCTGATGAGGTAGGCCTACAACACCCTGACGAGGTAGGCCTACAACACCCCGATGAGGTAGGCCTACCACACCCCAAGGAGGCAGGCCTACAACACCCCGATGAGGTAGGCCTGCCGCACCCCAGCAAGGAAGGACGGCGACACCCCGGCGAGGGAGACCTCCACCTCCATGATGAAGTAGACCAGGGACAACGCACAGAGGGAGACCCGCAACCCCCCAGCGAGGGTGACCTGCCACACCCCGGTGAGGGAGACCACCACCGATGCAAGGTAGTAGACTGGGGACAACCCAGGGAGGGATACCCACAACGCCCCCGCAG
Source organism: Pituophis catenifer annectens (assembly GCF_029215685.1). Classification (NCBI taxonomy): domain Eukaryota; kingdom Metazoa; phylum Chordata; class Lepidosauria; order Squamata; family Colubridae; genus Pituophis; species Pituophis catenifer. Next base: position 71,954,366 of record NW_027256885.1, on the reverse strand, counting down.
AGCCAGCCAATGACTCCCCCATGAGGGAGACCACCATCACCACACCGGCAGGGTCAACCAACACCACCCCAGCGAGGTCGACCTGCACCAGCCCGACATGGTAGACGGGCGACCCCCCGGCGGGGTTGGCCACCCGTCACGACAAGCCGACACGCAAGAGCAACAACAACAACAGCAACAACAACTGAGACAACAGAGCCACCAACAGAAGCCGCAAGGGGCAAAGGACAATAAAATGGACTTACCGGACATCAGTCGTCACCCCCGGGTCGACAGCGATGCCCAGCCGCGAGGTTCCAGGGATCCCGGTCAGGGGAAGGACCAGTGCCACCAACGGGTAAATCCAGACAATGCGGCCGGAGGTGCTGGGACAGGGCCCGCACACTCGACGGCCGGACCCCAGACCCTTCCGGGTCGAGAGCCAGAGGGGACAGGAGCTCTACCTGCTCCGGCCGGCGGCGAAACCCAAATGGAACTGTGCAGGTCAGCCAGGACCATCAAGCATCCTGCCTACCTGCGTGACTACGTGACTTTCATTAGTGCTGATAGACAGACTTCGAACTAGGAGGGGAGGGGTGTTATGTCCTTATAAGGACATCCGCCGGGGATTGGCTAATCCACCGGCGGGAGATTCAAACAACTGTCATTGGACGGCTGAGTCTGCCGAAGGGTATAAAAGAGCTCCGGCAGCACAGCCGTCCGCCTTCATTCTGAGCTGAAATAAAGGTACTGAATGGACCAACGTTGGTCGCGTCTTCCTTTCCCTGCGCCGATCTAACAGCTTTCATCTCTGACTCAGAGATATTCAATGTTCTGACTACAGTACGGTACACCACTGTGCCTCTCTGAGAAATGAAAGTGTCTTTTAGTTGATTTAATAAACATCAAACCCCACATTTTCATTAAAAAAAAAACCTGTCACGATCAGCAACAGACAAATAAGTGTCTGTCAGGATTAGTGACATCTTAAAAGTCTTCTTAGTCACAGGACATTCTTTAATATTACAGAACTATTACAAGTGAAACAATAATAGTGATTATTTCCTTCCCATCTACTTATATGACTTTTCTTTCTTTTTTTAAAGTATCACTTGTCTCTTAATAATTTTACATGTAAACCAACTTCAAGAATTCATGCACTGGATAGAGAGGCCAGTCCAGACCATACATCTCCCTACTATTGTAGCTTTTACCAACATGTCAAACTCAGAAAAGCTTAGAGTATTTTGTGCTCACACACAAACATAAGTCACTTTACTTCAAAAAGGTACAAAACAAATACTACATAGCACTTTTAAAAAGGCAACAATCCTTTTTTCTACATTAATAATCATGGCAAAGTAAAATGTACTGTAATCTCTCTGAGATTAATCATTGAGGCTAATCCACTGGATCTTTAGATTACAATCCTAAACACACATATCTAGGAATAAACACTACTAAATATTGTGGGCCATTCAAGGAGACACCGGTAAGACAGTAATTGAATCAATTTCCATACATTATGTAAGGGAAAATATATGCCATATTTTCAATTAATTGAAAGATATTTAAATATCTTTCTAATATCTAATTACGGGGAGGTAGCAGGCCTTAAATTAAATAAATCCAAAACTAAATTATTAACAAAAAATATGACGGAGGCAAGGAAAAAAGTACTGGAAGAATCAATGGAGATCCAAATCGCCAAGAAGGTAAAATACCTGGGGGTCTGGATTTCATCAAGGTGCTCGGCCCTCAGAGAGGATAATTATTTACCATTGATTAGAAATATTAAACAGGATCTGGAAAAGTGGGGAAGACTACAGATATCATTATTAGGCAGAATCGCGGCAATAAAAATGAGCATATTACCCAAGTTATTGTATCTATTCCGAACGGTCCCTGTTAAATTAGATAAAAAATTCTTTCTGGAGCTCAATAGCATCATCAGGAAATTTATTTGGGAGGGAAAGAAACCAAGGATAGCATTTAGGAATTTACAGGACAAGAAGGAAAGAGGGGGTTTCGGATTACCTAAATGGGAGTTATATCAAAAAGCTGCAAACCTAGTATGGCTGAAAGAATGGGCAACCCTAAGAAATAAAAGACTGTTAACTCTAGAAGGGTATGATCTCCAGAAGGGTTGGCATGCATATCTCTGGGATACTGGGAAGAAGATAAAAACTTACTTCCATAGACATAAAATAAGGGAGATCTTGATACAAATATGGGGAGAGATGAGACAGAAGCACTATAGGAAAATTCCGAGATGGCTTTCCACCATGGAGGCTATAATATATCCAAATGTATTAGAAATGGGTAAAACGTTCAGATACAATGAATTATTAGATGGGGGAGGGAACCTTAAAACAAGGGAAGAATTGATGGAACAAGGTATTTCTATAGACTGGTGGCCATATAACCAAATTAAATCCAGATATAAAAAAGATAAGGAGGAATTTGGCATTGAAATGAGCATAAATGGATTTGATAAGATATGGATGGGTACGGACGACAAAATTTTAGCTAAATTATATAATTACTTATTGGAGTACGATATGGCAGAGGAAGTAGTTAAAGAACCGATGTTAGCATGGGCCAAAAATATAGGACAGAATATAAATTTGAACGAATGGGATTCAATATGGAATAATAACCTTAAAATGACAAAGGCGACGGCTTATAAGGAAAACCAATACAAGCTGTTTTATAGATGGCATATGGCCCCAGCCAGGATAGCGAAGATCTACCCCAATTCGAGCCCTAAATGTTGGAAATGTGACCATCAGCAGGGTACTTTTTATCATTGCTGGTGGACATGTAATCAGGCACAAAAATTCTGGAGGATGATATGGGTGTGGATTAGAGAAATAATAAAAGAAAATTTTGATTTTGACCCAAAAGCTTTTCTCCTGGGAATTTTGAAAACTGAATATGCAAAAAAGAAAAAGTATTTAATTATACATATTCTGACAGCCGCTAGAATTTCCTTTGCCCAGTATTGGAAAGAAAAACAAATACCACCTCAAGAACATGTTATTGGAAAAATATTGGAGTGCGCCGAAATGAACAAATTGACTTCAGAAATTAATGACAGAGAAGATTCAGAATTTTATAGCGTGTGGGACATGTGGTACGAATGGATGGGGGAAAGAAATAAAGAAGGTAATAGAGATTAAATTTTAACTAATTAACAAAATCTATATGAATAGTATTAGATTTAGTCTTAGGGAGTTGAGCACTATTATTTTTAAGTGTTTGAAATTAAATCTAGCTTCAAGAAACAATATCAACAAAAGACAAGCAATAATGTATGTAGATGTATATATGTATATAACTGCACCAATGAACCGAAAATGTACCGATTGTATCACTATATGTTATAATAAAATCAAATTTAAAAAAAAAAAAAAATGAAAGATATTTAAATAAGTATAGTTTAAGCAAGAATAGCAACAGCAATAGCCCTTAGATTTATATTCCGTCCCACAGTGCTTTACAGCACTCTGGGCGGTTTACAATGTCAGCATATTGCCCCCAACAAAACAAGAAGCCTTATCCTTGAATATTATTTGAAAACTGAGAGAAATCTAATTTACTTGTCAAGTCAAATGTATGTCATTGGTTAACTGAAATGCAGTTAATTCTTCTCAGCCTGTTTTTAATGTCTGCATTTCTATAAACTTTAGTTGCTGTACCACATCTGGAAAAAAACTGAGATGTAGCTAAGGGAACATGTATGGATTATTCAGTACACACTGTAAAATTGTCAGGTCCTCCCTTTTAAAGACTGAGAGGCCCAAGGGCAGACTCTTCATTTCAGCCCCCCCCCCCAACCATTTTATTTATTTAGTTAAAACATTTATGTACCAGCCATCTTATATCAAACTCTGGGTGGCTCCCAATCAACAATTAAAACAACATCAATAATAAAACAACATAAGATATATATAGAGAGAGAGAGATAGAGCTATATAGAGCTATATATTACTATAAGACCATAAAAACCTGGTGCCAAAGTTAAGCTTTCACATACAGTCCCTCATTAGATTACCCTTCTCAGGGCATTCTTCCATCCACGTCTTCTCTAATATTTTTCTTCCAGTGACATAAATGGAGTTGGGGAGAGGACCCCCCAATACTAAATCCTAACCTTTGGGATTATAGTATTTTACCTTCTTTCATCCAACTGCTTTGAACTACACCTTACTGCTTGGAATATTTCAAATCCTCAGCCTTCCTACAGATGGGTGCCCTCCCCCTCTAAATGGGAGGCCCTGACCCAGTGCCACTCTTTGCCCCTTTTAAGGAATTCGCAGAGCAACCCATTGAGTAGCAAGGGTGTGCACATGAAAGCGATTGAGAGCAGTTGCGAATAAACACAGCCAACACACAGATACATTGAGTTGTGTTTACTTTCAGGAAATAGTAATAAAGCACAGTCCAATAAACAGTCCAGGTCATACACAGACAAAGCAGTAGATAGTAAAACAATAGTCCAGGGATAATCCAATAACAAAGTCTTCTTACCAGTCGTTGTAGTCATACACAATAGTTGCAAACAGTAGCAAACACAGCAAAGAGCAAAGAACATCAAAGAGAAACAAACCATGTTTCAAGCTCCCTCTTAAGGACATTGGCTACAGAGCAAACCAATCAGGACACAGTATGATGCAATACAGCAATACAATCTTAAAGCTATATTGAGGGTTTATATATTGCCAACCCAACAAGTTAGGTAATTATCATTTCCTAACAGCCCCCAACCTACCAATGCCCCACAATTATTGGTGGACTGAGAGAGGAGGGGGAAAATGAAGCTTCTACTTCCCCTAATGCTTTTTCCAACTTTCTTTGGACTGGACTAAGTGACATACCGTATTTTTCGGTGTATAAAATGCACTTCCCCCCCCCAAAAAAAAGTGGGCAGAAATGTCTGTGCATCTTATAGAGCAAATGTTACCGAAGCCCCGCCCACCTGCCGGCCCCCACCCTTCAGCCTCTGCCTCCCAGCAATTTGCCTCCTTGCAGCAAACAGCAAACATCCTGGTCAGCTTCAGCACAGCCTGATTTAGCACAAGCAGCTGATTAGCAGTTGGATCGGCTGTTCCAGGCTGCGGGAATCGCCACCACCCATTGCCGCCATCCATTGCCGCCTCTGCCTATCGCCGCCTCCGCACTCCCCATTTTTGGCCCATTCCAGGTGGCAGGGATAGGCAGCGGCGGCAAAAATGGGGTGCACGGAGGCTGAAAATGGGGCGCACAGAGGCCAAAAATGGGATGCGCGGAGGCCAAAAATGGGGCATGCGAAGGTGGCAATAGGTAGCGGCAGTGATGGGCGGCGACAGCAGTGATTGTCAGTGGCGATCCTCACAGCCTGGAACAGCTGTTAGGCGGTATTCCGGGAGGCAGATCCAACCACCTGCTGCTTGTGCTAAATCAGGCTGTGCTGAAGCTGACCAGGCTGTTTGCTGTAAGGAGGCAAATTGCTGGGAGGCAGAGGCAGAGGCAGAGGCAGAGGCAGAGGCAGAGGCAGATTTTTCTTTTTTTGGTTTTCCTCCCCAAAAGCTAGGTGTGTCTTATAGTCCAGAGCATCTTATAGTCCAAAAAATATGGTAATCATAAATCTGAGTGTCTATCAAGCTCTGGGCCATGCTGGATGAAATCTGCCTCAGAAAATTTCAGGGCACACCCAAAGGCCTTGTGCTTCCATATTTTTTTTGTGAGGAAAACACTCTTCCATGAATAGATGGTCGACTTGTGTGGACCATCCAGGAGAAAGGAGGAGGCCTGAATTTATAAAAGATGGGTGTGATAGCAGCATTCAGGGTCTTGAGAAAGGGGGAGGTGAAGGTTTGTAAATACTTGCCTGCACACCTGCATAAGAGAAGGAATGCAGCTAATTAGAACAGACTGGTTTAGTCCAGCAATAAGTGAACTTTTTGTGAACTTTTATGCTTTATTACTTTGTTATATTAAAAAACCCACCCCTCAGTATTATAAGGGAAACTTGTTACATGCTAAGAATATTATGGGATAGACAAAGCTTGTGCATAAATACTAGATTTGTGAGTTTGCATTAACCAATGAATTATATTTTGTATATTTTTTCTTGTTTTAAGAAGGTACAAAAGTTATGCAGAAGCAATGCTCAACTGTCCATCTTGATCAAGAGATCAATGAGGTAGCCTCTTTGCTCCTACGCAGAAATAAAGAACTTTTAAACTCCTTCCCTGACTCAGTGTGTCTTTTGGCTATTGCACACCAGGCTGAATGAATCAGCCAGGCTTTCTGGTCAACACCTGGGGCAACCAGAAATATGAGAAAGACCTCCAACTTCAGCCTCTGATGGGATAAGGGTTTGAGGAGATCCCACATTCTTTCAAACCAAACCTGCCCACCTACTTTTGGGGAGCCTGAGACTGAGGCCTGGAGAGGACCTCACTATTATCCAAATGTAGACTATTCCTTCCACTCATTATCTGCTGCCCCAAGAGTACAATCCCCAAATCTGGCACTTTGAGGTCCACCTTCTCACACTGAAAGTGCAGACTGCATATGCACAGAGGTAGCTTCTCCTTGCTCCCACACCAAGAGTACCAAAGGTGATGTTTAGTTTTCAGTGGTGAAAAAAGTGCATCACCACCACGAGGGTCTATGACAATTTGCCATGGCCAACTCACTATGGCCACCTCGCCACAGCCAACTTGCCAGGGACAACTCACTGCGGGACAAGAGTTACACTAATATCAAAGAAATGGTGGAATAGAATCATTAAAGGATGCAAAACAAGGGACAAAATGAAATGTGAATGACAAAAATTAAAATATTTTTTATTTATTTTAAATAATTAAATTGAATTGTTAAATTGTCCCACAGCGAGTTGTCCTGTGGTATAAGTTGGCTATGGCAAGTTGGCTGCAGTGAGTTGGCCTCGGCAAGTTGCCCCCATTCCGACCACGGGATGGTCAAATAGGTGCTCCTGCAACCCTTTTCACCCTGTTCCTTCATTTCTAGGCTTCAGTAGTCATCTCCCACCCTCACCAATACGTTCATACGTTCTCCTGACTCGCCTCTTACCGTCAATGTTCTCCTGGTCGCTGATGTGCTGGAGGTTGCAAGCCGTGTTGTCGTGGCTCAGCTCGGTGTTGGGCTTCAGACGCAAATGGGCATTGCTTGGAAGTTTGGGGCTGGACGAGACGCAGCAGGAGGTCACGTTCCCCATCTTCCCTGCCGCCAGGCCAGCCAGCTGAGGGAGGCTGGATCCAGGTGGAGAAGAGGAGCAGGAGCGAAGGAGTTAGAGCGGGGAGGGGAAACCAGAAGGGAAATGTCAGAGAAAAAGCCTCTGAGCATTTTGCTGCAACTAATTGATTGTTTAGTTTGCATGGTTTGAATGAACCAATCAGAGCACAGCTTCCTGGCTCTGAGTTTCCTGTGCTTTCCAACGGCCAGTTGATAAGTAGCAGCAGGATTACAGCCACTACACAGAGCTGAAGAGAGCAGAGCTGCAGATCCTTGAGAGCCTCTCATGCAGACTCTCTGAGAGACGCTGAGAGACAGAGAGAGAGAACAGTTGTGAACTGAGACAGCTGAGAACAGCCGAGAGCCTCCAGAGCTGAAGTCACTGCAAAGAGCTGCCTTGCTCCTGAAAACACTTGCAGGAGAGGACTGGCAAACAACACAGAGAACCTCCCACGTTTTGGGATGAAGACTAGAGCAAATGGACTTTGCTAAGAGGAGAATCTTTTAGGCTGTTGATGCCCTTTTGTAGGTTTGTTTTTATGTGTTTTGTATTATTAAACTAGTTACCTTTTTAAGACTCCTCTCGCAACTTGCATGCTTTTAGTGCATTTGTGTGCGTATCGGGCCATGGTCCATTCGAACCCAGAACCCCTCCTTCACAGGAAAGAAGGCGGCGGCTACAAGAGTCACGAGCGGTGGTGGGAAGCCATAAGCGGCACGGAAAACCACCGCCTCTACTGGAGGACAAGGGGGCGGTGGCAGTGGGGACAGCGGCTCTGGCTCCCACCCGCCACGCTGCCTGGCTGCTGCTGTACCCAAAGGCTCATGCAACCCCTTGCGCCAGTAGTGGCATGCAATGCTGCAAAGCCGGGCTATGCCGGCCATCATACGAGCTGCCTTAGCATAATGCAGCCGTAGCACTTTGGGCAGCCATTTTGCCCTCCTCAGCTGGCCGGGGCCGGTGGCTTCCCTCAGCTTCCAGCCAGTGGCCTGCAGGGAAGAGGAGGAGCAGCACGGAGAGACTCTTCCTTCACCAGCAACAGCAGCAAACCCCCAGGCTGCCTTTTGCAAAAATGGTTCCGGTTCAAGTGGGTGGAAAGGTCAGTCCCTCGCTCGCTGCCAAGCCATGTGGGAGGCACCAGGAGCACGGGAGGATGCCAATGGGAAACCCCGTGTGGCGTTCGCAGGAGGGAGAGGATGAGTGCGACACCCTTGCCTACACCTCTGCTGCACTCTGAAGAGAAGCAGGGTGGCCGCCTCGGGGAAAGAGCAGGACCTGTCCCCTCCAACCCACTGCCCCTGGCTGCCTCTCTTCGTCACTGACCCCTTCCTTTTTCGTGGCTCCGGCGGCGCAGGGCTCTGGCCTTGGCATCCTCCATGCCAGCGTAGATAGGTGGTCATTGCTCGGGGAAGGGGGGAGAATTAAAAGAAGAAAGGATTGATTGCTGGTTTGCTGGTACGGGATGAACGGGTTGCAACCAGATTCAAAGGAAGTCCCAAATAATTGAACTGGATGAGGCACCCTTTTGCTCCTTCCCACCACTGAACTCTGTGAGCTGGATTAGGGGTTGAGTAGTTTTTGGTTCAACTGGTGGTGGGAGACCCAGCCATTCCCTTGGCGTGCTGTAGGATCCAAACCATCCTGTTGTGGCCCGTTAGCGGCCTGTGCAGCTAGTAGCTGATTCTGACAGCGAGGAGGCTGGAGAAGATGTGGTGCCAGAGGCGGGGATTCAGTCAGGGCATTCAGAACCTCCAGAAGCTCCCATAAGTAAAGAGGAAGAAGAGGAGGAGCCTCTTCTCGATGCACGGGCGCGCAGAGCTGCCAAAAGGCAGGAGTGGCTCCTCAAGAGGAGGTGGTCTTGAGAGTAAGGCTTGGGGCTAATTGGCCACTCTCTTAGCCTATTTAAGGAAGAACGATGACTGAGGCAATTTGCAGGGAACAACTTCATTCACTCTCCTTCACGTCCTGATCTTAGTTCTCTTATCAGCTTCCTGCAAATTGCTTCTGGGCTTTCTGCCAACCATAGTAAGATTATGATTAATTATTCTTTGGATTCTTGTAGGCTGTTAAGAAAGTTAATTAATGGCCTTTATTTGAAAAAGACTGATTTAATTTAGTAAACTAAGGTTTGTACAGACTTTGTGTGTGCTGCGTTCTTTGGGGTCCGTAGCTGGGGCAGAACACATCCGATGGCAAAATATGGTGTACTGGTCCAAGCATAGCGTGTTCCTGAATGCAGCAACTGGTTAACTCTACTCATTTCCCATGTTATGTAAACATATTGTGAAGTTTCCGAAAGATGCCCTAGTTAATTCATGAGCCTCGAGCCACGTTTCAAAAGAAAACCAGTCATTTATTAGGAGCACCATTCCGGCAATTACTCAAATGGAGTCAGCTCTAACCCCACGTACTTTCTGGGCCCCCTTGACCCTGTCTCCCCCTTCCTCCCTGGGCATGTCATAAATCACATTCTCCAATGGACCACATTGGCGGGCTGTAAAAACTCCACCCCTCCTGCTGACTCCAGTAACCTAGGATACAATCTGGAGAAAGGCATGTGTGGAATGTGTTTTCGGTTGGGGCAGCTGAGCAGCTCCGTCAGTTCTCCCCCACCCCCCCTGCTTATGGCAACTTGAAAGCTGGTCTGGAAAGCTTTGCAAGTTGAGACCTATCCTTGTAAAATAGCAATCAAGACAGTGGCAGGCAGTAACTGGTTGAGATGAGATTATTCTTTCTCATTAAATTTGTATCCGCTTTTGTTCTCCATGAGCTCAAGTCAGCGTTTCAAGCATGACTATTTTCCAGCTTTTTCCCAAATAAAATCCTTGTGAGATAGATTGAGCTGAGAGAGTCTGGGCCTGAATTATTCAGTGTGTTTCTGTGGTGGAAACTGGACTCAAATATACATTTTCTTGGTCCTCATAACTGTTTCAGGTAACCAGCCCCTACAATTTATTTATTTAAGTATGTTTATTTTGTTTTATCATAAGAGATAAAATACGAAACAGAAAAACAAACAACAAAACAAAAAAGCCCCATACATCCAGTACTAGCAACAATAAAAAAGAAAAAAGATTGATGTACAAAAAAGGAGAAAAGGTGACCCAAAAATCAAATTAATTTAACATTAAACATAGAATCCACCCCAGCTAGATGCTGAAAAAAGGGAAAACAATACATTCTCCCCTTTCACACGCTGTCAGCCCTGAAAGCCATCTTTTTCTTTGGATCTTCAGGGCTGCCACACTTAGTGCTGTGGGAAATTGGGAGGGGGGATTGCATGGAGTTGCAGGTATATCTAGCCATAATAACAATCTTTTCTCTGAGAGTCAAGGACATCCAGCCTGCACCTGGAGTGGCGTGACTGGGAGGCATCTCCAGTTGGGATGGTGCATTGATTGGACCATGTGATGGACATGTGGGTGCAGGGGGAAGGGTCTTGGACTTTCTTTTGGGTGGGGAAAACCTGGAATCTTTCAGATTCAGGTTTTCCCAGATGTGCCAATATGACATCTCGAATAAAATGGAACTTTGAGGAACTTCTAGCCTCGGAGTCTTCTTTCGTTGGGGGTGTTACTTGTGTAAGAAATAAGGGAATTCAAAAATAGTAAAGAATGGAATAGTAATAAAGGTTTAATAAAATAAATAGTAATAAAGTTTGATCCAAATATATTTCAGAGCATTGATACAAAATACCTCATTTAGATTGTTTTATTTTTGAAGCTGTTCTTACCTCCGTTTTTTAAAAAAATGTCTTTATATCTGTATACATTTTGAATGCTTAGGTGCTCCATCCTACGGCATTGTTTGCTTGTTAGCAGCACAAGTTGTTGCCCTTTTAGGAATTGTTACAGAGATGGGTTAACATTATTGTGTTGGGGTAGTTGTATTATAGCCTAGGGTTAAACTTGATTTAATGGATGTTCCCTTGGGAGAAGGAGCTAATTTGTTTATAGATGGGTCCTCCTGAGTGGTAGAAGGGAAGCGAAAGGAATGGCTATGCAATAGTAGAAGGGAGAGAGGAAGTTTTGGTGGAAGCCAGAAAGTTGCCTTTAAGTTGGTCTGCACAGACTTGTGAATTTTATGTCTTAAATCAAGCTTTGAATTCCTTTGAAGCTTGAGGCAATAATTTAGCTGACTTGGAAGCCAGGATGGCAGTGGTAGGAGGAATTGAATATTTAATGTTATGAGAAGAAGGAGTTAGAGAAAGTAGGACCTGATGGAAGGCAGATGTTGAATAAGTCGAAGGCATTATGTGATTTATTTTTTGAAGCTTATGGATGTTGTGGGTGGTATATGGTAGCAACGGTAAGGGAAGTGGTAAAACGAGGGAAATCTGAAACCCCAGCTATCACAGGGAACCTTCGGACGGGGAAGGAATGAAGGAATGTGGGGGTGGAACCAAAGTGGAAGAGAAAGAGGACATGGTGGTACGGGCAGGGAGGACAGAGTTAGGAGATGTTTTGGGTGTGGTCAGCCTGGACATTTCAAGAAAGACTGCCTGATCCAAAGAAGAGAGGCGCAAGTGTACAATATGATGGCAGAAGATGAAAGTCAATACTAGGGGTGTTGGGCGATTCCTTTTTGGGTCCCACAGAGAGCCCTTGATAAATTTAGTAGTGGGACCTAAGGAAGAGGAAGTGGTGTTTTTAATTGACACCGGGGCAGCGCGAACTTCAATATCAGTATTAACTGCAGAGATGAGATTAAGTGGACAAAGCATTAGAGGACACTTAATTAGTGAAGGGAGTAGGAAAATCACTCCTGACAGAATAGAAAGGGTGGCATCTCAGCCTCTACCTAGAAACAAGCAAGAACTAAGGAAATTCTTAGGTTTGGTTGGCTACTGCAGACTCTGGATTGATGGGTATGCTGATCTTACCAAACCCCTGTATGCAAAGTGAATTGAATCTGAACCTTGGAATTTGAAATGGGAGGGACACAAAAGAGGAGGCTTTGAAAATTTGAAACAAGCTTTAACCAAAGCTCCTGTATTAAGTCTGCCAAATTTGGAATTCTCTTTGTAAACACAGAGAATGGAATCGCACAACGGGTGTTGGCTCAGGACTGGGCAGGACAAAAGAAGCCTGTGGCATTCTTGTCAAAAATAATGGATCCAGTAATAAGCGGATGGCCAGTATGCATTCAAGCAATTGCTGCTACCACAATGCTGGTCCAAGAAAGTAGGAAATTGACCTTTGGGGGAGCCCTCATTGTGAGCACCCCACATCAAGTCAGAACCATTCTCCAGCAAAAAGCTGGGCGATGGTTAACTGAGTCCAGAATTCTAAAATATGAAGCAATTTTAATGCAGCAGACAGACTTGGTTTTAACTACAGATCACAATTTGAATCCAGCACAGTTCTTAGCCAACACCAGATCAATGGATCAGTATGGGTTAAAACATTATTGTTCTGAAGTAATAAATTTACAAACTAAAATAAGACCTGATTTGGAGGAACACCCCCTGGAGAAAGGATGTTGTGGTCCACCAGCAGCCTGTGGAGCTGGCAGCCGAGTCGGACAGTGAGGAGGCTGGGGAGGACAATGGGCCAGTCCTGGAGTCAGGGGAAGGCCCGGACGAGGGCTCTGCATCGGAGGCAGAGATGGGGCCAGGGCCATCTGGGAGCGATACACGGACTCCGGAGCCTCCAGAGGCAGACAGCAGAGGGCAGAGGAACAGGAGGAGCCTGTTCCTAGTGCACGCATGTGAAGAGCTGCCAGAAGGCAAGAGCAGCTAAAGCAAAAAGGACGACTCGGGAGTAAGGCCAGGAGATGATTGGCCCCTCCCATAAAGCTTAAAAGAGCAGCAACAGCTCTTGGGCTCTTTGTAGGAAAGCAACGTTGCTACATTTGTTTCTTGTCGCTGTCTCTTGTTTCTGAACTTCGTGAGGATTTGCCAAGAAAAGCCTTTGGCAGGGTGCCAAAGAAGACAAAGGTTTGTGATAAGGCTGAAGGACTTTTTCTGAAGGACTTGTTTTGGAATTAATTTACACTAAGCTGAGAATGAAGTAATTCTCAGCTGTTCTAATAAAATATGTTTGTTTAGGACTGATTGTGTCTGGTAATAACTACTGGTCTACTTTAATGCCAGGTCCGTGGTTAACAAGGCTCCCCTCATCAGTGAACTGATCGAGGAGGAAAACGCGGACCTGGCTTGCATTATGGAAACCTGGCTGGGCTTGGAGGGAGGGGTCCCTCTGAACGAGCTCTGCCCGCTGGGTTTTTGGGTGCTACACCAGCCGAGGGCCCAGGGAAGGGGTGGGGGGTGGCGGTTGTTATTAGGGAGACCCATGATCCGTGGGAGGTCACTGCTCCTCAGATAGACGGCTGTGAGTCCCTTCTCATGAGATGGGGACCACAAGGTCAGTTGGCCCTGTTGATTATGTACCTATCTCCCAGCATGTGCAACGGCATGTGCTAGCTGAGATCGCAGCATGAGGATGGGCACTGACCTACCTTTTGGGACCCTTTGAGGGTCGCCCTGAAGACCTGAAGACCTGGCAACCCTGGTCCAGTTGGGGGAACTTCCATTCGGGGGATGGTTTTCTGCTCCCTCTTGAACATCGCGGTGGGAGCAGAGAGCACAGCGTCAGCGAGGCACGGAAGCCTCGGAACAGCTGAGAGGCGGCGGGGCAGCGTTTTTCCCCTCCAGCTGGAGCTCACCGGGAGTGGGAGCGGCGGCAGTGGCATTGCGCTGGGGGCGCCTACCACGTGGACTTTGCCCCAGGCCCTGGCTTTGTTGAGGTGCTGTCGGGGCTGTTGGGGCTGCCGGTTCCCTGGAAAAATCTCAGGGACGCTGCCGGGATTTCTGTATGGCAGTGGGGGATGGCGATGATGGCAGCAACCGCGAAGACTTCCGGCTGGCTCTTGGCGGGGAGAGGAGCGCCCTATGGCCTTGATGAGGGGTGCTAATGTGGCCGAGGACCATCTTTTCGAGCCAGGATAGACGATGACTGGGTGTGTTATTTTTTTTTTTATTGAAAAAGTTTTTCAAATACAAATTTTTCCCCCTTTCCCCCCCCTCCTCCCTAACCCCCCCTCACCCTCCCCTCCCCCCGTGGCTTCTTCAGGGTACAACCCAAATTCATAACAGATTATATAATACTTTACCATCCCCTTGCTCCATCCCCCATATACTGACCCTTTCTTTCTAATAATGTTATTATATCCCCCTTATACTATACATTTCGGAATAACATTCTACTATAACATTATATAATAACTCCTAATTTAGCATAGTAATATTATTATATCCCCCAATTTAACAATTTCTACTCATGATCTACTCTTTTACTCCGCCCCCATACATATATCTCTTAAATCAAATCTCTTTTTTGTATATTAATATAACATTTCAAAGCAACCTTCCACTATAAAACTATATAATAAATCCTAATTTAACATATATTCAACTCATAGTCTGCCCATTTCCTCCACCCCCATAGATATGTCTCTTAACTCAAATCTTTTACATATATTCATATCTAAACATAATATCCCTTTTCTTCAACTAAACAATCAATAAGCTAACCTATCTCCACCCACATTCCTACAGAACTACCATACATAATAATTCTTGATCTCTTTATTCTTCTGCCCACACCACTAAGAAGTATTCCCTTATATAAATAAAATCCTCAAATGACTTTAAGCTTGTAATCCATATAATATCTTCTGTAGTGTCTTTCAGCTGGATTGTTAACTCCATCACCCATATTAGGGTAACATCACATCCTAATTCCAACAGTATGTTCGGTATCTTCAATTACCATCTGCCCCCATCAACAATAGATGACTTGATATATAAAAAACAACCACCCGAGTGACTTTATATTTGTATTCCATATAGTGTCTATAGTAGTGTCTTTCATCTAAATTATTAATTCCAACACCGTAATAGGGTAACAACCAGATCTTCTGCGTGCCCCAATCCCATAGCTCTCTTGCCTTGTAGCTCAACATAAACGTAATACATTTATCAAAGAAACCAAAATAGATAATTCCAATCCATTCAGTTTAAGGCCCTTTTCACATCCCAAAAGTACAGCACTGCAGAGGTCTGTCACTGTCCTCAGGATAATATAAATCAATACTTTGCCTCAGCTATCTTGTCTTCAATCATCTCTTAGATAACTGGCATTGCACTGTTGTTTAGTTTAAAAAATTTTGTTTTTGTAAGACCTGCTTCTTCTTTTCTTGACTTTTTGTGGGTTAGATCTCCATCCTAATTTCCTTTCTATAAATTGTGTATCAACTATTTGGTTTTCATGCTGATCTATAACTTGATCTTGTTGGTTTTGCTTTTGTGGCTTAAGTCTCCATTCTGGTTTCTTTTCTTTAAGTTGTATGTCAACTGATTGATTTCTATGCTGGTCTGTAACTTGATGAATCATCACATTAGAATCCAAAGCCGCCTCTCTTGTATTTATAAATAGTCCAGCTGTAACCTCTGAAGGAGAATCCAGAAGCTGCTCATCTACAAAGTCCTCTGTAACTTGTTGTTTTTCCATTACTTCCATCTCTTTCTGCTTATCCTGAATTTCTATCTCTTGTTGATTTTGCTTTTCTTTATTCCACTCATGTATTATACATGAAGATGTTGAACCCATTTTAAGAACCTTATAGTAAAATTCTTCCGCTTTTTCAACAGAATTTAGTTGATATCTTTCTCCTTGATATCTCAATATTATGCCAACTGGGACATCCCACCTGAATGAGATGTTTTGTTTGTTTAGCTCAGTCACCAAAAATCCGAATTTCTTTCTATCTTTTAATATCTTGGGCGGCAACTCTTTATATATCCAGATCTTTCTTCCATACAATTGTAGAGTGGAATTAAAAGATTTTTGCACAATATCATTTCTTATTTCTTTATCTGTAAAATAAATCACCACATCTCTGGGCAATTGCCTTTGCTTTGCAATCCAAGAATTTACTCTATAGGCCTTGTCGATCTTGCAAGATACCTCCTCTGGATGAATCTTTAAAATCCCGGCCAGAACTTCAGCAGATATTTTTCTTAGATCATCTCTATTGTTTTCCTGTAACCCTCTCATTCTGACCGCAAATTCTGTGAGCCTGTATTGCATCATTGTAACTTCTCTTTCAATCCCTTGTTTTATATTTTCTGTATTGTAAGTCTCGTGATCAGCTTCCTTTTTAGACTTTACTTCAGAACTATTGTCTTGAATATTTATCAGATCATTTTCCATTCTTTGTATTTTATTGTTCAAGTTATAAATCTTATCATCAACTTCCTCCATTTTAGACTCTAATAACTTGATATTTGTATCCATCTTTATAACTATTTCTGAAAAAGCATTAGTCACTGTTACAATCTTTCTTTGTAAGTTATCATACTTTAATTGTATGAATTCTTTAATTTCCTGCTTAAATTTTTCAAAATTCTGGTTCACAATCTCGTCATGTCTTGCCATTTCCTTCAAAACAAATTCTTTTAAATTAAAACCATCCTTCTGAGTCTGTAAACTAGAAACTTGCTCACACAATTGTAAATGGGGGAACCCCCCCCCCCCGCTGCTTGTTTGTCTGGCTTTGTTAATTTTAACGCCATCCTGCCACACAGACAAACTCTTTTTAAAGAAAGAGGACTTCTCTCCAACAAGATCAATATCAGATCTCCAAAAAAAAAAAGAAACTTAGAATAGAAATTTTTTCTTTTCTCTATTCTAGCCAGCACTGTTTGCTCCGCTACTTTGTATCTTGTTACGGAAGGACTTTCACTTTTGGCTGCTTCTCAAGCCTCAGCAGTCGCCATTTTAAGCTTTTTTTTCCTTCGCTTAGAAATGCTTATAAAATCATTAAAAATACTTGCAATTTAGGGTCCCAAGTCCAGATCTCATCCTCTTTAATTAAGCAATCTGTTGTTTTCATTGAAAGGCTTGATCTCGTCGCCTGGCTCTGCAATAAGCAGAGGTCTCCCGAAGCCCGGAGCAGCGGCGAGGGAAACAGGGAGCCTCATCCTGCTTCGTCCCCAAGAGTAAAGGAAAAACTCTGGGGACTTCGCAGAGGGCTCTACCTGCCCTCACCTGCTCTATCTCACATTTCCTTATGGAAATGGAGTTTTTTGAGCCGCCTTTCAGATGTAAAGGCGGCTCTTTACGAGCGACGGGGCTGGCGGTCTCAAAGGACCGTCTGGTGGCGACGGAAGTCAAACCGGAAGCCCGACTGGGTGTGTTATTGAGGGGGGGCCTCCACTTGGGTGTCTTAGAGTGCCCTCGGGGTCTGGGGGGGTTTAAAGCGTAATCCCCCCTCTTTCCATCTCTCCCCCCTTGGAACAGGCCCTTCTTGGACTTGCGCCCTCTTTTGGCTTCACCTCACCGACACAAATAGCTCGCTCATTCCACCTGAGCCCTTCCCCTACTTGTGTGGAGGACTAATATCATCTGAACAGGAGCTGGTATATGACTCCATCCCACCAACTGAGAGGACCAGCCAAGAGCCTAACCACCATGAGAGAGTGGCTTGGGCTCTGGGCCCCACGGGCCGAGCTGGGATGGCATTAGCTATTTTGCACTTTGTACCTGCTGGCAGGGGAATGACCATCGGACAAATCACCGTGAGAGGGCGGATTGGGGATTTATATCCTGGGTGCTGCACTGTTTCTGTTGTACCATCATTTGGCACCTGCATTTTATACTTTGCTGGCAGAGGGACGGACCATCGAATCCGCCGTGAGAGGGCGGATTTTGGACCTATATTATGGGTGCTGAGTGCGCAAGTTGGACCATTACTTCCATCTCACCAGTAGAGGGGGCAGACCATCGGGCCAAGCCGCTGTGAGAGGGTGGTATGACTTATCCCTCCCCCTCCCCTTGGACTGTGTCGACCTGGAGACGGACTTGGCCTCTGTTGTGAGAGAACAGCGGACTGGGTCTTGAATCCTTTTGTGGCTCCTGTCTTATGTTCTCCCTCGGACTTTTCTGTATGGACCCTTTAGGGGACGGTCACCCCATCCCTGCGGCAAGAGTTATGCAGCAGCGGAGCTTCTTGGTCTGCGAGATTCCCCCCTCTCGCAGGCTTGGCCCTCCACGCTATCGAGGGCCTACCTCGATGACGGATTTTGGAATCCCAAGAGGTGGCATGCCGCAAAGAGGGGGCTGAGGGGTTTTTTAAAATTGTCTTTGTGTAAATTTTTAAGGGGTTTGGGGAGGGGGGTGGGGAGGGAGGGTGATAGGTCAGGCTTGGCACAGGGGCACGAACTGGGAGGTGTGGAGCCGGGTGTGGAGGGGCTTAGTGTAAGTATGGAAGAGGGCGATTCCATCAGGACCATGGTTGGGAGGGGCAGATACGGCGGGAGCAGGGGACCATATCGTGTTAGGGGGGCACGCACCCGCTGTCTTCAAGCGGTGGCATGCCTCGGCCCCCAAGGCTCGTCTCATTTCCTGGGTTGTCCAGAGCTTCAGAGCCCAGGCCTTAGGCTGATGCTGTGCAACGCCAGGTCCGTGGTTAATAAGGCCCCCCTCATCTGCGAGTTAATTCAGGAGGGGGGAGCGGACCTGGCGGGTATTACAGAGACCTGGCTGGGCCAAGAGGGGGTGCCCACCAGGTTTCCGAGCATTTCATCAGTCGAGGGCCCAGGGCAGGGGTGGGGGGGGTGGCGGTTGTCATTAAGGAAAGTCTTGATCCAAGGGAGACCACTGTACCACAGATAGCCGGATGTGAGTCTCTCCTGGTGAAGTGGGGCCATGGGATGCAGATGGGTCTGCTGATCACGTACCTGGCTCCCTGCCAAGTGACAGCGGCCCTGCCCGATCTTCTCAACATTATTGCTGGAGTGGCAGTTGATACTCCCAGACTGGTGGTCATGGGGGATTTCAACCTGCCGTCGGCCGGTGAGGCGTCTGAGGTGGCCCGGGAGTTCATGGCTTCCATGACGGCCTTGGACCTGACACAACTAATTCATGGCCCTACTCACACGGGAGGACACACTCTGGACTTAGTTTTTGTCTCTGGTCAGTGGTTGAATGGCCAGGTTATAGGGGATATAGCTATTGAGCCCCTGTCATGGTCTGACCATTCTCTCCTGAGGCTGGACTTTCTGACTGCTGCACCCCACCACAGGGAGGTGGAACCGATTAGGTGGTTCCGCCCCAGGCGCCTGATGGATCCGGAGAGATTCCAGAGGGAGCTTGGGCCATTTCCTGAGGCTTTGGCTCACGACTCGACTGAAGATCTGGTGGCCGCCTGGGATAGGACGGCCGCTGGGGCTTTGGATCGTGTCGTGCCTTTGCGGCCTCTGGCCCGGCGTCACACCTGCCCAGCTCCTTGGTTCACCGAGGAGCTGAGGGGGATGAAATGCCGGAAAAGACGCCTAGAGAGTGGTTGGAGGGCCAGTCGCTCTGAATCCAATCGAACACTAATTAGGTCTCATATTAAGACCTATTTAGTGGCGATAAAAGCGGCAAAGTGTGATTACTTTTCCGCTCTTATTGCATCGGCAGATAATCGCCCAGCCACCTTGTTTAGAGTGACCCGCTCCCTCCTACATCAGGGAGCGCGGGAGGACCCCTTGCAAGGGCAGGCTGAGGATTTTGCACAGTATCTGCACAATAAAATCACTCAGATTCGGGAAGGCTTGGACTCTGACGGGGTGGCTGAGGCAGGTCTTGAGAATGTTATCTGGGACGAGTTCGATCCTGTGACTCCTGAGGACGTGGACAGGATTCTGGGGAGGTTAAATGCAACCACATGTTTACTGGACCCGTGTCCCTCCTGGCTGGTACTGGCTACCCGGGAGGTTACGCGAGGCTGGCTCCAGAGGATTATAAATGCTTCTTTGGGGGAGGGTTTCCTGCCGCCTGCTTTGAAAGAGGCGGTGGTGAGGTCCCTCCTTAAGAAGCCTTCTCTGGATCCGGCTGTTATGGCTAACTACCGTCCTGTCTCCAACCTTCGCTTTATTGCAAAGGTTGTTGAGAATGTGGTTGTGCAACAGCTCCCGCAGTACCTGGATGAAACCGTCTATCTAGACCCGTGCCAGTCCGGCTTCAGGCCTGGGTACAGCACGGAAACGGCATTGGTCGCGTTGATGATCTCTGGAGGGCTCGGGACCGGGGTTGCTCCTCTGTTCTGGTCCTATTAGATCTCTCAGCGGCTTTTGATACCATCGACCATGGTATCATGCTGCACCGGCTGGAGGGGTTGGGGGTGGGAGGCACCGTGTTGCGGTGGTTCTCCTCCTATCTCTCCGACCGGTCACAGTCTGTGTTGGCAGGGGGGCAGAGGTCGACCTCGAGGCGCCTTGTTTGTGGGGTGCCACAAGGGTCGGTCCTCTCGCCACTCCTGTTCAACATTTATGTGAAGCCGCTGGGTGAGATCATCCGTGGATTTGGGGTGCGATGCCATCTGTACGCTGATGACACTCAGCTGTACATCTCCACCCCAAACCACCCCAACGATGCCCTTGAAGTGATGTCCCAGTGTCTGGAGGCCGTGCGGGTCTGGATGGGGAGGAACAGGCTGATCTGTCCCCGTCCACACACACACACAAACACAGCCAGCCGAGGGTTAAGGAAACACTTTGGCACACATCCAGGTCTTTATCTCCAACTTGGCAGCGATTTACACACCGTCTGCCAAGTGCGTTTATTTCCACAAAACAGAAAGATAAGATACTTAGCGTACAAAAAGTCCAATCAGAATAATATTTCTCTCAGCAGTTCCGGACGAGGCTTTAGTGACTATCCAAGGTTTACTTTTGTTCGTCACAAGGATCACTGGCCACCACCCTCTATTATATAGTCTCTGGGGTGTGGTCCAGTGACTCAGTTCTAATCCCTAGCACGCCTCCTGAGCTGCTGCAATCGTTTATCACGCCTTCGGAGGCCTGCGTCCAGGAATGATGTCTCTCCCTCGCTCTCATCCGAGCCACCTGTCTCCCTGCTAATCTCCTCTCCCTCGGCCGGCACCTGAGACAGTGCCAGAGGGGAGGGGCCTGGAGAGGGAGGCCTGGCTGACTCCTCTTCCTCATGCTCGGAGCTTTCTTCCTCCGATGGGACAGGCTCAGAGGGCGGGGCCACAACACAGGCTTCGACTCAACCCTTCCAAGACTGAGTGGCTGTGGATGCCGGCATCCCGATATAGTCAGCTGGCGCCATCGCTGGCTATTGGGGGCGAGTCATTGACCCCCACAGAGGGGGCTCGCAACTTGGGCGTCCTCCTGGACACACGGCTGTCTTTAGAAGAGCATATGACGGCCATGGCCAGGGGGGCTTTTTATCAGGTTCGCCTGATACGCCAGTTGCGCCCCTTTCTGAGTTGGGATTCCTTATGCACAGTCACTCATGCTCTCGTCACTTCTTGCCTGGACTACGCTAACGCTCTCTACATGGGGCTCCCCTTGAGGAGCACCCGGAGGCTCCAACTGGTCCAGAATGCGGCCGCGCGGGTGATCATGGGAGCGACATGGCGCTCCCATATAACACCTCTCCTGCGCGAGCTGCACTGGCTCCTGGTGGTCTTCCGGGTGCGCTTCAAGGTGTTGGTTCTCACCTTTAAAGCGCTCCATGGCTTAGGGCCAGGGTAATTACGAGACCGCCTGCTGCTACCAATAACCTCCCACGGGCCAATACGCTCTCACAGAGAGGGCCTCCTCAGGGTGCCGTCGGTCAAGCAATGTCGGCTGGCGGCCCCCAGGGGGAGGGCCTTCTCTGTGGGAGCACCCGCCCTCTGGAATGAGCTACCTCCCGGAATACGGCTGATTCCGGATCTCCGCACTTTCCGTAAGGCCCTGAAGACATTTTTATTTCAGCAAGCCAGCCTGGCCTGAATAGGTTTTAGGGGTTTTTTAATTGTATTGCTAGGGGTTTAAAATTGGGGTGGCTGTTTAATTTAATTTATTTTTAATTATTTTAACTTTTATATTGCATGTTATTTTAATTCTCGGCTGTTCACCGCTCTGAGTCCCTTCGGGGAGAAGGGTGGGATATAAATTTAATAAAAATATAAATATATATACTATATAACGGCCCTGCCTGGGCTGCTAGATGCCATATTGGGGTTGGTGGTTGAGTTCCCCAGACTTATTGTGCTGGGGAACTTTAACCTACCATCCCTGGGGGTGGCGTCAGGAGCGGCCCGGGAGTTCATGGCTTCCATGGCAGCCATGGACCTGACCCAGATAATACAGGCCCTGACTCATGTGGGGGGACACACACCCGATCTGGTTTTTGTCTCGGAGCAGTGGCGTAGTGAGCTTGGTGGGGGTATGCCAGTTATCCAACCCCTGTCATGGACTGATCACTATCTCCTTAGGCTGGGCTTCCATTTTGCCACCCCCTGCCGCTGGGAGGCAGAACCGACCATCTGGTTCCGCCCCAGGCACCTGATGGACCCTGAGCGGTTCCAGATGGAGCTTGGGACTATCCCTCTCTCTCTTTCCCACGCCCCGGTCGAGACTCTGGTGGATGCCTGGGAAGAGGCGGCTGCTGGGGCTCTCGACCGGGTCGTGCCTTTGCGACCTCTGACCTGATGCAGATCCCGGTTGGCCCCTTGGTTTACTGAGGAGCTCCGGGAGATGAAGCGTCGGAGGAGAGGTCTGGAGAGCTGTTGGAGGTCCAGCCATTCCAAATCTGACCGAGCAGAGTTGAGATCTTTTATTCGATCCTACCTGGTAGCGATGAAGGCGGCAAAGCGTGCTCACTTCTCTGCCCTCATCACATCCGCAGAGAACCGCCCGACCGCCCTATTTAGGGTATCCCGCTCCCTTTTGAATCAGGGAGCGGGGGAGGACCCTGTGAGGGGGCGGGCTGAGGAATTTAGTAAATACCTGCAGGATAAGATCGCTCAGATTTGAGAGGGGCTGGACTCTGACTGGGCGGGGTCGGTCGGGGAGGGGACGACGGGTCTGGTGATTTGGGAAGAGTTTGATCCTGTTACTCCCAAGGAAGTGGACAGGATCATGGGGAAGCTGAGCACCACCAAGTGTGTGCTGGACCCATGTCCCTCCTGGCTCGTTTATTCGGCCAGGTGTTTCTGGTTATTCAGAGGTGTTTCCGGTTCCTGGGTGTTGCCTTTGAAGACACTTTAAAAGCATTGTTAGTTAGTTTTACTTTGTTAATAAAAGCATATCTGAAACATGGTGTCAGAAGTGGTTCGGCCCTGAAA
Source organism: Pituophis catenifer annectens (assembly GCF_029215685.1). Classification (NCBI taxonomy): domain Eukaryota; kingdom Metazoa; phylum Chordata; class Lepidosauria; order Squamata; family Colubridae; genus Pituophis; species Pituophis catenifer. Next base: position 71,931,013 of record NW_027256885.1, on the reverse strand, counting down.
GTGGAGCGTTTGAAGTAAGAAATATAGCACCATGGCAGATAATATACCACTGCCGCAACCCATGCGAGTGAGGACTCTAGCACTAATTGGGAAAATTTTAGGGCAGAGTTTGAAGATTACTCTTTGGCTACAGGCTTAAATGATAAGCCGGCAGCAGTACAAGCTGCCACATTAAGAAGATTGATGGGTGCAGAATGCCTTCATATTTATAAGCATAGTTTAACTCTTACAGAAGAGCAGAGGACTGATACTAAGTGTCAACTTGCAAAGCTTTCAAGTTGCCATGAGCAGGAGGGAGGGAGAACTGAAGTGAATTCCATACATTTTTCTGACCGCAATCAGAAGGAGGGTGTTAGGTTTCACAGCCAGCCAAAGTGGTTAATTGGAGAATGTGATTTATGACATGGCCAGGGGGGAGGGGAGAGACAGGGTCATAGGGGAACATAAATCTACGTGGGATCAGTCCTGACTGCATCCGAGTATTGCTGGAATGTTGCTCCTAATAAATCACTATATTTCCTTTGAAGTTTGGATCATGGCTTATGAATTAATTAGGGCATCTTTTGGAAACTTGACACTAAGGCTATTTTGGATGCTTTGGAAGTTTTCTTCAGACCGCATAAGAATGTTATATATGAAAGATATCTTTTTGGCAGCTGCACGCAGGAAGGAGAGACGATAGACGCCTTTGTAACACGCTTAAAGGAAAGGGCGGCAAGTTGTGATTACGGTTCCCTGCGAGACGAACTCATCCGAGACAAAATAGTTTTGGGTGTTGCCAAGGAAAGTACACGCCACCGTTTATTAAGAGAACATGGTTTAACCTTGCAATTAGCCATAGAAATATGTCGGACTACTGAACTTACAGATAAACGGCTGATGGCGTTGGAGCGAGATAAACAGGCCAATTGTGTTAATGTAGCTTCCAAACACCAGCCAAATGTGAGGAATCGTCAGCAACAGCAGCAGTTCAAACAGAAGCCTCGCAATTTGTCAGCAGACAACCACACACCGTGTAAATACTGTGACAATGTGCATGCACGTGGAAAGATCGGTGTCCAGCGTATGGTAAAATCTGTAGGGTGTGTGGGAGGCTGAATCATTTTGCTGGAGTGTGTCTGGCAGCAAGGAAGTTGCATATGGTCGAGCAAACGCCGGACTTAGAGGATGTATCGCTGTTTACCACTGATGCGATCTATACGAAGGAATGCATTGGTGCAGTACATTCAAAAGGCAAAAAGTGGTTTGTTAATCTTAAATTTAATGATATAACTCAATCTTGTCAGTTGGACTCGGGGGCAACATGCGATGTGATGAGCCTAAAGAACAAAAGGAAATTGGCACCTGAGACACCCCTTCAGTCTAGTAGTGCCACATTAAAGTTATATTCGGGGGAACTGATGGAGTCACTAGGCTTATTTTATACAGAGTGTAACATACGTGAGGTTACACACAAATTGGAATTTGAAATTGTGGATGTAGATCAAAAGCCATTACTGTCAGGCTCAACGTGTGAGCGTTTGGGACTGATGCGATTTACCATTCCGAGGGAGTTGCATAATGTTGAAACCTATTCCTCCAAAGCCTTGGGGAGACCATTGATAAAGCACCAAGTCCTCCAAGTTTATAGGGAGGTGTTTGAGGGCCCTATTGCATCTGTGCCAGGAGAGGTTCATTTTCAACTTGATCCCGCTGTCCCTCCAGTACAAAGTGCCCTGCGCAACGTCCCTATAGCCATTAAGGCACAGGTTAAAGCACAGTTGGATAAATATGAAGCAGAGGGACATATTGTTTCAGTAGCCGAGCCAACCGACTGGATAAGTAATATGGTGGTGATTAGGAAGTTGGAAAAGATCCAAATTTGCATCGATCCTAAGTTTTTGAATATGGCCTTGAAACGATCGCATTACCCAATGCCAACGTTAGAGGATGTTTTGCACAAGCTGCCTAAGGCATGGGTTTTTACACTTGTTGATGCCAGGGATGCCTTCTTACAGTGTAAACTGGACAAAGAGAGCAGTTAGATGACTACGTTTTGGACTCCTTGGGGCAGAAAGAGGTGGCTTAAACTGCCCTTTGGTGTCTCCGTAGCACCAGAGACGTATCAAAGGAAGCAGCAGGAATTATTGAGTGGCCTCAGCGGAATTGAGCCTATAGCTGACGATATTCTTATAGTTGGGTGTGGCAACACTGATGATGAAGCGGAGCATGATCATGATGGGAAATTAATGGCACTATTGGAGCGGTGTAAGCAGGTGAAGCTGAGGCTCAGTATAAAGAAGCTGCAGTTTAAGGTGCGAGAAGTCTGCTTTCATGGACATACTTTAACATCACAAGGGTTAAAAGCGGACCCAGACAAGATCAGAGCTATTGTGAACATGCCACCGCCTACTAATGCTAAAGCAGTGCAGAGATTCATTGGCTTTGTCACATATCTAGCAAAATTCTTGCCACACTTATCTGAGGTGTGCCAGCCATTGAGACGTCTGTTGGATAAAGACGCAGTTTGGCACTGGCTCCCTAAACATGACCAGGCAGTGCAAGAGATAAAACGCTTGGTTACTACTGCTCCAGTATTAAAATACTATGATGTCACAAAGACAGTTACTATTCAAAGCGACTCAAATAAGAACGGTCTGGGATGCTGTCTGTTACAAGAAGGTCAGCCAGTTGCATACGCATCCAAAGCGCTTTCGCCAGCAGAGTTAAACTATGCTCAGATCGAGAAAGAATGTTTAAGTATCGTATTTGCTTGCCAGTGTTTCCATTATTACCTTTATGGTAGAGATATAATTACAGTTGAAACTGATCACAAACCGTTAATAACTATATTCAAAAAGCCTCTTCTGTGTGCCCCTAAGCGTTTGCAAAGCATGATGCTCAGTTTACAGCATTATAATCTTGATGTCGTTTTTAAGCCAGGACGTGAAATGTATATCAGCGATACCCTGAGTAGAGCCACAGTAGATCAGACAGCTACAGGAGGAGAACATGAATATCAGACGGTTTGTTGGCTGTGACAGGAACAAATATGTTTTGCTGAAATTAACCAAGCAGATTATCTTAATGTTACGAATCAGCGGTTACAGCAGTTGAGGCAACATATGGACACTGACGTGGCCCTACAGACACTAAAGAATATCGTGCTGAGTGGGTGGCCGGATGTGAAAGAGGCAGTTCCCATGATTGTAAGGGAATACTGGTCCTTCAGAGATGAGATCGCTGTACAAGATGGCATTCTGTATAAGGGTCCAAGAGTTATAGTGCCAAAGTTATTGAGACCGGAGATGTTATTGAGCATCCATTCAAGCCATATTGGTGGGGATGCATGCTATAGACAAGCCCGTGACACATTGTACTGGCCGAATATGCAAGGCGAAATTGAGGATTTTGTCAGTAATTGTACCATCTGTAATGAATATGCATATCGGCAACAGAAAGAAACTATGATGTCACACGAGATACCATCCCGACCCTGGCAGATCATTAGTATGGACTTGTTTAATTATGCAGGGAAAGAGCACTTGATAATAGTGGACCATTATTCAGATTTTTGGGAAATTGACCTCCTTCCAGACCTTTCAGCTGAGACCACCATCAAGAGATGTAAGTCTCAGTTTGCACGTTACGGGCAACCAAATGTAGTGATTACAGATAATGGTCCTCAATTTGTAAGTCTGCAATTCAAGACATTTGCTGCTGAATGGGAGTTTGATCATATTACTTCATCGCCACGTTATCTGCAAGTGAATGGGAAAGCCAAATCAGCTGTAAAGATTGCTAAGAACTTATGTAGGAAAGCACATGGCGAATGTAGCGATCCGTGGAAGGCTATTTTACATTGGAGGAATACTCCAACCGAAGGTATGGACAGTAGCTCAGCACAAAGATTAATGTCATGGAGATTAAAGACGTCCTTACCCGTGGCAAATAAGTTGCTTGAGCCCGTGGTGATACAAGGGGTCCCAGAAAGGCTACGGCAGAAGAGGCAAGTGGCGAAGGCCAAATATGATAGATCTGCAAGAGACTTGCCAGAGTTAAAGGTGGGAGAATGAATTCGGATGAGACCACTGCCTGGAGATCGGATTGGCTGTTGGGAAAGGGGTACCTGTTTACAACAAGTGGCACCTCGCTCCTATTTGGTGGAGGTTGGAGGAACCCGATATCGGCGGAACTGTGTGGACTTGCGTGTGGCTGAGCAACCAGACTCCTCATATCCAGTGGGTGGGTCAGAGCCAGTTGCCAAGCCAAACCTACTTAAGGATAATAAAGAATGCCCGTCTGACATTGATGACAGTCCTGAGCAAGTTGGTGTGTCTGGTGATAGCCAAACATCCGAGGCCTCAGAAAATGGCGAGCAAAGAGATCCGGCCTGCGTGAGAGAGTCAGGTGTGAGAGAGCCGGTCGTTACTCAGAGTGGTAGATGTTCACGCCCCCCTGATAGACTCAGTTTGTAGAAAGTGTTGCTGTTATTAGAAAAGGGGAGATGTTATGGGGTTGTGTTGCTTTTAATCTTTATCTCTATGTGCCTCTATGAGGTGTTTCTGGTTTCTGGGTGTTGCCTTTGAAGACGCTTTATAAGCGTTGTTAGTTAGTTTTACTTTGTTAATAAAAGCATATCTGAAACAGTTACACACGGCTGGATCCAGGCAGTGATTACAGCTTCTTTGGGTGAGGGGTACTTTCTGATTGCCTTGAAGGAGGCGGTGGTGAGACCCCTCCTCAAGAAGCCGACCCTGGATCCGGCTACTTTGAACAACTTTCGTCCTGTCTCCAACCTTCGCTTTATGGCGAAGGTTGTTGAGAGTGTGGTGGCACATCAGCTCCCGTTGGTCCTGGATGAAACATCATATCTGGACCCGTACCAGTCGGGTTTCAGGCCCAGGTACAGCATGGAGATGGCATTGGTCACGCTGGTGGATGACCTCTGGAGGGCTCGGGATGAGAGACATTCCTCTGTTCTGGTCCTATTAGACCTTTCAGCAGCTTTCGATACCATCAACCATGGTATCTTACTGCGGCGCCTTGAGGAGTTGGGAGTGGGAGACACCGTTCTTCGGTGGTTCGCCTCCTACCTCTCGGGGCGTACACAAGCGGTGTTGGCAGGGGGACAGAGGTCGGCCTCGAGGTCCCTCACATGTGGGGTACCTCAGGGGTCGGTCCTCTCTCCCCTTTTGTTCAACATCTATATGAAGCCGCTGGGGGAGATCATCCGTGGTTTCGGGGTGAGGTATCATCAGTACGCTGATGATACCCAACTTTTTATATCCACCCCGAACCAGCCCAGTGATGTCCTCACCATGATGTCCCGGTGCCTGGAAGCGGTGCGGCTCTGGATGGGGAGGAACAGGCTTCAGGTCAACCCTGCCAAGACGGAGTGGCTGTGGGTACCGGCATCTCGGCTCCAAGGGAATATTCCATTGTTGGTCATAGGGGGTGAGGTGTTTCCCCCTGTTGAAAGGGCGCGCAATTTATGCATCCTCCTGGATTCACAGTTGACTTTGGAAGATCATGTTGCGACCGTGACCAGGGGGGCATTTGCACAGATTCATCTGGTGCGCCAATTGCGCCCCTACCTGGACCGTGATGACCTCCGTACAGTCACTCATGCGCTCGTGACCTCCCGGATCAACTACTGCAATGCTCTCTACATGGGGCTGCCCGTGAAGACCACTCAGAGGCTTCAGCTGGTGCAGAATGCGGCCGCGTGGGTAGTGATGGGAGTGTCCCGACACTCTCATGTTACACCCCTCCTGCGCGACCTGCATTGGCTACCGGTTGCCCTCCGGGTGAGATTCAAGGTGCTGGTTATCACCTATAAAGCCCTACATGGCCTAGGCCCGGGGTACCTGACGGACCATCTGAGGCCAGCAACAGCTCCCCATCGCCTGGTGCGTTCCCACAGGGAGGGTCTCCTTGGAGTGCCGTCGGCCAGGCAGTGTCGTCTGGCGACTCCTAGGGAATGGGCTTTCTCTGTGGGCGCACCTACCTTATGGAATCAACTCCCCCTGGAGCTCCGGGTGGCCCCTGACCTGCGCTCTTTCCGCCATGACCTTAAGACATGGTTATTTCGCCAGGCCGGATTGGACTGAAGGGGTTTTTAAGGGGAGTTTTAATGGTTTTTAACACTTAATATTGATTTTATCTGTTTTTATTCCTGTGAGCCGCCCTGAGTCCTTTCCGGAGAGAGGGCGGCATATAAACTTAATTAATTAATTAATTAATTAATTAATTAATTAATACTTGGGCCTAGGTCACAACAAAGGAGAAGCAATTTTTATAGATGGTTCCTCTAGGGTAGAGGGTGGAAAAATGGGTATGCCATCATAAATGGCCATACTAAAGAGATCCTTGAGGCAGGGGGTTTGCCCAAAATTGGTCCACTCAAACTTGATTTGAATTGTATGCACTAAATCAAGCTCTATGTATTTTGGAGGGAAAAATAGGGACAATATACACAGATTCTATGCGTTTGGGATAGTGCATACCTTTGGCAAAATATGGGTGGAAAGGGGAATGATAAATAGCAAGGGAAAGGAATTGGTATGAGACTCTGATAAAGGAAATAATGAATTTTTTACAAAAACCTAGAAAAATAGCAGTAACACATGTGAACGCTCACCAAAAAGAGACATCATTTGAGAACATAGGTAATTGGATTGCTGATGAGGCGGCAAAATTAGTTGCTAACGTGGAAAGAATTGAGTTATTAATCCCCATTGTTGAATCAACAGAGGAAATTCCTGTGTTCACTGAGAAAGAACAAAGAGAGTTACAACAAATAGGAGGACAGGAGGGGGAGAAGGGAAAGTGGTTCCTCCCAGATGGGAGGCAAATAAGCAAACCAATAGCACGAGAATTAATAGAAAAACTACATGAAGTGAGTCATTGGGGAATTCAAGCTATTGCAGATGAACTTTTGAAATGCTATGGTTGTATTGAAATATATCCTGTAGCAAAGTCAATTATAAACAAATGTTTAATTTATAAAAAGGTGAATAGACAAACTGTTAGGAAACAACAGATGGGAGGTAGACCACCAGCTTTAAGACCATTTCAATATATTCAAGTAGATTTTACAGAATTACCAAAGGTGGAGAGTGTAAAATATTTATTGGTCATAGTAGACCACCTCACAGGGTGGGTTGAAGCTTTTCCGTGCAGTAATTCTACAGCAACAGTGGTGTCAAGAATTTTGTTAGATCAAATCATTCCTCTGTATGGAATAATTAATGCTAATGGCAGAATAAAAGACTTATATTGGAAACACATGCCATGGACTAAATGTCTTCTTTGGCTCTACTGAGGATACGGACTCAAGCTAGAAAGGACATTGGATTATCACCATATGAATTGCTGTTTGGAGTAGCTTTCACTCCAGGAAGCATATGTATTGATTCCCTGGAAACTAGAGACAAAGTGTTTAAACAATATGTGCATAAACTGTCCAGATATTTTGATTTTCTTAGGAAACAAGGACTATTAGCTCAAACACCACCTTTGGAGTTTCCAGTCCACAAATTCCACCACGGTGATTGGGTGCTGATCCGGAGCTGGAAGGAGGAGAAGTTAACCCCGAACTGGGAGGGACCATTCCAAGTACTACCCACCTCCGAAACTGAAGTCCAGACAGCTGAGAAGGGTTGGACTCACTACACTCGAGTGAAAGGCCCTGTTTCTCCACCAGTGACTTGGACCAGTATTCCCCATGGGGACCCCTTGAAGTTGACCTTAAAGAAACAATCAACCTTACTTGTCTAAGAATTCATGAGACTTGCCCCCGCAGGTTCCGAATCTGAGTGGAAGGAGCTGAAAGAAGGAGGAGAATCCTAATCCAGTGGGCGATTGATGAAAAGAGAGAATCAACCTGGAAAAGTATACAGCTAATGAGATGTCCCAGGGTTAGAAAAATAAGAAATGCTAAAGAAGAAAGTTGCAATCCCTGTATAACCAATACCAAAACTGGTTCTAAGATTACACAGACTTTAAAGTACCATACGTATTATAAATGTACTGGACAATGGGGTACTTGCACATATAATAAGACAAGCTATTCTACCTGTACAACAGCAGGTTCAACCGTGTGTTTTGATCCTAAAATCCAGGGCCAAACAATATATCAGTATCAGTTATTCCATTACTCCAGAAAATTGATTACAACAGCCAGTACGATGAAGGAATGGGGACCGATAAGTTTTATATTTGATGCCTGCAAAGCTATAAATTTAAATTTATGGGATAAAGGAACCTGTGGAGGATGGGAAAGGGAAACGAATTATATGAATAATGATAAATATTTCTGTCTTCCAACAGGAGGTTGTAGAAATCCTATTTATAATCACTGCCAGAAATGGTCCTGTGTACAATGGGCCACTTTTAAGGCCAGTAGGTGGTATGGACAGGAGGCAGTAAAGAAAATGGCCATAGTTAAATTGGGGGTTCCTTCCCGTAATTGTCAGATGGGCCATTGCAATTCTCTTAACTTTACGATTTTGGAACCTAAAAGCTGGGTCATGGAAAACAAAAATGGAAAGTTTGGTATGGCTATTAATGGAAAAGGAGGAGATCCCAGAACAATATTATTTGTACAGAGAAATGTCCAACGACCTTTAAGTCAAACACATTCAGTTTTTCATTCTTTCTATGAGAAAATGATAGAAGGAGATGAAATAATAGCCGAAATAGCAGATGCTAATAAAAATGTGTTTATAGAACTGGCAGAAACTATAGCAGGAACCTTGAATGTGACACATTGTTTTGTTTGTGGAGGAACTCGAGTAGGAGGAAGGTGGCCTTGGGAAGCCAATGAGGTAGATTTAAGCAATTCAAGCTGGAATTGGGTTTTTAATTTTACACAAACAAGGTTAGGGTCATAGATATTGGAAAATGAAATAGTGGGAAAAGTATGTTTTGAGAGAACAGGGAAAGGCGAAAATGTAGGCAAAATGGTATGTGAAAGTGTATTGTCTTGTAACAATAGTAAAGAAGAATGGTGGTCGGGGAAATCAGATAATCTGACAGGATGGTATAAAAATAATTCACAAAGTTGGCAGGGGTTACAGGGAATGAAGAATATCTGTAATACCACCCTAAATTGGATAGCTCCTGATGGGGTTGTATTGGATATGCGGGAAAACAGCATATGCCCATTTACCTACAAATTGGACAGGAACTTGTGTGTTAGGTAGCTTTTTCTTAATACCACTACAGAAAGGGGAAACACTAGGAATACCAGTATATGATGAGGCAGGTAATGCTGGCTATAAACCCCGTCATAAAAGAACAGTAAATGATAAAATGGTAAGCTCAGCAACTGAAAGGATGAAGAGATTAATGCAAAATAAAATATTAAGAGTGTCTGGGTGGGCTCCTGAAGATTGGCCACCAGAAAGAATTATAGCCTACTATGATCCTGCCACTTGGGCAGCTGATGGAATGTATGGGTACTGAACACCAATCTATATGATTAATAGAATAATTCGCTTACAAGCTGTGGTAGAAATAATAACTAATGAGACAGCACTAGCCTTAACTCTTGTGGCTAAGATGAATACTAAAATGAGAACAGCAATTTACCAGAATAGATTGGCATTGGATTATTTACTAGCTAAACAAGGAGGTGTCTGTGGTAAATTTAATTTAACCAACTGCTGCCTAGAAATCGATGATACTGGGGAGGTAATTAGACAAATCACAGATAGGATGCGGAAAATTGCCCATGTTCCAGTACAAAAATGGACGGGAATTTTGGATACGGAAGGATTTTTAGGGGGAATTTTTAATAATTGGAAGCAAGCTTTATTTATGGCATGTATGGTTATGTTAGGATTACTCTTGTCTACCATGTCTTATACCCCTTATAAGGAACGTAGTACAAAGTACTATTTTTTTTTGAAATTTTTTTTTATTTATTTTTCAACATAAAACACAAAACAACATCTTTTTAGAGCAAGGGTTTGATCCGGTATAAAATAAGTATAAATTCCAAATTTCATCAGTTAACATCTTAAAGGGGAAAAAAAGAAAAAAAGAACAAATCTAAACCCAATTTTTATCATTCAATCTAACATCTTATTCTAACATTTAATATTTTATTATGTAATCACCCTAAATCTTAAACTTCAAATCTAAACAGCTCTTTATAATATTCATTTATCATTTTAACAATCAGTATTTCATATATTTTCCTTACTTCAAAGACCCAAATCAAGTCAATGTTTCTTTTAACTCACATCTAATAATCAACATAAAGTATTTTATTCCTCTCTTAAGAACATTTCAAAATCAGTAACTGTTCTTCAAAAATATCTCCTTCACTCCTCCTAGGTTTATTTTTAGCTGGATTGCAGCTTAATTAGCTGGTTTCCAGGGGTGCTTTCCTCCACTCCTAACCTTATTTGTTGGCTGGATCACAGTTTAGTTTTAACTGCTTTCCAACATTTTCTCCTTCACTCCTCCTACGTTTATTTTTGACTGGATAACAGCTTTTCAGCTGTTTTCCAGGGATGCTTCCCTCCACTCCTAACCTATATTTCGCTGGTTCACAGTTTAGCTTTAGCTGCTCCCCAGTATTATCTCCTCCTCTCCTCCTAAGTTTATTTTTAGCTGGTTCACAGCATAATTTGCTGTTTTCCAGGGATGCTTTCCTCCACTCCTTACCCTATATTTGACTGGTTCACAGTTTGGCTCTCACTGCTCTCCAGCATTGCCTCCTCCGCTCCTCCTAGGTTTATTTTTGCCTGGTTCACAGCCTAATCAGCTGTTCTCCAGAAATGCTTTCCTCTGCTCCTAACCTTATATTTGACTAATTCACAATTTAGCTTTAATCATCTGATCCCCAAAATCATACTTCTTTGCCAATTTAAACTAATAATGCGTTTTAGTATATATCTTCTCTCCTACTCTCTCCTGAACTATTACTTTTCTTTAAATTTCTCCCATTTCTTATTTGTTTCTTGTTTTTCTATGTAAAACAACATTTTAAACCATTTTAAAAACCCATTTACCATAGTTATAAAATCTATAAAGAAGTCTTATTAATATTCAAAAATTCATTCCCATTCTCTTATTTACTGTAGAAAAACAACATTTTAAACCACTTTCAAATCCATTTTCTGTAACCATTGGAACGCTTATTAATATTTTTTTAAGAAATTCTTTCAAAATATCCACATTTTTTGTAGTTTTTCTATAATGACATTTCTCACTTTAAAATAGTCATAAAGTCTATAAACAATTCTTGATAATATTCAGAGCTTCATTCGCGTTTTCTTATTTTCTATAAAGAACAATATTTTAAACCATTTTAAAGAAACAATTTTCTGTAGTAATTGAATCTATCAACAATTCTTATTAATAGTCAAAAATTCATTCATAATCTTCATATTTCTTGTAGTTTTTCTATAATCACATTTTCCCCACCTTGAAAATCACTTCTCTTGATAATAGTAATGAAAGGTAAAAGTAGGAAAGAGAAAGGGAGAAGAAAAAAGGAATAAAAGTATAGCAGAAAAAAATCAAAAAGAAAGATTCAAAAAGAGAAAGGGAAAAAAAAGGAAAACAAAAAGAGAGGAATATAATAATAATATAATAAGAAGATATTAAAGAAGGGGGAAAAAAGTAGAAAAGTAGAAAGGAGAGAGAAAGAAGCAGGAGGAACGCTCCTCCTTACATTATTTAGACATCAATTACATAGAAAGTATTTACATCCATTTTAATCAAACTGTGGTACTTTTCTCATCTTGCTACCCAGTATATTCTGGTTTTCTTTCTCCAATCTGTCCAAACTTTCTTTCTTTTTTTTTCTTTTCAGTTCCAATATTAATAAAGTTATAAAGACTAAAGGATTTAGTTCTTTTGTATTCCATATATGGTATCATCATGTCTTCTTGTGGGGCTCCGCCCTTCCCTTATGTTAGAACACCATTAATCAGCGATTTTAATTGTTCCAATTAATTTCTTCTTTCCAACTGTCCATAAGTAGTCCAAAGACAGTTTAAGTACATCTAAAATCAAGCCTCCTTAATTTTTCCTCAAAATAATCCAATTCTGGAAGCAAGAGACAAAGTTTCTTCTTTAAACAGCAAACTTTCCACAGTTGCAATTTGTACTTTCATTCTCTCAGCCATTTTAACTTCCTCCACTTGTTATTCTCTTAGCTTTAAAAAAACATTCTGCTTGTTTCCTCTTCTCCTTCTTCCCCTTCCAAGCTAATCCATTCTCATTAAAGACCAAGAAAATATCAAATTTTAAATCCATCCAATGGGACGTTAAATTCCAAAAGCAGTCAATTGGTGCTATTGTCCTTTAATGGGTCTTCTCCTTGTTAATTGTTTGAATTCTTTGCCCAAATAGTTCTTAGCCGCTGTTAGGGCCAGGGCATTATTAGTATTTAAATGTTTGAAGACTTTTCTCACCTGGGCTAATCCTACTCACCCGGCATTCAAACATCTTGCTCCTGTGTCTCCTCCTGCACTTTGCTTGTCCCGGCTGCCAAAGCTTTGGGGCGGCCACCATGGTTGCCTCTCCCACCACCGCCGGCGCAGAGGGCAATCCTCCGGCCCCGAGGAACCTGCCCGTTCCTCTCTGCCATCCAAGGGGTCCCTCTCTAATCCTCTGTCCCTCCAGGACAGGGTAGGTCCACAGACCTACCGGCGGTGGCTTAAAAGATGGGGTTTTCGCGGGGCTCCAAAGAGCCCCGCTATTTTCCCGTCCGCTCGCCGCAGCGCCAACCGGAAGTACTATTGAAGGTATGATAACTGTAACACAGAATAAAGAAAAACATATGATGGTGATGTTGAATGATACAAATGAAAATACTGCCATTATAAAATTTGACAATGTTGAAGAAATTAGACAAAGTTTAAAGGAATTCCGGAAGTAATGTTTTATTTTATGAAAAGGTGTAATAAAATAGAAAGGGTGGATTTGTAAGAAATAAGGGAATTCAAAAATAAAATAGTAAAGAATGGAATAGTAATAAAGGAATGGAAACTTATTATTCTACATTTGTTATATTGTAATCTATATGTTATGCTGCTATAAAAGTATTTTCCTTTTAAGCATTTAATTGTTAAGCATTTATAATACATGTACCTCTGTAAAAACATATGTTTGAAATCAATTGTATCCTTCCTGCATTAAGATCTAAACCCTTCATAAATCCTTTTTCCCTCATCCCTAAAATGCCACCCCGTTTCCTCCAGGAATTGGCATGTAACTATCTCTATTTCAAACTACCAGAACAATCCACACACCTTTTGTGTGGTTAATAGGGGGCCAATTAGTGGCCAATTAGGAAGACAAAAGGAAGGAAAAGATAACACTGCCAGGAAGGAATCTATCAGGGAGATGTAAATCTAAGTTAGGGTATATGACTGAGTTTTACAATGTAGTTAGATTATACGTTTTGTGGAACTTTTCTCCCATGCCTATGGTGCAGGGGTGGGTTCCAAATTTTTTTTACTACTGGTTCTGTGGGCATGGCTTATTTTGTGGGCATGGCTTATTTTGTGGGCATGGCTTCCTGGTCATGTGACTTGGTGGGCGTGGCTTCCTGGTCATGTGACTTGGGCGTGGCTTCCTGGGTCATGTTACTCGGCAGGTGTGGCTTCCTGGTCATGTGACTCGGCGGGCGTGGCTTCCTGGACATGTGACTCGGCGGGGGTGGCTTCCTGGTCATGTGACTCGGCGGGCGTGAATTCTTTGCCCTAATGAATGACCTACAAAAAGAAGATAGACAAAAAGGTAGTTTATTATTTTGTGCACTTACTTATTTACATAAGAATAAAATAAGTACACAAAACAATAAAAGAGCTACACAAGTACTTACAGAAGAATGATGAAAGTGTTGTCTGTATTCAATGGCACAGACTTCCTTGCTCTAATGAATGACCTGCACAAAGAAGGGATACAGAAAGGAAGTTTTTAATTGCATGCACTTACACCTTACATAAGAATAACACACTGAAAGAGCTTCACACAAGTACTTACAGAAGACCAATGACTGTTGTCTGTCTTCAATGTCACTAACCACGGTCCGTGCCCTAATGAATGACAAGTACTTACAGAAGAACAATGACTGTGTTGTCTGTCTTCAAATTCACAGACTTCCTTGCTCTAATGAATGACCTGCACAAAGAAGGGATACAGAAAGGAAGTTTTTAATTGCATGCACTTACACCTTACATAAGGCTAACACACTGAAAGAGCTACACACAAGTACTTACTGGTCTTTAGCTTTAAGATGTTTCCACATTGTTCTTTCATTGGCAGTGGCAGCCTCCTCAGTTGCAATTTTTTTGCTCTTTATTCTTGGATCATCGGCTGTGCAATGTTGTGTTCTTAGCCATTTTCTAACGGAAGGAATAGGGTCCCATTGTGTTACAGGTAGGCCAATTACACTAATTGTCATCAGATTACTTATATTTGGAATAGTTAGGCGAGTTCTCTGTTCTGAATATGAGGTTCATTTTTGAAAACCCCCTTTCATCCTCTGCTGAACTCACAGCAATTGTTCTGACAATATCTTTAGCTTTTTTAATACTGTCAGGAATTGCATAGTTCTTTGAATCTTTTAATACATTTTCTACAAAATATTTGTAATCGTTCATATTAATTTCATAATTAAAAATTTCACCAAATTCAAGCAATTGTTCTTCAGCTTCTGGCCATGGAACAACTACATCTTCAATATTCCAGTAATCTGGCTCCACAAATGTGAGAAATTGTAATTTATTTGAGTCTTGCAATTGGCTACCTGTTTTTAGATGTTCGCAATCCATCAATCTTTTCCTCAAATTTGTTGTTATGCTTTCCAAAAGTTTTTCCTGAGGAAGTCCAACAAATCAATGATTTTGAACAAATTATATATTTTTGAAGGCTTCTGAAGTAATCATTCCATCAACCTTTTTTTCATATGGACCCTTTCCCCATCTAAGCATTTCAAATGCTTTAATTGATCTCAGCACAAATTTTTCGGCTTTTATGATATCCGTATTTCTTCCTTGTAGTGCATTTGACGGAAGAGAAATCTCATTCAGAATACCAATCATCAAGGCCAAATCAGTCAAAAAATTTATATTTTCAAGATGGGCAGCCATACCTGGGTATTTTTCATTTCCATGAAAAAACTGATGTAGCACTGGATAAGCACGCCACACAGCTACGGTTGACCTTAAACTACAGGCAGCCCATCTTGGTCCCAAAACTCTTCCAATTTTTACAATTTCAAGTCCACGTTGTTCTGATATGTTGAAAAGTTCTGTCTGGCTCTTACAGGATTTGTGGAAAGTGGTGTGTATCTTGTCTAGAAATATTTTGAAATGGTTCAGTTGCTTGATGTCCCTTATGGAATCATCTAGAACCAGTTGGAGGCGATGGTTTAAGCAGTGCCATTGTCGCGATCCACTTGACACCTCACCTTGCTGCCGGGATCGAGAATCTGACCACTGAAACAGGCCACGGGAGTCAGCTACGGAGGGGGGGCCTCTTGGCTACCCTGTCAACCGGAAAGGTGTTTACAAAGTTAGACCTACGAGAGGCATATTATCCAGTACAGATCAGGCCTGGCGATGAATGGAAAACCACCTTCAACTGTCCTCTGGGTAGTTACAAGTTTAAGGTGATGCCATTTGGTCTACAGGGGGCACCAGCCGTTTTCATGCAGGTAATAAATGAAGTCCTGCATGACCACCTATATCGAGGTGTTCTCGTCTATTTGGACGACATTTTAATCTATACCAAGACAATGGAGGAGCATATAGTTTTGGTGCGACAGGTGCTTATGAAATTGTTACAGGCGAAACTGTTTGTAAAACTGTCGAAATGCGAATTCCACCGCACAAAGCTGGATTACTTGGGTTATAGGATCTCGGGCGATGGGGTAGAAATGGATCCAAAGAAAGTGTGCGCGGTGCTGGATTGGCAGGCACCTAAAACACGAAAGCAGTTACAGAGCTTTCTTGGTTTTGCGAACTTTTATCGCCAGTTTATACCAGCATTCGCGCAGATAGCCCTCCCATTAACAAACCTGCTCCGCACAAAGGACACAGGCCAAAAGGCACGACCAGGGCAAGTGTTAACCTGGTCCCCTGAGTGTCAGCAAGCATTTGACAGGTTAAAGACTTTGTTCTCACAAGCTCCAATCCTTAAGCATCCAGATCCCACCTTGCCGTTTGTGGTACAGGCAGATGCCAGCGATGTGGCTGTGGGGGCGGTCCTTATGCAGAGAACCACAACAACCGGACTAGCCCCTTGTGCATACACATCTCGCAAATTGACCCCCACAGAGAGGCGTTGGGCTATTTGGGAAAAAGAAGCATTTGCTGTTAGGTGGGCTTTACTCACCTGGCGGCATCTATTAGAAGGTAGTGGAATGAGGTTCGAAGTGTGGACGGACCATAAAAACCTTGAAGCATTGCAGACCCCGAGACGCCTATCGCCAAAGCAAGTGAGGTGGGTGCAGTACTTCCAACGCTTCGACTTCGAGCTCAAGTATGTCCCAGGGGGTAAGAACTTCTTGGCGGATGCTTTATCACGTCTCCCTCAGTATAATAGTAAGAAAGAACAAATCGTACAAGCATTGGTACCGGGAGCTCAACAGGTGGGTCGGACGTCCCATTGTACACCATTCCAGTGGGAGAAGGAGCTAAAATGTGCACTAGCATTAGATACGTGGGTGGCGAAACATAAACCAGCACTAACACATAAGAATGGTTTTGCCTGGATGGGAAACAAGCTGTACATTCCCCTAGCCCTGCGATTGCGCATATTGCACAAATGTCATGATGTGAAAACAGCTGGTCATTTCGGCTTTCTCAAAACACTACACCTAGTACGGCGTCAATTCTGGTGGCCCCGTATGAGAAAAGATGTCGAGGACTATGTGAAAAGTTGTAAAGTGTGCGCAGGTGCTAAACCCCGGCCTGGAAAACCTCTCGGCCTTCTGCAGTCCGTGGCAGAACCAAACCAACCATGGGAGGAGATCGCTATGGACTTCATCGTTGATCTCCCAGAAAGTAATGGGTACAACGTTATATGGACTGTAATAGATCTCTTCTCAAAACAGACCCACTTCATACCATGTCGAGGGTTACCCTCGGCCCGTAAATTGTCCAAAATGTTCCTAGTACACATTTACCGTTTGCATGGGGCACCGCGCCGTATTATATCAGACAGAGGTGTCCAGTTCACCTCGAAATTCTGGCGTACCTTTGTGGCTATGATCGGTTCGTCACAAGGATTAAGTTCCGGGTTCCACCCGAGTACAAATGGTGCGGCAGAACGAGCAAATGCTATGATAGAGCGCTATTTACGGTGTTATGTCTCATACCAACAGACAGACTGGTCAGAGCTACTCCCTTTCGCCGAGATAGCCTATAATAATGCAGTCCATGGGAGTACAGGGGTCACCCCATTTCATGCAGTCTCTGGTAAGGAATTTTCTGCCATCCCAGAACTCGACATGCAATCTCAAAACTGGGTAGTCCCTGGTACTTGGGCCGTCCAGATTGGGAGGGGATGGGCCCATATAAAAGAGGCTTTGGAAAGGTCAACACGTATGCAGAAACACCAAGCTGACAAACGGAGAGCAGACCATAAACCATTTGTAGTTGGAGACAGAGTATACCTCTCCACCAAATACCTGAAATTACAAACACCGAGTCGTAAATTGAGTCCCAAATATCTAGGCCCGTTCCCTATCATAAAAGTCATTAATCCAGTCACAGTTGAGCTCAAATTACCGCCGTTACTTGGCAAGGTCCACCCTGTCTTCCATAGTAGTCTGCTGAAGCCAGTAGATGTAGTCCGAGAGCCAGTGAGCAAGCCCGGGCCGGTAGGGGAAGACCAATATGAAGTAGAACAAGTCCTGGATTCAAAACTTAGTAGAGGAAAGCTCAAATATCTGCTCAAATGGAAGGGGTATCCTTTCGAAGAGGCGTCATGGGTAGCCGCTACCAATATAAACGCTAATCGTTTGCTCAAACAGTTCCATAGAAAGTATCCCCATAAGCCAGGGCCCCGGGGTACGGAAGTGAAACCCTGATATGTGGCTAACATGTCTATTTGTGTTTTCCAGGAGGGCCCCTGGTAGGGGGAGCCGCCTGTCGCGATCCACTCGACACCTCACCTTGCTGCCGGGATCGAGAATCCGACCACTGAAACAGGCCATGGGAGTCAGCTACGAAGGGGGGGCCAGCGACGGGGCGCCGGACACTGTCTATCCTGATTACACTGGTGATGGGAGGTGTTAGTATAGAAATAGGCGGCCGGACACGGTGGCGGCCGGAGAAAGGGATCACTGGTTTGCCTCACCGCTGTAGCATTTCTAAGGGGCGGTGGCCCAGCAGCGCATGCGCAATAAGACCTGGAAGGGCGGTGGTAAAAGTACTTCGCTGGCGTGCTGTTTAAAAGGCGTTGGGAGGCAGCCGCTCCCAACGCCGACTTTGTGTATCCGCATACCGTCAGCTTTGCCGTGCAGCGTGTGGAGGATCGTGCAGAATAAATCATTGCAGCAAGCCGTGGCTATGCGTGCTTCTTTCCTACTCACACAGACACGCAACGCATTCCTGACAGCCATATTATGATGTTTGGGAACTCTTTCGCTAGTCTAGTGCTCACTCCAGATTTTCTCCCAAGCATAACGCTGGCACCATCAGAGCAAAATGCTATTAAATGTTTTTGCAGATATTCCGTAGTAAACCCAACTTTATGTAAACTTCCCATCACTGAAGAACATATTGTCTCTGCATCTTGTTTTTCCAATTCCAGAAGCTCAACAAAAATTGTTGCTGGGTTTATTTATTTATTTATTTTATTTATTTTATTCGGCTTATATGCCGCCCTATCTCACAATGGACTCAGGGCGGCTCACAACAATAAAACACAAGCCACAATAAAAATAAAGACTAAAATCTAAAAAATTTAAAATTAACCCATTAAAACCCTTAAAAACCCCATCATCAGACCAGGTCAAGGGATTTGAAAAGCCAAGTTTTTAATTCCCGGCGGAAGGTGCGAAGGTCGGGTGCTAGTCGGAGCTCCAAGGGGAGTTGATTCCAGAGGGTGGGCGCCCCAACCGAGAAGGCTCTACTCCTGGGGGCCGCCAGCCGCCACTGTCTAGCCAACGGCACCCTGAGTAAGCCCTCTCTATGGGCGCGAACCGGGCGATGGGATGTTGTTGCTGGCTGTAGGTGGTCCGCCAAATATCCTGGTCCTAAGCCATGTAGGGCTTTATAGGTCAACACCAGCACCTTGAATCTCACCTGGAGGGCAACCGGTAGCCAATGCAAACCGCGCAGGAGAGGTATAACATGGGAGTATTGGGATTCTCCCATCACAACCCGCGCGGCTGCATTTTGCACCAGCTGAAGCCTCCGAGTGGTCCTCAAGGGCAGCCCCATGTAGAGAGCATTGCAGTAGTCAATCCGTGAGGTGACCAGCACATGAGTAACTGTGCGTAGGGCATCTCGGTCCAAGTAGGGATGCAACTGGCGCACCAGACGTATCTGGGCGAATGCCCCCCTGGTCACGGTCGTTATCTGGTCTTCTAAGCTCAACCGTGAATCCAGAAGGACGCCCAAGTTGCGCACCCTGTCTACAGGGGGCAAAACTTCACCCCCTATAGTCAGCGATGGCACCTCTCCCCTGAACTGAGATGCCAGTACCCATAGCCACTCGGTCTTGGCCGGGTTGAGTTGCAATTTGTTTCTGCCCATCCAGACCCGTACCGCTTCCAGGCACCGGGCCATCACATCGAGGGCATCACTGGGTTGGTTCGGGGTGGAAATATAAAGCTGAGTATCATCAGCGTACTGATGATACCTCAGCCCAAAACCACGGATGATTTCCCATAGCGGTTTCATATAGATGTTGAACAGGAGAGGCAAGAGAACTGACCCCTGAGGCACTGCACAAGTGAGGGGCCTCAAGGTCGATCTCTGCGCCCCCGCCAACACCGCTTGCGTTCGACCCGAGAAGTAGGAGGAGAACCACCGTAAAACAGTGCCTCCCACTCCCAACCTCTCGAGGCGATGCAGCAAGATACCGTGGTCGACGGTATCAAATGCCGCCGAAAGATCCAGAAGGACCAGAACAGAGGAAAGACCTCTGTCCCGGGCCCTCCAGAGATCATCCACCAGCGCGACCAATGCCGTCTCCATGCTGTACCCGGACCTGAAACCCGATTGGCACGGGTCGAGGTAATCCGCTTCATCCAGGACCAGCGGGAGCTGACGTGCAACCACATTCTCAACAACCTTCACTAAAAAGCGAAGGTTGGAGACTGGACGAAAATGATTTAATACAGCTGGGTCCAAGGCCGGCTTCTTGAGGAGGGGCCTCACCACCGCCTCCTTCAAGGCGGTCGGGAAGTTTCCCTCCCTCAAAGAAGCCGCTATCACCGCCTGGATCCAGCCTCGTGTCACCTCCCGGGCCAAATAAACCAGCCAGGAGGGACACGGGTCCAACACACAGGTGGTCGCACTCAGCTTCCCCATGATCCTGTCCACTTCCTCTGGGGTAACAGAATCGAACTCTTCCCAAAACACAGGACCCGCTGTCTCACCCCCGTCTGACTCTGTCCAGTCAGAGTCCAAGCCGTCCCGAATCTGAGCGATTTTGTCCGACAGATGCTGACCAAACTCCTCGGCTTGTCCCTGTAAAAGATCTTCCCTCACCCTCTGATTTAAGAGGGAGCGGGACACCCTGAACAAGGCAGCCGGGCGATTCTCTGCAGACGCGATGACATCGGTGAAGTAGCGGTGCTTTGCCGCTGCCAACTCCACCAGGTAGGCCCGTGTGGCCAACCTTAATTGAAATCGGTCGGATTCGGAACGGCCTGCTCTCCAACAGCTCTCTAGGCCTCGTCTATGCTGCTTCATCTCCCAGAGCTCCTCGGTAAACCAGGGAGCCGGCCGGGATCTGCAACGAGTCAGAGGCCGCAAAGGAACGACCCGGTCCAGAGCCCCGGTAGCAGCCTCTTCCCAGGCCTCTACCAGGGTCATGACCGGGGCGTGGGAGAGAGAGAGAGGGATCATCCCAAGCTCCTTCTGGAACCTCTCAGAGTCCATCAGGCGCCTGGGGCGGAACCAGCTGGTCGGTTCCGCCTCCCAGCGAGGAGGGGCGGCGTAATGGAAGCCTAGCCGAAGGAGATAATGGTCGGTCCATGAGAGGGGATAAATAGTAGGAGATCCCCCACCGAACTCATCTCGCCACTGCTCCGAGACAAAAACCAGATCGGGTGTGTGTCCCCCCCCCCATGAGTCAGGCCCTGGATAATCTGGGTAAGGTCCATAGCTGCCATGGAAGCCATGAACTCCTGAGTCACACCCGACGCCACACCCAGGGACGGCAGATTTAAGTCCCCCAGAACAATAAGTCTGGGAAATTCTACCACCAGCCCCGAGAGGGCGTCGAGCAGCCCGGGCAGGGCTGTTGATACGCAGCTGGGAGACAGGTACACAATCAACAAGCCCAACTGACCATACTGGCCCCACCTCATGAGGAGGGTCTCACACCCGTCAATCTTAGGAGCAGTGACCTCCCGCGGACTAAGGACCTCCCTAATAACCACTGCCACCCCCCCTCCCCTCCCCTGGGCTCTTGGCTGGTGCAGCACCCGGAAACCTGGTGGGCACAATTCAGTCAGAGGGACACCCCCCTCTGAGCCCAACCAGGTTTCCGTAATGCATGCCAGGTTATCTGAATCTGAATCCTCAACTTTTACAAAAGCTATCACAACTGGTTTGCATGATAGCGTTGAGGCTTCATCAATTATCAAACATATTTTTAGATTCTGCCCAATAATACTACTAAACATTTCAGTTTTAATTTCGTTTGCAATGAAAGCAACTATTTTCACTGCACTTCTCCATGAATGCAATCCTACTCCCAGATCTACTCCAACTGTAGTTAGCAGTTCTACCTCTCCTTCTATGTCTGAAAATGGTTTACATCTTTGTGCCAGACTGTAAACTGTAAAAAAACCTCTACAAGTAGTAGATAAATGTTTGTCAGTTGACCTATCTACTGATTTTGTGATCGCAACCAGCTCCCGTTGCTTTAGGTTGTCTCTGCAAATGGTGTGAAACTTTGATGTAAAATGTTCTTTCATTTTTTTCCTAAGAGATGCTTGCTGTACCTCTTTACTTGTCCCTGCCGCCTCAATCTTGAAGTGTTTCTATTCTTTGGAAACATGAACACCTTTCTCGAATGCGAAATCATGTTTTGTGCAGTACTTACAACCTAACTTTTTGTGTGCAACTTCCAGACCACCATACTTCTCTTGAAAGTTGCTGTATTGCTGAAATGTCCAGCAGTCTGGAAGATCGGGAAGACTTTCAATTGAGGAGATTCATTTGCTGCTTTCTCCACGTTCAAGTGGTGGCAGTGGTGCTTGTGGTGTAGGTGCTTCTGATGGTTTTGGGTCCAATTCTGTTGTATCTGATTGTTCCAGTCTTGGTCTCTTGGTGAAGAAAGTGGTCATACTACTGTTGGAAGAAATCTCCTTCTAGGAAAGGGGTGTGCTAACTTCCTACAATCCCTACTTTTTTTTTTCAAAACGTGAGTTTTGAAACAAATTCTTGGCAAAAGATTAAAATTGATCAGATCAGGGAGCCTTAATGGGTGCTTTTAATTGTTCTAATGCAAAGGGGAAGGCATTGATAGAGGCAACAGAAAAGGATTCCTTCAGTGGCTCTTGAAAGCTTTCAACCATGAAGGTCTAGCAGCCAGGAGAAAAGTTCTGGTAAGAATTTTACAGTATCCAATTTTCCATGCCAATTAATTTCAGACTTCAGATATTACTTTCTGTGAGCTTCCAGTCAGGTTTCAAGCAAGCACATGTCCCAAAATTTTTCACAGCCATGATTTTCCTTTAAATTACAGGCTGCCCATTTCATGGGTTGGTTACTGAACCTGCCCTAGCTCTTACTTTGGTGCATCCAGGATTTGTGAGTCCAAATTGAGGTTAGCCAGTGTACAATATCCATTCTTTTTTTCTTTTTTTTCTTTTTTTTGGTGTTACACATAATGAACCCTGGGATTTCTACTCATGAGACCACCAGTGCAATATATCTTCCTTTACTGGGCAACTGGGCAGCATCATTTGTGAGTCACAGTCAGGGCTTGGGTTTTGGATATCACTTTTCTGCTATCTCTTCAAGTGAGGGAATTGCCTGAGGGGGGGATTGTCCCCTTCCCCATGGAATTAGCAGGGAGATATGACTCCTTGGGCTTTTAGTGCCATGGAGCAAAAATCAACCTAGGAGAAGCTTTGTGTGGAGGTAAGTGAAGGAAATAGTTTCAATCTAATTCTGAATAGTGTGTCTGTGTGTGCATGTGTATGCAGCTACTTTTACAATACAGGCAATACAAACATTTTGGGCATATTTCTCCTCTCCACCAGACAGAAATCTAGAGTGTACATAACTTGCTGTGGCAATCGCTCCCAAATACAATTCTTACAATAAACTGATTACAATATAAATGAGACAAGAAAGAAAACCTTACAATGAATTTCCACCCTCCCCATAGTATTTCCAGCTGTCTTCTGGGAATTGAAAAGAGTCTTTTGGTCTTTACTTATACATCTCAGGGTCTTTTCTTTAATGTCTGCTGGGTAGCATGCTTGGTGGTAAGGCTGGTCAGTCAGGCTTGGGAAGGTCTGCTCCACTCTGGTTGCTGTGATGACTTTCAGTGGAGGCTGGATTCAAACCCAATTCCTGGTTCAAACAGATGGAAGGTCTCCTCTGGAGGCAGCATCTGGATCCATGTGCTCTGCTTCCACAGTTGCAGAGTCCTTTGTGCAGGGCTGAAAGACATGAGAACAGGGTCCCCTCCCCCCTTTTGTGGGTAATCTTCACAGGAAAGGCACTGTAACAGGATTACAGATGGGGGGGCATGTAGATAGCTTGCAGGCAGAGTTTGAAAAGAAACAACACAACAGTATTGCAGTTACTAAACAGATAATGCAATTTCAACAAAATGGAGACACAACAGATAAGAAAAACTGGATTTACATGCTTCAGGAAAGAGATGAACAGGTAAACCTATTTAAACACATACAGTAAATGCAAGACTGATTTTTTTTCCTTGTAAATGAACTTAAAACGTTTCCTCATAAACTTGAGTTGTTACTTTAAGATACAGAGAGGGAAGGAGAAAAAAAAATAGAAATGAAATGAAAAGCTCTCTTTAATCTGTATTTGTTGGCCAGACAAATACAGGGCAAAGGCTCTTTCTTTCTTTCTTTTTCTCTCTCTCCCTCTCCCATTTTTCATTGTTTCAACCTTTTTTCTTTTCTTTTCTAACAATTTAAAATTCTTGTCTCTAGAGATCAGATACATTTTACAGTTACAATTACCTCGAGGGTGCACAAAGACTTAGACACACACACACATAAAACAAGGAAGACAAAGAGAAGAAAACAGAACTCTGAGATTTCACACACACTGATCATTCCCGCCATAAATCTCAGTTAAATTAGGGAAGGCACAAATCTTAAACATACCACGTGGTTGTATAGAAGACAGAGAGACAAACAAACAAACAAAAAACAAACAAAACAAACAAAAACCCCAACATTCCTATTTATATATTTCCCTTTTCTTTTAAGTACCTTTATTTAGCCAAATTTGTCTTCCCGGTGTTATCTCTTAGCAAAGCCCATTTTTGACACAATTTTCCTAATTTCCTTTTATCCATGCCCCTCAATATGGGCACCCGCCTGGTGTCCCAGGCCGCGAGCACTTCTTCCACAGGGGTTCCCGCCACCCGCGAACTATCGCTACCCATGACCCTTTCCTTTTCTCCAGAAGGATCACTTCGACTTAGCCGGGTGGCACGCCGTCAGTTTTCAGAGAAAAAGCTCTGGGAAGGACTTCGATTCCCTTACGAAGTATGGGCCCCTTCCTCTTAGGGAATCGCCGTAGTTTTTCAGATCCAAAAAGGGGATCCGTGAGGACCTGCTGACCCCAGCAGGTGGTACTGGCACCTCCTCTCACACACACACGCTCACCCCGTGTCTGGGCTGGACAAAACCGGGTTTCCCTTTCACAATTTATTCCTCCCCTTCACACGCTTGGCTTTCGCTCGGCTTCCATTCCTTTTAAACACAAAGTTCCACATTTGGCAACCCCCCCTTGCTTTCTCTATCCTACCGGTCATGGATCGGTGGAGCTAGCAGTAGGCAGAGGTGCGGCTAGAGGTCACTCAAAGAGGTGAAATCAGACTGTTTTCCAGGTGGAATCCCACACACACACTTCCTCCTTCCCTAACAGAAGGTCCTGTGCTCTGGCAAAACCCCCATGCTCTCCAGACTGTTAGTCTTTCTGCGGTTAGGAAATACACAGAGGAAGCAAGATCCAGCTGTGATTGGGAGAAGAGCCTTTACTCACACACATGCAAACATACACACATTTCCCATACTTTTCCATGCTTTAAAATTAAATTTTAGAGGTACTCACCTTCTTTCCAAGCAGCCTTTGAGCTCAAACTCAAAACCCCTTTAAAACCTAGTTCCAAATGGCCAAGGTCCAGGAAAACATACCCACAGACTCAATGGGTCTGCTGCTAGCAAGGGAGGCTTACCTGGGCCTGGTCCATTGGTTAGGTTAGCTTGGAGTCCCACTGGCTCGCCAATTGTTGGAAGAAATCTCCTTCTAGGTTCTGCTCCAAGTGGGGGAAAAGACACTGGAAACATGGAGACTGCTTGGAAAGATGGTTTAATGGTGGACAGGATCACATGGCTTGAGTTCCTGAACAGAAAAGGGGCAGATACAGTAAATCCTTGGGTTTTTATGCTCTCTCTGGCTCTGCATTTCTTGGGGCCCCAAAAGAGTATCCTGATTGGTTGTCAGACTCCCAGGGGGTGGGGGTTTTAGCTAGCCTTGCTGGCTGATGGTCACATGTGCTTCCCAGGTCACATGTGGTGAGTTTCTGCTGCTATTGTGTAGAGGGCTAATCCTATCTTTGTTGGATCTTTGGCAATTCCTACTTTGGCTCTGCTTGAAGGAGGTAGATCTTTGTTATGTAGAATAGACTGGCCCAAGCCTTAATGGCCCATTGACAAAGGGTGAGGGCAGGAAGATGGGAGCTGCTTCAAAACATGCTTATCCCAGGGAAATATAATATTCTGCCTTTTTCATATTTCCTAAAATATTTCACTCTTCCAGGAAAGGGGTGTGCTAACTTCCTACACTACTTTGCTTTTTTTTTTTTAATTGCAAAAGTTTTACAATTACATTTTCACCCCTTTTTCCCCCCCACCCCCCCCAAACTTCCCAACCTCCCTAACCCTCCCTAACCCTCCCCTCCCCCCAGACTTCCCTATAATATACTCATACTCATAAAGAACCCTAATATAACACTTATATATAAACTTGAACCCCTCCCTCCCCTGTATAATTTTTCTCTTTATCTCATTACATTAAAAAATTTCTAGTACATTATTTTCAAATAAAAGCTATTTGATACTTTCTAGTTTGATATTTGTTTTGAACATATTCTATCCACCTTTTCCATTCCCACTCATAAGTCTCTTGTGAACAGTCTTTTAAATATGCTGAAATCTTCGCCATCTCTGCAAAACTGGCCATCTTCAAAGTCCATTCCTCAATAGTGGGCAAAGCTTCATTCTTCCAATATTTACCTATCAACAATCTTGCTGCTGTTATCATATACAATATCAATTTTGTTTCACCCAATGTAAAACCCTTAACTATACCCAATAAAAACAGTTGTGGAGAAAATTGAATTTTTTTCTTCAAAACATTCTGCATGACCCACCAAATTTTTATCCAAAAAGCCTTAACTTTCCTACAGGTCCACCAAACATGATAATACGTAGCATCCAAACATTCACATCTCCAACATTTTGGCTGAACATTAGGGTACATACATGACAACTTTTTAGGATCTAAATGCCATCTATAAAACATTTTGTAGAAATTTTCCCTCAGGTTCTGCGACTGTGTAAATTTAACATTCTGAACCCAAATTTTTTCCCATGTTTCCAGCATCACTGGTTCTTCAAAATTCTGTGCCCACTTAATCATACAGTCTTTAACTAATTCAGTTTCTGAATCTCTTTCTAGCAAAACATTATAAAGCCTTTTGATATGCATTGGACCTTTCTCTCTTATATGTCTAACCAATTCTTCCTCATGCAACATAATACCAGTTTTTTGGTCCTCTTTCCATCTCAATTGTAATTGATTATATTGTAACCAAGTTAAATTAATCCCTTCATCCAACAGTGTCTGCAATGTCTTCAGCTGCCATCTGCCCGCATCTGTAAAAAGAACCTCTTTATACAAAAACCCCCCGAGTGACTACTTTGCTTTTTCATCCTGTTAAACACTACTGCAAAAGAAAAGAAACAATATTGTCCTTTGGACTCGATTGTGGTTGTAAGCTGAGGACTAAAGGCAACAGAAGTGATCTCTGTTTTCACCCAACAATGTACAGTCTTTTCAGGATGTGTTCAGGGTCCAACAAACAAGAAAGATAAAGTGTTTCAGCCAAGAAGTTAGATCAAGAAGAAAGGGTACATTCACAGAGCAATACTGAATTCTTTTTCATGAAATTTATTCCCCAGTTCAAAGAACAGGAATATATGAAGTAGGTTGAGTATTTAGGTCAGTACAAGTCAAGTAGCTATTCAAGAGTTAGTGGTGTCATCATGGTTAGAAGCAACGGTAAAGCAAGATATGGATTTAAAACCAGAAATATTTTGTTGGGTATTTTAAAGGGAATACAATACATATTTAATTTTACACGTTAACAGCTGCTAGAATTGTGTTTGCACAACAGTGGAAAAACAAAGATATGAAAATGAATAAAAACATTACAATGTGCAGAAATGAATAAAGTAAAAATTTAAATCAAGGAGAAGGCTTCGAATACTTTTTAATGTGGGGTTTGTTTTATCAATGGCTAACTAACGAAAAACATAAGTTAAAAATATAAAAGTATAAATGAAAACACCAATTATATAAGGAAAGCTCACTAAAATGGATAAGCACATAGTATTAGTATTTGATTATGATTAATGTGTAGATAACTGTGGGACCATACACCCCTGCCCCCCCCCCCAAACTGGGACAGTGCCAGGAAAACACCAAAAGACTAAAAACAGCTGTCCCCCAACGACTGCAGATAAAACCAGTTTTTTCCCTAACCCTTAGGACAGGAAATAAAGCCACTGGAATAAAAACCATCATCAAGGCATTGTGGGAAGTATAGTACACCCCAAAAAGACAGTGCCAGAAACCTCACAGCACCAGAAACCTCAGAAAACAGTGCCAAGAAATTCAAGCCAGCCCTTCCCCCTTTAAAAAAACCCCAGGCAAAAGCACTATCTGAAAGGAACACTTAAGTACAGTCATTAAGATAAGGGGAATCAGGCTAAAAATAACGCTCCTGGAACTCCCCATTTCCTCTTCCATGGCAGAATTAACTGCCAGGATAGGAAAGACAAAAGACCTGGGACCAAGGTTAACCCAGGTAAACAGGAAAAGGACACCCAGGGCAATCAGAAACACATCAAAACCCATCAAGCTGCAGGAGCTCACAAAGCTGCACAAAGCTGAACATATGAAAGCAGCTATTGAGTCACATAAAATATGGTTGCTGCAAGAAGCAACCACCTCACAAAAATTACACAACCTCAAAAACCAGTTATCACATTTACACACTGTTAAGTCGTGAGCGCAAGAAGGACCGGACACGCAGTAGAATCAAACACTTTTATTAGCTCCGTAAATCGCAATGGAGATTGCTGGCCATGGCAGCTCCTTTTATAGCTAGGAGCTGTCCGCGGCTTCAGCCACTGATGTTACTCTGAATTTCCTGCTCCCATTCCTGATTGGTCCATTCAAATCTGCCATTCAATACTCAACACCCCTCCCCTCTAGTTAGCATAACCAATCCTGAAGTCTCTAGGATACGTAGTCACGTAAGTAGGCGGGTCGTCTCGATGTGTGACTATACCTGCGCAGATCAGTCGTCCCAGCGTTCTTGGAGTGAGAGGTCGAGTTCTGTGGCTCTGCTGGCTCTGCCTCCGGAACTCTCTCGAACTCGCTCGCTGGTGTGGATTTATTTCCTTGGATGTTACTTCCTTCCTCCCTCGGCCAACATGGTGGACTGTTACTGGTGTTCGGCTCTTCCTCCTGGACTTCAGGTAAGTGTCCGCTGTCTCTTCTCGGGTTTGAGTCTTTTCCTGTGCTGTCTTGTATTTGTGCCTGTGGTAGGGTCTGGTTCCTTTCTGTGCATTTTTCCTTCCTTTGCTCTTGGGCGTTTTCTGGTGGGCCTTGTTCGTTTCTGGTCACTCGGGCTCTGATCTGGTCGACATGCCACTTCCACTGTCGGCCATCCTCTGTCTGTAATCTGTAAGACAGTGGTCCTGTGACTTGGGTTATTTCTCCCAGTATCCTTAGGGGGTTACCGCTGAAGTTCTTAGCGTAGATTTTGTCCCACACTTGGAATGGAGGGAAATGAAGCGCCGGAAAAGACGCCTGGAGAGCGGTTGGAGGGCCAGTCTCGCTGAATCTGATCGAACACTGGTAAGGTCGCATATTAAGGCCTACCTAGTGGCGATAGAGACGGCAAGGTCTAACTACTTTTCCGCCTCTATTGCGTCATCAGGGAATCGTCCGGCCGCCCTGTTTAGGGTGACCCGCGCCCTGCTCCATCCGGGAGTGCGGGAGGATCCCTTAGAAGGCAGGGCGGAGGATTTCGGACAATACCTGTATGACAAAATCGCCCAGATCCGGGGGGATTTGGACTCTGACTGGGTAGATCAGGGCAGGGTGACGAGGAATAGTCTTGAGAATGTTATCTGGGAGGAGTTTGATGCTGTGACTCCTGATGATGTGGACAGGATTTTGGGGAGACTTAGTGCGGCCACATGTTTACTGGACCCGTGTCCCTCCTGGTTGGTACTGGCTTCCCGGGAGGTTACACGAGGCTGGCTTCAGGGTGTTATCAACGCTTCGTTGAGGGAGGGTTACTTCCCCACCGCCTTGAAAGAGGCGGTGGTGAGGCCTCTCCTCAAGAAGCCGTCCCTGGATCCGGCAATATTGGCCAACTATCGTCCTGTCTCCAACCTTCGCTTTATGGCGAAGGTTGTTGAGAGTGTGGTCGCACGACAGTTTCCGCAATTCCTGGAGGAAACATCTTATCTAGATCCGTTCCAGTCGGGTTTCAGGTCTGGGCACAGCACAGAAACGGCATTGGTCGCGTTGGTTGATGATCTCTGGAGGGCTCGGGACAGGGGTTGTTCCTCTGTTCTGGTCCTGTTAGACCTCTCAGCGGCTTTTGATACCATCGACCATGGTATCATGCTGCACCGGCTGGAAGAGTTGGGGGTGGGAGGCACCGTGTTGCGGTGGTTCTCCTCCTTTCTCTCCGACCGGTCGCAGTTTGTGTTGGCAGGGGGGCAGAGGTCGACCTCAAGGCCTCTCATTTGTGGAGTGCCGCAGGGATCGGTCCTCTCGCCTCTCCTGTTCAACATTTATGTGAAGCCGCTGGGTGAGATCATCCGTGGCTTTGGGGTGAGATACCACCAGTACGCTGATGACACCCAGCTGTACATCTCCACCCCAGGCCACCCCAATGATGCCCTTGAAGTGATGTCCCAGTGCCTGGAGGCTGTACGGATCTGGATGGGGAGGAACAGGCTCAAGCTCAACCCTTCCAAGACTGAGTGGCTGTGGCTCCCGGCATCCCGATATAGTCAGTTGACTCCATCACTGACTATTGGGGGCGAGTCATTGGCCCCCACAGAGAGGGCTCGCAATCTGGGAGTCCTCCTGGATATGCAGCTGTCCTTGGAGGAACACCTGACGGCTGTAACCAGGGGGACCTTTTGTCAGGTTCGCCTGATCCGCCAGTTGTGGCCCTTTCTTGATCGGGATTCCCTGTGCACAGTCACTCACGCCCTCGTCACCTCTCGCCTTGACTATTGCAACGCTCTCTACATGGGGCTCCCCTTGAGGAGCACCCGGAGGCTCCAGCTGGTCCAGAACGCAGCAGCGCGGGTAGTGACGGGAGCAGCATGGCGCTCCCATGTAACACCGCTCCTGCGCGAGCTGCACTGGCTCCCAGTTGTCTTCCGGGTGCGCTTCAAGGTGTTGGTTATCACCTTTAAAGCGCTCCATGGCATAGGGCCTAGCTATCTTCGAGACCGCCTGCTGCTACCAACGACCTCCCATCGACCCGTGCGCTCCCACAGAGAGGGCCTCCTCGGGGTGCCATCAGCCAGACAATGTAGGCTGGTGACCCCCAGGGGGAGAGCCTTCTCTGTGGGGGCACCTACCCTCTGGAATCAGCTCCCCCCAGAGATACGGAGAATCCAAGACCTCAGTGCCTTCCGTCGCGCCCTTAAAACCCATTTATTTAAACAAGCCGGGCTGGCTTAAGATGAAATTTTTAACTGTTTTTTAAATGTTTTAAACGTTTTTAATTGGTAATGAGTTTTAATTGGGCCAAATTTATATATCTTTTAATTGTTTTTAATATTTGTTCTGCATGTTTTTTAATCTGGCTGTACACCGCCCTGAGTCCTCAGGGAGAAGGGCGGTATAGAAATCCAATATAAAATAAAATAAAATAAATAAATAAATTGCTGGATCCTGCTCGTGGAGTCGGTTGGTTTTTCCATGCTGTACTGTGGGTGCAGTCTGTCTAATGGGGATCATAACTTCCTCCCCATTAATAATTCAGCCGGGCTTCGGTGTGTGGATGCGCTCGGTATAATGTGCTGGATGGTCAGCAGCTTGTCTATTTTGGCTTGCATGTCTCCGGGCCCCAGCCTTGCCAAAGTCTCCTTGGTTGTTCTCACCATCCTTTCAGTAAACCCGTTCATGGATGGTTTTCCCAGTGAGGATAATGTGTGTCAGATTACCTGGTTGGCCAGGAACATCTCAAATGCATTAGCCGTGAACTGGGGCCCATTGTCTGACACCAACAAGTCGGGCAGCCCATGTGTTGCAAACAAGCTTCTTAAAACTCGGATGACCGCTTCCATGGTTGTAGATGGCATTAGGTATAGCTCCAGCCATTTGGAGAATGTGTCCACTATTATCAGGAACATGTTGCCCTGGCATGGCCCCGCAAAGTCTATATGTATTCTCGACCAGGGTGTTCCTGGGTTCTCCTAATTGTGTGTAGGTGCAGTGTGTGGTGCTGGTTGTGATTCTTGGCAGGGTGTGCAGGTTGCCACCCATGCCTCTTTCTCCTTATCCATTCCAGGCCACCACACGTAGCTTCTTGCCAATGCTTTCATCTTCACGATTCCCGGGTGCCCCTCGTGTAACATGTTTAAAATGTCCTGCCTTAGCACCCCGGGAATTATGACTCTGTCTCCCCACAATATGCACCCTTTCAATCCCAACAGCTCGGTCTGTTTTGATTTGAATGGTTGGAATTCTGTGTCCACGTTCGCTTCCGGCCATCCCTTCCAGATCCAGTTCAAAACGTGCGCCAGAGTTTTGTCTTTTGCTGTGGCTTTCGCGATGTCTGCAGTGGAGATCTGTGCACTTTCCATCATTTCGATCAGTAGTGTGGTTGATGCTGGAGCTGGGTCTTCTGCTGTTTCCGGAAGTGGGCATCTGCTGAGTGCGTCAGCATGGTCGATCGTCTTCCCGGGCTTATAGTTCAGCTGGTAATCATAGGCTGTTAGGAACTCTATCCAACGGAGCATTCTTGGTGATAGTATGGGAGGTGTGGGTTTGTTTCCGGCGATGATGCCAAGTAGTGGTTTATGGTCGGTGATGAGTTCAAATCTCCGGCCATACAAATACTCATGGAACCGCTTTATTCCGGCTACTGAAGCCAACGCTTCCTTATCTAATTGGCTGTAGTTCCTTTCCGGCTTGGACAATGTTCGGGAATAGAATGCGATGGGGGCTTCTCTTCCATTTGGCATGCAGTGGCTCAGTACAGCTCCAATGCCGAAAGGTGACGTGTCGCAAGTCAGCCTGATTGGCAATGTTCCGCTGTATTGTACCAATACTCTGTCTGATGTTAATAGTTTTTTTATTTCTTCGAATGCCGTTCTTTCTTGTTTACCCCACCTCCATTCCATTGTTTTGTCCAGTAGCCGGTGGAGAGGTTCAGCAGTTGTGGCTTTCTGCGGTAGGAAAATATTATAAAAGTTCAGTAATCCGAGGAAAGCCTGCAGCTCCGTTTTGTTTTTTGGTGTAGGTGCTTCTTTAATGGCCCTCAGTTTCCCCGGAGTGGGTCGTATCCCTGATTCATCTATTAAGTAGCCCAGGAATTCTATTTGTTTTTCCGCCAAGTTGCATTTGTTCCTTTTTACTTTTAGCCCCACTTCTTGGAATCTAGATTGTACTTCTCTTAAACGCTGCTGTAGCTGGTCTAAATTCCCTGCCGAGATGAGCACATCGTTGAAATATGGGACAACTCCTTCAATCCCTTGTAATAGGCGTTCCATCAGGCTTTGGAAAAGCCCTGGGGCTACGCTGACTCCAAACTGTAACCGCTTGCACTTAAAGGCACCCCTGTGTGTCACGATTGTTTGGGCCTCGACTGTGGCATTGTCCACAGGAAGCTGTTGGTACGCTTGTGCCAGGTCAAGCTTTGCAAAAAATTTTCCTCGGCCCAAAGAGTGGAGCAGATGTTGCACCACTGGCACCGGATAAGCACTTTGCTGTAATGCCTTGTTTATTGTGCTTTTATAGTCTCCACAGATGTGTACCGACCCATCTGGCTTAATGGGGGTGACGATGGGTGTCTCCCACTTCGCATGGTCTGTAGGCTCTAATACTCCCTGGGCAACTAGCTTGTCTACTTGCTCATTTATCTTGGGCCTTAGAGCAAATGGGACCCTTCGGGGTTTAATCTGGACAGGGGCAACTTGGGGGTCTAAATTAAATGATATTGGGGACCCCGTGTACTTGCTTAATTCGCCATTGAACACCTCCGCGAATTCTGCCATCAGCTTTTCCTCCCAGCCACAGTCGTTGATGTGGTCGATGCCCATTACAGCCAGTCCTAACGGCTCAAACCATTCCAGACCTAATAGGCTAGGTCTATCTTGGTCCACGATGGTGAGGGGCAGCTTTGCTTTGAAGGTCTTGTATGCAACGTTGAAATTTCCTGTGCCAATTACCGGAATCCGATTCCCTTGGTAGTCTATTAGTGTCAGTCTTTGGCGTTTGAGTGCGCTGGCAGGGCGAGGTTTGAACGGGCGAGTGAGTGGTGAGCATGCGAGCATCAGGCAGGCAGGTAGGCAGGGCAAGCGAGCAGTGACCGGGTGGGTGGGGCAAGCGACTGGCGACTGGGCCGGGGACTGGTTTGGGGGCGTGGCCAGCCAGCCATTGTTACCGGTTCTGCAAACTACGTGTTGTGGCTCCGACCCCCGAGCCCATCTTATCGGAGGGAGAAGGCTCTGAAAGTGAAGGAGAGGAGTTGGTCAGGCCTCCCTCTCCAGGACCCTCCTCTCTGGCAATGCCTCAGGTGTCTCCCGAAGGAGAAGAGATTGGCCAGGAGCCAGGTATCACCGAGCAGTCGCAGTCAGACAGTGACGGAAATAAGTCTTGGCTGGATCCATGCCAGCATCGGAGAGACAAGCGCACGCAGCAGAAAAGGAGGCATGCCAGAGATTAAGCTGAGTCACTGGACAACACCCCACAGGGGATAAAAGGGGGTGTGGTGGCCATTCAGGCTCTGTGATGGACAAAACTAAACAACTAGCGAGTCGCATTGTATCTCTGAAACTACGTTATCTGCCTGCCTTGGATTTAATACAGACTGGACTTGACAATTCTTTGACTCTGTGTATTTGTTTTGGTTTATCTGATGGAGGAGGAACACATCCCTCTGTGAGTAAAATTCTTGGCAAGCAGCTACTGGGTTGCTGCCAATCCTGTTATCGAAGGAATGTATTGTCTGCAAGTTTTATTTAACCCCTGGCTGACTGTTTGTGTGTGTGTGTGAGCTGGGGACAGAACACTACAACAGATTTTTGCTACCGGTTATCCTGAACCGATGCGAACCAGGAACAACCCACCACTGCTATGGTGCATATGCTTGGAGAAGAACATGTGGGCATTATCTTGTTCTTTGGTATAGAAGAGGGGCCCTGCTGAGGGTGCACGGAGAATGGACAGGTACGGGAGTTGCTGAAGAGAAAGTAATCTGAGAAAACAAAGAGAGAGATAATGTATTCTTTTGAGGCATCTTGGATTAGCTAAAACCCTGGAGGGCCTGTGGAAATTGGGATCGTAGAAAACACCCAGGAGCATAGAAGAGTCCAAAGGCAGATGCATGAATAAATGTGATAAATGTATTTATTCATATAACAAAACATATTAACTATATACAAAGGCTGTCTTAATATCCATTAGGATAGGGGGCACACAGCGTGTGTGACTACCCCTATCAAAGATCATGTCTCATGGAGAACAAACGTAAAAGAGAGCTTGGTGGAAAGGTTAGAGGGGGTTTTATACTCAGTGTAAGCCCCTCCTCTCCACATAGGGGTGGGGGCACTTTCTGCCTCCACTAGTGTTCTGTATGATATATGTGCCAATGGCTTGCAAATACTTGACAGTTCCCCTCCTTGCGAGCCAATGGCATGCAAACATACAAATGCAATGCACAACAAATTTTACCCTGTGAGACATAACTTTTTACACAGATCTTTGTGCCTATCTGCTGGTAGAGGTTTTGTGAAAATATCAGCTGTTTGATATTTGGTCTGACAATGTGATAAAGATATAAACCCCATCTCTACTAGTTGCCTAACATTTTGATAGCGGATATCAATATGTCTGGACCTTTTTCCCACCGCATAGGCTTTGGCAATGCCTATGGCCCCGGTGTTGTCTTCTATAATTTGGATGGGCAAAGTCGGTGGTGTCCAGATGCTAGAAATTAAGGCATCAAACCATATCAGATCGTTCCCTGCCTCTGATAGGCATGCATATTCGGCCTCAGCGGTGGAGCACGAAACAAATTTCTGTTGCCCCACATGCCAATGGATGGGTGCCTCATTTAATAGTACCAAGAAGCCCGAAGTACTCCTACGTGTCTTGGTATCTCCGGCCCAGTCCGCATCCGCAAAGCATTTTAATTGGGCCTTGTCTCTATTCTCAAGCGAAGCACGTAATCTGCTGTGGTCTTGAGATACCTTAATAGCTTTTTAATGGCCAACCAGTGGAACTGGGTAGGATGTTCCACTTGTCTAGATAGCAGATTTACGGCCAGGGCAATATCTGGACGGCTCCAGTTACTTATATATAGTAATGAGCCGATCACTGACCTAAATAGAGTATTATTTTGGAACTCTGGGCTATCCTTGTGTGCCAATCCATAATAGTCGGTCTGCATTGGGATAGCCGTTGGCTTGCTATCTTCCATTTTACATTTCACCAAGAGTTCCTCTATCTTTTCCTTTTGGGAGAGAGCAAAACCTTTTGGTGTAGTGATGATTTGTACGCCTAGGTACTTGTCCACATATCCTAAAGACTTTAGAGTGAACTTTTTTTGTAGGGTCCTGGCAAATATAATACTTCCCCCCTTGTCAGGCCCTATATATAAAAGATCATCGACATACACTAGGACTTTCTCCAGCCCCCCTTTGGTATCCCTTGCGAAGGTACATTTATCAGCTGGAGATGGATGGAAACCCAGTGATTTGAGAGTTTTAGTCAGGCATTTGTACCACAGTCTGCCTGATTGTTTGAGGCCGTACAAACTTTTCTTCAGAAGCCAGGTGTGGCCTTCCTGCCGTTGAAATCCGGGGGCACCTCTGACGTAAATTTCTTGTTTTAGATGTGCGTGTAAATAAGCAGTTTGCACATCAAATTGAAAAATGTGTTCCCCATGTGCTGCTGCGGTGACCAAAGCAGCCCTCACACTTTCCGCTCTCACGGTGGGGGAGTATGTTTCATCAAAGTCCTGCAAGTAGCGCTGTGCATAGCCTTGTGCTACCAGCCGGGCCTTATAGAGGAGTTTGTTGTTGGGCATTGGCTTGACCTTGTAGACCCAATGGGTGCCAATTGCTTTCCTCTTTTTGGGGACTTCCATGGGGATGAAGACTTTCAATTTTTTGAGACTGTCCATTTCCCGCTCCATTGCCACCCTCCACCTGCGCTGTTCTTCCTCGGGAAGCTGGAGGACATCTGAGTACGTTTTAGGGGCCATGGTAACGCTGTTGACCGAGGCAACACAGCCAATGTCCAACCTTTTGGGTGGCACCCCTTTATTGGAGCGTTTTGATCGTCTGGGAAATTGCCACTCACCATCATCATTGTCATCCGGAGCATCGGTGTCAGAATTGGAGCTGCCGGAGATATCTTTCCAATCAAAATGGGGTGGGCCTCTGTCCCAGGCACTGCGAAGATATGGTCGTTTAGGTGAGGCAGGAGGTGTGAAGTCACCCAGGGATTCCTTGTCTGAATCGTCAGAGTCAGGTAGGGATTCATCACCATCTGGATCTTCGCTGGTCAGTTGCTTGGAGTTTGTTGGTTCATCCTCTTCAGGTGGTGCTGCTTGTTCAGTGTCGCTTCTAATAGGGGAATAACCGGGTTCATTGGAATGAATTTTTGACCAATTTGACCCCTCCTCAAAGGAAGCTGATCTAGAGACAATGACAAGGTTATTTTTGTCTACAAACCTAGAGGCCTTGCTGCCGGTTGCATAACCTATAAATCTGAGCCTCCTTGATGCCTTGCCCCCCTTTCTTCTGAGGTGCTTGGGAATATGGACCCAGGCATAGGAACCAAAAATTCTCAGGTGTGAGAGGCTAGGTTTCCTTCCATGGACCAGGAAGTATGGGGTTTGGTTAATGGCACTACTCCACGTCCTGTTGACTAGATAATTAGCCATTTTGACCGCTTCTGCCCAAAAAACTTGGCTCATGTCAGCATCTGCAAGTAGGCAGTTCATGACATTCTGCAGCACGACATTTCTCCTTTCTACAATGCCATTCTCGGACGGAGTTCGAGGGGATGATTTAAAATGGAGGATACCTCTCTCCTTCATCCACTTTTCAAAAATCTTGGATGTAAACTCAGTCCCCCTATCACTCTGCACCTGAGCGATGCACACCTTGTGTTGCGTTTGGATCTGGTTGTAAAGATATTTGAAGTTGGTAAAGACTTCAGTTTTGTCCTTTAAAATAAATACATGGCCATAACGAGAGTAATCATCTACTACCGTTAAAAAATAACGCCCCCTACCAAGGGAGGGTCTAAAAGGACCAACCAAATCCATGTGTACCAGCTGATAAGGGTACCTTGCACGACGGGAAGAGACCTTAGGTATAGCAGCAGTTTTAGATTTTGCTGCCTTACAGATGGCACATTCCAAATAGGTATTACAATTCTTTATCTTAAGCCCATCAGAAAAATCTTGCATTTTCTTAATAACCGGGAAGCTGGCATGGCCGAGCCTGCGGTGTAATATATGAGCACAATCCAAATGTAAAGGTTTACCCATGCATACTTTGTCAACCTTATGTATCTTACCATTACAAGCCTTGGTCTGTTCAGTAATGAGAGTAGGCACTGGATTAATGGTCACCTTAGAGTTCCTCAGGGTTGGCTGAGGAGTTGTGACCTTAATGGGCTCAGCCTTAATGGCTTTGGATGTCCTAGGAGCTGGTTTAAAAGCTTCATTGGTTTTAGGTCCAGGGTCCTTGAGTTTGGACAACCTGGGGGCTGGCACAGAAACTTTCTGCTCTGTCTGGGCGTTAGCTCCCTGAGCCCTCTTGTTAGGTTTCTTGTGCCTTTTGACCTGTGCTTTTGGGGAAAAATAAGGCAAATTGTTGATTTTTACAATATCGCCAACAACACCCCCATTTTCGAAAACATAACCTCCACCCTTCTCAAAAACCAGTTTTACATTTTTATCCTCAGTCAATTTTAAGATGCTTAAAAGGTTGTTCTTGATTGAGGGAACATACAGTGCCCCTGTGACATCTCCTATACCAGGCACATTGATCACGCCTTCCCCAGTTACCTCTGCCTTGTCCCCAGTGGCAACTTTTACTGAGGACTTGAGTGGGTGTAAAACCTTAAATCGTTGCTTCGTGTTGGCTATATGCGTTGATGCACCTGAATCAAGAAGCCACAGCCCCTCAGCATCCTTTACCTGGGAGGTGTGATTGTCACTAGTGACACTACAGAATTGGTATCCTTTATGACCACCTCCCCCTCTTCCACGGCCTCTTTTATTTTTATTGTGCTTAAGTCCAGCCGTGTTGGCCCTAGAGCGAGGGCACTCCCTTTTAAAGTGACCTTGTATGCCACAGTCAAAGCAGGTGGGAAGGGTATTAATCCTTTCACTTGTGTCCTGGCGCCTCCTCTGAGGCCTAGGTCTGTGATATGCCTCCTTCATTTCTTGTTGTTCCTCATCTCTGCATCTTAAATCTTCCTCAATAAAGCGGCCAGAAAAGTATTCTATATTTCTTTGTTCCCTAGAAACCCCTTCTAGAGAAATAATAAAGGGACTCCAGGATTTGTCTTAGGGAGTTCAACATCACACTAATTAAAGTGGATTCAGAGACAGGCTCCCCCCTCTGTATAAGCTCATCCCTCATGGCTTTAAGCGTTGCCAAATGTTCCCCCATTTTGACACCAGGTTTGAGTTTATAGTTGTGGAAAATTCTTGACAATCTGCTGGTTGCAGCCATATTGTCACTATGGAACAAATTATATAGGGCAGTCCAAACTTCCTGAGCTGTGAGGCCGTCTGAAAGACTGGCATACAGAGCTGTGTCTATAGAACTTAACAGGGTTGTGTAAGCTCTTTTATGCAGGAACTCAATTTCAGGGCTCCAAGGTAAAGGGGGTGGTCTTTTGATCATGTCCAGAGTATTTTCTCTTAAGAGAATTATCTGAATCTCTTTACACCATTTTTTAAAATTCTGACCACTTAAATGTAATTTTTCAAAATTATTTGGCAAAGTTACAAAATTATTGCCATTAAACTGCATGGGGAGTTGTTCAAATGGCTGAAAAGAGCCTGTTGTGAATGGCATTGGGATCCCTAAGCCTGGGATCGATTGCTTAGGTCTGGCTCCTTTTTGTAGTCCTTCTGTAGTTTGAAGCAACTGGGCACGTGCAGGTAATGGAGCATGCTCCAAAGCCTTTTCTTGTTGGAGCTCCAATCTCCCTCTCTGAGCTCTGAAGTCAGGTCTGGCTGGAGCTTCAGGGTAGGCCCGGACATCAGCGATGTGGCGGGGAAACCTTGGAGGAGTGGGAAGAAGGCCTGGAGATCTTTCTGGAGACTGGAGGCCCATCAGATGAGGTCCATGGGCTGGGTAGGCCTGGAAATGTCTCTGGATCTCCTCTTCTCCATCAGAGGAGCAGGATTGCAGCTCCGGATCATCCCAGCAGGGCCGGAAAGGTGCGGAGGCCTCAGCCTGGGCCTCCCTGGAGCATTCAGTGAATGGTGAGCGCCTCTGCAGTGGGGGGTGGGAGGCTGCAGGTCCATCTGGGTTCCTCCAGGGGTGGGAGGTTGGATTTGGGGCCCTCCTTAAGTGGGCAGCTGGGTCTGGGACCTCGGGGGGGCCAGTGGGTGGTTGCTCCATAAGTTGCAGGGCAGCGACCAGGGCCTCTATGGCCTCTTTGATGTTTGCCATGGCAGGCGGGGCCTGGCAAGGGGCTTGTGGGTTCGGAGTGGTCCTCTGGGCCGCTGGAATGCTGAACTGACTGGCTGGCATTGTAGGCCTGGGCTGTGGAGCTGGGGATGGCCTGGCTCGTGGTGCTGGCAAAGTGCCCAGGGGAGCAGCCACCTTGGAGGAAGTTGCCTCCGGAAGTGGCCTGGTGGCCATTTTGTTTGGCGGGAAACCGGGTGGGGGGGCAGTCTCTCTGGCGGCAGGCGCCATCTTGGAGAGATCAGGCAGGGGAGTCCTTACCGGGATGGCAGGCATCTCTGGTGCTGCCTCCTCAGGCCTCTTTCTGGCTGCTGCCCTTGTCTTCAGGAGGCAGGCGAGCGCTGCTCGGCACTCCTCTTCTGACATCTCAGCCACTTGCCTGTCCAGGCTTTCATCTGGTCCTTCTGCCCCCTCTTCGTCAGTGCTGAAGAAGCCTTCTCCAACATTGCCTGGCTCGGCCCCTGGGATCTCTTGCTGCATCTGGGTGGCCTCTGGCTGCCAGGGTGTAGCTGGATGGAAACCCCCTTCAATGTTTTCCATCGTTGATTCAGACTGGGGCTGCTGTGAAGTTCTCCTCCGTTGAAGGCCTCTGGTCACAACAGGGGAGCTTCTCTCACAGGTTATTTTGGAGGGCATCTCGCCTTTTCAACAGCTCCTGGAGTGGAGTTCTGCTACCATTCCCTCTGCTACCATTCTGTGGAAATTGGGATCGTAGAAAACACCCAGGAGCATAGAAGAGTCCAAAGGCAGATGCATGAATAAATGTGATAAATGTATTTATTCATATAACAAAACATATTAACTATATACAAAGGCTGTCTTAATATCCATTAGGATAGGGGGCACACAGCGTGTGTGACTACCCCTATCAAAGATCATGTCTCATGGAGAACAAACGTAAAAGAGAGCTTGGTGGAAAGGTTAGAGGGGGTTTTATACTCAGTGTAAGCCCCTCCTCTCCACATAGGGGTGGGGGCACTTTCTGCCTCCACTAGTGTTCTGTATGATATATGTGCCAATGGCTTGCAAATACTTGACAGGGCCTGTCCAATAAGTCCAAAGGAGGAGGGAAATGGGCAGTCGGGATAGAACTGTATATAATGAATGTTTTTGAAATCTAAAGGTGTGGTTTCCTGGCTCAAGCTCCTTGTTGAGGTCTCTGCTGGGATACCCACCGCATTTTGCAAAATTGCTTTCTTGTTTATTTTGAAATAAAATCTCTGTGTTTTCACCGATCCATGCTTGTTGGTTGAAATCATTTCCAACACTTGGAAACCCCCCCCCCCCACACACACACACACCGATGCAATTTCTCAAAATTATTCGGGAGTGCTGAAGCAGATGAATAAATAGGAGTAGAAAATACAGTTGCATTTTGCTGTCCATGGTACCTCTGCTTGGGTTCCATTGAAGTAAATGGGAGAGGGATCCCTCTGCTGGTGGATGTAGGCATTTTTCTCTGATTATTTTTCTCCTTTTCAGATGGAGCATACTGGGCATGCTCAGAGCTCATTCCAGCCCAGGAGCCGACGGGAGCGGACCGCTCTCTCGGTGCTTCAGAGCCAGGCCTGGGCCCGGGCCTGTGGAGCTCTGAAGATTCCTCTGGAAGCCCCCCTGGTACTGGAACACTTACCGGGGGGTGAAGGCTGCAGGATGGGGCCGGAAAGGCCTGAAGGTGCCGAGGATAGCCTGGAGGGGCCCACCGCTGGTCCTGAAGACTCCAGAGGAGGCAGCCATCGTTGGAGGTGGGAGGCTCGGCTGGAGGCCCCCTGAAGACATCGAGGTGAGTCCTTCGTTGCCTCTGTGGGGGTGTTGGGAAGGCTGGAGCCCCCATGGGTTCTTCTGAGACTCTCTGGAGGCGTGGGTCATGGCTGGGGGGCTCCGGACTGGATGCCCCCCTCGTTGATCTCCTGGGGGTAGCAAGGTCGTGTTTGTCGTGGCCTCCAGGGCTGCGACCAGGGCTTGGATAGCGGCCCTGATGCCCGCTGTAGCAGGTGCAGCTGGGCAGACTTCGAGGCTTGCCGGTAGGGGGGGGGCGAGCAGTTTGCATGCTGCTTTTACTGGACGCCCCCCCTCGTTGATCTCCTGGGGGTAGCGAGGGGGGATGGCTACCCCCGACATCAAGGTCATGTTCGTTGTGGCCTCCAGGGCCGTGACCAGGGCTTGGATAGCGGCCCTGATGCCTGCTGCAGCAGGTGCAGCTGGGCAGACTTTGAGGCTTGCCGGTAGGGGGGGCCGAGCAGTTTGCATGCTGCTTTGTCTGGTCACCATTGGTTGCTGGGCCTCGTGGCCTAGCTGAGGCCCACCAAGCCTCACTGGAGTAGGTAGCCTGGGGGCCGCCATGTTGCTTCCGGTTGGCCCCGGAAGCTGCAGGTCGCGATTTGGCGGGAATTTTCCCGCCAAAAGCTCCAGGGCCCCAGGGTCCCCCAGGGTGGCCAGCGCCATGTTAGGGGGTCTCCTGGATGCTGGGGAAGGACTTACCCTGTGTCCAGAGGTCCCCTGCGCTGGTGTCGCATGTGGCTTGGTTCCTGGTGTCCCTCGGGCTGCTAGGAGCATTCATAGCAGCTCTTTGCATTCCTCGCCAGTGAGCTGGTCTATGCTGGGGGTGGCCTGGTCCCTGGCTGCCTCCCCGGTGTCCTGGCAGTCCTGGGTGGACTGCTGGCCTTCCATGCTTTCCTCTGTGGCTTGCAGTCACAGGGAAGTGTGCGAAGGGGTCCCTGGCATTCCGCTGGGTCCTCTGTGGGCATAGAGATCATCCGAGCCCTCCTCTGGATCGAAGTTTGCATCAGGGACTGGATGCAGGGTTGCCATCCTTGATTGAAGACACAATCGGGAATCTCCTGCCACCCATCTCTTGGTGGTTCTTGCTGGAACCTCCAGGCATCTAGCTTCTGCTGGCTTAGAAGCGTTGCCTCCAACCATCCTCTGCTACCACTTTGTGAGGGATCTCACGAAGATCGATGGTTCGTTGAGGGCGCTTCCAAGAAAAGGCAGCACGCAAGGATGCAATAAAGTTAAATCTTTATTTAGAAATAAAGTAGGTAAAATGAGTTCCCTGGCATGGAGGCATCCATGCCTGGATTGAGCCCATGGATCAGTCCCGTAGGAAGCTAGAACAAGAGCCAAAGAGCAGCCCCTGTGCAGGGGTTCTTATAGGGGCCCTTGGCCCCTCCCTTACCAAGGTGTGTGAGGGGGACGGAGGGCCATTTACTCTCCCCAATGGGGCTGCAGGGGCCGGAGCCCCTTGACCCACCAGTGGGATCAAATGTGCCTCTTTGCTCCCATCTGGTGGCCTTTTAAGAAACTGCCATGGCTGGCACAAAACACCTAACAGTGGTGGTGACGGCGGCATGGTTTTAGGGAAGCAGTACAAGCAGCCAGGTTGGCAACAGCACCACCTCCGCCATCCATGGCAGCGTCTCACCCAATCTGCCCCCCCATGCCTGAGAGTCTGAATGGTCCATTCCAGCTGAGGAGGGAAAGCGAATGTGCCGTCTGAGGAGCAGCGCTGCGCTCCTCGTCCCTCAGCTCCAGCTGTGGAGCTTGCTGTGCAGGGCTGCGGGATACAGCTGCCACAGGAGAAGAAACCGTGTGCTTGGACTTCCTGCCTCCTTTTTTCCCCGCTTCCTCTGAGGGACGCACTTCTCCCGGGATTCTCTCCCCACAGCCGGCAGTCACCTGAGCCCGCTGCCGCTCTTTTCTTTCTTTTTTTTTACAAACAAATTTTATTTTAAAAATTTTCTTTTCTTTTCATCATACATATTTTATGAACAGAGTGCTGACCAGGTCACATCTTATACTTCTTATATAACTCTATATAATCAAAATCATCATTATAATATATCTTAATCTTCCCATTTTTTCCAATATTTATCTCTTTTATGCATCCTTTATCACAAATTTATAATTTTTCTCCATCTGTTCTTATTTCAACTTCTGCCATATTATTTTCTTTCCATCATTTTTTATCCTTTTCAATTCTATTTTTAAATAACATCACTTTACGCCTTATGCTTCTTCTCTATTACAATCACTCCAATTATTTACTTTCTTCCTTCATTTCTGGAAGTGTCTCTCTAATTCCCTACCCAATCATAAACAATAAAATATTCATCTTAATTTCCATTATTATCAAAATTAATGATATTCTTATATTACTTATTTTCCCCTTTCCATCTGCTGTGGTTTGTCACAAACATGTTCTATTCTTTCTTTTTTGCATAAATAGTCACTTTCATAATTTCAGCCTTATTTTTCTCTTTACAATTAACATTTTTTACATTGATATCA
Source organism: Pituophis catenifer annectens (assembly GCF_029215685.1). Taxonomy (NCBI): domain Eukaryota; kingdom Metazoa; phylum Chordata; class Lepidosauria; order Squamata; family Colubridae; genus Pituophis; species Pituophis catenifer. The sequence goes on along the minus strand of NW_027256885.1, from coordinate 71,886,093 downwards.
AAATTAATAATGTTATCGAATTACTTATTTTCACGTTTCTATATATTAAAATTTAATGTAGACAAACTCTATTCATTCATCTTTATCATATATTCACTTATAATCATTTTCCACCATATCTTATTTTTTCCACTTCTACCATATTATTCTTACATATTTCTTTATCATTCCATTTTCAATGCTTTCATCCAGCTAATATCACAGTATATCTTAAAATTCTTCTCTCTTACCACTACTATAACAATTAAAATTCCATTCTAATTTAAAAAGCTACCAAAAATACTATTGTTATTATATTGTCTACTTTCCCCTTCATTCTTCATCTTTAACCATCATCTCTAAATCTTTTTAGCATCCACTTTTCTAATAATTTTTCTTTTTTGCATGACCCTTTATCTCGCTCTAACTTCTCAATTCTCTTTTTTATTTTTTTATCTATGTTACATTTCATCTTCTGGCTTCCATTTATCTTTTTTTGTTGTGTTGTTTGAACCTCCCTCCCCAAAGCTTTCCTTTGTCTCTTCCAGATTTTCCCCTTCTTTCCTTTTACCTGTTTCTTTTTTAGGAGTTTTCCCTTTTTCCTTTCTACTCTTTTTACATTCCCAATCATTTCTATAATGCTCTCTGTCTGATTTCTATTTTTTAATATGTTCTCTTCACCATTAGTATTAGTTTCTTGTTTCTCATTCAAATTTCCCTCTTCCAGCTTCTCTTCATTTTCTTTTTCTATATATTTAAATGAATTTTCCATTTCTTTTTTGTCTGTTAAAGATTCACGCATGCTTTTGAACATCAAAAGTAACTCTCCATACATCTCCAACTCCATTTTGTGACAGTTTAAAAGTTTACCAATACCTCCCCCCAATTATGTCTCTATACACTTAGTCAAAATTTTAAGTCTGTATAATTTTCTTATTTCTCTTCTTTTCTTCTTTTCTGCTTCAATTATTCCTTTATTCTTTAAAGTTAGAATATTCATCTCCTGTGCACTGCTTGGAGTGTCCAAGCCTGGGTTCTTGTCAGTCAGATATGATGTCACTGGGTTGGAATTTCTTTGGCCACGCCCTCCATCTTCCGACCAAGCCTTCAGTTTTTCCAACTCAGTCAGAGGAAAGTCTTGTTAGAGTTGGCTCCTAAATTTATTTAAATTTAAAGGTATTTTTCTTAGTTAATTTGGCCAATTTCTTTAATTCTTCAAAAAAAAAAACACAAAAAAAACGAGCCTTTTGAATTTGGCTTGGGTGGCTGAGAGTGTGAGTCAGCAGCTGAGCACTCTGCAGAGGAGGCTAATAGAGAAAAAAGCCGGCGTGGGAGCGATCTAAGTGCAGCCAGGATCACAGGAAAGGCTTGGGGAAGCCTTTTAAAGCATCGGGGGAGTCCGAGGCTTCGGATTTCGCCACGGATTGCTGCAGGAGAGAGAGCGCGCTGACCGCGTGGCCAATAGTCACCATTTCGCTGGTGGCGGCCATTTTGTTTGGGCTTAAAGGCACAGCAAACTATTGTGGAAGGCAGCTGGGCAAAAACTGAGAGGATTGCAGCTTTGGAGAGCCGGATCTGCTTCTGCTCACGCAAGTAAACGTGTTCCAGTATTTACTTGGGCTGCCCTTTCTTGCTGCTGCTGCTGCCTGATTATTGTAAAAAAAATGTGTTGCCGGTTTAGCAATTCATTATAAGCCCTGAACTGCGCAGTGAGTAATCCTTTTCATTTGCCTTATTTTGATTGTTATATTGTGTCCATTATGGCCAATAGTAGTGATTCTGAGGAAACTTATGCTCCTCAACCTCAGCCTGAAGGCTCTAGAAGATTGAGATCCAGCAAGCCTTCTGCTAACACCCAGGCTAAACAATCTAAATCATCTGCAGCTGCTGATAAAGATGCCTTGAGAAGACAAAAAGCTTTAGAAAAACATTTTGCAAAAGCTCAACTGCAGGCTGCTTCTGTTGCTTCTAAATCCCCTGTGGGATCAGGGGATCAAGGTGGGGCTCCCCATATTTTTCCCACTGTTATTATAAATCAAGGGCCTCAAGAGGAGCAACCTAACTGGTCTCCCACTATTGTTCAGGAACAACAGGAGTTTCACGTTGTTCCTTTTCAGGAAGGTCATGTCTTGCCTACTGTTCAGCCCACTCCTGTGCCTTCCCAGGCCCCAAATGCTCAGGGCCCTGCTCCCTCAGCTACTTTTATGCCCACAGCAGCAGGGCTCCGCCCACAAGAGCCTGCACAGCAGGTTTTGTCCTCAGACTTACGTTTTGCCATTGTGCAAACCATTAGTCAGGGCATTGATGAGGCATTAGCCCAGAGGGGTTTTTCAGCTCCTACTCACCCAAGGCCTTCCAGGGCAGACCCTGTGAGTCAGCCAGCTAGACATAGGGATTACAGGGAGGAATCCTATCAGGATACTCAATCTAGTCACAGTGAAGATTCCCTGGTAGGTGAGGAGGAATTAGGTGAATTTGAGATGTCTGGGGATGAAGGCCTTTCTCAGGATAAGCCTACTTATTCTGGTTTATTCAAACCTCACCTTTTCAGAACATTATTAATGAAGGCTAAGATGACTGCTAATATGGGCCAGGTGGATAAATCTACTTCTGCCCCTAGGGATTCTCAGGATTTGTGCGCCAGCCTGTTTTCAGAACAGGTCACTACTCAGGAGGTTATCCCATCTCCACAGTTCTTTGTGGATACAATTAAGAGGCAATGGGAACACCCTATTTCTGTTTCTCCTCCTAGTGGCATGGATAAGAAGTTGTTTTCTGTAGAGAAGGAACTTGAGGATCTTCTCCAGATTCCTACTGTGGATTCCCCCTTGACTAATTTGGCTTCGGCCTCTATTCTTCCCTCTGATAACGCAGAAGGATTGAAATCTGAGGATAGGAAGGCAGATTTGGCCGCGCGCAAAACTCATCAGGCAGTGGCTTGGGCGATTAGATCTGCTACTGCAGCTTCCTTCATGGCCAGAACTTCGCTCCTCTGGTTCAAGCAGCTTCAGACCAGGGTTTCCCCTGAGGATACCCCGCCTGCAACAGGACCTTAGTAAGTTGATTGCCGCTACTGAATACACAGCTGATGCTTCCATTACTGCGGCAAAATTCGCATCCAGGGCTTTAGCTTCCAATGTGGCGTCTAGACGCTTGTTATGGCTACACCAATGGCAAGCAGATGTTAGGTCTAAGGGCTGGCTGGCAGCTGCACCTTTTAAAGGACAACAGCTGTTTGGTGATGTGTTAGATCCCATCCTAGTAGAAGGGAAGGACAAGAGGAAGATGTTGCCACAGCTGAATAGGAGATATGATAGGAGACAGGCTCCTTACTATCGTAGGCAGTCCTTTCGGAGTGCGGAGGCGGGGTTCTCCGCCTCCCAATCTCAGCAACCATATTTCCAGGGAGGAGATAGACCTCATGACAGATCAGGATTCCGAGATAGATCTCGGCAATCACAGTCCAGACGCCCCTACAGGGGTTCAGGGGGATGCCCCTATCGTCGTTCCAAGTGACTCTTGGGCCCACATTCCCATTGGCGGCAGGTTGAAGGTGTTTGCCGACCAGTGGAGGGATTCCACCACGGACGCGTGGGCTTTACAAACTGTAACTCTCGGACTAACACTAGAATTTTGTTCCAGACCCCCTCATCGTTTCATTCAGTGTCCAGTTCCCAGGGATGCCACCAAGAGGGCCATGATGGAGACCGAAATTCAGCATTTGCTGGATATCACTGCCATAGAACCGGTACCGATTGGTCAAAGGGGTTTCGGATTCTACTCTGTACTCTTTCTGGTGCCAAAGAGTTCGGGGGGCCAAAGGGCTATTTTGAACCTGAAAGACCTCAACGTTCACATTCAAAACAAGAGGTTCAAGATGCATTCTCTGCATTCGATCCTGGGAGGCCTCAGACATGGGGATCTCTTAACATCAATAGACTTCAAGGAGGCTTACCTTCATGTGCCCATAAGGTTATCCCACAGAAGGTTTCTCAGGTTTGCCTTTGCGGGCCGTCATTGGCAATACCGGGCCCTTCCCTTCGGTCTATCATCAGCACCCCGCACCTTCACCAAATTACTAGACGTGGTGGCAGCTCGTTTGCGGGCCCATCCAGTCTGCCTGCAGTGTTACCTGGACGATGTGCTGATCCAGTCATCGTCTCCCAGTCAGGCACAGCGAGACCTTCATCTTACCATCCAGACCCTGCAGGATCATGGCTTCTCAGTAAACTGGGAGAAAAGCCATCTGACTCCATCCACCAGACTGGTGCATTTGGGGGCGGTAATAGACACCCAGTTATCTCAGGTGTTTCTGTCTCAGGAACGCAGGGACAGCATCAGACAGTTGATAGGGCAGATTCAGGCGTCTGGCACTGTGCCCTTTCTTCTCCTGTCTCAACTATTGGGAAAGATGATATCTTGCCTTGCCATAGTTCCCTGGGCTCGGTTTCATACCAGAGCCTTACAATGGTTCCTACTTCCCAGTCAGAAGTCAGGGAGCAGCAATTCTCTAGGCAAGGTCAGGGTTCCTCCACAGGTGCTTCGCTCCTTGGACTGGTGGCTGTCGGTAGCCTTGGAGAAAGGATGTCTGTTTCGGGACCCTCCCAGACTGGTCTTGATGTCAGACGCCAGTCTCTTTGGTTGGGGAGCGCATCTGGGAGCCTCCGTGACGCAAGGGCGTTGGTCTCAGGAAGATCTCCAGAACGACATCAACTGGCTGGAGCTGAGGGCAGTGCACCTGGCGCTTCGACACTTTCGAGCCGAGCTGTCGGATCAACATGTTCTACTTCTCACAGACAATGTCACGGCCAAGGCGTATGTCAACCAGCAGGGCGGCACCCGTTCGAAGGTCCTCATGCGCGAGGCGAGGCGGCTGTGTCTCTGAGCGGAACGACATCTTCGGTCCTTGAAAGCAGAACACATCGCCGGGATGTCCAACTCCACAGCGGATTGGTTGAGCCGGACTACGATAGACCAGGCCGAATGGCGTCTTCACCCAGACCTGTTTCATCTCATCACTGTTCGTTTCGGGGACCCAATCCTGGACTTGTTTGCTACCCCTCAGAATGCTCATCTTCCAAGGTTTTTCACCAGATTTTGGACTCCAGCGGCCGAAGGGGTCAATGCCCTTCACTGCCCGTGGCCGACCGGGTTGCTGTACGCATTTCCCCCGATTCTCCTGCTCCAGAAGGTGATCGGGAAGATTCTGGTGGAACAGACGGAGGTGTTACTAGTGGCGCCGTACTGGCCGAGACATCCATGGTTTGCAGACCTCATGTCCCTTTCGACGGAGCGCCCCTGGAGGTTGCCACTGCACCAGGTCTCCCTCAGTCAGGGCACTCTTCAACATCCAGACCCTCAATGGCTCCAGTTAACCACGTGGCGATTGAGCGGGAAGCTCTCCAGAGGGAACACTACCCCTCCGAGGTAATTTCCACTATTTTAGCTTCTCGGAAGCAGTCAACGCTTCGCATCTACCAGGCCACCTGGGCGGTGTTTTGTCGCTGGTGCACAAAGAATTCCTTCGTACCAACAGCTGCGACAGTCCCGCAGGTTCTTGCCTTTTGCAGCATGGCTTGAAGAAGAAGCTGTCCATTAATACGCTGTGTCGTCAGGTTGCTGCCTTGGCAACTGTTTTACCAGGTGAGGGTCCTATTCCCCTTTCACACCATCCCAAGGTTCGCAGTTTCTTGAAAGGTGCTGCCAACTTGTTGCCGCCCGTGGTCCAACGTTACCCAAGTTGGGACCTTTCTCTAGTTTTGCAGGCGCTCACCTCGCCTCCTTTTGAACCTTTAAGATCTGCCACTCTTCGGTTATTCACATTTAAAGTTGCCTTTTTAGTGGATATTACTTCTGCACGCAGAGTTTCCGAGTTGGCGGCGCTTTTGGTCCGCCAGGACTTGTGCATTTTTCATCCGGACCAGGTCATTTTAAGACTGGACCCTACATTTGTTCCGAAAGTTAATTCTTGGTTCCATAGGGCACAGGAACTTATTTTACCAGATTTTTGCCCTAATCCTAGGAATCAGACTGAGAAGCGCTGGCATACCCTTGATGTGCGCAGAGCCTTGCGACACTACGTCAAAAGGACGACCTCGTTTCGACGGACGGAGGCCCTGTTTGTTTCGTTTCAGCCCAGGTCAATGGGGAAGAAGGTTTCACCATCTACAGTTGGTCGCTGGCTCAAGGCTTGCATCGCATTGGCCTATGAACATCAAGCTAGTCCAGTGCCGCGTCGCATTACGGCACACTCTACTCGTAGTGCGGCCACTTCAGCTGCTAGGGCTATGCAAGCCTCCATCTTGGAGATCTGCAGAGCCGTGACTTGGACCTCTCCTTCACTGTTCGTGAGGCACTACAAGTTGGACCAGTTCGCATCAGCCAAAGCAGCATTTGGGAGGCGTGTCTTACAGAGAGTCCTACCGGCCGAGGGGACCCTGGACCGATCTGCTTCCCTCCCTTCTTGGACTTAGCTTGGGTATATCCCAGGCTTGGACACTCCAAGCAGTGCACAGGAGGTTGAACGTTGGGCTTACCTTGAACATTCCATCTAGGTGCACTGCTGGAGTGTCCAAATCCCACCCTGGCGTGTGCTGGTCCGGGGTCCAGGAGTGGTTGGTTTTGATCAGATGACGTCTTCCATGGTTCCGGTTTCGTTGAAAAAACTGAAGGCTCGGCCGGAAGATGGTGGGCGTGGCCAAAGAAATTCCAACCCAGTGACATCATATCTGACTGACAAGAACCCAGGCTTGGACACTCCAGCAGTGCACCTAGATGGAACGTTCAAGGTAAGCCCAACGTTCATTCTCAATTATTAATTATTATCCCAATTCAGCAACAGTTAAATCCAAACGTAAAACTATCTTCCAGAAGAGAAGGAAAGTAAAAAAACCACCCAGATGTAAAACACAGTCACTCCTTAATTTTTCACACGGTATCCAATTCTTCTTCTATACGCCCAAGGTCGAAATTTCCAGCTACTATTTCTTCTGTTTTGTCTATTTGAATAGAATATTACAAAGCTTTTTTCTTTCCTCCAGCAGATGGCACTCTATGTTTTTACTCCATTACAAAGCAGGCTCTTTTATCCATTTGTTTGTCAAAATGTCCGATAATTTTTTCAAAGTTCTCTTATAAATTGTTATTTTCTTCCAAAAATCATTTTCTTTCCTTTTAACAATCTTTGCTTTTCCCAATTTTCCAAATCCAAAACTTTCTCTTAGATTCTTTATATCACAATCCACGCCTTCTCTGTGTTCCGCGTATGTGTGGGTCCCCCCCCAAAAAAAGCCTGATAGCCGCTAGTCCAAGTTCAGGAATGTTTTTTAAACTTCAATTTCCACTTTTTTAAAGCATAAATTGGCATTTATCTCACCCAGTTCTGGCACTCCGTCCAATCGCCACTCCTGCACAATTCTTCAGTCCGGTTGTCCCAGCTTTAAGACAGTCACCATAAGATGGCTGCCACCCCCGCTGCCACTTCGGGAGTGCTCTTTCTGTTCCAGCGAGGAAATTGCCAATTCCTCGCAGTCCACAAAATGCCTCTCCTTTCTTCACCGTCCCTGCAAGACAGCTATGGCTCAAAAGCCTCCTGGCAGCAGTTCGTCCAGCTGGATTTCATCAGAGCCTGCTATTTTTTTTTTTTAATTTGATTTATATGCCGCCCTTCTCCGGAGACTCAGGGCGGCTTACAATGCATTAAGCAATAGCCTTCATACTTTTGTATATTTATACAAAGTCAGCTTATTGCCCCCACAAACTGGGTCCTCATTTTGCCTACCTTAGAAAGGATGGAAGGCTGAGTCAACCTTGAGCCTGGTGAGATTCGAACTTACAGTAATTGCAGACAGCTGGTGTTAATCACAATGCTTTTAGTCTGCTGAGCCACCAGGCCCTATTTTCCAGTCCGTTCCCGCGGTGACGTCAACCATAAGTCAGCCCGCTGCCGCTCTTGAGGGCACCCACACTGCAGTAATGCCAGAGTGTGCCTGCGTGGGGAGCCCTCCTGAGTCCCAAGTGGCTGCCGGCTCCAGGTTGTCATGCTCTCATTAATCGAAGCTCTCCAGCCTTTTGGGTGCGCTCATTTCTCCACCCCCCCTGCAGTGGCTTCAGCCTGGAGAGGATTGCGGTAGCCTGCCAGGTGGGTGATTCTTTGCTGCCCACTTTGCCTCCAAGTTACTCGCCCCTTAGGCTTTGCTCGTGCTGGTGAAGAAGGGGAAGAAGGCTTGTGTCATGTAACGGCGGCCAAGGGAAGGGGCTCTCCTCCTGCAGGGCCAACCGTCAAAGGAACTGCCATTTCCCCCCCTCGGGAGGGCAGGTGAGCGAGTGGCCAGGAGGCAAGGTGAGTTTAAAATGCCAGGTATCTCTAGATGTTTTGCTGATAAACTGATTCACACACAGAGCCCCTCCCTGTTCATATTGTAACTTTAGCGTTTCCCAACCTTGGCAACTTTAAGCTGTGTTGATTTCAACTCCCAGAATCTCCCAGCCAGTATAGTAGGGAGAATTCTGGAAGTTGAAGTCCACATAGCTTAAAGTGGCCAAGCTTGAGAAAAGCTGCTCAAGAAATGATTAGCTCTATCTGTCTCTCTGGATTGGGGCTAACAAGCCATCTCAGCTCATGCTGCCAATGGAGTCAAGCAGAACTTCAGAAAACCAGCAAGGAAACAGCTTGGCTGAAATGAAGGGATATTTCCAGCTCAGGCAGCTCTTTAAGACAGATGACCTTGCTTCTCCCCCAAGGGGACACGATAGCCTGCTCTCTCCTCTCAGAGGCACTGAAAAGCCACCTTAATTGAGAGCAATGGGGAAAGCAAAGTCACACCTGCTTCTCAATCCCTCAAGGTTTTTCCACACCAAATGTAAAGCGAGCCCAGCTCTAACAAGGGAGTCCTATCATTGTAAAATCGGTTGTTTCATAGCTGCGGTTACATTAGCTTCTAGCGAGAACTTTTTTTTCCACATAGTTTCCACATATTTTCATTCTCAGATTTAAGTGTGTGAAAGACCTCATGGGTGTGGTTTAAGAAGCAAAGAAGACCTATATGTCTCTGAAGGAAACATCTCAGCTCTGTTGCCTAAGCTCTGACCTTTTTAAGATGTGTGGGCTCCAGTGTTGGCTGGGAAATTTGGTGAGTTGAAGTCCATGCCTCTTAAAATTGCAGAAGTTGGGAAGCACCCAGGGAGAAGGTTTCCCAGTGCAAACGTAGTAATGAACCCACCTCCAAGGAAACAAAAGGCATAGATGTTTTTCCCTTTTCTTTAAAGGGTTCAAGTACTACAAAGTAGTAAAGACAGGAAACTAAACAGGGCTGTGTTATTTCTAGCAGGTCCACAGACGTGTCACTTTACTCTGAGGGATAAAAGATGGAACACCTGAGTTGTAGTCTTGTAGAACATCTGCTCATTCTCCAGGATTTCCAGGCAGGTCTGCTCAACTGGTTCCCTTGAAACCCTGCAGAGCAGCTGTCACACTGAGCTCGGTGGATCTTCATAAAAGAGGCCGGGCGTGGCGAGGTGCCCCTCGACATGAGTGATGTCGACTTGGCCATGACCACACAGTCACATGACCACACAGCCACGCCTACCTAGCCGGTCCTAGGGCAGAGAACCAGTTGTTAAATTATTTGAATCCCACCACTGGCCAGATCCACCCCTCAGAAGCTCCATTTCAGCCGGCAACCTGCCAGGCGAGACCTGCGGAGGCCCGAACGGAACTGCAGAGGGGCACACGCAGCTGAGAGGCTGGAGAGGAGACTGCTTGCTAGATCTTCACAAGGTAAGTAACCCAGCGCAGCAGGTTGGGGGGGGGGGAAGCAATTGTGGGGAGCATGACGTATTTCAGTGGGTCGAGGAGGCCTTGGGTAGTCTTAGGCAGGTGGCCTTCCCCACCCTGAAATACATTGTGTGCACTTAACAAGCCTTGCATTTGATTAGCGAATGCGTGGGCAAAAGGAAGGAGTGATCCCATTCAAGGTACGAGATTCACTTCCACAAATCCTCTGGTTATGAATGGAATGGGCAGGCTCCATTACATTCTTAACTCGAGGACTACCTGTATTGTAGTCTAATTTATTTAAAATAGAAAAATAACAAGAGTTTGAAGGGACCTTGTAGGTCATCTAGTTCAACCCCCTGCTCAAGCAGGAGACTCTATTCCTTCAGAACTCTGGGATGTGACTTCCGGGTGGCTCCGCAGGACTTCGCTGACGTCCCTCCTTGGGTGTCCGATCCCCGGTCTTGTAAAAGCCCCAGAACAGCCGAAAAACAGCTGCCTGGGACTTGAAAACCCTCTCCCCAGGCAAAGGGGAGAGAGAAGAGCCGGCAGGCGGAGGTAGAGCCCCCCAAGTGCCTTAGGAGAAGTCCTGGGGCGCGAAGGGCGAGGGCTCCCTAGAAGCCTGCCAATCTGCTCCGGACCTGGGAAGACTCTGCTAATTAGCGGGCTAGAAGCCGCGACCATTTCTGCTGACAACAAATGAGGGATTTTTAACATCTTTAATTGCTGCAGGCAGAACAAGCCAGGAGAAGTCAGACTGCAAGTATCCACACTTAACTCCAAAGCTTATTGCCTCCTTCGGAAGTAACAAGTTAGCAATTTGCATTAAAATGGCGATTGAAACCTGAAAGGGAGGGGCGGAGAAAGGGAAAGTTACAGAAAGTTTCGTTTCCCTGGCAGCCTCTTGCCTGGAAAGAATTGCTGTGCTGAGAGAAGGAGGATTTTAAACGTTAATTTACGATTGGGAAAATTCTTGGACTTTGATGAACTTTTCTTTTTGGCTTCTGAATAAAATATAATGATTAATTTAAACTGAAAATGGCCTCAAAATCTGTAAAGACTGTTCCTATTAAAGGAACTGGGAGTGCTGGAAGCTCCCCAGCTCATACTCCTAGATTGCAAGCCTCTGCCCCTCTAACAGACCCACAGACTTTAACGTTTGAGATGATACAAGAAGCCCTACAAGCTACACAAAATAAAATTGCTACTGTGATTAATGAAAAAATTAATGAAACCAATGAAAAAATTAATGAAACTAATCAAAAAATACAGGCTGTTTCAGATGAGATTTTAATTTGGAACCAGCAGATTAGAGATGATATTTTATTGGCATTTAAATGTTTGGCAGGTGACATTGAAATGGTGGATGATAAAGTTGAAGAAATTAAGCAATCTACAGAAATTTTGGACAAAAAATTAGGAGAGACTCACAGCAAACTTGAGAGAGCTGAAGATGATGTAATAATGTTACAATACCAAGATATGGAATTTGCTTTAAGATTTAGAGGGGTGAAGGTGAATAAACAAGAGAACTTGAAAGAAATGATGTCAGAGGCATTGGCACAGTTGCTGAGGGAGACGAAAACTGAGCTGGGCTGGCAGATTGACAAGGAATATCGTGTCAATTCTTGGGTGGCTAGACAGAAACACTTACCAAGAGACATTGTAATATATTTTACTACAAGGAGAGTACGCAATGAAATTTTACAGGCTACTTTTAAAAACAAGCTTCAGGTTGAAGGCCAGGAGGTGATGACAATGAAAAAAATCCCCCCCAAGATGCTGAGAGCGAGAAGGGAGTATGCTTTTCTGGTGGATGAGCTGAAAAAACGTCAATTACAGTACAGATGGGAGGTCCCAGCCGGTTTAGTGGTGACGTATTTTGGAGAGAGATATCGGCTTAATACAATATGGAAAGCAAGAGATTTTTATATCAATGTATTAAAGGCAGGGACACCCAAATCACCAGAAGGAAAAAGAAAGAAGGAAGTACTGGAAGGAGAGAGAGAAGAGCTACTGACAGTGGTTCAGGGGGGAGTTTTGACTGGCCAAGAAGAACCACTACAAATTCAGATGGCTGTTCAAGATGTGGAGTTAATTGATATTTTTGAAGAACCGAAGGATCAAAGACAGACCAGAGCAGCAACAGCTAAGCGTAAGGAAGAATTAAGACAGCAACAACAACAACAACAACTGCAGATAGCAACCCAAGAAACTACCAGAACAGAAGCTGTGGGGGGAGCAAGACCTAAAGGTCAAATGAGGCAAGACCATCAAAAATTGCTCCAGACACTTCAGAGGCCCAGAGATGGGAACTAGATTTTTGACTTGGAATGTCAACGGTTTGAATTCTCCACAGAAGAGAAGGAAAATATTTCACTATCTTAATTTAAGAATGATGTAATTTGTTTACAAGAGACTCATATTAGGATACAAGATCAAAACTATTTGACAAATGCAAGATTAGGTATACACTATGTTGCAGCAGCATCAGAGAAGAAAAATTGTATAGTTATATATGTGAAAAGAGACTTAATTGAAAAATTAGTTGAAGCGGATGATCAAGGAAGATTTTTAGTGATTGAACTTTTAATAGAAGGAGAAAAAACGCTTGTAATTGGAGTATATGCCCCGAACCAACAACAAGAAAAATTTTATAATTTACTACACTCAAAGTTGACACAATGGAGATATAAAACTTGTATCCTATTGGGAGATTGGAATGGTGTTTTGGACGTAAAAAAAGATAAGAAGGGATCTAAACGAAATGTTTTAACAAGAGCAAAATTGCCCATATGGTTCTGGGAGATGATGGACGACTGGGAGTTGAGGGACATTTGGCGCGAAAGAAACCCAGAAGAAAAAGATTTTACTTTTTTTTCAGATAGACATCAATCTTTTTCAAGGATTGATTTTATATTAATTACTAATGATTTATTATCTAGGGTGAAGAACACGAAGATCTATTCAAGAACATTGACAGACCATAGTCCAGTCTGGATGGAATTGGAGTATGGGAAAGGGCCTAGGAGGTCCTGGAGGTTAAATGATAATCTGTTTAAATACGAAGAAAATGTAAAAGTGTGTAAAAAATTTATGAAAGAGTTTTTTGTTATGAATATGCAAAAGGGTACATCTATGGGAATGGTATGGGACGCAAGTAAAGCCTACATGCGAGGAATTTTGATATATTTGAATAATAAACATAGAAAGAAACGGGGCAAAAAGAAAAGAATTAGAAGAGGAGATTAATAAACAGGAACGGGCTTTAATAGCCAACCCAACAGATAAGAAAATTAAAGAGGCAATTAATTTAATGAAGGGTCAGTTTAATATGTTAATAGCAGATCAAGTGGCAACCAACTTACAATATGCAAAACATAATACTTTTTGTAATGCCAATAAACCAGGTAGGTGGTTGGCATATTTGTTAAGGAAAAAGCAGAAAGCAAGGACAATAGAGAAAATAAAATACAAGGGTAAGGAGGTTTATGAGCAAGAATTGATTAAAAAAGCCTTTTTAGAGTTTTATTCAAGGCTGTATACTGGTGATAAAATTCAAGATATAGTTATAGATAGATATCTGCAGAAAGAGAATATTTATATAACTTCAAAAGAGCAGAGGGATAGCTTAAATCAATTGATAACTTCCGAGGAAATTATGTTTGCAATTAAGCAGTTGAAAGTGGGTAAAGCTCCTGGAACGGATGGTTTGACAGCTATTTATTATAAAAGTTTACAGGAGGAAATGGTGGAACCACTGAAGGAATTATTCAATAATATACAACAGGGAGGAGAGGTACCTCCAACTTGGAAGACAGCATTTATATCGCTGATCCCAAAAGATGGGCAAGACTATACAGACCCTAAAAACTATAGGCCGATTTCACTTTTAAATACAGAATATAAGATTTTTGCTAAAATTTTAGCAAACAGATTAATGACAGTTATGCAGCAAATGATTCATCATGTTCAAACTGGTTTTATAAATGGAAGACAAATGAAAAGTAATGTAAGGCAAATTGTTAACTTATTAGAGTATTTGGGAAGGAACAACCAGGTCCCCGCAGTGCTAGTTTTTCTGGATGCTGAAAAAGCTTTTGACAGATTGAACTGGCAATTCTTATTAAAACTAATAGAAAGGATGCAATTTGGAGAACATTTTATACAATCTATTAAGGCAATATATCAAAAACAAACAGCACAAATAATAATCAATGGTGGTTTAACAGATAATTTTAATATAGAAAAAGGAACAAGGCAAGGCTGTCCCTTGTCTCCGTTATTGTTTATTTTGACGCTGGAAATTTTATTAAATAAAATACGTGGGACTGATATAATAAAGGGAATCAGAATTAGATGGCATGAATATAAGTTACGAGCATTTGCGGATGACCTGGTGGTTACCTTAGCCCAACCGGTACAATCGATTACAGCCTTGATGGATATAATCTGCTCATATGGACAAGTATCTGGTTTTAAAATAAATACAGCTAAAACAAAGATAATAGCTAAAAACATGGACAGAAGCCAGAAAGAAGAGATAGAAAGGCTAACAGGATTTGAAATAGTTAAGAAGGTTAAATATTTAGGGGTTTATATTATGACTGCAAATATGAAATTATATCAACATAATTATGAACCGTTATGGAAAAAAATACAGAAAGAGATGGAAAATTGGAAGAAATTGCAACTGTCTTTGCTGGGTAGGATAGCCGCTGTAAAAATGAATATTTTACCAAGATTTTTATTTCTTTTTCAAATGATACCTATACTTAAAAAAGATGAAAACTTGAAGGAATGGCAGAAGGGCATAAACAAGTTTGTGTGGGCAGGGAAGAAACCACGAGTTAATCAAAAGATAATGCAAGACACCCGAGAAAGAGGTGGTCTTAAAATGCCCAATTTAAGACTGTATTATGAAGCTGCTACCCTCTCAGCAATTACAGATTGGATAAATTTAACGGAGGAAGAGATACTGAATATTGAAGGATATGGTCTGGTCTACGGCTGGCATGCTTACCTATTGTATGACAAGAAAGTAGATAAGACTTTTAAAAGTCATATATTAAGAAATGCTCTACTGCATGTCTGGAAAAAGTATAAATATAAACTAAAGGATAAGTTACCAATATGGACAGTACCCAGACACGCGATAGAGAATATAAATTTGGAGCAAAAGCAAGATAAGTTTACATATAATGAACTCCTTTATAAGGAAGGAGTTAGATTACAATTAAAATCTATGGAGCAATTAAAAGAAGGAATTATTAAGACTTGGTTTCAATATGGTCAGCTGCAGGCCATATGGAGAGAGGATCAAAAAACTGGTATTATGCAGCAGGATGAGAATTTGATAAAGCAAATAAGAGATAAAGGTCAAATGCATATTAAAAGGTTGTATAATGTATTAGTGGAAATAGATTCGGAAACAGAGCTAGTCAAGGATTGTATGATAAAATGGGCACAAAACATAGGTGAACCAATAATGTTGGATACATGGGAAAAGATATGGGTTAGAAATGTAAGATTCACACAAGCTCAAAATTTAAGAGAGAACTTTTACAAAATGTTTTATAGATGGCATTTAGACCCAAAAAACTAGCTTGCATGTATCCAAATTTACAACCCAAGTGTTGGCGATGTGAGTGTGAAGATGCTACATATTTTCATATATGGTGGACATGTAAAAAAATTAAGGCTTTTTGGATTAAAATATGGTGGATTATTCAAAATATTTTAAGGAAAAAAATTAAATTTACACCACAGGTTTTTTTGTTGGGAATAGTTACGGATTGTACTGTAATAGAGACTAAGTTGGTTTTGAATTTAATAACAGCAGCCAGGTTACTGGTGGCACAGTACTGGAAGAAGGAAGATCCACCTACCATTGAGGAATGGACATTAAAAGTTGTGCATCTGGCTGAGATGGCAAAAATTTCATCATACCTTAAAGATCATTCAAATGAAAGATACATATCAGAATGGAGAAGATGGATTGACTATATGCAAAAAAAGTATCCGAACAAGAAGATTCATATAGCTTATGAATGAAATATTTTTAAGTAGTTTATGTTTATAGTTTTTGATAATCAATTAATGTTGATTATAAAGTATTTGTGACAATAATGGCCGAAAGAGCCAAAAAAAATTAAATGAAATTATTTATTCGGATCAGAATGGATTTTTGCCAAACAGACATATAAGAAACAATACATGGATTATTATGAACTCATTAGAATACTATGAGGCACATCTGGAAAAGCAGCTGGCATTAATGTTTGTAGACGCCCAAAAAGCATTTGATAATTTAAATTGGAACTTTCTTATTAATCAATTAAAAATTACCATATTTTTCGGAGTATAAGACACACCGGAGTATAAGACGCACCTCAGTTTTTGGGGAGGAAAATAAGAAAAAAGCTGATTGGCAGGTGGATCAGCCTCCTGGAATACCCCCAATCAGCTGTTCCCAGAGGTGGATTTTAGCAACATGTTCCTTGGTTGTGAGCCTTGCTTTTTTTTGCTTTTTTTTCTGCCTCTGAAACTTCTGAAACTCCATTTCAGAAAAAAAAAATCTGCCTCTGAAACAGCTTCAGAAAAAAAGCCTCTGAAGCTCTGTTTGGGGGCTTCTTTTTTGAAGCTCTGTTTGGGGGCTTTTTTTCTGAAGCTCTGTTTGGGGGCTTCTTTTCTGAAGCTTCATTTCTGATGCTTTTTTCAGCCTCTGAAACCTCTGTTTGAGAAGCTGGGCGGGGCTACATTCAGAGTATAAGACGCACCCAGATTTTCACCCTCTTTTTGGGGGGAAAAAGGTGTGTCTTATACGCCGAAAAATACAGTATGAACTTTGGGGGAAAATTTACGGGTATGATTAGAGCAATTTATTTGAATCAATTGGCCAAAATAATAATAAATGGGGAAACAACAGAGGAGGTTAGTATAACTAAAGGGGTAAGACAGGGATGTCCCTTGTCCCCCCTTTTATTTATACTATCATTGGAAATACTACTGATACAAATTAGACAAAACCGAACAATAAAAGGATTGAAAATCAAACAGGAAGAATACAAACTCCAAGCTTTCGCGGATGATCTGGCTTTTATTATGGAAGATCCTTTGGAGACAGGAACCATCCTGGTGCATGAAATTGAAGAATTTGGTAAAGTAGCCGGGCTCAAAATAAATAAAAGACTAAAATACTGACCAAGAATCTTACAAAAAGGCAAAATGAGGAATTGGAAGAGACATTGGGGATTCAAATTGTTAAAAAAGTGATATATTTGGGAATATGGTTAACGGCAAAATGCTCTACAATAAAAAACAATTATGACAAATCGGTACAACAGATACAAAAAGATTTAGATAATTGGGCAAAACTACAAATATCTCTAATTGGTAGAATCGCCACAATAAAAATGAACGTATTACCCAAATTGTTATACCTCTTCCAAACAATACCAATAAGATTGGGGAAAACATTCTTTGAACAATTAAATAAAAAAATAGGTAAATTCATTTGGTTGGGAAAAAACGCCGGAATAAAGCTTAAGCTTTTACAGGACTCTAGAACAAAAGGAGGCTTTGGCCTCCCTGATTGGGAATTATACTATCAAGCAGCGGCAGTAACATGGCTTAAAGATTGGGATTAAACAACAAGAGGGTATTAACACTAGAGGGTCACAGTCTTCAATTAGGATGGCACGCATTCCTGTGGGAAGGAAAAAATAAAATACATACATACTTTCAGAGACATCTAGTGTGAAATGCTTTGATAAATATTTGGGACAAAATTAAGAAAAATCCCTATATGAAAGTTCCAATTTGGATATCAACAATGGAGGCAATAATTTATCCAAATGTATTAGACATAAACAAAGTGGTAAGGTATTCGGAATTATTAGATGAACAAGGGAATTTAAAATCGGAGCAAGAGTTAAAAAATCAAGGAATAAAAATTGACTGGTGGCCATACCTGCAAATTAGAACAAAATATAAAAAAGATCAAGAACAATATTTATGGGGAACAACTGGAACTTGACAAAATACTATTAGGAACAGGGGAGAAAATGATTACTAAAATATATAATTTTCTATTAAGATTTAAAATGGAAGAAGAAAATGTGAAAGAGACAATGATTAGTTGGGTGAGAAATTTTGGACATACTATTCAATTAGATCATTGGGATAAATTATGGGAGAGAAACTACAAACTAACGATGTCAGCTGCTTATAAGGAGAACCTTTATAAAATGTTCTACCAGTGGCATCTACCACCAGCCAGATTGGCCAAGATGTTCTTAAACAGATCGCCTGAGTACTGGAGGTGTGGCTACAAGCAGGAAACGTACTACCACATGTGCTGGACCTGCCCCAAGGTTAGAAAGCATTGGCGTAAAATAAGAAAGTGGCTGGAAGAGATAATTGAACAGAGGATAGAGTTAAAGCCGGAACTGTTTCTCCTGGGTATTTTTGATAGGAAAATGGGGAAAAATTTACAATACATAATGTTACATATATTAACCGCAAGTAGACTTGTTTTAGCACAAAATTGGAAATAAACAGATACTCTTCAAGACCAAATTATAATAAGGAAAAGCTATGAATGTGCAGAAATGGATTGTCTATGGAAATGAAGGAGAGGGAAGAAACCGAGTATTATTTAATTTGGAATAGATGGTATTCCTGGCTTTAGAGTAAACGTAAAACTTAAGGTATAAGTTGTAAAAGTATAATATATAGTATGTAAAATTTATAAGAAATATATGATATTGATTTGTGAGATGTTATTATAGTTTAAATAGGAATATAACATAGGATAGTGATATATAGAAATAGAATTTTTTGTTAATATGATTATTACAAAAGATATGGATACCGATATGGAAAAGCTGTTATAAGTGTAAATTTGTGTTTTGTGTTTTAAATGTTGGAAAATTTAATAAATACTACTTTATACTACTACTTTATAATACTACTACTTTAATAAATAATACTTACCTTTTGCCTACCATTACTGGATATTCAGCCCTCCCTGCTTTCCTCAGTTCACGACGTCGTCGTTCCCCCCCCCTGCCCGACTGTTGGTCTGTCACGCTGTTCCATTGCCGCTCACAGTCACCGGTTCACTGGTCCCAACAACAGCCACCAATTTCACAGTTGCTCTGCTGTCACTTTCCACGCTGCCCTCTGCACTGCTCTCAGGCTCTGGTATTGTCCCCTGCTGCTAGCTCGCCTCCCTGCTCCACTGCCACTGTTCTTTAC
This sequence comes from Pituophis catenifer annectens, assembly GCF_029215685.1. NCBI lineage: Eukaryota > Metazoa > Chordata > Lepidosauria > Squamata > Colubridae > Pituophis > Pituophis catenifer. The sequence continues at coordinate 71,867,078 of NW_027256885.1, read as the reverse complement.
TCCGCAGCCACGTTGCTCCTGTTTGCTGGTTTGCCACTTGCTGGTCTGTTGCACTGCTATACTGCTTCCACCAGCAAACAGGACCAACCACCAAGATGGTCTGCAGTAAGCTCATCTCTTCTCTCCGCAGCCGGCTCTTCTCCCTGCTCTGCTACATCACTGGCTCACCTCTTTGTTCTCCACTGGTCGTTGCTGTGCCCTCAGTCAGCTCACCTCTCCGCCTCACAGCTGATTCTTCTCTCTGCTCTGCAGCTGGCTCTACTCCCTCACCGGCTCGCCTCTTTGTTCTCCACCAGTTTGGTTCACCTCTCCGCTCAGTTTGCCTCTCCGCACCACCACCTCACCTCACTTCAATGGGCCTCTGGGTCTCTTGGATAGGCCTCTTGAGTAGGCACCTGCAGCTGGGCTTCTCTCAGCATGCAACCAAAAATTCGCCACACGCTGCTGCCCTATATCTTCCTATTTTCTCTAACCTTTCGTCTCCTTCTCCAGTCTTCCTTCTCTTTCTATGAGTGGTGAACAGAGTAGTGCGAGCCCCGCGGGCTGGAATTGGATGGTAAGTCCAACGGCGGGGGAGGGAAATCCACCGCAGACCTGCCACGCTTGGCTGAAGGGCTGCCTCAGGGGGGAACAGTGAGGCTCAGCCGCCTTTCAGGCCTGCCTCTCAGTTTCTGTGGGGCGTCCAGGCACCTGCTGCCCACTCGTCCTCCCCTCCACCTCGGGCCCCACATTCAGCCTGCAACCAGGGGATGTGCCACTTCCAGGCCAGGCCAGCCAGAGGGTGGCCGAGCGCCGGTGCACCTGGGTGGAGGAGCTGCTCTGGGATGACCAATGGGCCAGTTCTCTGACTACAGTTCTGGAATATGGGACTGGCCGGGCTGGAAATATCTGCCTTAGAGGGCAGTACAAGAAGTGATGCAACGTACAAGGAGTAGCGCAGCCCTTGTCTACCGGAATGAGGTAATGGTGCTGTTGTGGCAATGGGGGGGGGGGCTGCAGGTGGACCAAAGCGGCAGTGGCAATGGCCGGAGCCTTAGTGCGTGGGAGCAAAGTGCCCCTGTACTTGCCTTTGCCCGGCAACAGCATTCCGCCTTCATTGCAGTATATTTGCATCAGCTGGTGGTGCCAAGGCAGCCCCCACTTCCCGCCGCTTCAGGCTCGGAGCTGTTAGCTGAGCATCCAATCCAGGAGCGCCGCTCAGCCCCTCCCTGAAAGCCGGAGAGCCCCTCTCCCACAGCAGCCACGCCCACTGCAAGAAGTGACCAGGAGCAGTGGTCCTCCTTTCTTCCGCCACTCAGCAGCCCCGGAGCATGCAATCTGTCAGCCCGTGCCCCCCCAGAGAGATGTTCAGGTGGGTCTGCGGCAGCAGGCGGGGGCAAAGTAGGTCACCTTGCACCCATCCTTGGCATCCTCCCACCCGGCCGCCCCTTTCAAAAGAGTCACCTGGCGCTTCCCTCGGGCACCCAGGGCCAATGAGTGGCTCTTCCAAGAATCGGGGGAGGGGAGGGAGGCACGCCGGCGGAGGAGACGGGCTTCGGTTACTCATTCTTCTGCGACCCTGAGCGACTGGCCCCAGCTGTTGCTCTCAGCTGCTCTGTCTGCCGGGGGAACTGAAGCAGCGAGGTGCTGCCTTCTGCTGGCCCTGCCTCCCCAGGAGGAGCTCCAGGCATAAGGGCTTGCTTTGGCCCTGGGCTGGAGCGGCGAGGAGGTAATGGTGATGGCATGAAGCGAAGTCGCGCGACCGGAGGCCTGGCTGCCACGGCCTGCAAAAAAATCGCCATCTTCAGCGCCACTGGCCTGACGGGCCTGGCCACCCTGGCACAAGTCCTGGAGGTGGGTGAGGCAGGGCAGGGGGCATCAGCCTGGGGCCAGAAGAAGTGGGGGACCTACAAAGGGCCACGCCATCCCTCCGGATGCAAAAGGACACGCTCAGGACGCGGCTGCTTCCCCGGAGAAGCAGCGCAGCAGCTGACAATTGGGGGGAGTACCGAAGGATCACCTCCTTGCACTGTGGCTGCTCCAATGAATATGAGAAGCCCAGCCAATGTTTTGAGCGTGGTTAACATCTCCAGCCCAATGAGCTTAGGCCATCCTGTTACCATAACCAGCCTTTTGTCCATGACTTCTCCATTAACACTTACCACACCTGTCAATTTACCAACTCCAGTTACTGCTCAAGTGAACATCGCACATCCAGTCACTATCACCTCACCAATGAATCTCCCAACAGCAATGACATTAGCTGGCCCTTTAAATATACCCTTTAAATATACATGAGACCTGTGGAAAGCATGCCTTTCCTTCCCCAGGCATTGCCAACCTCTCCACCCCCCCGTTAAAAAAAAAAAACCTAGAGCAAAAACTTCATGCAGTAATAAAAAGAATAGAAAAGGTGGCTGCTGTGTATTGTTTAATGGACTGCTAAATCCAGTCACCCAGTCACATGACCACCTAGCCATGCACACCGAGGCGGTTATTAGGCAAATCAAACTATAGTCCGGTCCCCCAACAGTCTGAGGGACCGTGAATTGGCCCCCTGTTTAAAAAGTTTGAGGACCCCTGGTATAAAATGTCCTCGTATCACAGCTTTACAAGCATCCCAAACATTTCAAATTGGTTCCCTTACCTCAACTATTATTACAATAGTCTTGAAGTACCTGTTTACATTCTTTAGCAATCTGTGGCCTCTGCAAAACAGACTCATTTAGTCTCTATTTTAAAGATTGAAAACCAAATTTAAGATATAAGGATACTGGATTATGGTCAGAAAAAAGTTTTTGGAAGAATAATTGCTTTGTGAAGTAGATTTTTTTGTAATCCAAATTATATCAATTCTAGAAAAGGATTTGTGTCTCTCTGAAAAGAAGGTAAAGTCTTTTGTTAGTCCATTTTTACACCTCCAAACATTGATAAAATCTAAAGTATCAGTCAGTTAAAAAAAAGTTTGGTGCGGCTTCCAGTGGTGATGTCGCGCCGGCACAGAGCAAACAAACGGGGCTCCGTTTAGTTTGCCCGAATTTTCATGTTTTTGAGACCCTCAGGGCAAAGTTGGATCTCAGAGGGAGCAACGGTGTAGAGGGGAATCCTCGGGATTGGCGGAGAGAGGGGCTATCTCCCGCTATAACAAGAGGACGCCCTCAGATCAGACACAAAAGAAATCGGCCTTCATGGCAGATCCAGAGGTGTGACGACCTGACTGTTCGAATGGAGTAGGAAGAGAAAAGAGGTAAAACAGCGTGAAGGAGATTGATACTTGAAAGACTCTCAGTGACTTTGAGCAATATGGATTATATTAGCAGATGAGTGAGTCTCCTAGATGGTGGAAAAGCATCAATTTAGTGGTGGGAGCGGAGACAAGACAGTGAACAACATTGAAACGGACAGATTGTGTGGAAGGTGTGTACGAAAAGATTCGAAAGGGCACCTTTTGAAGAGTTTAATGATTGATGATAAATTTGGACCAGAATTGTGAAAAAGTATGTTGTTTGGAAAGAGAACTCTGGCTGGAGAACTAACAGTGACTGGGTGAAATAGAAGGGAGACATCTTGGAATTAAAGAGAGAGCTACTTAAAGAGACAGTAATATTTGAAAAATGGAAAACTGGTGTTAATAGTGGTGGACCTTTACTGTTGTGACTGTATATACCAGGAATTTCAGAAGAGACTTTTACATAAACAAGATATAAATCGAAAATGGACTATCTTTATTAACAGCAAACCTAGAAACAAACATAAGTGAATAGTGGACATATATATCTCATATTTATATTTATACTTATACTTGTATTTATATCTATATATTATCTGATACATATTTTAGATTTTTTTTACATGATTCTACTTTTATATTTATGTATATATAATAGTATATAAAGGATTAGATGAGGAACTTGATATATTTATATTTATATATAGGCAATATAAAGAATCAACTTAAGAAAATTCTAAATATATATTTGTTAAACATTTATAACTGAATTGTAATTAACTGATCTAACTGTGCAGAAATATATGAATTTAACTATTAAGTATTAATTATTAATTATTAATTAAATAATTGTTTAGTTATTAATAATCTAATTGTAGAACTATAGATATATCTTAGATATATTTAAATTTCTGACTTTTTATGGTACTTAAAAACTTATAATTCATAATATTTATAGTAAATGTTTGTAGGGTATTTTAAAAATTATATTTCTATTTATCACAATTTCTACTTATATATTTAGGCTGGTATATTTTTATTATTACAATTGACAGCAAAGGGTAATTTACTTATAACAAGAAGTTAGATTTGTGACAGAGATAAAAAGAGTGGAAAGAAGCTAAATAAGGCTAGTTAATATATGGTGTTGTGGAAACACTTTTTTAAAACTCTAAAAATGACGAGTATGACAACGACGGTCACAAAAATAGGGAAAAAACCAACTTCGGCGATAGCCTCCCCATCGGGACAGCGCTCAGTGGAAAGTATGTTGGGCGGTGAGAAATCAGGCTCCACATTGAACCTACAGAGTGTTCAGTCAACACTGATGATGATTCAAGAAACAATGATGAAGATGCAAGAAACAATAATGAAAAATCATGAAGAAATAAAGAGCGAGATGGGTGAAGTGAAAGGAGACATCCACAAATTAGATGATAAAATTGGTACAATACAGAAGACGATAGCCAGAAATGAACAGAAAATAAAGATAGTGGAAGCTAGAACAGAACAAATGGAGAAGAAATTAGAAGAAATGGAAGGCAAATTGATGGCAGTAAATAGAAATCTGGAGGAGACAATAGTACCGTTGGAAATGGAGAAATCAGCATTTTTTAAAGTTTTCAAAATGTAGTAGAAAGCAAGGAGGAAGATCTCCCAAAACGTATGGCAGAACTACTAGCGGATCCCCTGCAGAAAAGCAAACAGGAGATTCAAAACGATATAGATGAGGCATATAGGTGTTGTGACCTAGGCTTACTGAGTAATTACAATACACAAATTAGTCCCAAACAAACCTATTTTATTGTAACAGCTGAGAATTACGTTCATTCCCAGCTGAGTCCCAATTAGTTGCAAAACAAGTCCTTCAGAAGAAGTCCTTTGGGATAATCACCAACCTTTATCTTCTTTGACACCCTGCCAAAGGCCTTACTTGGCAAAGCCCCACGAAGTTCAGAAACAAACAAGAGATGCCAACTGGAAACAGAGTTAGCAATGTTGCTTTCCTGCAAAAAGGCCCAAGTGCCTTTGTTTCTCTTTTAAGCCTTATGGGAGGGGCCAATCATCTCCTGGCCTTACTCCCAAGTCATCCCTTTTGCTTTAGCTGCTCTTGCCTTCTGGCAGCTCTGCGCATGCATGCACTAGGATCAGGCTCCTCCTGTTCCTCTGCCTCTCTGCTGTCCAACTCTGGGGGCTCCTTAGTCTGTGCATCACTCCCAGATGGCCCTGGCCTCATCTCTGCCTCCAACACAGAGCCCTCGTCTGGGCCCTCCCCAGACTCCAGGACTGGCCCATGTTTCTCCCCAGCCTCCTCACTGTCCAACTCCACTGCCAGCTCTGCAGGCTGCTGGTGGACCACAACAATAGGATCCATACTAATTATGCACACCACCATAAATTACCCAGGGAAGTCCATGTGCGGTTTACAAGAAAAACAATTAGAGATGACGTTTACAGCAAGACAAGAGACGATCCATTGATTTATAAGGGGAAAGAACTTCTAACTCTGAAACAAGTACCAAGAAGAGTAAGGGAACAAAGAAGGAATTATCATTTTCTATCCTCGCAATTAGTCAAATATAAAGTGCTGTTCAGATGGCTCATCCCTGAAGGAATGTTGATTACGTGGCAAGAAAAGAAATTCCGAATAGATACCTTGGACAAGGCACAAGAATTTTACGACCACTATATAGTCAGAGATGAAGAACAAGACAGTAGAGACAGTAGAGTGGAGTTAGAAAACAAAACTCAAGATGATCAGACATCAGAAGAAAAAATACTTGAACAAGACATGGAAAGAATGGAAATGGAATGCCATGAAAGGGAAGGAGCCAGGACAAGAGCACAAACGGAGACAAGAGCAAAGAAAGGACCAAAACATACAGACAAATAATAAAATGGAAGAAGAAATTAAGATCCTATCACTTAACATCAATGGTATGAATTCCCCAGCCAAACGGAAACAAACACTGATAAAACTCCAAAGACAAAACATGGATATTATTTGCTTGCAGGAGGTTCATATTAAGAAAAAAAATGGCAGTATCCTAGAATTCCCTAAATTAGGAAAACTTCATCTGGCGTTGGCAGCAAAAAAGGAAAGAGGTATAGCAGTATACATAAAAGAATGGTTAAACCAGAGACAAATATACGAAGATGAAGAAGGAAGAATTCTGGTAATAGAAATAACAACAAACCAAAAGTGAATGCTCCTAACAGTAATATATGCTCCAAACACTAACCAGAAGAAATTTTTTATCACAAATTGCATCAGAAAATAATAGAGTTAGAATGGGATAATAATTTGCGATTTCAATGCAGTGGTGGACAATAAGAGAGACTACATGAGCAAAAAAACAAACAAGAAGAAAACAAGACTACCAAATACTTTCTCCAAAATGATAAAAGAGCTAAACCTACGAGACGCGTGGAGAGAAGTAAATCCAAAGAAGAAACAATATACCTTTTTCTCTAATCCTCACAACTCTTGGTCGAGAATTGATATGGCGTGGATGAACCCGAAATTGATTAGTGACATTGAAGACATAGAGATACTGCCAAACACATGGGCTGATCACAATCCATTAACAGTAAAATGGAAGGGACAAAGGAAAAAAGCAGATGGACATTAAATCAGAGGATTCTAAAAGAAAAATCATATGTGCAAATGATGGAAAAAGAACTTGGATTTTTTTTTACAGAAAATCAGAAAGAACAAACATTACAAAATCTATGGGATACAACTAAAGCGTATATTCAGGGTTTAACAATAGCCTATTTGGCAAGGAGAAATAAGGAGAAGAAAAAACAATAAAAGATACTTCAGGAAAAATTTCAAGAATTGGAAGGTGCATTGCAAAAAGAACCACAGAATAATAAAATTAAAGAAGAAAGAGACTTAGTAAAACATAAAATCAATTTAACACTACAAGAAGAAATGGCACGAAATCTTAAAATAATGAAACAAAACTTTTTTGAAAACGCAAATAAACCAGGGAGATGGCTGTCAATTAAACTGAAGAAAGAGAGAACGAAAAAATTAATACAACAATTACAAGATGAGAATGGGAACCTGCATTATGGATCAGAGGGGAAAAAAAGTATTATTCAAAATTTCTTTAAAAAATTATATAGCCAAGAGTATATCCCAGAAGAAAGTATTAAGCAATATTTAGAAAAGAGGGACCTGCCGAAAATACCAGAGGAAACTAGGAAAATGTTAAACAATAAAATAACCCTAACGGAGATGAAGGAGGCAATCAAGAAACAAAAAAATAACAAAACACCAGGACCAGATGGGATCCCGGCGGAGTTATACAAAAAATTTCAAGAGCCACTGGAGGGAATAATGCTGGAACTGTACAATGAAGTCTTAGAGCGAGTCAGACTACCAAATTCATGGATTGAGGCATTTATAGTGTTAATACCCAAAGAAGATACCGATAATAAACAGATTAAAAATTACAGACCAATTTCATTGTTAAATGCCGACTATAAAATTTTTGTAATGATTATAGCAGATTTTTAAAAAATATTGAACAAAATTATTCACCCTGACCAAAACAGGTTTCTCCCAAAAAGACAATTAAGAAACAACACAAGAATGATTATGAACGTATTAGAATATTATGAAGCCCATCCCGAGAAACAGATAGCGTTGATATTTGTAGATGCACAAAAAGCTTTCAACAATTTAAATTGGCAGTTTCTCATTTCCCAATTAATTAGTATGAAAATTGGAGAAAAATTCATAGGGATTACTAAGGCGATATACTCCAATCAAATCGCCAAAATAATAGTAAGTGGAGAATTAACAGAGAAAGTCAATATAAATAAAGGGGTCAGACAAGGATGTCCACTATCCCCTCTTCTATTCTTCTCTGCTGCTAATACAGATTAGACAGATTTAATTGTCTCCATGCGTCACTTAAATTTAACTCTTTTGCCATTTTGAAAAATGCATTTGGTAATTTTCGTCTTCTATTTTTATTTTCTTTCACTGTCTTATAATCCAATTTATTGTTTACCACTCCCTTGAAGTCCCCTATTATACAAATATTTTCACCATTTAATTCTGTTATTTTCCTGTGTAATTTATTACAGATTTTTCTTGTTTTATGCTTGGTGCGTAAATTGTTACTAACATAATTTTCCTATAATTTGTACTTATTTCCATTATTAAAATTCTTCCATCTTTATCATTAAATATTTCCCTAGGATTTAACCAATCTTTTATATATACAGCGATCCCTCTTTTTTTATTTTGTGCCAACGCTGAGAATACTTCCCCTAATTTAGGACATTTTATGAGATCGCTATGCTTTTCTTTAATATGTACCTCCTGGAGGCAGATGATATCCATTTTTTCTTTTTGTAATCTTGATAGTATTTGTTTACATTTAGTGGCTGAGTTGATGCCCTTTATATTTAATGACAGCATCTTTATTTCATTTTCCATCTTATTACTTATCTGTTGATCTCGGTCCTCTCCTTGCTCTGTTCTCAGTCTGCTCTAGTTCTGGCTCCTTCTCTCACCTGACTCTCTACTTCCTTATGATCTCTTGTGTCTTATTCTACAATTTTTTCCTCCGAAATCTGATCTTCTTGACTTTTACTTTCTCCTTCCTCCCTGCTGTCTTGTTTGTCTTTGTCACAAGTAAATGCCTTATTCTCTAATAGGGGAATTGTATATACACGGGGTATCAGGGGTTAACTTATTCTTCCTCCCTTAATATATTCATATGTAACCACTCCCATCCTTTACTCCGCCTTGTTAATATAAAAGGAGATGTATGCACCTCCTCCTCGCTTCTATCTACAATCATTCAGAGAATATAGAATGCCTACTGTAAATAAATAGTGTTATGTTTGAATACTTCATTCTTGAATCATTTATTGAGTCTGATCCTTAAAATTATGCAACAGTCTTCCCCGCTTATGTAGTGATCATAGAACTCCTGAGCCTTTTCTAATGTATCAATCCGGAATTTCTTCTCCTGCCAGGTTATCAACATCCCCTCCGGGATGAGCCATCAGAACATCACTCTGTATTTTAATAACTGTGTAGAGAGAAAATGATAACTTCGTCTTTGCTCTCTTACTCTTTTCGGAATCTGTTTCAGTACTGTGATCTCCTTTCCATTGTGCATCAGTGGATCTTCTCGTGTTTTGCAGTCCCACAAATAACATGGCCCTGTACTGTGTAGAGCTTCAAAAGTGATAACCAACCCATTGAATTGCACCTGGAAAGTGACTGAAAGCTCATGCAGCACTGCTATAAATTGAGTGAACTGTGGGGCACCCAAACTGCACATGCTGCTGCATTCTGGACCAGCTGCAGCTTCCAAATGGTCATATTTCATATTTGAAGTGTTTTATACTTTTTTAAATAATGTGATTTCTTTAGTTCTGTCTTGATATGTTCCATAAACCTAGTCATTTTTAGTAACATATGGAGTATTTACAGACATTACATATTATATATACTACTCCTTACTTATTATACATACTATTATATCGTACTATTATATCGATTTACATACATTGTATATTTAATACCATTTTACTAATACGTCCTAATTTCTAGATCATCTCTATTACAGGTGAAACTCGAAAAATTAGAATATCGTGCAAAAGTTCATTTATTTCAGTAATGCAACTTAAAAGGTGAAACTAATATATGAGATAGACTCATTACATGCAAAGCGAGATAGTTCAAGCCTTGATTTGTCATACTTTTGATGATTATGGCTTACAGCTCATGAAAACCCCAAATTCACAATCTCAGAAAATTAGAATATTGTGAAAAAGTTCCATATTCTAGGCTCAAAGTGTCCCACTCTAATCAGCTAATTAAGCCATAACACCTGCAAAGGGTTCCTGAGCCTTTAAATGGTCTCTCAGTCTGGTTCAGTAGGAATCACAATCATGGGAAAGACTGCTGACCTGACAGTTGTGCAGAAAACCATCATTGACACCCTCCATAAGGAGGGAAAGCCTCAAAAGGTAATTGCAAAAGAAGTTGGATGTTCCCAAAGTGCTGTATCAAAGCACATTAATAGAAAGTTATGTGGAAGGGAAAAATGTGGAAGAAAAAGGTGCACAAGCAGCAGGGATGACTGCAGCCTGGAGAGGATTGTCAGGAAAAGGCCATTCAAAAGTGTTGGGGACTTTCACAAGGAGTGGACTGAGGCTGGAGTCAGTGCATCAAGAGCCACCACACACAGACGGATCCTGGACATGGGCTTCAAATGCCGTATTCCTCTTGTCAAGCCACTCCTGAACAACAATGTCAGAAGCGTCTTACCTGGGCTAAAGAAAAAAAGAACTGGTCTGTTGCTCAGTGGTCCAAAGTCCTCTTTTCTGATGAGAGCAACTTTTGCATCCCATTTGGAAACCAAGGACCCAGAGTCTGGAGGAAGAATGGAGAGGCACACACTGCAAGATGCTTGAAGTCCAGTGTGAAGTTTCCACAGTCTGTGTTGATTTGGGGAGCCATGTCATCTGCTGGTGTTGGTCCACTGTGCTTCATTAAGTCCAGGGTCAATGCAGCCGTCTACCAGGAGATTTTGGAGCACTCCATGCTTCCTTCCGCAGATGAGCTTAATGGGGATGCTGACTTCATTTTCCAGCAGGACTTGGCACCTGCCCACACTGCCAAAAGTACCAAAACCTGGTTCAATGACCATGGGATTACTGTGCTTGATTGGCCAGCAAACTCGCCTGACCTGAACCCCATAGAGAATCTATGGGGCATTGCCAAGAGAAAGTTGAGAGACATGAGACCGAACAATGCAGAAGAGCTGAAGGCCGCTATTGAAGTATCCTGGTCTTCCATAACACCTCAGCAGTGCCACAGGCTGATAGCATCCATGCCACGCTGCATTGAGGCAGTAATTGATGCAAAAGGGGCCCAAACCAAGTACTGAGTACATATGCATGCTTATACTTTTCAGAGGTCCGATATTGTTCTATGTACAATCCTTGTTTTATCGATTTCATGTAATATTCTAATTTTCTGAGATTGTGAATTTGGGGTTTTCATGAGCTGTAAGCCATAATCATCAAAAGTATGACAAATCAAGGCTTGAACTATCTCGCTTTGCATGTAATGAGTCTATCTCATATATTAGTTTCACCTTTTAAGTTGCATTATTGAAATAAATGAGTTTTTGCACGATATTCTAATTTTTCGAGTTTCACCTGTATATATTTTCTTACTTATTATTCCTGTCCTCTAACCCAGTGGTGGGTTGCTCCCGGTTTGCACCGGTTCTCAAGAACCAGTAGTAAAAAAATTTAATTGTTCAGAGAACTGGTAATAAGATTGGCTGGCCATGCCCCTGAACTGGTTCCCGGCCCGGTCGCCATTCGCTTACCCTGCCCACTCCCAATCCATGCTGCCTCCTGAGTCCCAGCTGATGGCTAGAAGGAAAAAAAAAACTGTTTAAACTCTTGCCGTGGGGCTTCAAAGGGCCGCCCTACAGCTGATCAGTGTTAAAAGAAAACAAATGAGTAGACCGGTGCCTGCAAAAATAGAAAAAACAACCCCTTTCACCTTCAGCATAGGTTAATTAGCACAAGTTGATTAGATCAGCCTCCCGACTCTCAGCTGATTTGCTCTCAGCTGTTTTGCGCAGGGCTCTGTTGCAAAGAGCCTTGCGCAGGGCTCTAGCTGCAAAGAGTGCTGGAGCAGATTTTTTTTCCCCTAGCTATGCTGAAAAAATGAAACTGAAAGTAAATCAGGTTCTTTGCTGCAACGTGACAAAATGAGGCAGAAAGAGATTTCTTTTTCTTTTTCCTCACCAAAAAAGGTAGGTGCAAACAATGAGAAATTTAGGGCAAAAGAGGAGAGTTCAAGATTTTAAAACACAAAAGAAAAAAAGCTCTATTTAACTAGGGAATTGTAATAATTGAGATACTATTAATTGTATATTGTGTTGAAAGCAGAAATGGTTAAGTTGTGGTTTGGAGGAATATATGGGGGAAATTATTTGGTTTATTATTATTGGTAAATATAATTAATTGATTTGTAAGAAATTGGATTGCATGGAAATAATTGGAATATTCATGTTCATGTTGTTTAATATACAAAAAAGGTAGTTATATAACTAATTGATTTATATTAAAATGTTGAATTTGTATTAAACAACTGTAATATTACATAATTACATAATTAACCAATGTGATGATGGATATAAAAATAGATGACAATGGGAAGGGGTATAATATAGAATAGAAGGGAAAAATTGAATTTGATTAAGATTAGAGATGAGGATGAAGGGTAATATTGGTTTTTTAAAAAAATAGATGAGGAATAAGTATGGCAAAAAGGAAATATAGAAATTGTAAATTTAGTTGAAATGACTAAACACTGTTTAAATTTGTGAACCGGCCAAATACTCTGTTCAAAGAAAATACATTGTATGTTTGTATGTTTGTTTCTAATTATTGCTATTTATTCATATTTGTTCTCTTTTATTCTTTAAAGTTTAACAATTCATTTTTTATCTTAATATCTTTATATTTGTTTGGGGTTGGCTTTCTTCCCTTTCATCTTTTTTATTGTACAGCAATCTTTCTCCTCAAACCTACCACCTCTCTCTTTTCTTTCCTTCTTATTTTCTCTTCCCACCCTCTTCTTCTCCTCCCTACTTCCTCTTTCTTTCTCCTTCTCCTCCTCTCTTCCTCCCTCTCTTACCCTCACTCCTACTCTAATTTCCGTTCCCTTCCTTCATCCCTCTCTATTGCTGTATCCTTTTGTGCATATGGACTACTCAGAGGGCTGAAAAAGTTATTTTTGACTGGTCCTCGCACTTTTGACCAGTCCTCGAACTTACGACTGTCCTTACATTTTACGTTTTTGCCCTATCTTGTCACCACGGTGAAGAGAAGCAGTTGTGAAATGAGTGACACGGTTGTTAAGAATGCTACAATGGGCATAAATGATGACCAGTCATAAGTGCGAAGACCGGTCAAAAATGTGAGGACCTGTCAGAAATCACTTTTTTCAGCCCTCTGGGTAGTCCTTTTGTGCATATGGACTACTCAGAGGGCTGAAAAAGTTATTTTTGACTGGTCCTCGCACTTTTGACCAGTCCTCGAACTTACGACTGTCCTCAAATTTTACGTTTTTTGCCCTATCTTATCACCATGGTGAAGAAAAGCAGTTGTGAAATGAGTGACATGGTTGTTAAGAATGCTGCACGGGCATAAATGTGAGGATGGTCATAAGTGTGAGGACCAGTCTAAAGTGTGAGGACCTGTCAGAAATGTCTTTTTTCAGCCCTCTGAATAGTCCCTATACACATAGCCATGGCCACCCGGTCACATGACCAGCTAGCCACGCCCACCCAGTCACATGACCTCCAAGCCACGCCCACAAAATAAGCCATGCCCACAGAACCGGTAGTAAAAAATTTTAGAACCCACCCCTGCTCTAACCATTTGTACCATTTATTCCATATTAAATAATATTCTGTTTCATCTTTTTCTTTTATTTCTTTTGTCAATTTATCCATCTCCGCACAGTCCAAAATTTTCCTTATCACCTCTTCGTCTTTTGGTATGACATTATTTTTCCAATTTTGTGCATAGGTTATCCTAGGTGCAGTTATAATATGTGGAATTAGATATTGTATTTCTTTATTATAATTTCTTGTGGGTGTACCCAATAAAAATAGTTCTGGTTTCCAGTCTATATGTTGTTCAGTTATCTCTTCAAGCCATTTTTTAATTTTAGTCCAGTACTTTTTTGCTATTGCACAAGTCCACCATAGATGATAATATGTTCTTTATGATTTCTTACATTTCCAACAAACTGTTGATGTGTTTGGGAATATCTTAGCAAGTCTCGCTAGCGAAAGATGCCATCTATAAAACATCTTGTACTGGTTTTCCTTATAAGCCGCTGACATAGTCAATTTCAAATTTATTTCAAGTTTTTCCCATTTCTCCAAATCTATGCTGTATCCAAAATTTTTTGTGTAGCTTATCATTGTTTCTTTAACCACTTCCTCTTCCATTTTATATCTTAGTAAATATTTGTATATTTTCCTAATCAACTTTTCTTCTGTACCTTGTAAAATCCTGTCTAATTCCTGCTGTTCTTTTTGGAATTCATAGTTTTATATCTTTTCTATACCTGGTCTGGATTTGTGTATATGTCCACCAATCTGTGTCTATACTGTCACAAGTAAATGCCTTATTCTCAAATGGGGAAAATGTATATTCACAGGATATCAGGGGTTAATTTATATCTCCTTCTTAATGTATTCATATGTAACCACTCCCATCCATTACTCCGCCCCATTGATATAAAAGGGGACGTATGGACCTCCCACTTGCTTCTATCTACGATCATTCAGAGAATATAGAATGCCTACTGTAAATAAATAGTATTTTGTTTAAAGACTACGTTCCTGAATCATTTATTGAGTCTGATCCTCAAAATTACGCAACATTCTGGTAGCAGAGGATGGTTGGACTGACTCAATAAAAAAATAGATATGCCTAAGAAAGAAAACTCCAAAAACAAAAGAGAAAGACCCAACACCAGGGCACACAATATAGAGATGGAAACGGATCAAGAAATGATCCATGAATCTACAACTATAACAACAAAAGAATCTGAAGACTGCACTACAGACAACGAAGAGGTAATCGATGAAACTGATGAACAAGAAGAGAACGAGATAGAAAACAGCGATCTCAGATCAGAGATACTGAGACTACTGAAAAGCCAAAAAGATGACGAAAATCTCATCGCGAACCTCCAAGACATCATAAAAGACAGCGGAGCAGCGAGAGAAAAACACATCATAACAAATGAATCTAAAGAACTAAAAATGGTGAGTGAATTGCCTGTAGATAAGAATATAACGAAAAGGAAGACTAACGGTCCCGCACAAAATTTTGAATGGCAGCCATCTTGGTTTCAACAGACCACTAAGATGAGCGAAGCAGAGCCAATCAGAAAACAGAATTCAAAATGTCTGGCGCGAAAAGCCCTACAGAGTGTAAAAAGTAAAAAAGAAAAAGTCTACTCTTCAGAAGAATCCGATACAGACATCGAAGAAACTTCAATCGAACTACAAATAGAATCAGCAATGAAAACTCTCTTTGCAACATTCGGTCCAAATTTAAGAATTACAAAAGAATCAACAAAAGCTAGCAATCAAGGAATAAAGAAAAGACAAGCAAGCAAGCAGACATCTCAGAATCTACCCGCTTCTATCCAAACGACGAGAGCACCGATGCCTGAACCCAGAGAACCCTGCAAATACTTCCCCACGCCTCAGACGCTTCCAGGAGCCAGAGACCTCAACAGGAACAACTTCGGCGACAAGAAGCAAGCGCCAGTCGTCACCTGGACACCCAAGATCGAACCGGAGACCGAGTCATCGGAGGAGGAACACTACGAGGGAGCTACAGCAACGAGAACCTCTTCCGACAGCTTCAGAAGCGAAATGAGCAACGCGCATGCCCAAACACACGCAGACAACTACGGAGGACATGAAGAACAGAGAGAACCATTCAGACTCGTTGCAAGCATACCTACACCATTCTGCAACTATCAACATTTACAAGATCATGGACAACCTCCAGTTGTATGTAATGGAACAAATAATATTGGGAACTTGCCCAATGATTTCCCAAAACTGAGAATAGATGGTATTAATTTACAGGAATGGTGTCAACAACTTCAGGTTGTTTTTCTAAAAGAAAATTTATTATTTTTCATAACTAATCCTCCCAAAAAGCCTTGGACTCTAAAATTGGACTGCCTGCACCACAGAGCATTCTACTTATTAATATCTAGTATATCTCCTGCTATGTATCATAGTATTAAGCATAACTTGACTGTCTCAGAGATTATTCACTGCATGTTTAAATTGTTTCATAGTGAAAGTGTAGCAACCACAACAAGAATGTCTAAAGATTTCTTCTCAGCTAGGATAAAACCTGGGGTTACTGTAAGTGAACATTTAATATCTCTAAACAAAATCAGAGCAGAACTACATTTAAGGGGGGAAATAATATCAGAACAAACAATGAAAAGTGTTATCATTAATTCATTAGACTCTTATTTTTTTTTATTGCAAAAGTTTTACAATTACATTTTCACCCCTTTTTCCCCCCCCACCTCCCCCCCCAAACTTCCCAACCTCCCTAACCCTCCCTAACCCTCCCCTCCCCCCAGACTTCCCTATAATATACTCATACTCATAAAGAACCCTAATATAACACTTATATATAAACTTGAACCCCTCCCTCCCCTGTATAATTTTTCTCTTTATCTCATTACATTAAAAAATTTCTAGTACATTATTTTCAAATAAATGCTATTTGATACTTTCTAGTTTGATATTTGTTCTGAACATATTCTATCCACCTTTTCCATTCCCACTCATAAGTCTCTTGTGAACAGTCTTTTAAATATGCTGAAATCTTCGCCATCTCTGCAAAACTGGCCATCTTCAAAGTCCATTCCTCAATTGTGGGCAAAGCTTCATTCTTCCAATATTTACCTATCAACAATCTTGCTGCTGTTATCATATACAATATCAATTTTGTTTCACCCGATGTAAAACCCTGAACTATACCCAATAAAAACAGTTGTGGAGAAAATTGAATTTTTTTCTTCAAAACATTCTGCATGACCCACCAAATTTTTATCCAAAAAGCCTTAACTTTCCTACAGGTCCACCAAACATGATAATACGTAGCATCCAAACATTCACATCTCCAACATTTTGGCTGAACATTAGGGTACATACATGACAACTTTTTGGGATCTAAATGCCATCTATAAAACATTTTGTAGAAATTTTCCCTCAGGTTCTGCGACTGTGTAAATTTAACATTCTGAACCCAAATTTTTTCCCATGTTTCCAGCATCACTGGTTCTTCAAAATTCTGTGCCCACTTAATCATACAGTCTTTAACTAATTCAGTTTCTGAATCTCTTTCTAACAAAACATTATAAAGCCTTTTGATATGCATTGGACCTTTCTCTCTTATATGTCTAACCAATTCTTCCTCATGCAACATAATACCAGTTTTTTGGTCCTCTTTCCATCTCAATTGTAATTGATTATATTGTAACCAAGTTAAATTAATCCCTTCATCCAACAGTGTCTGCAATGTCCTCAGCTGCCATCTGCCCGCATCTGTAAAAAGAACCTCTTTATATAAAAACCCCCCGAGTGACATTATATTTGTATTCCACAAAGTATGACCAAGATCCAGCCATAACGGTATTTTATAATCCCATTTGAGTTGGTGCTTCTTCCAAACTCTCATCAAAGAATCTCTAAGTATATGACTTTTGAATACTTTATCTACTTTGTCATCGTAAAATAAGTAAGCATGCCATCCAAATTCAAGATCAAAACTTTCTGCATTCAATATTCCAGTCTTTTTCCTTCCAAACCAATCACTTGTTAAAGTTAAAGCTGCTGCATCATAATATAGCTGTAGGTTTGGAAGTTTAAGACCTCCTCTTTCTGGAACATCTTGCATAATTTTCAATTTCACTCTCGGCTTCTTCTCGTTCCAGACAAACTTATTCACTCCAGATTGCCAAACTTTCAATTGTTTATCACTTTTAAGCACCGGAATCATTTGAAACAAAAAAAGAAATCTTGGCAAAATGTTCATCTTAACTGCTGCTATTCTTCCAAGTAAAGACAGCTGCAGTTTTTTCCAAGTCTCCATGTCTTTCTGCACCTCTCGCCACAACACCTCATAGTTATTTTGAAACAATTTCATGTTTGATTCTGCAACCTGAACTCCTAGATATTTTACCTTAGGTACAGTCTCAAAACCTGCCCTCCTTTCAAGCTCATATTTACGATCTTGTGTCATATTTTTAACTATCATTTTAGTCTTTTTTGGATTCAATCTAAAACCTGAAACTTTACCATAGTCTTGTATAATGTCTTTCATCAGGATTATTGATTCCATTGGTTGTGATAGGGTAACAACCAGATCATCTGCAAATGCCTTTATTCTGTAATCCTCTTGCCTAATCATTATTCCTTTCAAGGTATTAGAGTCCCGTATTGTATTTAACAAGACTTCTAGTGTTAGAATAAATAAAAGTGGGGACAACGGACATCCCTGTCTTATTCCTTTTTCAATTTTGAACTCTGTTGTCAAACTTCCATTAATGATGATCTGTGCCTTTTGCTCTTGGTAAATTGCTGAAATCGCCTGTATAAATTGATCCCCAAAATCCATCTTTTTTAAAGTCTTTAGTAGAAAGTTCCAATCCACTCTATCAAAGGCCTTCTCTGCATCCAAAAAGACCAGCACTGCAGGAATCTGTTTATTCTTTTCAAGATATTCCAATAAATCTATTACTTGCCTTACATTGTCCTTCATGTATCTGCCCTCGATAAATCCCGCTTGGTCCTCATGAATCACCTTTTGGATTACTGGCATCAACCTGTTGGCTAATACTTTCGCATAGATTTTATAATCTGTATTCAAAAGAGATATTGGTCTATAATTCTCTGGTTTTTTAGGACCGACTTGTTCTTTTGGTATCAAAGATATGTAAGCTGTTGTCCATGATGGGGGTATTTTACCCCCTTGTTGAATATTGCAAAATAAATCTCTAAGTTGTTCCACCATTTCAGCTTGCAAGGTTTTGTAATACACTGCAGTTAAACCATCCGTACCAGGAGCTTTGGCTGTTTTTAACTGTTTAATTGCTACTATTATCTCCTCCTCTGTTATAGGATAATTCATTCTTTCCTTTTGTTGATCAGTAATTTTTGTAACTCTTTTATCGTTTAAATATTTTTCTATAAGTCCATTCTGCACCTCCTCCTTGGCATATAATTTGGTATAATAGTCCACAAAAGCTTCTTTAATTAATTTTTGTTGAAAAATTTCTTTCCCTCCAATATCAATTCATTAGACTCTTCATGGGATAACTACATATCACATTTAGACACAACACATGACAAAAAAAATACTATCTTCCTTTATAGAAGATAAATTTGTAATTAAGGTAGCCAATCAAGAAAAAGTCCAAGTTATTGGAAGAGGAAATGTAAATTTACCCGGTCTAGGGAAAATAGAGGGGGTATTATTAATACCAGTAATACCTCATAACATACTTAGTGTAATAAAACTAAGCAGAGATTCTGACATAAATATAGTATTCTCAAA
Organism: Pituophis catenifer annectens; assembly: GCF_029215685.1. Taxonomy (NCBI): domain Eukaryota; kingdom Metazoa; phylum Chordata; class Lepidosauria; order Squamata; family Colubridae; genus Pituophis; species Pituophis catenifer. The sequence continues at coordinate 71,847,688 of NW_027256885.1, read as the reverse complement.
AGGAAAAGCAACCCTAGAGAGAAACAAAACAAATTTGGGTAGTGTGGTTATCAAAGGGGGTCTACCATATTTAATCACAGAAGAAAAATGTCTACACAATATTGATTCAAACATGGAAGATGATACTAACATAGAGAATGAAGACAACAGCAATAGTGATAATGAGGAACATGAAACAAACCATAACCACAAAACCACATCTGTTGGTGACACACTCAATAACAAAAAACCTACGATTGGAAAACCAATTCACGATGAATGTGCACATATATTACATAGAAAGTTGGGACATGCTAGTTTTCCTGTAGTACAAAAAATGATTGAACATGCTGAAGGTGTTAAAATAAAAAATTGTAAAAATTATTTAGAATGTTCAGTATGTAAATCCTCAAAACTCAGAACTAACCCCAGGCCAAAAAGGGCTACAAGATCAACTAATCACATTTTTGATCTGGTACATATGGATCTAGTTGGTCCATTAACCCCATCAATCACATATAGAAAACGATATTTTCTAACTATTGTAGATGTCTATAGCCGTTATGGGTTTGTCTATACTTTGAAACACAAAGATGAAACATTTCAAAAATTTAAAGAGTTTTACAAACGTGTAGAAACACAACATAATATCAAAATAAAACAAATCATGACAGACAGGGGATCTGAATTCATGTCAAAAGAATTCTCCCAATGGCTAAAGGACAAAGGAATGCTACACTTCACATCTAGCCCTTTCTCTGCATTCCAAAATGGAGTGGTAGAACGAAAGAACTCGACACTACAAACCATGATTAGATGTACATTAGAAGATGCTGGCTTAGGAAAACAATTCTGGTCAGAAGCCCTACTATATTCCAATTATACTCAAAACAGAACTTGGTCCAGCATCGTAAACAAAACACCATATGAACTAATGTATAATAGAAAACCTAAGATAACACACATGCACATATTTGGAGTCACGGCGGATGTACACATACCAAAACAATTGAGGCGTAAAGGAGAGAACGTATCCAGAAGACTTAGATTCATGGGATACGAAACAGGCACAAAAGGGTACAGATTTATTGATAATAACAACAAGTTCATAATTTCTAGAACAGCTGTATTTCATGAACAGGCCAATTGGTCTAAAATACATCTTAATGAGATATTCCCAACCACAAAGACAGACACTGAACATCAAGACAAAATAGAAAGAGAAGGACTCAATCACAATACACATGAAAACAAAAATAAAACATGGGCAAATAGTCACCCCAGAATAAAAACAGATTCATTAACAAAAAAGGAGGCAAGATATCTACACGATAACGATAGCAAACCAGAAAAAACAATCAGATGTAACAGAAATCAGGTGCCAAGTAAATACAAAGATTACATAATGTACATGAGTAATGAAACATCAACACCTAACACATACGAGGAAGTATTAAAGCTCCCCATTGAAGAAAGAAAAAAATGGGAATTAGCCATGGCCAAAGAAATGGACAGTTTGCGAGAATTAAATGTATTTACACCTACTCCTGCACCTAAGGACAAAACTATCATAGGCACTAGGTGGATATTCAAAATTAAAAATCTGGAAGAAGGCAACACATTATATAAAGCTAGATTAGTTGCACAAGGTTATGCCCAAAAGTATCCTGAGGATTACACAGACACATACTCTCCCACAGTAAGGACTGAGAGTGTTAAAACAGCTTTAGTTATAGCATCTGCACTCAATCTTGATGTCTTTCAATATGACATACAGACCGCATATTTACACGCAAAGCTTGATAAAGAGATATATGTAAGAGCACCTCATAGCCAATACACAAACAAAAATGAAACTTGGTTATTGAATAAAAGTTTGTACGGATTAAACCAATCCGGCAAACGTTGGTATGAATGTTTGGTCAATGTACTCAAAACTATGAATTTCAATGCCACAACTGCAGACAATTGTTTTTTTGTTAAAAAAGAAGGTGACTCATTAGAATTTGTGTTAATTTATGTGGATGATATTTTATATATCGGTAAACATAAAGAGAAAAGAGATACATTTGTAACAAAACTAAATGAACATTTTTCTTTAAAATCATTGGGAAAAGTAAACAAATATCTTGGAGTTCAAATCAGTAAAACCAAAAAAGGATTTAAACTATCTCAAAAAGACAAAATTATAGAACTCCTGAATAAATGTAATTTGAATGATGCCAAACCTTGTGATACTCCAATGCAGGCTGATTTTTTAAGAAACATGGATGAATCATCCCCTGAATTTAAAAATAATACACTTTACAGATCAGTTATTGGTTCCCTTTTGTATATATCTAATTGGACTAGACCTGATATTGCTTTACCCCTCAACCTGTTATCCAGATATGTTAGTAAACCCTTAATGTATCATTGGGAAGCCATTAAACGAGTATTAAGGTATTTAAAGCACAGTTTAGACTTCTGCTTACTACTGGAACCCAATAATGTTAAAGAGCCCATTCTTACTTGTTACGCTGATGCAGATTGGGCAGGTGACACCAAATGCAGAAAAAGCACCTCAGGTTATATATTTTTTCTAAACAATTGTCCAGTCTACTGGTATACTGGAAAACAAGATCTAGTAGCCACATCAACAACTGAAGCAGAATATGTTTGTTTGTCTAAAGCCTCCAATAATCTTGTATGGTTTAATGATTTATTATCAGATGTTTGGAAAAATCCTTCATTACCATTTATCATACATGAAGATAACAAAGCTGCTATTGAGATATCTAGATCTGATGCTATTGGTCAAAGATCCAGGCATATAGATATCAAATTCAAACACGTAAGACAACTATCTCAAGATGGATTTATTAAAGCCATTCACTGCGAAACCTCAGAACAAATAGCAGACATATTGACTAAGCCTTTGCCATCAAAACAACACAAATATTTAACTTCTAAACTACAAGTTTTATATTGTTCTGAACCTGAATGTAATTATTGTTGTATATCGAATCGGCATTTAGAGGGGGATTTGTCACAAGTAAATGCCTTATTCTCAAATGGGGAAAATGTATATTCACAGGATATCAGGGGTTAATTTATATCTCCTTCTTAATGTATTCATATGTAACCACTCCCATCCATTACTCGGCCCCATTGATATAAAAGGGGACGTACGGACCTACCACTTGCTTCTATCTACGATCATTCAGAGAATATAGATGCCTACTGTAAATAAATAGTATTTTGTTTAAAGACTACGTTCCTGAATCATTTATTGAGTCTGATCCTCAAAATTACGCAACATATACCCTGATCTTTTAATTCTTGTTTGGTTTTCAAATTCCCTTGTTCATTTATCAGATCCTTATATCCTATTAATTTATCTATGTCTGTTAAATTTGGGCATTTCAACGCTTCTATTGTGGATAACCAGTTTGGTATTTTGGTGTAACAGTTTTTTTTGTTTTTGTTTTTTTGCCAGACCTGTAGTAAGGCATTCCTGATTAAGTGTCTTTGGAAGTAACTGTGGGATTTATTTTTCCCATCCCACATGAATGAATGCCATCCTAATTGTAGGCCATGCCCTTCTAGTGTCAAGATCCTCTTATTTTTTAGTTCAATCCAATCTTTAATCCATGTTAACTCTGTTGCCTGATAATATAATTCCCAATCTGAGAGTGCAAAGCCTCCTTTCTCTTTGCTATCCTGCAGTAATTTTAATTTGATCCTTGTTTTTTTCCCTTGCCAAATGTATTTTGTGGTTAATTTATTTAAATCTTCAAAAAAAGTTTTCCCTGGTTTTATTGGTGTGACTTGGAATAGAAATAATACTCTCGGTAGTATGCTCATTTTAATAGAGGCTATCCTTCCGGTAAGTGACAATTGAAGATTTTTCCAATTTTCTAAGTCTTTTTTTATTTGTTGTATTATTTTGTTGTAATTATCTTCCTTAATTGAACAGCATTTAGCCGATAGCCAAATTCCTAAATATTTTACTTTCTTAGCTACTTGCATATCGGTTTTTTCTTCCAATTCTCTCTCTTGTTTTTTTGTAAGGTTTCTTGTTATTATTTTTGTTTTACTTTTATTAATTTTAAGCCCCACTACCTCGACAAATTCTTCTACTTTTTAAATTAATTTAGGTCCAGATTCTAAATACTAAATCATCCGCAAATGCTTGGACTTTGTACTCTTCTTTTTAAATTTTTAAGCCTTTTATGTCCTGATCCTTTCTAATTTTTATTAAGAGTGTCTCTAAAGTTAGGATAAATAGAAGAGGAGAAAGTGGACATCCTTGTCTTACCCCTTTTGTTATATCAAATTTTTCTGTGGTGTCACCGTTCATTATCACTTTTGCTGTTTGAATTGTATAATTTTTTCCACCATCTTTACAAATTTCCCTCCAAATTTCATATTTTTTAGTTGTGTAACAATAAATTTCCAATTTAAATTATCAAATGCTTTTTGGGCATCTAGGAAAACCAGTGCAGCTTGTTTTTCCGGGTGTGCCTCATAATACTCTAACGTATTTATAATAATTCTCATGTTATTTTTTATCTGTTGTCTTGGTAAGAAACCATTTTGATCTGAATGGATGCGTTCATTTAAAACTCTTTTAACTCTTTCCGATATTATTGAGATGAATATTTTGTAGTCCGTGTTTAATAATGAGATGGGTCTGTAATTTTTAATTTGTTGACGATCTGTATCTTCCTTTGGAATGAGGGTAATAAATGCTTCTGTCCATGTTATTGGTAATTTGGCCTCTTTGAGTGCTTCATTAAATATTTCTAATATTAGCCATTCTAACGTTTCTTGTGTATTTTTGTATAACTCGACAGGAATTCCATCTGGGCCTGGTGATTTATTATTTTTTTGCTTTTTCAATGCAACCCCTAATTCCGTTGTAATTATTGCTCCATTTAACATCTCTCTTTGCTCTTTTGTAATTTGGTTTATGTTCAGTGCGTCTAGATATTGTTTGATCTTGTCCTCTGCAATATTATCTTGGGAATATAACTTTGTAAAACATTCTTGTATTATATTCTTTTTTTCTTCCCTTCTGTGCTGAATCACTCCTTTCTCATCCTGTAGTTAGTATATTATTCTTTTCTCCTTTTCTTTTTTTAATTTGTATGCTAACCAGCGTCCTGGTTTATTTGCATGCTCAAAAAGTTTTTGTTTTGCCATCTTAATTTTCTGTGCTATTTCTTCTTGCATGGTCAAGTTGAGTGTGTGTTTTATATAATCTTTTTTCTTTTATCGTATTATTTGGAGCTCTTTCTGTAATTCAAATTCCACTTTTTAAAGTTCTTCCTGTAGCATCTCTTGTTGATATTTTTGCTATTGTTAGTCCACATATATAGGCTTTTGTGGTATCCCACAGGTTTTATAGCGATGTATCTTCTTTTTTGTTTACCGTAAAAAATAATCTCAGTTCTTTTTCTAACATTTGTCTGTATTCTTTGTCTTTTAATAAATTTTGGTTCATTGTCCATCTCTTTTTCTTTTTCTGTCCTTTCCATATTATTATTATTGGGTTATGATACGCCCAATTCTTGGTCTCTATTTCTATTTCTTCTATCTCTTTTCGCAGTCCTGGTATCACCCATGCCATATCGATCCTTGACCAAGACTGATGCGGATTTGAGTAAAATGTATATTGACTGTTTGTCCCATGTACTTCTCTCCATGCATCCTGCAAATTTAGTTCTGCTGTCATTTCAAAGAATGATTTTGGTAGTGTGTTTTTCTTCTTGTTGTTTTTCTTATTGTTTTTGTAGTCTTTTTTAATGTCCACAATTGCATTAAAGTCTCCAATTATGCATATATTTTTATATTCCATTTCTGTTATTTTGTTATGTATCTTTTTGTAAAATTCATATTGGTTGTTATTTGGTGCATATATTATCGTGAGTAATATTTGTTTTTGTTCTGTTTCTAACTCTATCATTAAGATTCTACCTTCTTCGTCTGCGTATATTAGTCTTGATTTTATTCTTTCTTTGACATATGTTGCGATTCCTCTTTTTGTGTGTGTGTTAGTGGGTTTTTTTTGGTTTTTTTATTGAAAAGTTTTTTTAAAATTTTACAAACATTTCCCCTTTCCCCCCCTCCCCCCCACTTCCCAGACCAAAATACAGGGTATAACATTTGACAATCATAAGCTAACATAAGCTAATTATCTATAGCCTCTATCCCCCTCTTGAACTTTTAACTCCCCTTTTACTATACTAAATTTAAGTATTTTATAAAATCTCTCTAATCATTCATAAGCTATTTGAAATTTTTTAGTCCGATATTTGCCTTGAATATAATCAATCCATCTTTTCCATTCTAACATATATTTCTCATTTGAGTGATCCTTTAGATATGCCGAAATTTTCGCCATTTCTTCTAAATTTACTACTTTTAATGTCCACTCTTGAATAGTAGGTAAATCTTCCTTCTTCCAGTACAGCGCCACCAAAAGTCTTGCTGCAGTTATTAAGTTCAGAATCAAATTAGTCTCTATAGCCGTACAATCTGTAATTATACCTAACAAAAACAACTGTGGAGTAAACTTTATCCTTTTTTTAAGAATATTTTGAATAATCCACCATATTTTTATCCAGTGTGTGTTAGTGTTGTATAAAGTTTTCCTATTTTTGGGTTTTCAAGTAGTTTACTGTGTTCTTTCTTAATATGTACTTCTTGTAAGCATATCACATCTATACCTAATTTCCATAGTTTTGCAAAGGTTTGCATTCTTTTCCTTGGTGAAGTTTACTCCATTTATATTTATAGAAAGCATTTTGTTTCCTCTTCCATTTTTTACTTATATAGTTTCCTTGTGTTTCTTGTCTCCCTCTGTCCCTCTGTAGAATAATTTTTATACGTTCCTGGTGTTGGAAGAAAAATCTGTTATGGTTCCAAGCCAGGAGAAAGACGCTGAAAATAAAATGGAGGCAGGCCGCATGGAAAGAAGGTCTCTGTTTATTTGGTTTCCAGAAACTTCAGTGACAGCAGCATTTTTCTGGGGTGGCTGACCAATTGGCTGGGTGAGTGGGTAGATTTTTATAGGGTTCTGGGATTTGCTCCAGGGGGTTGTGCAATGTAGTGAGCCTTGTGTCTTTTGCTATTCTAATGGTGGTGGATAAATCCTATTATGTCCTGAAGGTCCTGTCCTGTCCTTAGAATTCAGGTGGGGGGAATGTAGGTTTTTAGGAGTCATTGTTTTTCTACTATTTTAAATCCCATCAGCTCCAAAGATTGGCCCAGTCTTTCTGAATGGATACAAAATCTCTATTCCAAAAGACCAGTCTCTTCTGCTTGAGGCTATTTTCCTATGGCAGGAAGACTGGGGCTGCTTTCTGCCTTTAAGAACATGTTTCTCCATTTCTCCTTTGGGGAAATATAATATTCTGCCTCTTTTAATATTACCCAAAATATTTCATTCTCGGGGGGGGGGGGGGGGCTTCCCACACTGGTCTTTTGTAATTGAAATGCATAGTGGGTGTGCTTGAGTGGATTAATAATGTGTCTTTCTGGTGTTCTAATTTTTCTTATCCGGTCTCCCTAGTGGTGGTCAAGGTTAGCCTCAAGGAAAGGTGGAGAACGTAAATCCTGTGTGGCTTTTTTCCCCCTTAGCTTAATCCTGTCAGTTTCTGCTTGTCTAATCTTAAACATGGAAGCCATGCCTTGTTGCAACTCCTTCTGGCTGGGAGGCAGGGAGGCAGGGATTGTCTACTTTCTAAGTGTGGTTTTTTTCTTCACCTTTTTCTGGGGGGGTTGAGACAATGGGGAGGGGGGTCTTATGATTCTTCCTAAAGTATGAATATAAGACTACAGTATGAGGAAGTTATTTATGATGAGTTATTTATGAGAGTTATTTATGAACTCTGGAGGGCTCAGGACAGGGGTTGTTCCTCTGTCCTGGTCCTATTAGACCTCTCAGCGGCTTTTGATACCATCGACCATGGTATCATGCTGCACCGGTTGGAAGAGTTGGGGGTGGGGGGCACAGTGTTGCGGTGGTTCTCCTCCTTTCTCTCCGACCGATCGCAGTCTGTGTTGGCAGGGGGGCAGAGGTCGACCCCGAGGCACCTTGTATGTGGGGTGCCACAGGGGTCAGTCCTCTCGCCCCTTCTGTTCAACATTTATGTGAAGCCACTGGGTGAGATCATCCGTGGTTTCGGGGTGAAGTATCATCAGTACGCTGATGATACTCAGCTGTACATCTCCACCCCGGACCACTGCAATGATGCCCTTGAAGTGATGTCCCGGTGCCTGGAGGCTGTGCGGATCTGGATGGGGAAAAACAGACTCAGGCTCAACCCATCCAAGACCGAGTGGCTGTGGTTTCTGGCATCCTGATATAGTCAGTTGGTGCCATCACTGACTATTGGGGGCGAGTTGTTGGCCCCCATGGAGAGGGCTCGCAACTTGGGTGTCCTCCTGGATTCACGGCTGTCTTTAGAAGAGCACTTGACGGCTGTGACCGGGAGGACTTTCTATCAGGTCGGCCTGATCTGCCAGTTGCGTCCCTTTCTGGATCAGGACTCCTTACGCACGGTCACTCATGCCCTCGTCACTTCCTGCCTGGACTACTGTAATGCTCTCTACATGGGGCTCCCCTTGAGGAGCACCCGGAGGCTCCAACTGATCCAGAATGCGGCCGCGTGGGTGGTTATGGGAGCGACGTGGCGTTCCCATGTAACACCTCTCCTGCGCGAGCTGTACTGGCTCCCGGTGGTCTTCCAGGTGCGCTTCAAGGTCTTGGTTACCACCTTTAGAGCGCTCCATGGCTTAGGACCTGGGTACTTACGAGACCGCCTTCTGCCACCAGTAGCCTCTCACCGACCAGTACGCTCCCATAGAGAGGGGCTCCTCAGGGTGCCGTCGGTCAAACAGTGTCAACTGGCGGCCCCCAGGGGGAGCCTTCTCTGTGGGGGCACCTGCCATTTGGAACGAGCTCCCTGGAGGATCCCGGACTTATGCACTTTCCGCCGTGCCCTCAAGACCTTTTTATTTCAACAGGCTGGCCTGGCCTAACTTCCTTTTAATTGTTAATTTTAAATTTGTTTTAAAACAATAGGGGTGTTTTAATTTATTTGGGCCAAATTATTTAATGTGTTTTTATATTGTTTTTTAAATTTTGTATTATGTATGTTTTATCTTTTGGCTGTTCACTGCCCTGAGTCCTTTGGGAGTAGGGCAGTATATAAATAAAAAAAAAATAAAAATGATGAGGCCTTAATGGAATTTTAGAGTAAGAGACCAAGAATGTAAGATAAATTGCATGCCAATGTTCACGGATGCGGCCCCTGAAGAAAAACTTATATGAAGAAAGTCTAGATATATTTTTGTTTTCTGTGGAAGTCTTCCCAAACTCATATATTCAGGGTTCATTGATTTTCTGGAACCTTGAATGTGCATGATGCGTTTTTTAAAGACACTTTTGTTAATATAGTCCAAACAGGGTAGGAACTTTTTAAAAGAGAATTTCATAGCACAAATATGTGCTTGCTGAGATGCTTTCTTGAAGTCACAAAAATTCTAACCTCACATATCCTGTGTAAAAATTGGCTCCAGGGTTAGGTTTTCTTCTGCTCACAGAATTAACTTACTGTTTTGAGTTGTAAACAAATGCCAATGTAGGCAAGCCAACTTTAAATAACCTGGAATAAAATCATTTCCAGAGGCATTACCAGGATGTAAATAGAGTTATTCCAGATTGGGATTTTAGGACAATCTCTATGCAGCTGTTGCTTTAGAACTAGTATATAAGATTTCTCCAAAACAGTACAACAGTTTGTAGTAAAACCTAATTTTCCTAACATTTGGAGGCAGAATTTTACCACTTGAGAAATGTAGTTCCTTTCCTATTCAATCTTTCAACTCCTTCAGTTGTAAACTTAAGTGCCCCGTGAAAGATGACCAAGGGCACCCATTGGGTAGTGCTGTGTTTGTCAACCTTGGCAACTTTAAGATATGTGGACTTCAACTCGGAGAATTCCTCAGGCAGCATGCTTGATCAGCTTAGTCATAAGAGCAACCATTTTTGGACTCACTCATTGCATGGATAACAATTCTACAAAGAATTTTGCAGTTAAGAACTAAGTCCAAAGTTTGACTACTGCTTTCTTTTTCCAATCCCTACATTATTTATTTCTTGCTAATCATACCTGTTATATAGGACGTGGTTTTAAAAAAGTTATTCACAACTTCTAAAACAAATAAATATGTTTGTTTTTAGATCAGAGAGCATAGAACTTTCCTCTGAAGCAGTGTGCCCACTTTTTGGTGTGTTTTCCTTTACTAAAACACAGTTATAATGAAGTAAAAAAATAAGGAAAACTTATATCCCTCTTATTTTTAGTACTGTAGCAGCCATTCCCCATGAGTTTAATTTTAGCCTGTGACTTTCCTCCAAAGTCACCTGCTGAGTTTCTCTGTCCAGTTCTGGTAACAGCATTTTAGCCATAACACCACATTAACCCTCTCAGAGTCACCTCAAACTACGAGATGGGCGGCATGTAAATTTGATAATAATAATAATACAAGTACATCAGAAGAAAAAAGGGCATTGGAAGAATATCCAGTGAAATAGATGCACTAAAGCTACTGTGCCAGGAAGGCCTACTGAGTACTGGAGAAACCAAACTGGCCTACAAAAAAGACCAAATGAACAGAAAAGAGATATGGGAAGACAAAGTATTACATGGTCAGTACATTAAAAAATAGTAGGCAAAGCAGATTAAAAACAAGACCTGGCAATGGCTAAGAGCAGGAAAGTTGAAGAAAGAGACAGAGGGGCTAATTCTAGCTACACAAGACCATGTCTTAAGAACAAATGCATACAAAGCCATAATTGAGAAGATAGCAACAGACAGTAAGTGCCTCCTACAGTATGTAAAGAAGCTGAAGAAACAGTGGACCACTTGGTTAGCTGCTGTAAGAAGAGCACACAGACTGACTACAAACTGACTACAAACAACAGCATGACAAAGTAGCAACAATGGTACATTGGAAGATCTGCAAGAAATATCATTTGCCTGCAAGCAAGAACTGGTGGGACTGTACAATAGAGAAATTAATAGAAAATGAAGAAGCTACAGTGCTCTGGGACTTTAGAATTCAAACAGACAGGCACCTGCCACACAACACCCCAGACTTAACAATTGTCGATACAAAAGACAATAAAGTCTGGATAGTGGGATATGGAAGTACCTGGAGACAGCAGACTACAAGAAAAAGAACTGGAGACAATAACAAAATACAAAGACCTGCAAATAGAAATAGAATGACTGTGGCAAAAAAAAAAGCAAAATTAGTACCAATAGTAATATGTGCCTTGGGGGCAAACTCAAAACAACTGGAGCACCACTTGAACACCATTGACAATGACAAAATCACCATCAGTCAATTGTAAAAGGCAGCTTTACTCAGAACAGCTTATATCTTGTGACGATACCTTTAAAACCATCAAACATCTTCCTGTCCCAGGTCCTTGACCTTGATCCACCTCAATAGGTGAATAAAAATGCCAAACCCAGTGTAAACATCTGGCTGACTGTGCAACCAACCATAATGATATAATATTAACTTCTAATGAATTAGGATACTGGATATTCTGTATTAATCTATGCTTCCTTAGACCCCACTCGTCCCCAAATTTCTAGCTGTTAATATATCTCTGTCAACCCTGAAGCTGGCCTGACTGAGGCCATTTTGAGACTTCAGTGCTGACACACTGGAGAAGAGGGATAGGGAGGGGGGAATAGAGATAGTTGGGGTGTTGTAGTCAAAACAAAATACTTTCTCTTGGGAACCAAGGACATTCCTGCAGGTGGTCGGAAGGAGGGGACTGGAGTCACCTAGCAACTGGACAGTATCCTTCTTTTTTCTTCAGTTTTTTTTTAAAAATAAAAATGTCAAATTAATGCGTGAACAGTGTGGCACCTGGGTGTCATACATTCTAATACAAATAAAACTAACCAAGTTAATCATAATCCTTACATTCAATCTGCTTATATATTTCTAATAATAATACATACTTGTATTAAGTTATAGTCTATCATTGTTCAATTATTCCACATTTTCTCTTGTTATTACTTTCATTTTAATGATATAAAAATATATACACTAATATTCCCCCTTTTCTTTAGCTTTTAATCATATCACACTTTGTTAAGAGTCTTTTTCTTTCTTTCTAACTTCTAATCATGTCACCTACTAAAAAAAAAATAAAAAAGAAAAAGCAGAAGAGAGAGAGAGAAAAGGAAAAGCAACTCAGGACAACAACAGAAAAGAAAAACCATCCATCTATCATCTTTTGCCCGTTTCAATACTTCAATTGCTATGCTTTAAAAGAAAGATAGGAAAAAAGAAGAGTGAATCAAAACAACAATATAAAAAGAAGAAATCATCTATCCATCGTCCCTTGCCTGCTTTGATACTTTAATTGCTATGCTTTTTTTTTTACTTACCTCCCAAATTCCTCTCTTAAATCTTTACCTGCTTCTTGGATGTTTAATCTAGGTATTCCTCCCACCTCTACCCTCTTCCACTGCCTAATTTCTAACATTTCTACCCAGGCCCCTGTCTTCCTTCCAATCATATCTTCCCACTCTCTTAATATATTTTCCCCCTGGTTTAATTCGTCAGTCATTATTATTTTCATTGTTGCCTCCTCTTTGTCTTCCTCCTTCTTCATTCCTTCTGTTGACTCCTCCTTTTCCTGGGCATCTTGGTCTTTACTCATCATCCCTCATATGGTATTTTCCATTTTTTCCATAATCTCCTTAAATCCTTTCTCCATGATGTTTTTTGTATTTTGAAAAAGTAAGTCCATCTCCTTCACAATTCCACTCATCTGTTAGTATCTTGTTTTGTTTTAAAAAATTCATTTTTTATCCAGCAGTCCAAGAACTATTTATTCAATCTTTAAATTACCCTTCAAGGAATGCACTAGTCCCAATTCTTTATGTCCCATAGGTTAACAATCAGTTCCATTTAAGTAGTCCCAGAGGTTATCAAAAGCCCCTTTACATCCCCTTTACAGATTCAATCTTCTAGTATTATATTCAAATGTCTCTATAGTTTAATAGCTTCCTCATTTTCATATTTGGGTCTCAGTAGTTATAGGGTATCTGGAAGTAATCCAATGGGCATTTTCACTGTTCTTCATAGGTATTCCCAAATTTGTAATTTTTCCTTTCATCAGCAGGTGGCACTCTCCATTTAAATTTCATTTTACTGGTCCATCATCATTTTGGTTATAAAACAGTTATAAAAGCAGAATAAGCTTTGTAAGTAAATAATTCCAGCATTTAAAATGCCTTCCCAGTACCACATCTTCTGGATTTAAGAGTCCAATTTCTATTCATTTCAAAGTCTATTATTTACTCTCCTGCGCCTTCATTTCCGGTCAGGCATTTCCTCCAATTGCCCCAAAATGCTTAGACGCTGCTTTAACACATAGTTCTGAGCAAATAGTTCTAGATTGTTTCTTGGGGTTAAATTTAGAGCAACTGAAAAAAATCCTCTCCCCCAGTTCCAACACTATTCACCTACTTCTCTCCAGCACCAGTCTTAGTTGTTCTTCAGTTGTCCCAGCTTTGTAGCAGCCATCTTTAGCTGCCTCTTCTTCTTGCCGTGGCTGAGAGGGAAAAGAACCCTGGGCCAGACAGGAGAGCTGCGACTCTCCTTGACCTCACAGGGTGCCCCTCTTTGCTTCACTGTCCCTCCAAAGCCCACAAGCAGGAAGAATTCATCATGGGAGTGTGGAGACCCACCCCACGTGTCCTATCCCACCGAAACATCAACTGGAGGTTTTTCTCAACTGGACAGTATCCTGATTGGACCATGTGACTGGTTGTTTTGAGAAAGTGACAAACTTTTACTTTTAATTAGGTGAAAACTGTGGGAATACTCAGAGTTGGTTTTCACCTGCCTGTGCCAATATGACATATCCAATAAACCTATTCTTTGAGGAAATTGCCTGCCTCAGAGTTTTGTTTGCTATGGGTGTGTTACTTGGAATCCTGACATTAAACCCACTCTTCTAAACTTTACACTCCAACCGGAGCCGCTATCTGGGGTCCTGAGCCCTGGTCACTTACCCGGTCTACCCGGGCAGCGGAAAGATGGAGAAGGAGATTGAAGATGCAGTGGCTGCCTGTGGGGCTTGCGGGGGGGCCCTTAAGAGTCTGCCGACCCCCTCAGAGACACAGTTTGTGGTGGAGGAGGTGTTGGAGATCATGCACCAGGTGGGTGCCTAACCCAAGGTCCGCACCAAGTGGCCGGCCACCGAGGAGCTCTACCAGGCGGAGGGAGACTTTGGCTGCCAACCTGCGTTCCAGGAGCCAGTGCCCCATGACTTTGATGAGGGAGTTGAGGACCACGATCCTTGAGTGGAGGTTGACAGTGCCCCTGGACCTCAGCGACTCTGGAGATTGGAGATACTAGACAGTGGCCCGTAGCCAGACCATAGAGGGGCTGCCAGAGACATTCAACTGGATGAGCCTCGACAGTGTGGGGCATTCTCACCAGCCTGAACATATGAGAGTGGTCTTGAGCTGGCCAACTCTAACATTTCCTCCACAGGGGACCTGATCTACCTGAGCCGTGAGTCATCCACTGCTCCCCCTCACTGCCCCACAGACTGTGCCATAGAGTTTGTGCCGGGAGCTAAACTGCCCAAATCAAAGATGTACTCCATGACAACAAAGGAAATGACAGAATTGAGGGAATACATCGACACCAACTTAGCCTGGGGATTCATATAGCTGGCTAAGTCCAGAGTGGCTGCCCCAGTCCTCTTCAAGGAGAAGACAGGTTGATGAGGCTATGTGTCGATTTTAGAGAAATTCATGCAGTGTGCATGCAAAACACATGCCCCCTCCCCAGTGGTGGGATTCAAGTAATTTAACAACCAGTTTTTTGGGTTGTCGCTGCCCGACAGGATTTTTAAAAAGATTTTTGCAGCAGGAAATGGCGGGTGGCTACTTCTGGCCTTTGTTGGTGCAGCTAGCCAAGACTCGGTCACTCAGGGAGCGACCTGCTCTCTGCCCCAAGACACTGGCCAGTCACTGCTGCTGCCGCCTCCTCCTCATTGCCTGCCCACTGGCAAACAATGGATGCTGCAGAGACAGGATGATTGCCTACGTACCATTCTGAGCCCCTCCCCCCCCCCCCCCCGGCTTGGGCTGACAAAATAAAAGCCCATCTAAAGATTGTGACTGCCTGCTGAGTCTGCCTGGTGCATGCTGGCAAAAGGAGGCTAGGGGGGAAAAAAAAGAGAAGGGCCGATGGAAACCTCCCATTCTCCGCCTCCATTGGGCTGTCTGTCTGTGCTGGATCGGGATGGGGATGTGGGGGGGAAGCAAAAAGCCCACTGGGTCTGCACTCACTAGCACAACGGTGAATCTCTCTTCCAGCTCGCTCGGTTCGGGCATCAGGAGCTTGAGGGGTAGATTGTGCGCCCTGAAGTCCATCTGCTGAGAGTCCATGCTACCCGCATTGCCCATGGTGATGGCCCTTCCTTGAGGAAAGGGAAAGGGGAAGATGCAGATCTCCAAACTGTGCAAAAAGTTAACAACTGGTTCGCTCGAACCAGTGCAAACTGGCTGAATCCCACCTCTGCCACTCCCCCTCATGAAGAACATGCTGGCCCACCTAGCAAAGGGGAAGGTGTTTACCAAACTGGACCTGTGGGAGGCATACTACCAAGTGCAAATCAAGGAAGGAGACGAGTGGAAAACTGCCTTTAACTGTCCTCTTGGCAGCTTCCAATTCAAAGTGATGCCTTTCAGACTACAAGGAGCCCCCACAGTCTTCATGCAGCTAATTAATGAGGTGCTGCATGAGCACCTCTATAAGGGTGTTCTCATCTAGTTGTATGACATTCAGTAAAACCCTACAGGTCCACCCCGAACCAGCCCAGTGATGCCCTCGACGTGATGTCCCGGTGCCTGGAAGCGGTGCGGACCTGGATGGGAAGAAACAGGCTTCGGCTTAACCCTGCCAAGACCGAGTGGCTGTGGGTACCGGCATCTCAGTTCGAACAAGATATTCCATCTTTGGTTATAGGGGGTGAGGTGTTGCCCCCTGTAGATAGGGCGCGCAACCTGGGCATCCTCCTGGATTCACGGTTAAATCTGGAAGATCATATAATGACCGTGACCAGGGGTGTATTTGCCCAGGTTCACCTGGTGCACCAGTTGCGCCCCTACTTTGACCGGGATGCCCTACACACAGTCACTCATGCGCTTGTCACCTCCCGTATTGACTACTGCAATGCTCTCTACATGGGGCTGCCCTCGAAGACCACTCGGAGGCTTCAGCTGGTGCAGAATGCGGTCGCGCGGGTAGTGATGGGAGTGTCTCGACACTCCCACGTTACACCTCTCCCGCGTGACTTGCATTGGTTGCCGGTTGCCCTCCGGGTGAGAATCAAGGTGCTGGTGATTACCTATAAAGCCCTACATGGCTTAGGCCCGGGATATTTGGCAGACCATCTGCAGCCAGCAACAGCTTCCCATCGCCCTGTGCGTTCCCACAGGGGGGGGCTACTCAGGGTGCCATCGGCCAGACAGTGTCGGCTGTCTACCCCCAGGGAGAGAGCTTTCTCTGTGGGTGCACCCACCCTTTGGAATTAACTCCTTCTGGAGCTCCGGGTGGCCCCCGACCTTCGCTCTTTCCGCCGTGGCCTGAAAACGTGGCTATTTCACCTGGCCGCCCTGGACTGATGGGGGTTTTAATAGAATTTTAACTGGGTTTTATTGAATTTTTGTTAATTTTAACTTGGATTTTTGTTTTAATGGTTTGTTTGCTTTGTTTTAATTGTTGTGAGCCGCCCTGAGTCCATTGGAGATAGGGCGGCATACAAGTTCCATTAATAAAATAAATAAATAAATAAAATAATAAGCACATAAAGCTGGTGCGCCAAGTCTTGAAGAAGCTCCTCACAGCTAAGCTATATGTGAAGCTGTCAAAATGTGAGTTTCATAAGACTGCGCTGGACTACCTGGGCTACCAAGTGTCAAGAGAGGGGGTGGAGATGGACCTGGCAAAGGTTAGAGTGGTTCAAGATTGGCAAACCCACCCACCCCCATACGCGGAAACAACTCCACAGCTTCCTGGGGTTTGCTAACTTTTATCAGCAGTTCATCTGTTCTTTCGCTGAAATCGCCTTACCCATCACTGAACTGTTAAAAATGGGGGAGGGGGGGGCAGAAACCACATCCCAGCCAACCACTAAACTGGACCTTAGAGTGTCAGTGGGCATTCAAGGCACTAAAAATGGTTGTCCGCCGAGGAACCCATCCTCAAACACCCTGACCCTGAACAACCCTTTGTAGTCCAAGCTGATGCCAGAGATGTGGCCATTGCAGCAGTCCTCCTTACAGAAGAACATAAACAGCAACTGAATATGGCTAACTGAACACACGCACGGGGACAGATCGCCGAAGGATTTCTCCCTAGAGTGTTCCTCTTCTACCTTTTAACTGAAGAGACTGATACCCCATCAGTTTTTATGACCCACCCAGTTAGGGTGTGTTGAAGAACTTGCCCTCAGGACCCTTCAATACAGCTGTAAGCCAGCAGATTGCTTTGGAATTGAACTCTGAAGCTGTCTGCATGCCAAAAGCTGGGAGGGGAGGGGATGCAATCTTTTCAGGGGTTGAAAAAGCTGTCCGTTTTGAAATCCATTTATTAAACAAACAGTAAGGTATGCCTTCCTTTCTTAATCACCTTCAAAGATTATTATTCTATCTTAAATCAGCTTAATAGGGACTCTTTCTAGCAACAGCCTGCTATACCTTTTTGAAGACCTGCGCCATTTTAGGGATTTCTTTTATCTTAAAAAACAAGGAAGAAGACTGCTAAGGCAAGTCAAATAAGGAAGCTGGCTGAGAGAAAAGAAAAAAGAAAACTTGATGGAGAAAGATAAAGATTGAAAGTCGTGATTTTAGTTTATTATTGTAGTAACTGGCAGCTTGATCTTCTTAGCTGTGGGTGGCTAAAACTTTTTGATTCTGATTCTGACTAAAAGAGGAAGCCAAGATGATGGAGCAAAGTATTTGTTCTGCCCCAGCTACGGACCCCAAAGAACGCAGCACACACAAAGTCTGTACAAACCTTAGTTTACTAAATGAAATCAGTCTTTTTCAAATAAAGGCTGTTAATTAACTTTCTTAACAGCCTACAAGAATCCAAAGAATAAATAATCGTAATCTTACTATGGTTGGCAGAAAGCCCAGAAGCAATTTGCAGGAAACTGATAAGAGAACTAAGATCAGGATGCGAAGGAGAGTGAACGAAGTTGTTCCCTGCAAATTGCCTCAGTCATCGTCCTTCCTTAAATAGGCTAAGGGAGTGGCCAATTAGACCCAAGCTTTACTCTCAAGGAAACCTCCTCCTGAGGAGCCACTCCTGCCTTTTGGCAGCTCTGCGCGCCCGTGCATCAAGAAGAGGCTCCTCCTTTTCATCCTCTTCACTTAAGGAAGCTTCTGGAGGTTCTGAAGGCCCTGGCTGAATCCCCGCCTCTGACACCACATCTTCTCCAGCCTCCTCATTGTCCGACTCAAGTGCCAACTGCACAGGCTGCTGGCGCAGCACCACACCAGCCTCCTCGCTGTCGGAATCAGCTACTAGTTGCACAGGCTGCTGACGGGCCACAACAGTATTAGAGATATATTTGAAAAGTCTCTAAATAAAATACTTGAAAGGTTTTTAAATAAAATATGTCAATTTGTGGGCCAATTGCTCTCTGATGATAAAAAATCCTCTCAAAGCACTTCTGAGATGCAAACATGTGGAGAATGTTACCAAACTGCTGACACAACTTTTCAAGCACCTGAAAATGCAGAGGAGTATATCGTAGCCTTCGAAGAAATGGATATCAATTTTCATTTTCACTATTATTGTCAAGGCTGAATTTGATTGGGGTGTGGGATTGTTTATGTCATTGGTTAAGTAACTCTTAAAGAAAGCAAAAGCTATTGTAAATGTATTTGAGAGTACCTGTATTAAGAGAAAGTTAAAGAAAATGATGTACCAGTTTAAAGAAAAACTCTGTATGTTAAAAAGGATGTTTATAAAAGAAAAATAATATTATATAAGGAGGGACGGAGCTAAATGTAATATTGAAGTTTAAAACCTGCATGTTAAAGTCAAAGAATAAGATGTATTAGAAAGTTTTGATTTAAAAGGGGGGGAGTGCTTTTTTGTTTGTTTGTTTGCTTTTAAAAAGTTTAGTACTTTGAGAGAAGAAAAAGATTTTACTCCATGAAGATAAGATGGAAGGAGTGACTTAAACTTAATGAGTTAACTGGAACCAGGATGCATTTTTCTCTGTTTGATATGTGCAACTGAAAGATTTAACTCAAAATTTGAAAATGTATTCTCTTTAACATATATTTAATGTAAGGTGACCAGATTTTAACATTGGTAAAGAGGGACACCATTGACCGGGGGGGTAGTCAAAAATAACTTTTTCAGCCCTCTGTATGCCCATTGTAGCATTCTTAACAACCGTGTCACTCATTTCACAACTGCTTCTCTTCACCATGGTGACAAGATAGGGCAAAAACGTAAAATGTGAGGACAGTCGTAAGTTCGAGGACTGGTCAAAAGTGCGAGGACCAGTCAAAAATAACTTTTTCAGCCCTCTGAGTAGTCCATATGCATAAAAGGATACAGCAATAGAGAGGGATGAAGGAAGGGAAGGGAAATTAGAGTAGGAGTGAGGGTAAGAGAGGGAGGAAGAGAGGAGGAGAAGGAGAAAGGAAGAGGAAGTAGGGAGGAGAAGAAGAGGGGGGGAAGAGAAAGTAAGAAGGAAAGAAAAGAGAGAGGTGGTAGGTTTGAGGAGAAAGATTGCTGTACAATAAAAAAGATGAAAGGGAAGAAAACCAACCCCAAACAAATATAAAGATATTAAGATAAAGAATGAATTGTTAAACTTTAAAGAATAAAAGAGAACAAATATGAATAAATAGCAATAATTAGAAACACACATACAAACATACAATGTATTTTCTTTGAACAGAGTATTTGGCCGGTTCACAAATTTAAACAGTGTTTAGTCATTTCAATTAAATTTACAATTTCTATATTTCCTTTTTGCCATACTTATTCCTCATCTATTTTTTTAAAAAACCAATATTACCCTTCATCCTCATCTCTAATCTTAATCAAATTCAATTTTTCCCTTCTATTCTATATTATACCCCTTCCCATTGTCATCTATTTTTATATCCATCCTCACATTGGTTAATTATGTAATTATGTAATACCGTTGTTTAATACAAATATAAATCAATTAGTTATATAACTCTTTTTTGTATATCAATCAATATGAACATGAATATTCCAATTATTTCCATGCAATCCAATTTCTTACAAATCAATTAATTATATTTACCAATAATAATAAACCAAATAATTTCCCCCATATATTCCTCCAAACCACAACTTAACCATTTCTGCTTTCAACACAATATACAATTAATAGTATCTCAATTATTACAATTCCCTAGTTAAATAGATCTTTTTTTCTTTTGTGTTTTAAAATCTTGAACCTCCTCTTTTGCCTTAAATTTCCCATTGTTTGCAGTTTTGCACCTACCTTTTTTGGGGAGGAAAAAGAAAAAGAAATCTCTCTCTGCCTCATTTTGTCACGTTGCAGCAAAGACCCTGCTTTACTTTCAGTTTTGCTTTTTCAGCATAGCTAGGGGAAAAAAACATTTGCTCCAGCAATTTACCTCTTTGCAGCTAGCTAGCAACAGAGCCCTCCGCAAAACAGCTGAGAGCAAATCAGCTGAGAGTCGGGAGGCTGATCAAATCAACTTATGGTGGACCTGTAGGAAAGTTAAGGCTTTTTGGATAAAAATTTGGTGGGTCATGCAGAATGTTTTGAAGAAAAAAATTCAATTTTCTCCACAATTGTTTTTATTGGGTATAGTTAAGGGTTTTACACGGGGTGAAATAAAACTAATATTGTATATGATAACAGCAGCAAGATTGTTGATAGGTAAATATTGGAAGAATGAAGCTTTGCCTACTATCGAGGAATGGACTTTGAAGATGGCCAGTTTTGCAGAGATGGCGAAGATTTCAGCGTATTTAAAAGATTGTTCACAAGAGACTTATGAATGGGAATGGAAAAGGTGGATAGAATATGTTCAGAACAAATACCAAACTAGAAAGTATCAAATAGCTTTTATTTGAAAATAATGTATTAGAAATATTTTAATGTAAAGAGACAAAGAGGAAAAATTATATAGGGGGAGGGATGGGTTCAGGTTTATATATTAGTGTTATTAGTTATGAGTATGTAATAGGGAAGTCTGGGGGGGGAGGGTTAGGGAGGGTTAGGGAGGATGGGAAGTTTGGGGAGGGAGGTGGGGGGGGTGAAAAAAGGGGTGAAAATGTAATTGTAAAACTTTTGCAATAAAAAAAAAAAATCAACTTATGGTAATTAACCTATGCTGAAGCTGAAAGGGGCTGTTTTTTCTATTTTTGCAGGCACCAGTCTACTCATTTGTTTTCTTTTAACACTGATCAGCTGTAGGACGGCCCTTTGAAGCCCCACGGCAAGAATTTAAACAGTTTTTTTCCCTCTAGCCATCAGCTGGGACTCAGCAATAGATTGGGAGTGTGCGGGGTAAGCGAACGGGGACCAGCGATCCAACAGAGGCAGAGGGTGAGGGTGAGTGAAAACCGTATATTCCCTTCCTGTTCTCCCACCGTTCCCTAGCTTGTCGTGCATTCTTTCCAAAAATTGGGACTTTTTTAAAACGCCGCGGGACGCAGGACAAATTGTTAAAAATCGGGACTGTCCCGCCAAAAGCGGGACATCTGGTCACCTTAATTTAATGCTTAAGTAATTCTTAAAGTAAGCAAAGGCTATTGAAAATGTATTTGAGAGTACCTGTATTAAGAGACCAGTTTAAAGAAAAACTCTGTATGTTAAAAAGGATGTTTATAAAAGGAAAAAAAATATATAAGGGTAGTTTGGAGGCAGGGATCTAAATGTAATACTGAAGTTTAAAGCTTGCATGGCAAAGTCAAAGAATAAGATGCATTAGAAAGGTTTTTTTTTTTGAAAAATTTTTTATTATTTTTTTTTAAAGCATAAACATAAAATACATCTTTTAAGAACGGAGCTTTGATCCGGTCATGAATAAATACAATTGCTTACCCCTCTTTATCAAGCTCTTTCCCAAATCTCCATCATTACATCTTTTAAAATAAAAACCAAAACAGAATTTTTTTCCACAATTGTAACATCTTAATCTAAACATTTACCTTTCTATTATATTACCACAAATCTTAATTTTCAAATAACACAACTCAGTATTTAATTACAATTATTACCCTAAATTCTATCTATATACCCATATCCTAGGACCCATTACATTAATTCTTTAAATCCTAATCTCTTTTAACATACACCTATATTTCTTAAGCTTATCACACATTACACTCTTCGTTTTACACAGAGTCATTTCATTGTTACAATCTTATCATCTTCATTTTACTATTTGTATCAACATGTTCACCTTTATTTTTAATATAATCCCAACATAATCATTTTATTATTACCATCAATTCCAACAAGTCTTGTTTATTTTAACTATTTATCTCTTGATCATCTTGTTTTGGCTGTTCGGTTTGAATGTTCGGTGACATTCTTTTGTGCTCCTCCTCTCTTCAAATTATCACTAAACATCCCAACTTATTTCCATAATAATTATTTCACTTAATTTATCTCAACTTCCACTTAATTCATAATTATCTCCAGATTTTATTGTCCATCCATTGATAAAATAAATCCCATATCGAATAATATTGTTTATCTTCCTGTTCTCTTATTTCAAATGTCAGTTTACCCATTTCAGCACATTCCATCATTTTCTTAATAATTTCTTCATCAATAGGTATCTTTTCTCCTTTCCAATTTTTAGCAAATACAATTCTAGCCGCTGTTAAAAGATTCACAATTAGATATTGCAGTTCTTTATTATATGTCTCTGGTAAGATCCCTAATAAAAATATCTCTCGTTTAAAATCAATATGTCTCTTTATCATTTTTTCCAACCACATGTGTATCTTAGTCCAATATCTCTTTGCTTCTACGCATGTCCACCACATGTGGTAATAGGATTCTGGAGTCTGGTGACACTTCCAACACTTCTCTGATTTATTCTGGAACATTCTGGCTATCCTCATCAGGGGTAGATGCCACCTGTAAAACATCTTATACAAATTCTCCTTATATGCTATTTTATTTCTTCATTTCCTTGTCTATCAACATATATTCCATTTCAAATTCAGTGTTCCCAAATTTAATTCTCCATGTGTCATTTTAGTTCTTTTTGTTATTTCTATGCCATACAAAGTACATCGACTTTACTTCTTTTGTTTCTGCGCCATTTTCTTTTGTTCCTGCACCAGTTAGTAACAATTATAAAAGTTCCATTGTATTTCCTCTTTCTTTCCACTGAATAAGCCATCTGTAGACAAAGAAGAAACCTCCAGCACCAAAATCTCACGGCTATTATTTGTAATTTCAGAGTGTTCCAAAACAGACAGCAAGTTACAGTGTTTCTTTTTAAAGCAGAAGGTGTATCTCTGCAATCCACACTTTCCCTTAGTCATGCCAGCATCCATTTTGTTGCAATCGTGTAGCAGTCCAGTTTAACTCTCTTCTTCTCTTAAGTTTTAAAAGTGTTGAATCCCTACCTTTTTCTTTTTTCAAAGTCCAATTCTAATTTGAAAATTTTTTCCCAGTCTTTTCAGCATGCCTCAATGTTTGATTGTTCCAATTGAATCTATACTAAAATAAATTTCCTAGCGGGTCTTTCCCTCCTGAAGTTATTTTTCAAAATCTTCTATGCCCCTCAAATCCACAGCCGCAGTTTTAAGGCTAGGGGTCTTACAAGTAACAGTCGTTGCTCTAGCGTTGTTTCAAGCCTAGGTTGGTGTCACTCACCCGGCTTCAAAGAGCTTCATTCTTTTCCTCTTTCCTCCTGCTCATCTCTTAGTTCGGTTTGTCCCAGCTTTGTGGCAGCCGCCATGACTGCCGCCCACCACCACCGACTCACAAAGAGTTCCCTCTGACCTCTGTGGAACTTGCCTGTTCCTCTTGGTCGTCCAAGGCCCCTCTCTTCCTACCCCGTCCCTGCAGGACGGTTCTGGTCTGAAGACCCATCGGCGGCAGTTCATCAGTCGGGTTTTTCGCGAGACTCCTCAGAGCCCGCTATTGTTTGTTTGTTTGTGTGTTTAGTACTTTGAGGGAAAGAGAGGGTGAAAGAAAGGCAGAAAGAAAGGAAAAAAGGTTCCCCCTCCTTCAGTAAGACCAAAGAATTTGAAAGAATACAATAAATTATGTAAATAAAAATGGTGACAGTTCACAAAGATTAAAGATTAGAAATACATACTATCTGCTATCTGCACATGTCTAAGATGGCGTCCCGGCGCTGAATCCCGGATCCTCGGGGGGCGATGCCTCGGCTTGGGGGACTTCGGGGGGGGGGTCATTTTGAACAGCTATGACCCCCCGTTTGGGAAAAAGAGCACCTGGGGATCCCATTGAGAGCTTTGTTAGCTCTCTGGACCACCCCAGCTCCGAGGAGGATGACGTTGAAGCGCCGGCGGGTGAGGGCGTGAACGGATGCGGCCTGCGGGGGCGGCGCTAGCACCGGCGGCTACGGGCGGTGGCGGCAGTGGCGGCCCCCTGACGACGGCGACGTTTGAGGCCCCTACGGAGGTTCCCCACGCCCCTGGATGCCTCGAGGAAGATCTAGAGGCAGGGGGCGGCTGGGGGCGGCCGTGGGGAGGCCGATGGCGACGGCGGCAATGGTGGCGGTGGCAGCCGTGGCGGCGGCTGCGGTGATGGCAGCTGATGTCGGGGCGGCTCCCAACAGCTTGCAGACCTGAATTACAGCATAGGATTCTTCAGCAGCAGCCTTAGACTGAGCTCTGGGAGATTGGAGAGTGTTGGACCCTTGGGGGAAGGGTTACCTCCATGGAGACCCAGAGACCCCCCCCAGGATGAGCTGGATGGGGGGGGGAACGAAATAGGGCAGCATTATCCATCAGATAATGGTTGAGGGATTTGCAGGGGTCGGAAAAGAACTACAAACCTATGCGGCTTGAATTTCCCCTCCCTCTTCCTTCCTTTGGACCGAGTTTAGGCCTATGGGCCTTATTACAGCTACAGCTACCCATCTATCTTGGCCTGCTGAATTATTCCGAATTTTCCCCCTTTTCCATCTAACCTGTCTGAACTCCCTGCCATGTAAAATCTCTTTGACGTGAATTTACGAACTTAAACCTCCTTCTGAGCAGGATACTTGGACTCCCGGATGCTACTAATCCCAGGAGGGATACTGGTTCTATGGACGTAAGGCCAGTGGGAGGCGGATTATGGCTATCTTCACGCCTGGTTGAGTGGTCTTATTATAGGGGATATAGACATGGAACCCTTGTCATGGACTGACCACTCACTCCTTCGCCTAGATCTTCGAACCGCGACCCCTCGCCGCAGGGAGGCGGACCCAATTAGATGGATCCGCCCCAGGCGCCTGATGGATCCTGATAGGTTCCAGACGGAGCTTGGGCCATTTCCTGAGGATCTAGCACATGACTCGGCCGAGGACCTGGTAGCCGCCTGGGATCGGGCGGCTGGTGGGGCCTTGGACCGAGTTGTGCCTTTGCGGCCTCTGACCCGATGCCGATCCCGTGCGGCTCCTTGGTTTACTGAGGAGCTGAGGGAAATGAAGCGCCGGAAAGGCCACCTGGAGAGCGGTTGGAGGGCCAGTCTCGCTGAATCTGATCGAACACTGGTAAGGTTGCATATTAAGGCCTACCTAGTGGCGATAAAGACGGCAAAGTCTAACTACTTTTCCGCCTCTATTGCGTCATCAGGGAATCGTCCGGCTGCCCTGTTTAGGGTGACCCGCGCCCTGCTCCATCTGGGAGTGCGGGAGGATCCCTTAGAAGGCAGGGCGGAGGATTTTGGACAATACCTGTATGACAAAATCGCTCAGATCCGGGGGGATTTAGACTCTGACTGGGTAGATCAGGGCAGGGTGACGAGGAACAGTCTTGAGAATGTTATCTGGGAGGAGTTTGATGCTGTGACTCCCGATGATGTGGACAGGATTTTGGGGAGACTTAGTGCGGCCACATGTTTACTGGACCCGTGTCCCTCCTGGTTGGTACTGGCTTCCCGGGAGGTTACACGAGGCTGGCTCCAGGGCGTCATTAATGCTTCGTTGAGTGAGGGTCACTTCCCCGCTGCCCTGAAAGAGGCGGTGGTGAGGCCTCTCCTCAAGAAGCCGTCCCTGGATCCAGCAATATTGGCTAACTATCGTCCTGTCTCCAACCTTCGCTTCATTGTGAAGGTTGTTGAGAGTGTGGTCGCGCAACAGTTTCCGCAATTCCTGGAGGAAACATCTTATCTAGATCCGTTCCAGTCGGGTTTCAGGTCTGGGCACAGCACGGAAACGGCATTGGTCGCGTTGGTGGATGATCTCTGGAGGGCTCGGGACAGGGGTTATTCCTCTGTTCTGGTCCTATTAGATCTCTCAGCGGCTTTTGATACCATCGACCATGGTATCATGCTGCACCGGCTGGAAGAGTTGGGGGTGGGAGGCACTGTGTTGCGGTGGTTCTCCTCCTTTCTCTCCGACCGGTCGCAGTTTGTGTTGGCAGGGGGGCAGAGGTCGACCTCGAGGCCTCTCATTTGTGGAGTGCCACAGGGATCGGTCCTCTCGCCCCTTCTGTTCAACATTTATGTGAAGCCGCTGGGCGAGATCATCCGTGGCTTTGGGGTGAGATACCACCAGTACGCTGATGACACCCAGCTGTACATCTCAACCCCAGGCCACCCCAACGATGCCCTTGAAGTGATGTCCCAGTGCCTGGAGGCTGTGCGGATCTGGATGGGGAGGAACAGGCTCAAGCTCAACCCTTCCAAGACTGAGTGGCTGTGGCTCCCGGCATCCCGATATAGTCAGTTGACTCCATCACTGACTATCGGGGGCGAGTCTTTGGCCCCCATGGAGAGGGCACACAATCTGGGAGTCCTCCTGGATAGGCAGCTGTCTTTGGAGGAACATCTGACGGCTGTTACCAGGGGGACCTTTTATCAGGTTCGCCTGATTCGCCAGTTGCGGCCCTTTCTTGATCGGGATTCCTTGTGCACAGTCACTCATGCCCTCGTCACCTCTCGCCTTGACTACTGCAACGCTCTCTACATGGGGCTCCCCTTGAAGAGCACCCGGAGGCTCCAGCTGGTCCAGAATGCAGCAGCACGGGTAGTGATGGGAGCAACATGGCGCTCCCATGTAACACCGCTCCTGCGTGAGCTGCACTGGCTCCCGGTGGTCTTCCGGGTGCGCTTCAAGGTGTTGGTTATCACCTTTAAAGCGCTCCATGGCATAGGGCCTAGCTATCTCCGAGACCGCCTGCTGCTACCGACGACCTCCCATCGACCCGTGCGCTCCCACAGAGAGGGCCTCCTCAGGGTGCCATCAGCCAATCAATGTAGGCTGGTGACCCCCAGGGGGAGGGCCTTCTCTGTGGGGGCTCCCACCCTCTGGAATCAGTTGCCCCCGGAGATAAGAAGAATCCATGACCTCAATGCCTTCCGTCGTTCCCTGAAAACCCATCTTTTTCAGCAAGCCGGGTTGGCTTAAGAAGAAATTTTTAAATTCTTTTAATTAGTCTGTGATTCTTAACTTTCGGGCCAAAATTTATATATATTTTTAAATGTTTTAATGTTTGTATTCTATGTTTTTTTATCTTGGCTGTACACCGCCCTGAGTCCTCAGGGAGAAGGGCGGTATATAAATTGGAAATTAAATTAAATTAAATTAAATACTAGCAAGGAAGATAAAGCAGGAATAGTTAAATTGAATACTTTATTTAAAGAGGAAAATATGTTCTTATTTGGATATCACTTCTGCAATTTGTGCTTGTGAAGAAAAAAAATGAAACTCTGATTTTGGTTTTGTTGATTAGAAAGATTTGGTGTTATAGAAATGACTAGCTATATATTAATATGTAAAAGCAAAAAGTTGATGTTGGAGTGTATTTATCTTGTACTGTGCTAGGAAGAGTTGGAATTCAATGTCCCCTTTTCTTTCTCTTTCTCTTCCCCCTTGTATTTCAAACTCCCTTTTCCCGTTCCTTTTCCTTCCCTTAAATTCCTATTTTCTTTTCTTTTTTTGTATTTTATACAATAAAAATAAAAAATGGAGAAACTAAAGAAGAACATAAACGGCAACTTACATCCATGCGCCTACACCTCAAAAAAGCTCACTGACACTGAAAGGAGGTGGGCAGTATGGGAGAAGGAAGCCTATGCTGTCCAATGGACCCTATTGACCTGGAGACACTTCCTTGACGGTAGCCCAGTGCTGTTTGAAGTATGGACTGACCATAAGAACCTAGAGGCACCAAAACCCCCAAGAAAACTCTCCCCAAAGCAGGTCCACTGGGTGCAGTACTTCAAGCGCTTTAATTTTGAGTTGAAATACATCCCTGGGGGACAGATGCCCTGTCCAGAAAACCCCAGTGTCAGCTTTGGAAGCCATATTAGGCTGAAAGCTTCAATGCTGCCACCTCCTCATGTGTGGGAAAGTAGGAGGGGGGATTTAGGAGAGGGGGTTAGTAGACATAATAGCATTCTTCCTGTCGGTCAATGTCAGGGCGATCCAGCATCCAGTGGTCAGGGGGCTGGGTCGAGATGGAACGGACGTTGATTGGAGCATGTGATTGATTGGGGAGAAAGGGGATGGTTTTGGGAGCTTTGACTTACTGAAGAAAAACCTGGGCTTTTCAGATCCGGGATTTCCCAGGTGTGCCAGTTTGCCTGTTCTAGTAAAGAGAACTTTGGAAAATGCTTGCTTCCGTGTCTTTACTTGGGGTTGGGGTTTTTCTGGAACGCTGACACCCAGTTCAACAGTAAACGACAGGAGGTGGCCCACGCTATGATTCCCCCCTCCCAGCCCACTTCGCAAGCCATGACCAGAGGCCAAGCCCGGCAACAAGGGGCCGTAGACGGAGGGGGGATAACTCAGAAGCTAAAGGACGAGCTGCTAACAGACCCGTGGTATAATGACAACAAGGAGGCACTGACCCTTAAAGATGGACTGGCCTGGAAAGGCTCCAAATTGTATGTGCTTAACAACCTGCGGCTTCAAGTACTCCAATAGAGCCATGATTCCAAACAAGTGGGACACTTTGGCTACTTGAAAATCCTGCACTTAGCTAGAAGGCAGTTCTGGTGGCCGAAGATGAAGGACATAGAGGACTATGTAAAAAGCTGTGCCACCTGTGCAGCCATGAAAAAAAAGGCCAGGGAGGCCCCCTGGGCTACTCTAGCAAGTGGCAGATCCATCCCGACCCTGGGAGGAAATTGCTATGGATTTTATTGTAAAGCTCCCTGTGAGTGGAGGGAATATGGTCATCTGGACTGTAACAGACTTATTCTCAAAGCAAGCCCATTTCATAGCTTGCTCTGGGCTCCCATCTGCAAAAAAGTTAGCGAAATTGTTTATAAAGCAAATCTATAGGCTGCATGGGGTTACCCACAGAATCATTTCTGATAGAGGGGCCCAATTCACTGCTAAGTTCTGGAGGGAATTCATACGGTCTATTGGGTCATCACAAGGACTCAGTTCGGCTTTCCATCTGAGTATGAATGGGGCGGCAGAACAGACGAATGCCATGGTTGAACAATATTTAAGGTGCTATGTCAACTATCAGCAGTCCAACTGGGCAGAGTTGCTGCCATTTGCTGAGGTGGCATACAACAATGCAGTACATAGCAGCACTGGTTTGACCCCTTTCCAAGTCACCAACGGCATGGAGTTCATCCCCATGCCTGAACTGCCCAGGGAACACCCCTTCATCCATGTCATTAAATGAATCGATGGAATCACTGAAGAAAGCGTGGGAGAATACCAAGTGTGTCCTACAGGAAGCGGCAAAAACCCATAAAACTCAAGCTGACAAATGCCGCTCCCCCAGCCACCTTTCCAAGTGGGTAGTAAGGTCTATCTATCCACAAAATACTTAAAATTAAAGCTTCCCAGCAAGAAGCTGGGTCCAAAGTTTATAGGACTTCCTATATACTTTTCCTATAGTGAAAGTGATCAGCCCTGTTACCTGCTTGCTAGCGAAAGTTCATCTGGTCTTTTACAGCAGCTTGTTAAAGCCAGCGGTAGGCTCCCAGATCAGGCTGGTAGATCGGGCAACCCCAAAACCAATTGTGGTGGAGGGGGAGACACATTACGAGGTAAAAAGAATCTTGGACTCTAGATTGCATAGGGGTCGATTACAATACCTAGTACAGTGGAAGGGATGTCCACTCTCTGAGGCTACCTGGGTTAAAAGATGGGATGTGAAGGCAGATAGATTGGTTAAACAGTTCCATGACAAGTACCCCCATAAGCCACAGAGACCCCCCGGGGGGGAAGAGGAGGTTAGCTTGTGTTTAATTACCTCTCTGTGTTCTTTTCTTGTCTTCTTCCAGGAACTCCTTTTCAATTGGGGGGGGGGGTGGCTGTCAACCCTGAAGCTGGCCTGACTGAGGCCATTTTGAGACTTCAGTGCTGACACACTGGAGAATAGGGAGGGGTGAATAGAGATAGATGGAGTGTTGTAGTAAAAAAAAATACTTTCTCTTGGGAACCAAGGATAATCCTGCAGGTGCTTGGAAGGAGGGGACTGGAGTCACCTAGCAACTGGACAGTATCCTGATTGGACCATGTGACTGGTTATTTTGTGAAAGTGAAATATAAATTTGATATATATAGATTTGTTTTCTCAGGTTTTCGCGGGTGTTTGTATGTAGGTCTTTGGTTATTCAGGTCTTCTCCCACGTAAAATTGGAAGTGTCTTGGCGACGTTTCGACGAAGTCTCATTCGTCATCTTCAGGCTGGTGTTCTCGGCTTCGTGCTTCCAGGAGCAATGTGAGATCGCAGCTGTCTCTTCCTTTTAACTGCTAGTGGGGGTGTGAGCTGATTGGGTGGGAACTTGGCTGTGTTCTGATTGGGTGGAGGTGTGTTCTGATTGGTTAGGGGCTTGGCTGTGCTGTGATTGGATGGGGGGTTGGTTGTGCTCTGATTGGCTGGGGGTGTGTTCTGTTTGGGTAGGGGCTTGGTTGTGCTCAGCTTAGTCTGAGTTGCAGGGGGATTTGAGCTGGTGAGCTGCGTTGTTGTTGTTTGGCTTCGTGTTTGTGGCCGTGCGAGCTCTTCATGGTGGGTGTCAGTCTGCTTCGTGTATGGATTGGAGGGGTTTAAAGTGGCTAATGATGCAGCTGCGGTCTGGCTTCTGGTCCTTGGTCGTGGCTCATTATCAGTGTGGGTTTGAGTCTGCTTTCTGCGTGGATGTGTGGTGGTGACATCCTGTGTGGCTCTCGTGAGTGTGGGTCTGGTGTCATTCGTCGTGTTAGGGACTCGTTTGTCAATAAGGGCGGGTTTCCAAATGGCTGGTAGGCGGGAGGTATCGTCTTGTTTGTTCATGCTGTGTGGGCGTTTTTCTATCTCGATGGCTTCTCTGATTATTCTGTTGTTAAAGTGTTCAGTTTTGGCGATAGTTCTGGTCTTTTTAAAGTCAATATCATGTCCTGTGGCTTTAAGGTGTTGGACCAGGGAAGAAGTTGGTTCCTCTTTTCTGACTGAGTTCTTGTGTTCTTCTATGCGTGCACTTATTCGTCTGTTGGTTTGTCCGATGTATGTGGTGGGGCAGGCGGTGCATGGGATTTCATATACTCCTTGATTTTCTAACTCAATTTTGTCTTTGGGGTTCCTGATCACAAACCCAAACTCTGGCTCAGATATGTGGATGACACCTTCATAATCTGGCCACATGGGAAAGAAAAACTGGACAACTTTCTCACACACCTCAACAGCCTACACCCCAAAATACAGTTCACCATGGAAACAGAAGCGAACAACCAACTTCCCTTCCTGGATGTCTTAGTCTACAGAAAATCCAATGGCTCCCTAGGACACACTATCTACCAGAAGAAAACACACACAAACTGCTATCTGCACGCACTCTCACACCACCACCCTGCCCAGATCAACTCTGTAGCCAAGACACTCATTTCCAGAACAAAACGCTTAGCTGACGAACAACACCTAAAAACCAAACTACACACTCTCACTAGTGTACTAACATCCAATGGATTCCAAAGAAATAAGATCACCAACCTAATCCAAAAAGAAACCCCCACTAAAATCCAAGACAGAGAACAAGAAAACGGCAAAGCCCTCCTCCCATACATAAAAGGCACCACAGACAGAATAAGCAAAATCCTCCACAAACATAACATCAAGACAGCATTCTGCACAAACCGAAAAATATCCACCATCCTAAGGAACCCCAAACCCTCCAATCCATACACGAAGCAGACTGACACCCACCATGAAGAGCTCGCACGGCCACAAACACGAAGCCAAACAACAACAACGCAGCTCACCAGCTCAAATCCCCCTGCAACTCAGACTAAGCTGAGCACAACCAAGCCCCCACCCAAACAGAACACACCCCCAGCCAATCAGAGCACAACCAACCCCCCATCCAATCACAGCACAGCCAAGCCCCTAACCAATCAGAACACACCTCCACCCAATCAGAACACAGCCAAGTTCCCACCCAATCAGCTCACACCCCCACTAGCAGTTAAAAGGAAGAGACAGCTGCGATCTCACATTGCTCCTGGAAGCACGAAGCCGAGAACACCAGCCTGAAGATGACGAATGAGACTTCGTCGAAACGTCGCCAAGACACTTCCAATTTTACGTGGGAGAAGACCTGAATAACCAAAGACCTACATACAAACACCCGCGAAAACCTGAGAAAACAAATATCGCACCTCTACGGGGAGGAAATCCACCATCTGACCAGGACCTATGAAAAACTCGAAGTCCAAAGAGCTTCCATTTTATGTGACCTTGCATTCCTACGCAACTGCCGAGATCAAAATTTAATCCCCACAGGCTTCCAACTGAAATTCCACTCCAACTCTGCAGCCACCAAACGCATTCTGAAAAGAACAGAACTAGCCCTAATCAGAAATGAACTCCACAGAAAAAGATTCCTCCTAGACCAAATCAACAAGGATCTCCTCACACTTCACCTCAAACTCAGCAACAAGATCCACCCCGCACTTTGGGACAAATCCAAACAACTTGCCGTCTGGAGAGCCGAAACACAGACCACCCTCAAGACAGACATGCACACCAACAAACTCCAAAGACTACAAGAACGCCAGAAACAATCCCCTCCACCCTCACAGCCACACATGAAACAAACAGTGCATAACATCTCAGATAGGATCCTCACCAAAGCCGAAACCAATGTCCTTTCCAAAGGATTCAACTTTGCAGTCGCTCCCAAAAGCATCCCCACTGAAACCATTATATGCGGAGTTGAAACCAGCCTGACCAAAATCAACCCCGACGATGCAAACAGAATCAGACTCGAAATCACCAACATCCTCTGCACCAGCAAGCCACCCAAAAGTAACTTACCCAAAGAGGAACAGACAGCACTACTTAACCTGAAAGAAGACACCAGCATAATAATCCTACCAGCAGACAAGGGCAATGCCACGGTGGTTATGAACACATCTGATTACCAAACCAAATTAACCAACCTACTCCAAGACTCCATATACAAACCCCTAAACACAGACCCCACCACCTACCTGGAAAAAACCACCAGATCCAAAATAAAAGCCTCCCCTATCAGCGAAGAGATTCAGCAAAGAATCATTCCCAGAGAGAAATCATCCAGATGCCCTAAACTTTATGGTCTCCCCAAGATACACAAAGAAGGAACCCCACTTAGACCCATAGTCAGTTCCATAGGCTCACCTCTACAAAACCTAGCCAAATTTCTCGCCAAACAACTACAGCCCTATGCAGAATCCATCACCTCATACGTAAAAAAACTCATTCCAGTTCATAGACATCATAAAGCAACAAAACTTACAGCCCAGTGACCTACTTGTGAGCTTCGATGTCATATCCCTCTTCACCCAAGTACCAATCAAAGAAGCCTTGACAGTTATCCAAAACAAATATAACCCCCCCAAGCACATCTTAGATCTGACCAACCACTGCCTATCCAACACATACTTCATCTATAATGGACAGAAATACAAACAAACAGAAGGAGCACCCATGGGATCACCCCTCTCACCTGTCATTGCCAACCTCTATATGGAATACTTTGAAACCCAAGCTCTGGAAAAATCTGATCACAAACCCAAACTCTGGCTCAGATATGTGGACGACACCTTCATAATCTGGCCACATGGGAAAGAAAAACTGGACAACTTTCTCACACACCTCAACAGCCTACACCCCAAAATACAGTTCACCATGGAAACAGAAGCGAACAACCAACTTCCCTTCCTGGATGTCTTAGTCTACAGAAAATCCAATGGCTCCCTAGGACACACTATCTACCAGAAGAAAACACACACAAACCGCTATCTGCACGCACTCTCACACCACCACCCTGCCCAGATCAACTCTGTAGCCAAGACACTCATTTCCAGAACAAAACGCTTAGCTGATGAACAACACCTAAAAACCAAACTACACACTCTCACTAGTGTACTAACATTCAATGGATTCCAAAGAAATAAGATCACCAACCTAATCCAAAAAGAAACCCCCACTAAAATCCAAGACAGAGAACAAGAAAACGGCAAAGCCCTCCTCCCATACATAAAAGGCACCACAGACAGAATAAGCAAAATCCTCCACAAACATAACATCAAGACAGCATTCTGCACAAACCGAAAAATATCCACCATCCTAAGGAACCCCAAAGACAAAATTGAGTTAGAAAATCAAGGAGTATATGAAATCCCATGCACCACCTGCCCCACCACATACATCGGACAAACCAACAGACGAATAAGTGCACGCATAGAAGAACACAAGAACTCAGTCAGAAAAGAGGAACCAACTTCTTCCCTGGTCCAACACCTTAAAGCCACAGGACATGATATTGACTTTAAAAAGACCAGAACTATCGCCAAAACTGAACACTTTAACAACAGAATAATCAGAGAAGCCATCGAGATAGAAAAACGCCCACACAGCATGAACAAACGAGACGATACCTCCCGCCTACCAGCCATTTGGAAACCCACCCTTATTGACAAACGAGTCCCTAACACGACGAATGACACCAGACCCACACTCACGAGAGCCACACAGGATGTCACCACCACACATCCACGCAGAAAGCAGACTCAAACCCACACTGATAATGAGCCACGACCAAGGACCAGAAGCCAGACCGCAGCTGCATCATTAGCCACTTTAAACCCCTCCAATCCATACACGAAGCAGACTGACACCCACCATGAAGAGCTCGCACGGCCACAAACACGAAGCCAAACAACAACAACGCAGCTACCAGCTCAAATCCCCCTGCAACTCAGACTAAACTGAGCACAACCAAGCCCCCACCCAAACAGAACACACCCCCAGCCAATCAGAGCACAACCAACCCCCCATCCAATCACAGCACAGCCAAGCCCCTAACCAATCAGAACACACCTCCACCCAATCAGAACACAGCCAAGTTCCCACCCAATCAGCTCACACCCCCACTAGCAGTTAAAAGGAAGAGACAGCTGCGATCTCACATTGCTCCTGGAAGCACGAAGCCGAGAACACCAGCCTGAAGATGACGAATGAGACTTCGTCGAAACGTCGCCAAGACACTTCCAATTTTACGTGGGAGAAGACCCGAATAACCAAAGACCTACATATATATATATATATATATATATATATATATATATATATATATATATGTGTGTGTGTGTGTGTGTGTGTGTGTGTGTGTGTGTGTGTTTTCTGAGGTTTTCACGGGTGTTTGTATGTAGGTCTTTGGTTATTTGGGTTTTCTCCCATGTAAAATTGGAAGTGTCTTGGCGATGTTTCGACGAAGTCTCATTCGTCATATTGAGGCTGGTGTTTTCGGCTTCGTGCTTCTAGGAGCAATGTGTGATCGCAGCTGTTTCTTCCTTTTAACTGCCAGTGGGGGTGTGAACTGATTGGGTGGGAGCTTGGCTGTGTTCTGATTGGGTGGAGGTGTGATCTGATTGGTTGGAGGCTTGGCTGTGCTCTGATTGGATGGGGGGGTGTTCTGTTTGGGTGGGGGCTTGGTTAGAAGGAGCACCCATGGGATCACCCCTCTCACCTGTCATTGGTTAGAAGGAGCACCCATGGGAACACCCCTCTCACCTGTCATTGCAAACCTCTACATGGAACACTTTGAAACCCAAGCTCTAGAAAAATCTGATCACAAACCCAAACTCTGGCTCAGATACGTAGACGACACCTTCATAGTCTCATAAATGAGACTTTGTCGAAACGTCGCCAAGACACTTCCAATTTTATGTGGGAGAAAACCCAAATAACCAAAGACCTACACACACACACACACACACACACACACACATAGCTGATGAAGGGAGAAGAACTTGTGGCTCAGAGGTTAATTCAACTGCCTAACATGCAGGAAGCCCAAGTTCGAATTGTGTATACATTGTAATTATAATATATTCTATTATATGTCAGTATACATAATACTATTTTCCCAATTTCTAATTTCTACCTCTTTTTTCTAATTCTTAATAAAATAGCCACCATATTAAGAAGTATTCTATATTTCTCCATGATCTCTTGCCCTTTTCAGAATTTCAACTCTTATTGACTTTTTGGTAAATCTTTCATGTTTCTCCCTTGGGATCTTGTGTCTCCTTACATCACACTTATTTAATCTAAGTAATTCATCTGCCTCAACACCTATCTCTTGCTGTTGGATCTCTAGAGCACCCATCCATAATTCTTTCATCACTTTTGGGTGATCTTTCTCTTTATTCTCTTCTATATTTTGAACTCTTGAAGAGTAATCTGTTCTGTTTTAAGAATTATTACTATCGCTTCCATATCTTTATCTGCATGTACCCTGTTTTCCCCAAAATAAGACATCCCCTGATAATAAGCCCAATCGGGTTTTTGAGCACATGGCAATAAGGCCAAGTGCTTATTTCGGGGTTCAAAAAAATATAAGACAGGGTCTTATTTTCGGGGGAACACGGTATCATTTTTTAATTTATCTCCTGTATCCTTCTGGTTTCTTTTCTATTTTCTGAATTTTTTGTTCATCTTTTATTGTCATTTGCTGGAGGTTTTCTAGTCTCACATCTGTCTCTTGCACCAGTTCCATCATCTCCCTCTGATTCCTTGTCATATCTTCCTGAATACATTGAAACATCAATAATATTTCTTTATGAACTGTATTTGTTTTCCACTGTTGAGACATTTTGTAATAATTTAATAGGCTGAAAGATACTCAATATTAAACCAACATTCCAATATCCCAATTGCCCAGAAACACCAAAAATGCCACTATTAGTAAAGTTTACTCAGTCCCAGTGTGAAGGTTCTGACAGATGTCCTAAATAAATCATGAGTCTCGAGCCAAGTTGCAAAAGGAATCCAATGATTTATTAGGAGCAGCATGCTGGCATCTACTTGCGTGAGGTTTGCTCTGTCCTCACGTAAGTTATGGCCCACCTTTGAGCCTGTTCCCCCCTCCTTTCAGTCTGTGTCATAAATCACATTCTCCAACAAGGCACTCCTGCAGGCTGTAGAGACACGCCTCACACTCCGGCTTTGGTAATCTGAGATTCACCATTGGAAGAAGGGCCTTTGCACAGGTTCACCTGGTGCACCAATTGCGACCCTACTTGGATCAGGAGGCTCTCCTCACAGTCACTCATGCCCTTGTCACCTCACAGTTAGATTATTGCAATGCGCTCTACATGGGGCTACCCTTGAAAAGTGTTCGGAGACTACAGTTGGTCCAGAACGCAGCCACGCGAGCTGTCATGGGTGCACCTAGGTACACCCACATTACACCAATTCTCCGCGGGCTGCACTGGCTCCCTATTGGTCTCCGGTCACAATTCAAGGTGTTGGTTATTACCTTTAAAGCCCTACATGGCTCAGGGCCAGGGTATCTTCAAGACCGCCTTCTACCGCATA
The DNA here is from genome assembly GCF_029215685.1 of Pituophis catenifer annectens. NCBI lineage: Eukaryota > Metazoa > Chordata > Lepidosauria > Squamata > Colubridae > Pituophis > Pituophis catenifer. Next base: position 71,809,615 of record NW_027256885.1, on the reverse strand, counting down.
ACTCCCAACGACCGGTAAGATCCCACAGAGTTGGTCTCCTCCGGGTCCCATCAGCTGAACAATGCCGGCTGGCGGGCCCGCGGGGGAGGGCCTTCTCTGTGGCTGCCCCAGCTCTCTGGAACCAGTTACCTCCTGAGGTCCGGACCATCCCCACCCTATTGGCCTTCCGAAAAGCGGTGAAGACCTGGCTTTTCCGGCAGGCCTGGGGCCGTTGATCTCTCTTTGCGATCTGACGAGATCCGGCCATGAATGGTGTGAATGGGTTTTAATGTCTTTAATGTTTTTAATTTTTAAGTGTTTTTATAGTGATTTTTTGAGTGTATTGTGAGCCTCCCTGGGTCTTCGGAGAGGGGCGGCATATAAATTGAATAAATAAATAAATAAATAAATAAATAAATAAATACATAAATACATAAATAAATAAATAAATAAGTGGAATGTACTCCCCCCTTGCTTCTAATGGCAACTCAAGAGCAGACTAGAAATGCTATTGCAAGTTGACACCCAGGATTATTCCTGAAGTATCTGTAAGTACAGATAAATGGGGACAGTAGGACAGGGACAGTAGGCACACTGGTGCACTGATGCACTGATGCATGCCCCCTTTATGGACCTCTTAGGAATGGGGTGAGGTCCACGGTAGACAGTTTGAGGTTGAAGCTTTGAGGGTTTGAGGCTGTAACAACTGAGTCAGGTAGAGCATTCCAGGCGTTGACCACTCTGTTGTTGAAGTCATATTTTCTGCAATTGAGTTTGCAGCAGTTTTCCTTGAGTTTGTATCGATTGTTTGCCCATGTATTATTGTGGTTGAAGCTGAAGACGTCATTGACAGGTAAGACGTTGTAGCAGATAATTTTGTGTACTATGCTTAGATTGAACTGCAGGCGGCGCAGTTCCAGATTGTCCAAGCCCAGAATTTCAAGTCTGGTGGCATAAGGGATTCTGTTGTGAGTAGAGGAGTGGAGTACTCTTCTCGTGAAATACCTCTGGACCTGCTCAATTGTGTTAATGTCCGATATACAGTGTGGATTCCAGGCGGATGAGCTGTATTCAAGAACTGGTCTGGCAAAGGTTTTGAATGCCCTAGTTAGCAGTACAATATTACTGGAGAAGAAGCTTCGCAAGATTAGGTTAACAATTCTTAATGCCTTTTTGGCAATGCTGTTACAGTGAGCTCTGGGGCTTAGATCGTTTGAGATGAGTACTCCTAGGTCCTTGACATAGTGATGGTCGTCTACGAGATCGTTTCTGCCCAACTTGCACTTGGTGTTCTGATTTTTTTTGCCAATGTGCAGGACAGAGCAATTATTAGTTGAGATTTGGAGTTGCCAAATGCACGACCATTCTGACACATAGTCAATGTTGCTTTGTAGGGCAGCAGCATTGTCAGTGGTGTTAAATAATTTTACGTCATCAGCGAAGAGGATGCAGCTGCTTTTAATATGATCAAATAGGTCATTGATGTAAAGCAGAAAGAGTGTGGGTCCTAAAATGCTGCCTTGGGGGACACCACTGTTAACAGGTGCCGGATTTGATTGGGCCCTCCCTATTTTGACTATTTGTTGCCTGTTGGACAGGAACGTGGCTATCCACTTGTGCAGGGATCTGGAGCAGTGGTGGGTTTCAAAAAGTTTTACTACCGGTTCTTGTGGGTGTGGCTTGGTGGGTGTGGCATGGCTTAGTGGGAGTGGCTTAGTGGGAGTGGCTTAGTGGGAGTGGCAGGGGAAGGATACTGTAAAATCTCCATTTCCTCCCGATCAGCTGCGACTCGGGAGGCAGAGAATAGATGGGGTGGGGCCAGTCAGAGGTGGTATTTACTGGTTCTCCAAACTACTCAAAATTTCCGCTACCGGTTCTCCAGCACTGGTCAGAACCTGCTGAAACCCACCTCTGATCCGGAGATGCCGTAAGAACTTAATTTCAACAGTAGTTTGCCGTGCACCACTGAGTCAAAGGCTTTACAGAAGACTATGTAAATTGCATCTATTGCTTTACCCTGGTCAAGATGTGTGGTCCAAATGTTTCTACAGTGTAGGAGTTGCAGATTACAGGACAATTTTTTTCTAAAACCAAACTGCTTGTTAGATAGCAGGTTGTTTGTCTCTAAGTGGAGGGTGATGGATTGGTTTATAATTGATTCCATAACTTTACAGGTGACACAACACAGTGAGATTGCTCTGTATTTATATACTAGACTAGGGTCTCCCTTTTTAAAGATAGGTACAACCGTGGCTAATGACCATAGGTCGGTCTGGTTCTGAAGAATACCTCATAGATTATGCATAGAGGTTCAGCTAGGGCAGTGGCAAGCTTTTTCAAAAAGTAGGCACATAATCCATCAGGGCCAATAGATAGAGGTGGCTTTAGGTTACGTAGTGCCGTTTCAACGTTATCTACTGTAAAATCAATATGTAGTAAATTGTTACAATTTGTTATGGTACGACTAGGAAATGGGGGCAGCAGCCATTGCTGTCAACAAAGACTGAACTGAAGAACGTATGGAAGGCATTGGCCTTAGCAGCTTCATCGTTACAGTCTTCCCCGTTAGGCCCTTTTAGGGGTGGGATAGTCTTTGAGTCTTTAAGTTTGGCATTTACGAAATTATAGAAGGCTCGAGAGGAGTTCGAGTTTAGCAGCTCTTCCTCCTGTTTGCAATGGTGATTGGTACATTCGGCCTTTATCTGGTGGCATAAGGCTTTGTAGCAGTTTTTAAATTTGTGTTGTGGCCCGTACACGGCCTGTGCAGCTAGTAGCTGATTCAGACAGCGAGGAGGCTGGTGTGGTGCTGCGCCAGCAGCCTGTGCAGCTGGCACTCGAGTCGGACAATGAGGAGGCTGGAGAAGATGTGGTGCCAGAGGCACGGATTCAGCCAGGGACTTCAGAACCTCCAGAAGCTCCCTTAAGTGAAGAGGAAGAAGAGGAGGAGCCTCTTCTTGATGCACGGGCGCTCAGAGCTGCCAAAAGGCAGGAGTGGCTCCTCAGGAGGAGGTCTCCTCGAGAGTAAGGCTTGGGACAATTGGCTACTCCCTTAGCCTATTTAAGGAGGAACACTGACTGAAGCAATTTGCAGGGAACAACTTCGTTCACATACCTTCGTGTCTTGTCTTGCTTATCTTATCAGCTTCCTGCAAATTGCTTCTGGGCATTCTGCCAAACACAGTAAGCTTTCAGTTATTATTCTTTGAACTCTTGGCAGCTGTTAATGCAGTTAATTAACAGCCATTGTTGTAAAAGACTGGTTTATTTAGTAAATTAAGGTTTGAATGGACTGTCAGGTTTCAAGGTCGTCTCAAATAAATTGCATTTCAAACAAAGTCTTTGAAGAAAATCTCCTATTTATTAAGCACGACATTTTACACCCGACTCCATCAAAGCCAACACTGACTTCCAGACCCAAAACCCTCCCTTTCCGTTCCCCACTCCCCTGCACTCATTGGCCATCTTCCAAGTCATTCTACCCCTAATCTACTCCAGCTCAAAGGAATTTTCCCCCTCCCATCCCATCTCCTACGGCAGTGGTCCCCAACCTTTTTATCGCCGCGGACCAATCAGCCTTTGATAATTTTACCGTGGCCCGCTGAGCGCGCGCAGGGGTGGGGGCTTTGGGCCACACGTGCGTACCTGCGCGGGGCTCTCTTCCCTGGAGCCTTTGCGCACGGCCCAGGAGCTTTTGCGCACGGCCCAGGAGCTTTTGCGCACGGCCCAGGAGCCTTTGCGCTGCAGCGTTCATGTCCCCCGGCCGCTGCGCGGCCCGGTGCCAGGTACTCCACGGCCCGGCACCGGTCCGCGGACCGGGGGTTGGGGACCACTGTCCTAGGGGATATTATCTCCAGGGAAAATAAGTAGGTGAAAAGTCAAACGTCCCTTTCCAGACGCCTCCGCCTCTCCTTCTTATGTCAGCACTAGAGTAAATGCAGCTTGAAGTGCTGACATCCGGCCCCTCCCCCTTCATTTTTCCAGGGTGGCCTGCGTAAGACAAACAACAAGTTAAGTACTGTTACCCCATCCGGGGGTGTGTGTCCCGCCCCCTCCTGCCTTTCCCGGGTGATCTGCATGGAACTTGGCTATAAGGCGGTCAGCTTGGATGTTTCTGCTTTTCACCCAGGAAGCCTCTGACAAGGGGTAATCCTTCCACTTGATTAAGTATTGGAGGTGACCCCTGTGCCACCTCGAATCGAGAATTTGCTGTGCCTCATAATGAGTGTGGCCCCCAATGACCAGGGACCCAGGGGGGTCACGTGGCACTGGCCTCAAAGTTGACCCCACCACAGGTTTCAGGAGGCTACTGTGGAAAACGGGGTGTATCCTCCCTAATAGTTGGGGCAGCTGCAGTTGTACTGTAACTGGGTTGATTACTTTTATTATAGGGAATGGTCCTATGAATTTCGGGCCCAGTTTCCTGCTCGGGAGTCTGAGTCTCAAATACTTGGTGGAGAGGTAGACCTTCTCTCCTTTACTTACTTTACTTTTATTTGATTTGTATACCGCCCTACTCCCGAAGGACTCAGGGCGGTGAACAGCCAACAATAAAATACATACATACAAAATTTAAAAAGCAGAAATAAAATCGAATTAAATAGTTTGGCCCAGACAGATTAAAACCCCAATCAAATTAAAACCAATTTAGACTTTAAGTATTAAAGATATTAAAAACGTTAAAAGATTAAAATTGTTTAAAAAGAGGGAGAAAGTTAAGCCAGGCCCGCCTGATGAAATAAAAAGGTCTTTAGAGCACGGCGGAAGGTGCGCAGATCCGGGATCCTTCGTATCTCCGGGGGGAGCTCATTCCAGATAGTAGGTGCCCCCACAGAGAAGGCTCTCCCCCTGGGGGCCACCAGTTGATACTGTTTGGCCGACGGCACCCGGAGGAGCCTCTCTCTATGAGAGAGTACCGGCCGGTGGGAGGCTATTGGTGGTAGTAGGCGGTCCCGCAAGTACCCAGGTCCTGAGCCATGGAGCACTTTAAAGGTGGTAGCCAAAACCTTGAAGCGCACCCGGAAGACCACCGGGAGCCAGTGCAGCTCGTGCAGGAGGGGTGTTACATGGGAGCGCCATGTCGCTCCCATTACCACCTGCGCGGCCGCACTCTGCGCCAGTTGGAGCCTCCGGGTGCTCCTCAAGGGGAGCCCCATGTAGAGAGCATTACAATAGTCCAGGCGGGAGGTGACGAGGGCACGAGTGACTGTGCGTAAGGAGTCCCGATCCAGAAAGGGACGCAACTGGCGAATCAGGCGAACCTGATGAAAAATCCTCCCGGTCACGGCCGTCAAGTGCTCTTCTAAAGACAGCCGTGAATCCAGGAGGACGCCCAAGTTGCGCGCCCTCTCCGTGGGGGCCAGTGATTCGCCCCCAATAGTCAGTGATGGCACCAACTGACTATATTTGGACATCGGAAACCACAGCCACTCGGTCTTGGATGGGTTGAGCCTGAGCCTATTCCTCCCCATCCAGATCCGCACGGCCTCCAGGCACCGGGACATCACTTCAAGGGCATCGTTAGGGTGGTCTGGAATGGTCTTTGGGGAGTTCGGTGCTTATCTGCTTGTTTCTTATAGGATTGTGCCGCCTTGGCTAATGCCTTCTTGACGTTCTCCCAGGTTTCTTTCAACATTTCCATCCAATCGGTCAAACTGACTGAGGAAGGGGGCTCCCTTGGGTACTCTGGCATGGGGACGAAATCTATCCCACTCACTACCTTAAATGGGGTTAGTCCTGTGCTACTGTGGACAGCATTATTATACGCGACCTCCGCAAAAGATAGGAGGTCCGCCCAATTAGACTGTTGGTAGTTGACGTAGCACCTCAGGTATTGCTCTATCATGGCGTTCAGTCTCTCCGCCCCCCCATTGGTGCTTGGGTGAAACGCTGAGCTGAGGCCTTGGGATGACCCTATGGACCGTAGGAATTCCCTCCAGAATTTTGCTGTGAACTGGACACCTCGATCGGAGATGATTCTTCTGGGTACTCCATGCAGGCGGTAGATGTGTTTCAGGAACAGTTTGGACAACTGGCGGGCTGAGGGTAGCCCGCTGCAGGGTATGAAATGTGCCTGTTTGGAGAATAAGTCTATTACAGTCCAGATCACTGTGTTTCCACCACTCCTCGGCAGTTCTACTATGAAGTCCATTGGAATCTCCTCCCATGGCCTTGTCGGTTCAGCTACTGGCTGCAGCAGCCCGGGAGGTCTTCCTGGTCATTTTTTCATCATGGCACAGATGGTACAACTTTTTACATAACTGTCTACGTCTTTTCTCATGTGGGGCCACCAAAACTGTCTTCGTACTAAGTGCAGAGTCTTTAGGAAGCCGAAATGCCCCGCTGGTTTAATGTCGTGGCTCCTCTTGAGGACCACGGTGCGTAGAGTCTCTGGGACATAGAGTTTTGTCCCCTTCCATGCTAGGTCATCCCTTTTTGTCAAGAGATGTTGATTGTCTCGGAACCAGGGGTCCGCCAATGTCTCCGTTTTGAGTCTTGTCGTTAAGTCACTTGCTAATTGGCCATGCTAGTCGCGACGTTGCCGTCTGGTGACTACTTGACCTACTCCTTGGGCAGAGGGGATGATGGCATTCACTACCTGCTCCCGGTCAGTGTTGTATTGGGGCATTCGGGAGAGGGCATCGGCCAGAAAGTTTTTCCCACCTGGGATGTGCTTCAGCTTGAAGTTGAAACGACTGAAGTATTGGGCCCACTGGACTTGCCTGGGCGACAACTTTCATGGGGTCCTGAGGGCCTCCAGATTCTTATGGTCAGTCCAAACTTCAAACGGTCTCTGGCCTCCTTCTAGCAGGTGTCGCCAGGTCAACAGCGCCCATCTCACTGTGAACGCTTCCTTTTCCCACGCCGCCCATCGTCTTTCTGTGTCGGTGAGTTTGCGGGATGTGTAGGCACAAGGTTGTAGATTCCCTTGGCTGTTCTTTTGGAGTAGCACGGCCCCCACTGCCACATCGCTGGCATCTGCTTGGATGACGAAGGGTTGTTCGGGGTCAGGATGCTTTAGGACCGGTTCTTTTGTAAACATTTCTTTTAGTGTTTCGAATGCCTGTTGGCAGGCCAGGTTCCACTGTAGAGGTTGTCCTGGGTGGGGTTTTGTTGCTGGACTCCCTGTTTTTAGGAGGTCCATCAGAGGTTTGGCAATTCTTGCAAAAGAGGGGATGAATTGTCTGTAGAAGTTCACGAACCCCAGGAAGCTTTGCAGTTGTCTGCGGGTGCGAGGGGGTTGCCAGTTTAGGACTGATTGTACTTTGGCTGGGTCCATTTCTATCCCCTCGTTTGACACTCGGTAGCCTAAGTAGTCTAGCCGTGATGGGTGGAACTCGCATTTTGATAGCTTGACATATAAGTTCGCCCCCAGCAGTTTTTCCAGCACTTGGTGGACGAGGGGTATGGGTTCGTCTTTGGTTTCCGTGTAAATGAGAATGTCATCTAGGTAGACGAGGACCCCCTTATAGAGGTGCTCATGTAGAAACTCATTTATCAATTGCATGAACACCGCCGGGGCTCCCTGCAGTCCAAATGGCATCACCTTAAATTGGAAACTCCCTAGGGGGCAGTTGAATGCTGTTTTTCACTCATCTCCTTCCCTGATGCGTATCCGGTAGTAGGCTTCGCGGAGGTCTAGTTTGGTGAAAACTTTCCCTTTGGCCAGGTGGGCTAGCATGTCTTTCATGAGGGGAAGGGGATCTAAGTTGTGTACGCAGACAGTGTTGATAGCTCTAAAATCAACCATCAGGCGCATAGAGCCATCTTTCTTCTCTTTGAAGAGGACCAGTGCCGCGACCCGTGGTTTGGCTGGCTCAATGAAGCCCCTTTGTAGGTTCTTGTCTATGTAGTTCCGCATTTTTTGCATTTCACGGGGCGTCATGGCATACAATTTACGTTTAGGTAGTTTCGCCCCAGGGATGATCTCGATGGCGCAATCGGCCTCGTGGTGGGGGGGCAGAACATCACACTTGGCCTCGCTAAACACCTCTGCAAGGTCTTGGTACTCCTCTGGGATTTGTTCTGTCTCATGGGAGCTGTCGGATGTGGCCGCCAGTTGCTCTGGTGTACCCTTAGGGTGGGACCCTTGTGTTGGTGGCGTCTTCCCTTGCTGTGGCGGGAGGGATTTGGGCCCCTGCGTAGGGGGCGTCTCACCTGGTTGGAGCGGCAGGGGTTGGGGGCCCTTTGCTATCCTCAGCCTGCGAGTTCCCTCTTGACACCAGATGATGGGGCCCCATTTGTCTAGCCAAGAGAGTCCCAGTATGACTGGATCTGTCATTTTGGGGGCTATTATGAACCGAATCGTTTCCCAGTGATCTGCTAGCTCCAGCTTCACTGGTTCGGTCAGGTGTGTGGCGTAAGTTCCCCCCACTAGAGATTCATCAACTTGTTCAAATCGGATTGGGTGGTTGAGCTTTTTGACTCGGATCCCCAGTTTTAGGACTGTGGGTAGGTTAATCAGGCACCTCGTGCAGCCCAAATCTATTAGGGCTTGGAAAGTCCCTTGGGTCCCTGTTTTTGGGGCTGTTAGGTGTATAGGGAAGAGAAAAGGGTGGATGGGTCCACTCACCATTGGGTCATCTTCACCCTCGTCCTCGCTGTCATACGATTCGGGGGATTGATTTCCATCATCTGGGATCCCCCTTGTTTCGGTTAGGTGGGCGAAGACCTCTGGACCCTGGGGGATTTTCCGTGGCGCATTGGTGGTGTGCTTGGGCCCTCGTTCCGGTCGTGCCTTGGGCTGTGGGTCTGACCTCGGCCTCAGGGTTCCACACGCTGCTGCCAGGTGACCAATCCCCCCACACCTGTAGCACCTCAGCGGGCTCCGTGGGGCGACTGGCCTCTGGGCAGGTTGTGGTGCTGTGGTTTCTCGTCTACTGGGTGGTCCCTGGTCCGGTTGGCCTCTCTGCTTTCCATCTGGTTGCTTTGACAGGTCGTTGGCCCGCAACCCTCTGTCGACTTTTATCACTACTCGGAACCATTCGGAGAGTCGGTTCGGGATGTTCCAATAAGCGGTCACTTGGGCAATTCGCTTGTCTAGGCTTGTTCTAAAGAAATACACCAGTAGTCGCTCTGGTAAGGGAGGTAAGGTCCCAATGACTCTCCTGAATTCACGGATATGCTCTCTGATGGGCCTCCCCTTCTGCATTAGGTTTCTGAGCTCGTCCTCCACATAGGGGTCCTCCTCTGCCTCCTTGAACTGGGCTCGTAATAGTTGTAAGAACCCATCTGCGTCTTGCAGTTGGGGGCCCCTGTTCTTGTAGAGGGCTGCTGACCACCTCCTTGCTTCTCCCTCCAACCCTTCTGAAATGGCACTCACTAGGGGTCTGGGAAATGGGTAGAGGTGTCCATAGCGCTCGATGTAGATCTCAGCTGTATCGAGGAATTGCGCTAGCTGGTCTGGATCGCCATCGAACTTCCCTCTGAAACGGGGTGGGTCCTCCCTCGCTGCCCTCTCCTCCCACTGCGGGACTGTGTAAGCCTGCCCTCGGTGTCACTGGTCCTCTTCCTCATCTCTCCTTCTAGGGTAGGGAGGTGATGTCCTATCTAGGCTGCTCTGCTTGCTGTGTAAGGGGGTAACCCATGGATGCATCTTTGGGCTTCCTCTCCTTCTGCTAGGAGAGGGGGGAGGGCTGTGCTTTAGTCTACGGCCTCTTGGTTCAGCAGACCAAACTGGCTCCCCCTTCTCCTTTGGCCTGCACGATGGCCCCTCCTCCCAAATGATGGAACGGTCAAATTTCTCCTTCAATTCGTATATGGGGCTCTCGAGTGGCTTACCTGAAGCTTTTTGGTGCCTGGCCTGCTGCCAGTCCCATAGCTAGTCTGCCCTCCCCAATTCACTCAGGGGTTTCCCCTTCCCCTGAGCTCTCGGGAAGGGAAACTCAGCCTCTGAGGATTTTGGCAAAGCCCACCAATACTCATCTTTTTTTTTTCTTGGTTTGTGGCACGATCGTCTGATCTTGGCTGTCTTGCAGCTTCACTGGAGGAGGGAGGGATTGAGACTCCGTAGCATCCAAACTGGCTGGGATCAAGATTGGCTCTTTTCCAGTTGCCTGAATTAAACTCTCTTCGGAAAGTTTGCTTTCCGCCATGACATACGGACTTCTTCTCCACTCACTCCATACATCTGGCAGGGAGCTGGAGATCTGGAGGTCAGCCAGTTTGGCTTGGAAAGGAGTGTTGGCTTTCTGTCAGGTTTCGAGGTCGTCTCAAATAAATTGCATTTCAAACAAAGTCTTTGAAGAAAAACTCCTATTTATTAAGCACGACATTTTACACCCGACTCCATCAAAGCCAACACTGACTTCCAGACCCCAAACCCTCCCTTTCCGTTCCCCACTCCCCTGCACTCGTTGGCCATCTTCCAAGTCATTCTACCCCTAATCTACTCCAGCTCAAAGAAATTTCCCCCCTCCCATCCCATCTCCTAGGGGATATTATCTCCAGGGAAAATAAGTAGGTGAAAAGTCAAACGTCCCTTTCCAGACGCCTCCGCCTCTCCTTCTTATGTCAGCACTAGAGTAAATACAGCTTGAAGTGCTGACACGGACTTTGTGTGTGCTGCATTCTTTGGGGTCTGTAGCTGGGGCAGAACAAGTTGGCTACATAGCCAGTTTTGTTTTCTCACCAAATAGATTTTTTCTTGGATTGTAACTTTCTTATTGTTATGGGTATTTTTTATTTTATTTTTTTTGCTTTGGGGGTTATTTTAGGTATGTATAGATTAATGACTCGATTGACTTTGAGCAAAAAGGTGTTACAATGGTCTTCTGCAGTGATACAACCTGTGAACAGAAGGTGCCAATCAAGAGATGCGGGGTCGGAAGCTATGAGATCATAGTTTGCTTTTTTAAAGTTATAATTTGGAGTCCCATCATTATAACCCTCTTTGCAAGGACACAAATTGAGAAAAAAATCAATCATGCTGTGATCACTGTTGGAAAAAAGTTCTTTAACTTGTAGGCCATAAATTGAGTTTAAGCTATTGCAGAAGATGAGATCTAAGCAATTGTTAGAATTAGAATAACAGAGTTGGAAGGGACCTTGGAGGTCTTCTAGTCCAACCCCCTCCTTAGGCAGGAAACCCTACACCACTTCAGATAAATGGTTATCCAACATCTTCTTAAAATTTCCAGTGTTGGAGCATTCACAACTTCTGCAGGCAAGTTGTTCCACTGATTAATTGTTCTAACTGTCAGGAAATTTCTCCTTAGTTCTAAATTGCTTCTCTCCTTGATTAGTTTCCACCCATTGCTTCTTGTTCTACCCTCAGGTGTTTTGAAGAATAGTTTGACTCCCTCTTCTTTGTGGCAACCCCTGAGATATTGGAACACTGCTATCATGTCTCCCCTAGTCCTTCTTTTCATTAAACTAGACATACCCAGTTCCTGCAACCGTTCTTCATATGTTTTAGCCTCCAGTCCCCTAATCATCTTTGTTGCTCTTCTCTGCACTCTTTCTAGAGTCTCCACATCTTTTTTACATCGTGGCGACCAAAACTGAATGCAATATTCCAAGTGTGGCCTTACCAAGGCATTATAAAGTGGTATTAACACTTCACATGATTTTGATTCTATCCCTCTGTTTATGCAGCCCAGAACTGTGTTGGCTTTTTTGGCAGCTGCTGCACACTGCTGGCTCATATCTAAATGGTTGTCCACTAGGACTCCAAGATCCCTCTCACAGTTACTACTATTGAGCAAGGTACCACATATACAGTACCTGTGCATTTTGTTTTTCTTCCCTAAATGTAGAACCTTACTTTTTTCACTGTTGAATTTCATTTTTTTAGATAGCGCCCAATGTTCAAGTCTGTCAAGATCCTTCTGTATCTGGGAGAATCCAGAAGCGGCACGGCGTGACTGGCTGGGAAAATGCCGGGCTTCGACAAGCTTGGCAAAATCCAGCCAGATGAACCGGCACTGGGGGGGTCTTCAGACTGAAACTGTCCTGTAGGGACAGTGAAGAAGGAGAGGCAGCTCGGTGTCTAAAGAGGGACAGGCAAGTCCCTTGGATAGCCCGAGAAACTCTTTGATCCAGTGACGGGGGCGGCGATCAGGGTGAATCGCCATGAAGCTGGAGCCTCTGGAGCAAGCAATGTGCAGGAGGGAAGATTTGGACAGAGTGTTGCTGCTGGGTGAGTGATTGGCCACCCAGAGACAATAAAAAGAACTTTAAATATTTTAAACTATTAAAATTACCCTGGCGTGGAAATAGCAGCTAAATAGCGACAGGGGGAGATGGTGGATGGAGAGAGAAAGTGGGAATGACAAGCGCGCCATAGAAGAACCCAACCAAAGAATTAAAAGTGATTGATAAATGGAAATGTAAATTTGGAACTTGGATTTAATTTGGATTGGATTACAAACTGATTGGCTGTATATAAAGGTGAAAGAAGAACTGGAAAACTGGCTGTTTCTTTTTTGACTCGGTAAAAACGGATGTGGTTTACAAATAAAATGGCGATTTTTTAACTAGCTGAGTGGAATGGTGGATTATAGAGAGACATCTGTAGGAGAAAGAAGAGCATAACATGGAATTGTCTGTTTTGAGAAAACCTTTGAAGAAGCAAAGGGGGGGAAAAATAAAACCTTTCAAAGGTTTTAAAACTTTAAAACCTTTAAACTTTTAAAACGATAACTGGCGAGAACTAAGGATGATATGTTTTGCCTACAAGAGGATAGACTTTGATGATTAAAAAAGAAGGACCTTAATGCTTCTTAAAACTGGAATAATATCAACCCAGAAAGAATAAAATGGAGCAGGAACTTAACGAACTGATTTATTTATTTATTTATTTATTTTTTAAATTTTTATACCGCCCCCTCTCCCAAAGGACTCGGGGCGGTGAAGAGCCAAAATTAAAAACACACAATACAAATATTAAAATACTTTAAAACGAAATTAAATCTTTGGCTTCCCCAATTTAAAACCCCTTACCCATAAAATTCCCCAATTAAAATTTTTTAACCCAGCCTGGCTTGCTGAAATAAAAGAGTCTTCAGGGCCCGGCAGAAGGTACGGAGGTCCGGGAGCAGTCGTATCCCTGGGGGTAGCTCATTCCAGAGGGCGGGTGCCCCCACAGAGAAGGCTCTTCCCTGGGGGGTCGCCAGCCGACATTGCCTGACAGACGGCACCCTGAGGAGGCCCTATCTGTGGGAGTGTATTGGCCAGTGGGAGGTTATCGGAGGCAGAAGGTGGTCTCGTAAATAACCGGGTCCTAAGCCATGGAGCGCTTTGAAGATGAGAACCAATACCTTGAAGTGCACCTGGAAGACCACTGGAAGCCAATGCAGCTCGCGCAGGAGAGGTGTCACGTGGGAGCGCCATGTTGCCCCCATAAGTACCCGCGCGGCCGCATTCTGCACCAGTTGGAGCCTCCGAGTGCTCCTCAAGGGGAGCCCGATGTAGAGAGTGTTGCAGTAGTCCAGGCGGGAAGTAACGAGGGCATGAGTGACCGTGCATAGGGAGTCCCGATCCAGAAAGGGGCGCAACTGGCGTATCAGGCGAACCTGATAGAAAGCCCCCCTGGCCACGGCCGTCATATGCTCTTCTAAAGACAGCCGTGCGTCCAGGAGGACACCCAAGTTACGCGCCCTCTCCGTGGGGGCCAATGTCAGCGATGGCACCAGCTGACTATATCGGGACGCCGGCAGCCACAGCCACTCAGTCTTGGAGGGGTTGAGTCGGAGCCTGTTCCTCCCCATCCAGACCCGCACGGCCTCCAGGCACTGGGACATCACTTCAAGGGCATCGTTGGGGTGGTCCGGGGTGGAGATGTACAGCTGGGTGTCATCAGCATACAGATGGCACTGCACCCCAAAACCATGGATGATCTCGCCCAGCAGCTTCACATAAATGTTGAACAGGAGAGGCGAGAGGACCGACCCTTGTGGCACCCCACAAACCAGGTGCCTTGAAGTCGACCTCTGCCCTCCAGCCAACACGGACTGCGACCAGTTGGAGAGATAGGAGGAGAACCACCGTAAGACAGTGCCTCCCACTCCTAGTCCCTCTAACCGGCACAGAATGATACCATGGTCGATGGTATCAAAAGCTGCTGAGAGGTCTAATAGGACCAGAACAGAGGAGTAACCTCTGTCCCGAGCCCTCCAGAGATCATCTACCAACGCGACCAATGCCGTTTCCGTGCTGTACCCGGGCCTGAAGCCGGACTGGAATGGATCTAGATAGACGGTTTCATCCAGGTACTGCAGGAGCTGTCGCGCAACCACACTCTCAACAACCTTCGCCAAGAAGCGAAGGTTGGAAACTGGACGATAGTTTGCCAAAACAGCTGGGTCCAGAGAGGGCTTCTTGAGGAGGGGCCTCACCACCGCCTCTTTCAAGGTGGGAGGCAAGAAACCCTCACTCAAGAAAGCGTTTATAATCCTCTGGAGCCAGCCTCGTGTAACCTCCCGGGTAGCCAGCACCAACCAGGAGGGACACAGGTCGAATAAACAAGTGGTCGCGTTCAGGCTCCCCAGCATCCTGATAAAGACAATGTGTTTAGAAATAAAGGAAATGATTATTAATTTGCATGGAAAATCAAAATTCGAGGATGTAAAGACTGAGCTAGAATGCACTGAAGATGAAAAGGAAATGACTAATGAGAAACAAGAAAGAGAGATGGATAATGAAAAAGACAAAGACAAAGAGATTGACTATGGAAAATTAAACAATTGTAATATTAAGTATGAACAAAAAGAAAAGAAACAAAGAAGGAAAAGAGGGTGGAATAGGAAAAATATAAAAAAAATAAATGATTACACTGGGATTTACAGTGGAAATATAAGAAAGAGGGAAAAGAGATGGAAAATAATAGGAAATAAAGGACAAAATAAAAGATTCTATGATTTTAAAATACAAAATAAATATATTGGGATCAACAACAGAGAGCCTTGGTGGCACAGCAGACTAAAGTGCTGTTAAGTAGCATCAGCTGCCTGCAATTACTGCAATTTCAAATCTCACCAGGCTCAAGGTTGACTCAGCCTTCCATCCTTTCGAGGTAGGTAAAATGAGGACCCGGATTGTGGGGGCAATAAACTGACTTTGTATAAAAAAGAACACCGCTTGGGGGGGGGCGAAAGCCCTAAGCAGGTATATACAAAAGTATGAAGGCTATTGCTTAACGCATTGTAAGCCGCCCTCAGTCTCCGGAGAAGGGCGGCATATAAATAGAACCAATAAATAAATAAATAAATAAATAAATAATGAAAAGACACAAAAAAGGAAAGAGAAAGGAGAAATAATGGGAAATATAGGGCAGAATAGGAGAGTGCAGAATCCTAAAATACAAAAGAAAGGAAGAAGAAGGAAAAAGAAAAGGCAAAGAAGGAAAAGAGGGTGGAATAGGAAAAATATAAAAAATTTGAATGATTACACTGGGATTTACAGTGGAAATATAAGAAAGAGGGAAAAGGGACGGAAAACAATGGGAAATAAAGGGCAAAGATTTCATGATTTTAAAACACAAAATAAGTACATTGGGATTAACAATGAAAAGATACGGAAAAGGAAAGGAAAAGCAGAAACAATGGGAAATATAGGGCAGAAAAGGAGAAAGACAGAAAGAAATGAAAATATATTCAGAACTGTAAGACTTAATAGATGAGTTTAATGTCAGAAAAAAGATAAAACAGTGATATTAATTAAGTGACTTTAAAATAAGGGGAGTATATGAAATAAAGGGAATAAGATTTATACTCTATATTTTAAGTTTTAAATATGCTCTATTGAAAACTGGAGAAACTGCAATAAATGTCATATGCTTAATAATATTGGAGGTCTAGAGAATGATAGGTTTTAATAATATGAATAAACTTGTTGGGGGAAATGTAATAATTGGAATATTTCAAACTATAAATCTGAAACATCAGTAAAAAGAGAAAAGAAGGCAAATTAAGAATATTTTAAGAACTAATTGGACTGGGTAAAATGAGAAATGATTAAGATGTGCTTTATAAATATATATCTGAATAAGTGGAAATATATTGTTAAGCTATTTTGAGAAATATATTTAATGATTGAAATTGAATGTAAAACTGAATGAAATTGAAATGATAAAAATGATTTAAATGTTATACTTACAAGAAGTAAAGCAGAAAAAATACATTGGTAAAAGTAAAAAAGACAAAGGATTAGAAGATTGTTTGAGTAAAGATTTGAAGGAAAAAAGGGAACAAGATGAAATATACTGTTAATAATTAAAAAGACAAGGGATCGGGGCTGCCTGGACTCCGCAGTGGAAAATATTAAATTGAAAATGAATACAGCAATAGAGAGAGATGAAGGAGAAGAGAGTTGGAAGGGAGGAGGAAGGAGAGAGAGGGATGGAAGAGTAGGGGGGAAGGAAGGGAAGGGAAATTAGAGTAAGAGAGAAGGTAACACAGGGGAAGAGAGGAGGAGAAAGAGAAGGGAAGGGGAAGTGGGAGAAGAGGAGGATGGGGAAAGAAAGTAGGAAGGGAGAGGGAAGAGGGAGAGGGTAGGTTTGAGGAGAAAGATTGCTGTACAATAAAAAAGACGAAGTGGAAGAAAGGCAACCCCGAAAAAACAAATATAAATATATTAAGATAAAGAATGAATTGTTTAAGAATAAGGTTAGGTTAGGTTTAGGTTTATTAAATTTGTATACCGCCCTTCTCCTGAAGGACTCAGAATAAAAGAGAATAGACTTCCGGTTGGTGACTCGTGGCGGCATGGCGCTGTGAGAGCGATCGCCGCTCTTCAGCACCGTTTTTCACCGTGCCTTGGGGACCTTAAGGGGCGAGAAAGCCTGGAGAGCTTCTTGGACTATAGGGGAAATCCGAAAAGCGGAAAAGTGAAGCGCAAGCACTTTCCGCTTGAACGGATGCCTCTGTCTAACCGGCATGGATGTGTCTGCTGTATAATGGCAGACCCGAAGTCACGATAGCCAGCAAACGATGGGGAAGCGAAAAAATCGGGGTGGCTGACGTGGAAAGAAGACCTAAACCCCAAACCCCAGAGACCATGGAGATCGATCTCAAAGGAGTGCAGCGGGTTGTGCCGGAGGAGAACTTATGGTGAGTGGAAAGGCGGCGACTGAAAGGAACAGAGCAGATTGAAAGTGAAAGGGCTGCCAGCAAACCTGCAAAGGAGAAGCTGAGATCGTATAGGCAGGGAGACGGCGCAGATAGAAGATCGAAGGGCTGGTTTTGACAGCAAGGAAAGAGAATTCTGGCGGTGACTGTGGAGATTAAAAGACTGGATGGGATTGCAAACTTGTGGAAATAAAAAAATACAGGCGTTTCTGGAGGAGAAAGAAACCGGAAGTGCAGCCATCATTCAAGGCAGACAGCAAGACAGCAGGAGAGTGACAGCGGGAAACAGTGGAGGGAGACATTTTGCATTGTGATCCTGATTAACGAATCCCAGCAGAAAAAAGACTTTAGAAGTGTTTGAGGCTTGCCCATAAGAAACCAGCACAAATCAATCATACAGGAGGAAACCCTTGATTGCTGTAACAACTTATGTGGTACCACGGACCTCTAATCCTTATTTATTAACTGCCTTGTATACATATTCGCTCATCTATAAGACATTTTATACAATTTTTTCTACCCCCTTCTGAGTAAATTTGTATACTCTTTCTATATAGTTTAAATAGATCTAGCTTTATATACATATACACGCATATTTAATTGAAGTATCTAACTATAACGTATACTGATTATACTTATCTATATTAACGTATTGTATATATAACATTCAATTTTATAATAGATTTGTTGTGTAATAGTTATGGTAAGAATTTAGGGAATTCAGGATAGAATACTATTGTATTAATATTAATCTATTAGTTTGAATAAGTATAGTTATTTTACTCTTTTATAGAGCTTGGACTGATATTAATTGATTGAACTGTGAATGATTTTATAGATCTGAATCTGAATGAGGTAAATTGATAATCCGGGTGACTTTGCTATTTGATTAATATATAAGATAGAAAAAGCGAATTAATTAGGTACTTCCTGTAATTGATAAGGAATAGATAGGAGACAGGGAAGAAAAAGGGAGGGAAAAAAATTACCCCTTTTTTCTATTAGTGGATGATAATTTGGAGGAACATCAAGAAGATTGTGAGAGATCAGAAAAGACTTTTAAAAGAAATGACAAGTATCTCATCGACTGTACTTAAGGCAGGAAAGAAAACTACCTCCAACCCAATAATAACGATGACCTCTCCAGCATTACAAAAATCCACCAAAGGTTTAACAAAAACAGAAAAGTCAGCAATGTTACCAACTATGCAGGCAATGCAAGCGACTTTATCAATAATACAGGAGACAATGCTTAAAATGCAAGAAAAGATGACAAACAATCATGTAGAACTGAAATCAGATATCCATGCCATTGACCAAAAAATGAGCGAGATTCAAGAGTCTATACACAACAATGAACAAAAAATAAAAAAGGTTGAGACCAGGGTGGAACAGAATAAAAGAAATCTCGACTCTATCGACCAGAAGCTGATGGCTCAAAACAGGGAGCTAGAGGACTCCATAGTCCAGCTTGAAATGGACAAGGCAGCCTTCTATTTGCGCTTTCAAAACGTGGTGGAAGACAAGGATGAGGATCTGGGCCAAGTAATGGTGGATCTAATTGCACAAACATTGCAGCAGGATAAAGATGACATCATAAAAGAGCTGGATGAGGTCAATAGAGTGCAAACTAATTATGCCAGGAGAAACAAGCTGCCTAGAGAAGTGCACGTTAGATTCGCACGGAAAAAAGTGAAAGATATCCTATATAACATGGTAAGAGACGAACTGATGGTTTATACAGGAAAGGAGGTAATAATCCTGAAACAGGTCCCGAAGAGAGTGAGGGAACTGAGAAGAGATTATAGATTTTTGGCGATGCAGCTAAATAAGAGGAACATTCTCTTCAGATGGATTCTACCGGAGGGAATGTTGATCACCTGGCAAGGGAAAAAAATCAAAATAGACAGCCTTATCTCCACACAAGAATTTTTGGACCAGTTGAGGGGCACAGAGGAAGACCAGAGTAGAAAGGAGGAATTGGAAGTAGTCTCTCAAGAGGAAGAAAGCGTACAACAAAGAAAATCCAAAGAAGGAACACCGGAGGAAAAGGAAATAGAAGGGAAGGAAATCCAAGAGACCAAGGGAAAGAAACAAAGACCGCAGAGAGCCGTACGAGCAAATAAGAACTAAGTAAGCCCAACAGTGAGATGGGAGGTTGGAAACTATTATCTACTAACGTTAATGGTTTAAACGATGGTAGGAAGAGAAAACATCTATTTTTGAAATTAATAAAACAAAATGCTGAAATAATATGCCTCCAAGAGGTCCATATAAAAAGAGAAGAGGGGAAATACTTAGAATTTGATAAATTTGGGAGGACCTTTGTCTCCTTAGTCAAAAAGAAAAAAAGGGGAGTAGCACTGTATGTAAAAAAGGGGATTACTACTGAATTTAAATATACTGACACTAAAGGAAGAATATTGGCAATCGAGATTATGAGGGGGAACATCCCAATATTAGTAGTAGCCATCTATGCTCCGAACAGGAATTTGGGAGAATTCTATAAGAAATTGGGTGAAAAAATAAGCAAATTGGAATATAGAAATATTTGTATAGTCGGGGATTTTAATGGGGTAGTAAATCCAGACAAGGATCATAGGAGCGGGAAAGAAAAAAAGAAAAAGAGGGGAAAGCTGCCAAAAGCCTTCTTTGACCTAGTGGACGAACACAATCTAGTGGATATATGGCGGGTCCTACACCAGAATGAAAAGCAATATACCTTCTATTCGAACCCCCAAAATTCTTGGTCAAGAATTGACATGGTGTGGGTCAGTAGGGGTTTGGGGATGGAAATTGATTCAGTGGAAATAACCCCAAATATATGGGCTGACCATAGTCCACTAGAGATAAGGTGGAAAAATTTGCATAGGAAACAACGAAAGAGATGGAGGCTAAACACTCAAATCCTGAGAGACAAGGAGTATACCAAAAAAACTCGAGGGAGAGATAAAATTATTTTTTGTGGAAAACAAAAATCAAGAGACCCCTCGAGCGGTCGTTTGGGTTACAATGAAGGCATACTTAAGAGGGCTAGTAATATCGCACAACATATATAAAAATAAAGAGAAAAGGAAGATACAGAAGGACTTGGTGGAGCAACTAGGCGAAGCAGAAAAGAGATTACAGCGGGATCCGGGTGATGAGGCAATAAAAGAAAATTGGATGGCAATGAGACACAAATTAAATTTATTAGAACAGGAAGAATTGGCATGTAAAATTAAACAATCCAAACAATATTACTTTGAGAACGCAAATAAGCCAGGGAAGTGGCTGTTGTATAAATTAAAAAAAGAGAAGGAAAAGGGGACTATTTATCAATTGGAGGACTTAGATGGAAAGCTATTGAACAAAGAGGAGGAAAAACTCGAATTAGCTCGGAAATATTATGAGGCTGTGTATAAGGAGGAGGAAATCCCAATGGAGAATATCAAACAATACTTGGCAAAGGAGAAGCTCCCTCAGATAAAAGAGGAAGAAAGGGAAATGCTTAATAGAGAGATTACAATCGAGGAACTAAAGAGGGTAATATCAAAATTAAAGAATAATAAATCACCAGGCCCAGATGGTCTCCCAGGAGAGCTGTACAAAAATCAAGATCTAGAAGAAATACTCACATCAAAATTGTTGGCAATATGCAATGAGGCACTGAGGGGATCCAAAATTCCAGATTCGTGGAGGGAGGCGTACATTACATTGGTGTTAAAAGAAGGAACCGATTCGAATCAAATAAAGAATTATAGGCTGATTTCCCTACTCAATGTAGATTATAAAATATTTATGAGTATAATTGCAGGTAGGATGAAGATGATATTGAATAATTGGATCCACTCTGACCAAAATGGATTTCTCCCGGGAAGGCAGATCAGGAATAATTTGAGGGTAGTGTTAGATATTTTAGAATATTATGAAACACACTCTGAGGAACAAATGGCATTAGTCTTCCTTGACGCCCAGAAGGCGTTCGACAATTTAAATTGGGGATTCATGATTCAGCAAATTAAAGAGATGAAATTTGGAGAAAACTTTGAGAAAGCGATTACAACAATATATGATAAACAAAGTGCAAATATTATATTAAATGGTGACATGACAAAAACTTTCCAGATCAGTAAAGGTGTGAGACAAGGCTGCCCGCTGTCACCGCTTTTATTTATATTGGCTTTGGAGGTTCTACTAAGACGACTTAGACATAATAATGAGATAAGAGGATTGAAAATTAGGAGTGAAATATTTAAAACTCAAGCATTTGCCGATGACGTTGCATTAATTGTGGAAGAACCATTAGAGATGGGGAAAAAAGTATTGGAAGAATTGGATCAATATGGGAAGCTATCCGGATTTAAATTGAACAAAACAAAAACCAAAATGTTAA
The DNA here is from genome assembly GCF_029215685.1 of Pituophis catenifer annectens. Taxonomy (NCBI): domain Eukaryota; kingdom Metazoa; phylum Chordata; class Lepidosauria; order Squamata; family Colubridae; genus Pituophis; species Pituophis catenifer. Next base: position 71,788,198 of record NW_027256885.1, on the reverse strand, counting down.
CCAAAAATATGTCAGGCGGGCAACAGAGAACATTAGAAGAAACTCTGGGTGTGCAAGTAGTTAAAAAGATAGAATACTTAGGAGTTTGGATAAGGGCCAGGTGCACGTCTTTAAAGGAAGATAATTATGTACCACTATTAGGCAAAATTAAGCAAGATTTGGAACGGTGGGGGAAACTGCAAATATCAATGTTAGGTAGGATAGCTACCATAAAGATGAGCATCCTACCTAAACTGGTATACTTATTCCAAACTACACCAGTCAATTTAGATAAGAAATTTTTTTTAGATTTGAATAGGACCATAAGGAAATTTATTTGGGGAGGAAAAAAGCCAAGGATTGCACTCCAAATATTGCAGGACAAAAGGAATAGAGGTGGATTTGGCCTCCCAGTTTGGGAGATATATCAGAGAGCTGCTAATCTAGTCTGGTTAAGAGAATGGGCTGAATTAGGAAATAAAAGACTCTTGATACTGGAAGGGTACGACCTGCAGAAAGGCTGGCACGCCTATCTGTGGGATAAAGGAAAAGGGGCTGAGACGTACTTCTATAGACATAAAATTAGAAATGTATTAATGCGGACTTGGAAGGAAATCAGATACAAACACTACATAAAAATCCCAAAATGGACCTCCACAATGGAGGCAACGATCTATCCGAATTTGTTAGGTATGGAAAAAATGTTTACATACCAAGATATTTTAGATGAAAGTGGCAATCTTAAAACAAATAAGGCCTTGGAGGAACAAGGGATCCATATTGACTGGTGGCCTTACCTACAAATTAAATCACGATACAGGAAAGATAAGGAGGAATGTGGCATAGAAATGGGGACCAATGGATTTGATAGGATATGGATGGGAGTAGAGAATAAATTATTAGCCAAATTATACTCATACATGCTTGAATATGATAGGGAAGGAGAAATAGTTAAGGACCAGATGATTGCTTGGGGAAAAAATATTGGACACAATATAAATTTAGACGATTGGGAAGAAATCTGGAATAACAACCTTAAATTGACTAGAGCAGTAACATACAAGGAGAACCAGTACAAAATGCTGTATAGGTGGCACCTAGCGCCAGCCAGGATAGCGAAAATATACCTGAATGCAAACCCAATGTGCTGGAAATGTGGTTATTCCCAAGGTACCGTCTACCATATGTGGTGGACGTGTCCGGAAGCGACGAAATTTTGGAGAACAATACAAAAATGGATCCAAGAAGTAATAGAGGAAAATATCAATTGGGAGCCAGAAATCTATCTTCTGGGAGTACTAAGAAGGGCATATGGGAAGAAGAAGAAATACTTAATTATACACATCATTACAGCCGCCAGATTAGTGTATGCGAAACAATGGAAAGAGAAAGGAGGCCCAACAGAAGAACAGATAATTAGTAAAATATTAGAATGCGCTGAAATGTGTAGGCTAACTTATATGTTAAATGAGAACAAGGATTCGGCTGTCTTACAGGTTAAAAAAAGAAAAAGAGAAAGGCATAATTCATCAATTGGAAGACCCGGAAGGCCACCTTAACAATAAACAGGAAGATAAATTGGAGATTGCCCGAGAGTATTATGCGGCTCTGTATGCGGAAGAACAAATTCCCAATGAAAAGGTGGTCCAATACTTGTCAAAAGAAAGTCTCCCAAAGATCGGGGAAGAGGATAAAGAAATACTTAATAAAGAAATAACAATGACAGAATTAAGGACGGTAATATCAAAACTTAAAAAGAACAAATCCCCAGGCCCAGATGGACTTCCAGGGGAATTTTATAAAAATTCGGATTTGGAGGAAATTTTATTACCAAAGCTGTTAGAAATTTATAATGAGGCCCTAACAGAATCCAAAATTCCAGGATCATGGAGAGAGGCGTATATTACTCTCCTCCAAAAAGAAGGAGAAGACCCAAAATTAATTAAAAATTATAGACCGATCTCCCTCCTGAATACAGACTAAAAAATCTATATGGGCATCTTAGCAGGAAGGCTAAAAATAATTTTGAATAAATTAATACACAGTGATCAAAATGGATTCCTCCCTGGGAGGCAAATCAGGAATAATACAAGGATGATAATAGACATACTGGAATACTATGAGGAACACCCGAACAAAGAAATGGCATTGGTCTTTGTCGACGCCCAAAAGGCATTCGACAATCTTAATTGGCAATTTATGAAACAACAAATTATCCAAATGGAATTCGGATCAAATTTTGTCAATACGATATCCACAATCTATCAAAAACAAAAGGCTAACATATTACTGAATGGAGAATTAACTAAGGCTTTCCAAATTAGAAAAGGGGTCCGACAAGGGTGCCCTCTATCCCCACTTTTATTTATTTTAGCACTAGAAGTACTCTTGAGAAAGATTAGGAACAATAATGAAATAAAGGGTTTAACAATCAGAAAAGAGATATACTGTATAAGACACAGGCATTCGCAGATGATGTGGTATTAATCATGGAAGAACTATTAGAATCAGGCACTAAAATTTTGGAAGAATTGGGCAATTACGGGGAGGTAGCAGGCCTTAAATTAAATAAATCCAAAACTAAATTATTAACAAAAAATATGACGGAGGTAAGGAAAAAAGTACTGGAAGAATCAATGAAGATCCAAACCGCCAAGAAGGTAAAATACCTGGGGGTGTGGATTTCATCAAGGTGCTCGGCCCTCAGAGAGGATAATTATTTACTATTGATTAGAAATATTAAACAGGATCTAGAAAAGTGGGGAAGACTACAGATATCATTATTAGGTAGAATTGCGGCAATAAAAATGAGCATATTACCCAAGTTATTGTATCTATTCCAAACGGTCCCTGTTAAATTAGATAAAAAAAATTTTTTGGAGCTCAATAGCATCATCAGAAAATTTATTTGGGAGGGAAAGAAACCAAGAATAGCAATTAGGAATTTACAGGACAAGAAGGAAAGAGGGGGTTTCGGATTACCTAAATGGGAGTTATATCAAAAAGCTGCAAACCTAGTATGGATGAAAGATTGGGCAACCCTGAGAAATAAAAGACTGTTAACTTTAGAAGAGCATGATCTCCAGAAGGGTTGGCATGCATATCTCTGGGATACTGGGAAGAAGATAAAAACTTATTTCCATAGGCATAGGAAAATTCCGAGATGGCTTTCCACCATGGAGGCTATAATATATCCAAATGTATTAGAAATGGGTAAAACGGTCAGATACAATGAATTATTAGATGGGGGAGGGAATCTTAAAACAAGGGAAGAATTGATGGAACAAGGTATTTCTATAGACTGGTGGCCATATAACCAAATTAAATCCAGATATAAAAAAGATAAGGAGGAATTTGGCATTGAGACGAGCATAAATGGATTTGACAAGATATGGATGGGTACGGATGACAAAATTCTAGCTAAATTATATAATTACTTATTGGAGTACGATAGGGCAGAGGAAGTAGTTAAAGAAGCGATGTTAGCATGGGCCAAAAATATCGGACAGAATATAAATCTGAACGAATGGGATTCAATATGGAATAATAATCTTAAAATGACAAAGGCGATGGCTTACAAGGAAAACCAATACAAACTGTTTTATAGATGGCATATGGCCCCAGCTAGGATAGCAAAGATCTACCCCAATTCGAGCCCTAAATGTTGGAAATGTGACCATCAGCAGGGTACTTTCTATCACTGCTGGTGGACATGTAATCAGGCACAAAAATTCTGGAGGATGATATGGATGTGGATTAGAGAAATAATAAAAGAAAATTTTGATTTCGAACCAAAAGCCTTTCTCCTGGGAATTTTGAAAACTGAATATGCAAAAAAGAAAAAGTATTTAATTATACATATTCTGACAGCCGCTAGAATTTCCTTTGCCCAGTATTGGAAAGAAAAACAAATACCACCTCAAGAACATGTTATTGGAAAAATATTGGAGTGCGCCGAAATGAACAAACTGACTTCAGAAATTAATGACAGAGAAGATTCGGAATTTTATAGCGTGTGGGACATGTGGTACGAATGGATGGGGAAAAGAAATAAAGAAGGAAATAGAGATTAAATATTAATTAATTAACAAAATTCATATGAATAGTATTACATTTAGTCTTAGAGATTTGAGCACTATTATCTTTAAGTGTTTTGAAATTAAATCTAGCTTTAAGAAACAATATCAAATAAAAGACAAGTAATAATGCATGTACAGTCAGGTCCATAAATATTGGGACATCGACACAATTCTAACATCTTTGGCTCTATACACCACCACAATGGAGTTGGAATGAAACAAACACAATGTGCTTTAACTGCAGACTGTCAGTTTTAATTTGAGGGTATGTACATCCAACTCGGGTGAACGGTGTAGGACTTACAGCAGTTTGTATATATGCCTCCCACTTGTTAAGGGACCAAAAGTAATGGGACAATTGGCTTCTCAGCTGTTCCATGGCCAGGTGTGTGATATTCCCTCATTACCCCAATTACAGTGTGCAGATAAAAGGCCCAGAGTTCATTTCAAGTGTGCTATTTGCATTTGGAATCTGTTGCTGTCAACTCTCAAAATGAGATCCAAAGAGCTGTCACTATCAGTGAAGCAAGCCATCATTAGGCTGAAGAAACAAAACAAACCCATCAGAGAGATAGCAAGAACATTAGGCGTGGCCAAAACAACTGTTTGAAATATTCTCAAAAAGAAGGAATGCACCGGTGAGCTCAGCAACACCAAAAGACCCGAGAGACCACGGAAAACAAGTGTGGTGGATGACCGAAGAATTCTTCCCCTGGTGAAGAAAACACCCTTCACAACAGTTGGCCAGATCAAGAACACTGTCCAGGAGGTAGGTGTATGTGTGTCAAAGTCAACAATCAAGAGAAGACTTCACCAGAGTGAATACAGAGGGTTCACCACAAGATGTAAACCATTGGTGAGCCTCAAAAACAGGAAGGCCAGATTAGAGTTTGCCAAACAACATCTAACAAAGCCTTCACAGTTCTGGAACAAGATCCTATGGACAGATGAGACCAAGATCAACTTGTACCAGAGTGATGGGAAGAGAAGAGTATGGAGAAGGAAAGGAACTGCTCATGATCCTAAGCATACCACCTTATCAGTGAAGCATGGTGGTGGTAGTGTCATGGCGTGGGCATGTATGGCTGCCAATGGAACTGGTTCTCATCATCTCATTGATGATGTGACTGCTGACAAAAGCAGCAGATGAATTCTGAAGTGTTTCGGGCAATATTATCTGCTCACATTCAGCCAAATGCTGCAGAACTCATTGGATAGCGCTTCACAGTGCAGATGGACAATGACCCAAAGCATACTGCAAAAGCAACCAAAGAGTTTTTGAATGGACAGAAGTGGAATGTTATGCAATGGCCAAGTCAATCACCTGACCTGAATCCCATTGAGCATGCATTTCACTTGCTGAAGACAAAACTGAAGGGAAAATGCCCCAAGAACAAGCAGGAACTGAAGACAGTTGCAGTAGAGGCCTGGCAGAGCATCACCAGGGATGAAACCCAGCGTCTGATGATGTCTATGCGTTCCAGACTTCAGGCTGTGATTGACTGCAAAGGATTTGCAACCAAATATTAAGAAGGGAAAGTTTGATTTATGATTATTATTCTGTCCCATTACTTTTGGTCCCTTAACAAGTGGGAGGCACATATGCAAACTGCTGTAAGTCCTACACCGTTCACCCGAGTTGGATGTACATACCCTTAAATTAAAGCTGACAGTCTGCAGTTAAAGCACATTGTGTTTGTTTCATTCCAACTCCATTGTGGTGGTGTATAGAGCCAAAGATGTTAGAATTGTGTCGATGTCCCAATATTTATGGACCTGACTGTAGATGTATATATGTATATAATTCCACCAATGAACTGAAAATGTACTGAATGTATCACTATATGTTATAATAAAAATCAAATTTAAAAAAAAAAAGAGAACGAGGATTCGGAATTTTACACGGTATGGGAAAGGTGGTATAGGTGGCTGGAAAATAAATGTAAATGTTAATTTGAATTAAGAGAAACAGTATCAAACTATTTATGCAATTTATATAGGTAAAGTAATAAGATCTACTATAACTGACAATGTAATAATGTATAAATACTAAATATCTAAATCTTAAATTATATAAATTTTATTCGATACTATTCACATAATGTACATAGCATAATTGCACGTAGCCAAACCGAAAACGTTGAATTGTAATAATCTTGTTTATTCAATAAAAACTCTTTAAAAAAAAGAATAAAAGAGAATAAATATGAATAAACAGTAAAGTTAGAATCTGGGGCAAACGAAGATGGTGTTTATGTATGCAAGTATAGAAATATTGAGATATGATAAAAAGAAAAGAAAAGGGGAGAAGACGATTTTGGCAAGAATTGTAATTGTAAAAAAAAAAAAAAAGATGTGGGTGAATGTGGGAGAGGAGAAAAAACCAATAAAACTTTTTTTTTTTTAAAGATCGTTCTGTATCTTGAGCCTATCTTCTGGAGTGTTGGCTATTCCTGCCAGCTTGGTGTCATCTGCAAATTTGATGAGTTCCCCATCTATCCCCTCGTCCAAGTCATTGATTAAGATGTTGAAGAGCACTGGGCCTAAAACAGAGCCTTGGGGTACTCCACTGCACACTTCCCTCCATGTAGATGCAGTTCCATTAAGGACTACACGTTGAGTGTGGTTGGTCAGCCAGTTACGAATCCATCTGGTTGTGATGCTGTCTAACCCACATTTTTCTACTTTATCTAGTAGTAGGTTATGGTCTACTTTATCAAATGCTTTACTGAAGTCCAAGTAAATTATATCGACAGTATTCCTCTGGTCCACTAATTTTGTCACTTTGTCAAAGAATGCAATAAGATTAGTCTGGCATGATCTGTTTTTGACAAACCCATGTTGGCTTTTGGTTATTACTTTGTTTGCTTCTAGGTGTTCAGTGATTCATTGCTTGATTATCTTTTCCAGAATCTTCCCCGGTATTGAGGTCAGGCTGATAGGTCTGTAGTTTCCCAGATCTGTTTTTTTTCCCCCCTTTTTTGAAGATGGGAACTACATCAGCTCTTTTCCAGTCCTCTGGCAGTTCCCCTGTGCTCAAGGATCTTTGAAAGATATAGTTCAGTGGTTCTGAGATCTTGTCTGCCAGTTCCTTCAGAACCTTGGGGTGTAATCCATCTGGTCCTGGTGATTTGAACTCGTCTAGGGTAGACAGGTGTTCACTTACCATACCATGACTTTGTTCTACTACTTGTGTTTGTATATTGTTGAATTCCAATATTGCGTGATCACTTGCCCCCAAGGTTCCTGTAGCTTCAACACCTTCTATCATTTCATCTCTGTTAGTGAGACTTAAGTCCAATATGGCTGATCCCCTTGTTCCCTTCTCTACTTTTTGGGAAACAAAATTGTCTGATAGGTCTGTTAGGAACCTGTTGGATCTTCCACTTGGTGCAGAGTTTGTCTCCCAGTTGATGTCAGGGTAGTTAAAATCCCCCATTACTATTGTGATGTGCTTCCTACATACCTTAGTTAGCTGACTAGCAAAAAGTTCATCTGCTTCCTCTGTTTGGTTGGGTGGCCTATAGTATAGATTTATGGCAAGGTCATTCCCCCCCCTTTAATATTGACCCAAATGCATTCAAGATAATTTTCATCATTGTTGTGCTCTATTTCTGTAGAGATGTAGTTACTTCTTATATATAGTGCAACTTCACCTCCTCTTTTATTTGGTCTATTTCTTTTAAATAATTTATATCCCTCTAGCTGTATGTTCCATTTGTGGGTTTCATCCCACCAAATTTCCATAATGGCAATAATATCATATCTGCCCTCATTTACTTGAATTTCTAATTCACCCTGTTTATTCCTCATACTCTGTGTTGAGCCTAGTGTTGTTCATTACCAACTGCTCCAGCCCCAGAGTCGTAACAGCATTGTACAGGGTTGCATGTATAGGTTCAGTTGTACATTCGTTTAGGGTCCAATTAATAAGCGGCAAATTGAGGTCACCAAGAAAGATAAGGGGGTGCGGGCAGGAAGCTACCCACGTTAGTATTGCGGTTAGCTTGTTCGTATGACCAAGGTCATAATCGGGGGCTCTATAGCATAGTAAGAAACGAACTGGGATAGAACAAATTTAGGGATAGTTAGCAGACAGTAGTCTCAGGAAGAGCAAGATCCTGTGTAACATTTATCTTTTTCAGACCTAGGGACTTTTTATAGAAGATATACTATATTGACAAAATAGTTAACAAGAATAATAATAAAAAAAGTCAAGATTAAAATTGCAAAGCCGTCTGTTAACAAACTGTTATTGTAATCAACTTGTAGAAAATTTACCATGGCTTTTTTTTCCCCCAAAATTTTTTTTATTCATTTTTAAACATAAAACATAAAATACATCATTTTAGAGCAAGGGTTTGGTCCAGTATAAAATGAGTACAATTATTCACATTCCCTCAATCAATTTTGTTCCAAATTTTATCCATTTACATCTTAAAAAAAAAAGAAAAAAGAAAAAAAATCTTATTCTAAACATTTATCATTCTACTATTACACCCAAAATTCTAAACAATAAACACTGTTCTAAATCTTTATCATTTTAACAATCAATATTTCATATATCCTAAAACCCATTACCTCAAATCTATATTTTACTTCTCTTAAATGACATCTAATATTCATAATCTTGACAAAAAGTATTTTCCTCCTCTCTTAAAGTCATTTCATAAACAATCAACATTTCCTTCTATAGTTTATTACTTCCACAATACTTTATTTTATTTATTTCAAGTTTATTCTCGTATTTTATTGAATCTAATTTTTAACTGGTTCATAGTTTAAATGTCTATTTCCCAGCTGTATTTTCCAATACTCCTATCTGTATTTATTTAAACTGGTTCACAGTTTAGCTACTATTCTCCGGTAAAATCTCTTCCACTTCCTCCTAAATTTATTTTTTAGCTGGTTTGCATCTTAATCAGCTGCTTTCCAGCAATGCTTTCCTCCACTCCTTAATTATTTTAGCTGGTTCACAGTATAATTTTAACTGCACACCAACCTTCTCCTTAACTCCTCCTAAATCTATTATAAAACTGGTTCACAACTCAACTAGTTGCCTTCCAGCAATGCTTTCCTCCACTCCTACCCCTATTTTTAACTGGTTCACAACTTTATTTCAATTGATCCCCAGGTATAGACTCCTCCACTCCTAACTTTTTATTTTTGGCTAGTTCACAGTTTTGCTTTAACTGTTTTCCAGCCCATGCTTTCCTCCACTCCTAACTCAATATTTTGGCTGGTTCACAGCTTTCCTTTAACTGTTTTCCAGCCCATGCTTTCCTCCACTCCTAACTCTTATTTTTATTTTTAACTGGTTCCCAATTTACTTTAATTGTTCTCCAGTATGATGCTTTCCTCCACTCCTACCTTATTTGTAAAACTGGGTCACAGCTTTGCTTTCACTGATCTCCAGAATCATGCTTTCCTCCACTCCTAAATTCATTTATTTAACTAATTCATAACATTTATCTCTTATTCAGTTGTTTAGCTCCAAATTGTTTCGGAATATGTTACCAATATTGTTTTCCAATCTATTCTCCTCCATATCTCTTACCAATTTAAGATAAAAGTATATTTCAATAAATATCTTATCTCCTATTCTCTCTTAAGTTTTCTCCCATTCCATGCTTATTTCTTATTTTCAATAAGACATTTTGAAACACTTTAAAATCAATTTTTTTATGGTTCTTAATTCTATAAATAATTCTTTTTGACATCCAACGCCTTTAAAAGTAAACATTTTATTCCAGATTATTAAATCTGTAGGTAGTGCTAGTTAAAAATTCAAAGTTTAAAAAGGCATTAGAACATCCAAAAACCATGTTTTTCTTCAATCATTTATGCTCTTATTTCTTAATCAAATTGTTTATATATTTATATGAAAAAAAATAATAGAAAAAAAGGAGAGAGTAATGACAATAATAATAATAATTACAATAAAAGATATACAAAAAAAATAAGGCAACACTAAAAAAAGAAAAAAGGAGAAAGGAAGAGAGTAGAAATATAACAAAATAAGTAAAATGGATTAAAAAAAATAGAGACGGGAAAAGAAACAAAGGGAATGATACTACAAGAAAAAGAAAATAGAGAGAGAGCATAGAGAAGAAAAAGGAAAAAAAAGAAAGTATCTCCTAGCATTATTCAACCACCCAGAAGCCATTACATTCATTTAAATCAAAATATAATATTTTGTTGTCTTGTTACATAATATATTCCATTATTCCTTTCTCCAGTCTGTCCAAATATGTATCTTTTCCATTTCAATGTCATCAAAGTTATGAGTTCTACAAAGTTAATTCTGAAGCTATTCCATATATGGTATCATCATGTCCTTCTTCTATTGCCACACCCTTCTTTTGTTGCCATGTTTATTAGTTCAGTTTTCATTGTTCCATTTAATTTCTTCTTTCTAATCTTCAATAAATCCTCCAGTGAACAGATTATGTATCCTAAGTCAAGTTCTCTGAGTCTTTTCCTCGAAATAGTCAAGTTTAAATAACAAGCAACAAACTTTCTCTTTTCAAGTAACAAGCAGCCTGGAATTTACACTTTCCCTTTTCAGCTGGCAACCATTTTATCTGTCTCCATTTGTCTTTTTCCTTTGCTTTTAAAGGCATAATTATTTCCTCTTCTCCTTCCTCTCTCCCAAACATAGTCCAATCTCATTTATCCACCAAAAAGTAAAGAAAAGATATATCCAGATCTGTAGTCAAACATTTCCAAAAAGTCAGTAATTTATGTTATCCACCAACAGGTCTTTTGTCTTTGTGCCCCAAGAGTTCTCAGCCGCTGTTAAGGCTGGGGCAGACTAATTGTAATTCAGCATTTGTGGGCAGTTCCTGCCTGGGTTGATGTCCACTCACCCGGCATGCAAACTCCCTGTTCCGCTCTCCGCTTCTCCTCTTCTCCTCCTGCGCATTCTTGTACCCCAGTTGCCGCGGTCTCAGGGCAGCCACCATGGCCGCCGTTCCACCGCCGCCGGCGCAGAGGGCAAGCCTCCGGCCCTGAGGAACCTGCCCGTTCCTCTTGGCCGTCCGAGGGTCCCTCTTTATCCCCCTGTCCCTACAGGACAGGGTAGGTCCAACGACCTACCGGCGGGGGCTTGGCAGATGGGGTTTTCGCGGGGCTCTGAAGAGCCCGCTAATTCCCCATCTGTATCCCCGTGGCGCCAACCGGAAGTCCCGAAAATTTACCATGGCTTCTTAACTATCCCAAATCATCCCAAGAATTAACACTGATTCATCCTGGGTCGAATATCCACATTGGTTTCTTAATATCATCTCTTATCAATTGTTTTCTGATTAAATGCAATAAATCCAATCTCCAAAGCCAGTCTATCTTCCCAAAAATGTCCAGATGAAATTGTTCCCCAGGTAAATGTGATAAATCCGTTCTCCAATGTCCTACAATCTACTTTAAAAAGACCAGTTTATCACTTATCCACTCAACAGTTTTCTGCTGTTGTATAAAAGTGCAGGCTTGAACTTCAGGGAGGCGTATGGAGTCGATTCTGTTATTTCTAGGTCTGGGTCCATATTTCTTCCCAGCGAACCTACTGCTTTCAAATTACATTCCTTTTGTGGGTTTAATTTATTTACAGTCACTTGCCTTTAAATGTTTTCCACAGCCTTTATGAGTTCATGAAACATTTTAAAAAAGCTTTCAGCTAAGAATTGCATGTTACCAAAAAGTCTTTTTTGAGTGTCAGACTCCTTCCCTTATGTGATGGCCTCATCGGACACTTTCCTGGACACCTCTCCAGATGCCAGCTAGGAGGAGGATGAGCTGGTCCCAGGCACATCAAGGGGAGAGGTGGTAGCATGTCCAGAGGCGGCTGGTGGCTCCTAGCTGTAATCAGTGAGACCAGATGCAGCAGAGCAGTCACAGGGGGAGCGATCAGATGAGCAGCCAGCTGAGTGTGGGACGGTCGAGACACAGCTGCAGCAGGACAGCCCCAAGGCTTCAGGTGGAGAGATTGCACAGCTGCAGCCAGCCAGCACGGATGAGGAGGAACTGCCTCCCCACCTGATCTGAGAGTACGCAGGGCAGAGAAGAGGCAGGAGCAACAGTGGTCAGCCTGGCTACTCGCAAGGTGGCAGCCTCATCCCTCTTGATGGGCTGCACCTGCGACAGCCATTTAGTGCAGCAGGAAGGGGGAAATGACTCTGGGAACAATGCCTCTGTTTTGGTGCCTAGTGTTGCCAGTTTCTTTTTTTTCTTTTTTTCAAGTTTTTTATTAATAATTCAAATTAAAAACAATAGACATGGTTTAACATCACTGGTTTTAAACATTGTCGTCAAATTTAAGGTAATAAAAGGACTTCCGGTTTGCCTCTTGTTGCCGCCAGACGATCCCTTGGGATCGCCGCCCCATTGCCTGTAAAGAGCCGCCTTTACAACTGAAAGGCGGCTCGAAAAAACTCCATTTCCATGTGGAAATGGAGATAGAGCCGGCGGGGGCAGGTAGAGCTCTCTGCATAGCCCCAAAAGTTGTTTTTTTTTTACTTTGGGGGACGAAGCAGACGAAGCTCCCTATTTCCCTCGCCGCCGCTCCGGGCTTTGGGAGACCTCTGCCCATGCAGAGCTAGGCGACAAGAACAAGCCTACAAAAATTAACAGAACAATTAAAAAGGATATGAGCTGGACCTGTGACCCTGAATCGTAAGTATTTTATTTATTTTACAACAGTTATTGAAGAAGGAAAGGGAAAGGAAAAAAAGAATTTTTAAAAATGGTGACTGCCGAGGCTTGAGAAGGGGCTGAAAGGGAGAGTCCTTCCGTTTCCTATTAAGATACAAAGTAGCGGAATAAATACTTCTGGCTACACTTAAGATAAAGCTCTATTTTTGTGTTTTTCTCTTCCTGGAGATCTGATATTGATCTTGGTTGGAAAGAAGTTTTTTTTTCTTCTTTGCCTCTCTTTTCTTCTTTTTAAAAATAGTTTGTCTGTGTGGAAATATGGCATTAAAGCTTGCAAAGCCGGACAAACAAGCTGTGGGGGGGGATTCCCCCATTAATAAATTACGTGAACAAGTTTTAAAGCTCCAGTCTCAGAAAACTGATTTTAATATAATTGAATTTCTTTTGGAGGAGATTGTAAGAAGGGATGAAATTGTCAATCAGAACTTTGAAAAATTTAAGCAGGAAATTAAAGAATTAGTGCAATTAAAGTTTGATACTCTGGACCGAAAGATTATAAAAATGGCTAATGGCTTTACAGAATTTATGATCAAGTTGGATGTAAATACTAACTTATTAGAGTCTAAAGTGGAAGAAATTGAGGACAATTTGGACAATAGAATACAAAAAAATTGAAAATGATTTGACAAACACTCAAGACAATAGCTCAGAAGAAAAACCTAAAATGGAGGCTGATCAAAAGGCTTGTAATGCAGAAAACATGCAACAACGGATTGAAAGAGAAGTTTTAATGATGCAATATAATTTCACTGAATATGCGATTAGACTGAGAGGTTTGCAGGAAAATAACAGAGATGATTTAAGGAAAATATCTTCTGAAATTCTGGCTGGGATCTTAAAGGTTCAACCTGAGGAAGTATTTTGTAGGATCGATAGAGTTTATAGAATAAACTCCTGGATTGCAAAGCAAAGGCAATTGCCTAGAGATGTGGTGATTTATTTTACAGACAAAGAAATTAGAAATAATATTGTGCAAAATTCCTTCAACTCTACTTTGCAATTGTTTGGAAGAAAGATTTGGATTTACAAAGAGCTCCCACCCAAGATGTTATCGGAAAGGAAGAAATTTGGTTTTCTGGTGACTGAGCTAAAAAAAAGAAATATTCCATTCAGGTGGGATGCCCCAGTTGGTATAATATTGAGATATCAAGGAGAAAGATACCAACTAAATACTGTTGAAAAAGCGGAAGAATTTTATCAAAAAATTTTGAAAATGAACTTAACATCTTTAGGCACAATACAGGATAAGCAGAAGGAGTTGGAAATAAAGGGAAAACATCAAATTACGGAGGCTGCGGTGGACAAATTGCCTTTGGATTCTTTAGACACCTCAGCTGGATTATCTACAAATATGAGAGAAGTGGCATCGGACTCTAACGTGATGATTCATCAAGTCACAGACAAGTATGGAGCAAAAAAGAAATATGAGACACAAAAACAAAACCAACAAGATCAAGTTATAAAGCAGAATGAAAACCGATCAGTTGATATACAACTTGTAGAAAGGAAACTAGGATGGAGATCAAACCCACAAAAAGAAAAGAAAAAAAGAAATAGGTCTCACAAAAATAAAAATTTCTAAATTAAGCAACAGTGAAGCCAGTTATTTTTTTAAAAAATGAATGAATATATGAAAAGATAGTTGAGGCGAAGTATTGGTTAATATTATCCTGAGGAGAGTGACAGACCTCTGCAATGCCGTAATTTTAGGATGTGAAAAGAGCCTTAAATTGTTGGATTGGAATTATCTATTTTGGATTTCTTTTTTTTTATTGATAAATATATTATATTTATCTTGAGCTATAAGGCAAGAGAGCTATGCTGGGGCACGCAGAAGATCTGGTTGTTACCCAATATGATAATGGGAATTAATAATCCTGATGAAAGCCACAATTACAACTATATGGAATATAATTATAATGTCACTCGGGTGGTTGTTTTTTTTTCTTTTATATACATATGAGGATATTCATTACTGATGGGGGCAGATGATGACGGAGGATTTTGAACAAACTGTTGCACCAGGATGCTATGTTACCCTAATATGGATGATGGACTCAACAATCCAGTGGAAAGACATCAAAGAAGATATTATATGGATTATAAATTTAAAGTCATTGATTTTTTCTATATAACGGAATATATTTTTTTTAGCAGGGCGGGCAGTGGATTAAAGATATTAAGAATTGTTGTGCATGGCAATTTTGTAGGAAAGTGGGTGGAAATAGGTTAGTTTACTGATTGTTTAGTTTAAGAAAAGGGATGTTTAAGTGATATATTTAGGGGAGCGGAGAAAATGGATAGAGTTGAATAAATGTTAAATTAGGATTTATGGGGAAGGCTGCTTTGAAATGTTATATTAATATACACAAAAGATTAAATGTTAAAGTAGGATTTATTATATAGTTTTAAAGTGGAAGGTTGTTTTGAAATGTTGTAATAATATATAGATATAAGTATGGGGGAGGAGAAAAAGGGCAGATTATTGCTAAATTGGGAGTTATAATAATATTATGCTAAATTAGAAGTTATCATACAATGTTATAGTAGAATGTTTTTTTGAAATGTATGGTAAAAGGGGGAAGTAATAATATTAATAATATTATTAGCAAGTAAGGGTCAGTATTTAGAGGAGGGAGTAAGGGGATGGTAAAATATTATATAATCTGTTATGAATTAGGTTTTTGTTGTGAAGAAGTCACAGGGGGGGATGGGTGGTGAGGGGGGTTAGGGAGGAGGGGGGGAGAAAAATGGGGGAAAAATTTGTATTTGAAAACTTTTTCAATTAAAAAAAAATTAAGGTAATAAATGATATATTTCTTTATCTTTATACAAATTTTCATTACTTCTTACATGTTAAGTATGTAGGTTAATTCGTCTTAGACAGCTACATCCATATTCAATATACCGGTAATCATATCTCACATACAAGTTTAACATACATTGACATATCCACTTTTAGACATTCATTACACCTTCATCTTAGCATTCCTCTTCCTGTCCAACAATTCATAAAACTTAGTCCAGATTTCATAGTACGCTGATTCACTTTTATCCTTGAGCTCCAAGGTAAGTCTGTCCATTTCTGCACAATTAAAGATTTTAGTTAGTACTTCTTCTTCTGAGGGGGCTTCTTTGCTCTTCCATTTTTGGGCAAAAGCTATTCTTGCTGCTGTTAATATATGTAATATTAAATAGGTTGTATTCTTATTATATTTACCCTCTATAATGCCTAACAAGAAAAATTAAGGTTTAACTTCTATTTTTAATGTTAAGATCTCTTCCAGCCAACACCTTATTTGATGCCAACATTTTTTGGCCTTTGGGCATTCCCACCACATATGGTAAAAGGTTCCTGGGACTACCTCACATTTCCAACACATTGAAGAGTATTTTTTATTTATTCTTGCTAATCTTGTGGGTGGGAAATGCCACCTGTAAAACATCTTATATAAATTTTCTTTGTATGATGTTGCTAAAGTAATTTTTATGCTTTTTTCCCATAAGTTCTGCCAATTTTCGAAATCAATACTGTAGCCGAAATATTTGCTCCAAATTATCATGGTGTCCTTCACTTGCTCTTCTAACATTTCCTGTTCTAATAAATAGTGATATAGCTTCCTTATGGCCTTCTCCCCCATACCTAGTAAAATTTTGTCCAGTTCTGTTAATTCTGTTTTTATACCCCATTCCTTCTTGTCCTTCATATATTTAGATTGTATTTGAAGATATGCTCACCATTCTAGTTCAATTCCTTCCTCCTTTAAATTATTCCTAGATTTCAATTCCCCTTTATTCTTCAATACATTTTTATATGTGACAACCCCTCCTAATTTAGTAAAATTTGGATGTGTGAGCATCTCCAACGTTGATATCCAATTGGGGACTTCCATATAATTGCCTCTTTTAGTCTTAATCCAAGTATCTAAGAGCGCCCATCTAATGTAGTGCCTCTGGAAGTACTGGTGAACTTTGTGCTTCTCCTCCCAAAGAATAGCATGCCATCCTATTTGCAATGTCAGCAGTCTTCTATTTTTAAGATGTATCCAATCGCTTACCCACACCAAAGTTGCTGCTTGATAATATTTTTCCCAATTTGGAAGACCGAATCCTCCTCTTTCTTTGGCATCTTGTAATAATTTTAGTTTAATTCTTGATTTTTTCCCCTGCCAAATAAATTTCGATATAATTCTATTCAAATTTATTAAAAAATCCTTTTTTAACTGAATTGGTATACATTGGAATAAGAATAATATTTTAGGTAAAACATTCATCTTAATAGTAGCAATCCTCCCCATGAAGGAGAGTTGTAACTTTTTCCACCTTTCTAAGTCGGTTTTAATTTGTTCAATTTGTTAAATTGGGTGAATGAGGACGCAGCAAGCCAGGCAGTGAGTGACAACAGCTCTTTATTGTAGGGTGAGAACCCAGCAACTGACCTAGGGAAACAGCTCCCTTTATATACCTTGCAGCTGTGGTGGTCAGCCAATCAGCTGATGGTCAGTTAGTTCAAACTTCCTGCCAAGAAACCTATTTACATAACACTCCTCCCCTCTCAGAAGTCACTTGGGGTTAGTATTAGCATACAAAGTCTCTCAGGTGACCTGGGCGTGTACGTATCCTGGTCGACCTGCACAGTTCAGTCGGAGGGGAGGCGTCGAGCAGGTCGGAGGGACTCCCTGTCTCTCCCTGCTCCGCCAATGGAACCTCCGAGATTTCTTTGTGGGCGGCGACTTCTCCGGTCGGTCGAACCTCTTCAATGGGGCGGCGCTGGACGCCAGAATCGACACCTAAGTCTTCCGCTGTACTCGGGTTTGATGTAGTTTGTGGTTCTGGTTGGTAGTCAGGGAGCGGTTCGTTAGAACTTTCCTCGGCGTCTGTGGCTATCCATTTCCTCAGTTGGTCTATGTGTCTGCGCCAAACTCTCCCGTCCCCCATGTCTACTCTGTATGATTTGGGCCCCGTGATTTCTGTGATTGTTCCTGCTTCCCAGAGTGGGCCCTTCCCATAGTTCCTGGTGTGGACTGGAGTCCCTATGGTGAACTCCCTGAGTTTCCTCTCCCCCCCTCTTGAAAATGTCGGGGGAGTAGTTGGGGTTTGGCCTGTCCAGTACCCCTCGGAGCTTCCTTCCCATTAATAACTCTGCCGGGCTTCGGCCTGTGGCGGTACAAGGTGTGGTGTGCTGGGCTGTTAGAAATCGATCTATTCTTTCCTGCCAATCCCCGGGGCCTAGGCGTGAGAGGGCCTCCTTGGCTGTTCTTACAAATCTCTCAGCCTGTCCATTACTAGCCGGATGGAACGGGGCAGAGAGTACGTGTCTGACCCCCAGGTCCGCTAGGTACCCCTCAAATTGTGTGGCTGTGAATTGGGGCCCATTGTCCGAAACTAGGATATCTGGTAACCCATGGGTGGTGAACAACTGTCTCAGTTCCTTAATAACCGCGTCAGTGGTAGTGGCCCTCATGAGCTTAATCTCTAGCCACTTTGAAAATGCGTCCACTATAACCATAAAGATCTATCCATGAAATGGGCCAGAGAAGTCTATATGAAACCTGGACCAGGGGCCCTTGGGTCTTTCCCACTCCCTCACCGGTGCTGTCGGTGGATCTGGCCTAGACTCCTGGCAGGGCTGGCATCTCCCCACCCACTCGGTAATGTCTATGTCCATGTTAGGCCACCAGATGTAGCTCCTGGCTAGTCCCTTCATCCGAACGATCCCAGGGTGCCCCTCATGCAACAGCGTTAAAATCTTTTCCCTTAGGCACAAGGGAACAATAACATCCCCCTTGCATGGTTAGTTCGTCCCGTTTGCTCGCATACTGTTTAAATTCCCTGCCCTCAGTCTTCTCCGGCCACCCCCTCGTCACCCAACTCGCGACCGTCCAGATCATGTGGTCCTTGGTTGAGGTTCTCGCTACTTCTGCTGATGTGATAGGTCCCGAGTCCAATACGTCTATCAGCAGGATGGGGATGTCGGGTGTGGGGTCTTCTAGCTTATCTGGTAATGGGCATCAGCTGAGTGCGTCGGCGTTGCCCATGTCTGCTCCTGGACGATGTATCAATCAATAAGAGTAGGCTACTAAGAAGATGGCCCAGCGTGTCATCCTGGGCGATAGGGCTGCCGGTGTTGGTCAGTCTCCTGTGATGAGACCCAGAAGTGGGCGATGGTTGGTGATTAGGTCGAAGTCCCTCCCGAATAGGTACTCGTGAAATTTCTTTACCCCTGTCAGGTGTGCTTCCTTCAAAGTCCAGGAAAGAATGAGCCAAACTCCATATTTTATAGAGTAATGTACTTTTACTGGAAAATGAAATGAACGCTACCAAGGAAAAGCTGAAACTAAAGCAATAGGCGTGAAAGTAGCATATAGAAAGCATCCCCTCCCACTGTCCATCATCAATCACCCAATCCAAAGGTATCCCAGAGGTCAGGTGGACGCACGTCTGGCATCGTCATCAATCAGAAACGTGATGACGGTTGACCCGATAGCCACTTCGGTGATTAAGTTTCATTTCTTCAAAATCTTCCAGCTTGCTTCCCTCCCCCACGCTCTCCCCCCCCCCCCGTTTCTTATGGCAGCCAAAGCAGAAAGTCAGAGGCTGACATTCGGCCCCTCCAGAGAAAAGACGTTAGTCCTAAATAGGGAAAAGGGAAAAGAAGGGGAAAAAAAAAAGAAAATGCAATATAGGCATTAAGGTTTATCAGGATATTTGGTATGAAACAACTGTACTTTCTTTGGCTCCCGGACATCACGTTTGTTCACCCACTCAGCTTGAGACAGAGGAAAATGTTTCCAAGCCACCAAATATTGCACTCTACCATGGTGCTTCCTAGAGTCTAAAATTTCTTTGACTTCGAAATGTTGTTCCCCTTCTATCAGTATGGGAACAGGAGGGGAATCTTGTTCTGGTCGTAAAAGTGACAAGTGTTCTGGTTTCAACAAACTAACATGAAACACAGGGTGTATCCGTCTCAACGTTTTTGGCAACTCTAATTCAACTGTTACTGGATTAAAAAGTCTAGTGACCAGGAAAGGACCCACATACTTGGGTCCAAGCTTTTTTGATTTCTGTGAAGTCTGTAAGTATTTGGTGGAAAGATAAACCCTGTCACCCACTTTATACACATGTGCCGGGGACCGTTTTTTATCAGCTTGCGTCTTATGCGCTCAGTGTGCATCATCTAGGGCTTTTCGAGTTACAGCCCAAGTGCTCCGTAACTGTTCGATCCACTCAACCAAAGATGGGTTTTGTGGGGTGTCTTGTGGTAGTTTGGGGATTGGCACAAATTCCTGACCAGATGCTACCTTAAACGGAGTGAACCCGGTGCTGCTATGGATAGAGTTGTTGTATGCCACCTCCGCAAATGGCAATAAGTCCACCCAGTTGTCTTGCTGGTAATTTACATAACATCTCAGGTACTGTTCTAACACAGCATTGGTTCTCTCACAGGCCCCATTAGTCTGGGGGTGGTGGGCGGAGCTTAGCCCTTGGGTGGAGCCTATTAACCTTAAAAACTCCTTCCAAAAGTTGGAAGTAAATTGTACACCCCTGTCCGAAATTATACGTTTGGGAGCTCCATGTAATCTGTAAATATGACAAATAAACAGTTTTGCAAGAGTTTTTGCTGAAGGGATTTTAGAGCAGGGGATGAAATGCACTTGTTTGGAAAACAAATCCGTTACTGCCCAAATGACTGTGCACCCTTCACTTTCTGGTAGGTCAACAATAAAATCCATGGATATTTCCTTCCAAGGGGCATCCGGTCTTGCCACACTCTGCAGCAACCCAAGTGGCTTCCCAGGAGGTCTTTTAGCTGAGGCACATACCGGACAACTAGCCACATATGCTTCTATGTCCTTTTTGAGGGCAGGCCACCAAAACTGTCTTTTAACAAGATGTAAAGTTTTAACAAACCCAAAGTGTCCCGCTGCCTTGGCATCATGAGCGTACTGTAATACTGTTAGTCTTAAACTATCAGAGACATACAATTTAGCCCCTATCCAAGCTAGACCATCACGGAGGGTACATTCATTTGAATGAGTTTTAAACCATTCATCAGTTTTTAGGGCTTCTTGTAATTTCTGTAGTAGGTCGCCCAAAAGGGCTGGATCGGCCCTCGCCTGCGCTCTGGTAGTCATTGGCGCTGCCAGTTGAGTCGAAGGGATGATGGGTTGAACCACTTCTTTCTTGGTACTGTTGTATTGAGGCAGTCTGGAGAGTGCATCCGCCATGAAATTCTTTCCACCAGGAATGTAGCGTAGAGTGAAATTAAAATGGTTGAAATGCTGGGCCCAACGAGCTTGCTTTGGTGACAGTTTACGTGGTGTTTTCAACGCCTCCAGATTTTTGTGATCAGTCCAAACTTCAAATGGGTGCTTTGCTCCTTCCAGAAATTGTCTCCACATTAACAATGCCCATCGCACCGCAAAAGCCTCTTTTTCCCATATCGCCCATCTCCTCTCGGTTTCTGATAATTTACAGGACGTGTAAGCACAGGGTTGTAATTCCCCTTCTGCATTCTTTTGCAGAAGTACTGCTCCCACGGCCACGTCACTCGCGTCTGCCTGTACTACAAAAGGCTCTTCCATGTCTGGCTGTTTGAGAACCGGCTCAGCAGCAAACAGTCATTTCAACTTTTTGAAAGCTGCTTGACAGTCCATAGTCCATTCAAGAGGTCGTGAGGGCCTTGGTTTTGCCTCACCCTTAGTTTTCAGAAGATTTGTTATAGGCAGAGCTATTTTGGCAAATGAGGGGATAAACTGTCTATAGAAATTCGCAAATCTCAGGAAACTTTGTAATTGTTTGCGGGTTACGACCTGAACCTTCCCAGGGTCCATCTCTATCCCCTCATGTGATATGCGATATCCAAGATAGTCAATTTTGCTTTGATGGAACTCGCACTTAAAAAGTTTGGCATATAGTTCAGCAGCCCAGAGTTTTTTCAGGACCGTTCGCACCAATTTCACATGGTCGTCCATGTTCTCTGAGTAGATAAGAATGTCGTCCAAGTAGACCAGAACCCCCTTAAACAGGTGCTCATGCAGTACTTCGTTAATCAATTGCATGAACACAGCAGGGGCTCCCTGTAGTCCAAACGGGAGTACTCTAAACTGGAAACATCCAAGTGGGCAGCTAAATGCTGTCTTCCATTCATCTCCCTTTTTAATTCTCACTCGGTAGTAAGCCTCCCGTAAGTCAAGTTTGGTGAAGATTTTTCCCTTTCCTAGGTGAGATAGCATGTCCTTCATAAGTGGTAGGGGGTAAACGTTTTCCGAGACAGCAGCGAGGGCCTCTTTGTCCAGCTGGCTGTAGTTCCGCTCGGCGCTGGAGAGTGTCCGGGAGTAGTAGGTGATGGGTGCCTCTAGGCCGTTAGGCAGTCTATGGCTTAGAACAGCTCCCACACCAAAAGGGGATGCATCACAAGCTAAAACAAGGGGAAGCGTAGAGTTGTATTGTATTAAGAAACTCTCGGCTGACAGCAGTTTTTTTATGTTTGCGAATGCAGTAGTCTCGGCCTTCCCCCATTTCCAAGTGGACTTCTTAGCTAACAGTCTGTGCAGGGGTTCAGCCACTGTTGCCTTGTCCTTCAAGAAAATCGCGTAGAAATTTAAAAGTCCCAGAAACGCCTGCAGTTCCACCTTGTCTTTTGGGGTAGGGGCCTCCTGGATCGCCCTGATCTTACTCTCGGTAGGGTGTATGCCGGTGCCGTCTACTTGGTACCCCAGGAATTCTACGGAGGGGACCGTGATCATACACTTGTTGCGTTTGACCCAGCATTCCTGAATTTTTCCAGGACTTTTCTGAGCCTCCCCCCTAGTTGTTGTTCATCTTCAGTGGTGACGAGTACATCATCGAAATATGGGACCACCCCGGGGTTCCCTTGCAACAGCCGCTCCATAGTGCTTTGAAATAGTCCCGGGGCTATGCTAACTCCAAACTGCAGGCGGGTGCATTTGAAGGCACCTCTGTGAGTTACTATGGTCTGTGCTTCCGCAGTAGCGCCATCTACCGGCAGCTGCTGGTACGCCTGCGCAAGATCAAGTTTAGCGAATATCTTGCCGGGGCCTAGGGAATGCAGTAAATGGTGTACAATTGGAACCGGGTAAGCGCTCTGTTGAAGAGCCTTATTAATTGTACACTTATAGTCTGCGCATATGCGCACTGACCCATCCGGCTTTACGGGTGTCACAATTGGGGTCTCCCATCTGGCGTGGTCGACTGGCACAAGCACCTCCTGCTTGATTAATTTGTCCAGCTCGACGTCTATTTTGGGTTTCAGGGTGAATGGTACCCTCCTTGGTTTCAATCGGATTAGGGCAATGTTGGGGTTGAGGTTGAATGAGATAGGGGTCCCCACATACTTGCCGAGCCGCTCGTCGAACACGTCCTGGAACTCCTGCATCAGGTCGTCCTTCAGGGTGCTTCGTACGTTGCGGACTCTGGTGAATCCCATGCCCAGGGCTCGAAACCAGTCCATGCCCAGGAGG
This sequence comes from Pituophis catenifer annectens, assembly GCF_029215685.1. NCBI lineage: Eukaryota > Metazoa > Chordata > Lepidosauria > Squamata > Colubridae > Pituophis > Pituophis catenifer. The sequence continues at coordinate 71,764,947 of NW_027256885.1, read as the reverse complement.
CTTGGGAGCTTGCCGCTGACGATGGTGAGGGGAAGCTTCTCGTAGAATTCCCCGTATTGCACTTGGAACTCGCCGATTCCTTCTACGGGTATGTGGTTCCCCTGGTAGTCTTTCAGTCTGCGCCGCTGTGGTTGGAGATGCCGCTTGTGTACGCTGGGGATGGCCTTCTTTAGATTGTCCCACGACATGATGGTTATGGGGGATCCTGTGTTGATCTCCATCTGGCACTCACGTCCCTCGATCTCGACCGCGGTGTAGGTCTTTTCTCCAGGAGATGTGCAGGTCTGGCCGATTCGGATAGTGTAGGCCTGGACGTCTTCAGATTTTGCGCCCTTCCGGCTTCCGCCATCTTTATTGGGCCTCCAGCGCAGCGCTGTCTCAGATTGGCCGGATTGGCCACGTGGTTTGTAGCCTTGCACCTGCTTAGCCCTGCAGACTCGGGCGATGTGGCCCTTCTTCTCACAGAAACAGCAGATGGCATCCCTGAACTTACAGTTCTGTCGGGAATGGGGTCCTCCGCAGCTGGCGCAGTCGTCTCGGGGTCCCCGTCGGTTCGGTCTCGACTGCTCGGTGCGGTAGACCTCCTCCTCGGACTCCCCTTCGCTCTCGGTGCTTACGGCTTCACGGTGCACCATCGCCGACCTCTGCGTTGCCCGGCCCTGGATGGTCCCTTGCAATCTTTCGGCGGCCTTAACTGAAGATTCTTGGGCTCTGGCTTCGTCTAGTGCGATATGCAGGGTCAGGTTTGACCTCGTGAGTAGCCTCCTCTGTAGCTGGCCGTCCCTCACTCCGCAAATTAGTTGCTCTAGGAGCATTTCATCCAAGTCTCTGTATTCGCACTGGTTTGCAGCCTTACGTAGGGCAGCGACGTACTCGCTGATCGACTCTCCGTCCTGCTGCAGTCTTTGCCGGAACTCGTACCGCTGGACGTATTTCGAAGGCGTTGGGGCATAGTGGTCTTTCAGCAGGGTCTGCAGCATTGACCATGATATGGTGTGGACCAAACTTGGCTCCGATAAGGCTTCGGCCGTGTCGAACATCCGTGGTCCGCAGTGGCTCAGGAACAGGGCCTTCTTCCACACGTCCAATAGCCCTTGCAGGTCGTTGGCCACCATGAAACACTCGAACCGGGACATGTAGGATCCCCACTTTTCTTCCTTGGGGTTGAAAGGCGCTGGCGGTGTGTAGGCAGACATCGTTTCTTGCTTCTCCAGTGCTCCGCTCGCTCGCCTGGCTGGATTCTGGATTCGGGCGTTCCACTTCTCTCTCGGCTCGTTGCTTCAGCTCTTTCCGTGGCCTCAGCTCTTTCTTGGCTGTGGCTTCAGCTCTTTCCTTGGCTTCTGGCCTCAGATCCCACCTTCGTCGCCAATGTTAAATTGGGTGAATGAGGATGCAGCAAGCCAGGCAGTGAGTGACAACAGCTCTTTATTGTAGGGTGAGAACCCAGCAACTGACCTAGGGAAACAGCTCCCTTTATATACCTTGCAGCTGTGGTAGTCAGCCAATCAGCTGATGGTCAGTTAGTTCAAACTTCCCGCCAAGAAACCTATTTACATAACACAATTAATTTATCGTAATTATCCCCTTTAAGTGTAGTGCATCTTGAAGTCAATTGAATGCCTAAATATCTATTTTTTTTGTTATCTGAATGTTTATTTTCTCCTCCAATTCTTTTTTTTTTTTGCACTTCGGTCATATTTTTAACTAACATTTTCATTTTGTCTTTATTTCTCTTTAGGCCTGCTACTTCCCCATAGTCTTCCAGTACTTCCATCAGCCTTACACCAGACTGCACAGGCTCTTCAATGATAAAGACAAGATCATCCGCGAAAGCCTGTACCTTAAAAGTTTCTTTCCTAATTTTTAAGCCTCTAATTTGTTTATCTTCTCGTATTATTCTAGTCAAGATCTCTAATGATAATATAAACAGTAGCAGCAATAGTGGACAACCTTGTCTTGTACCCTTTTGGATTTGAAAATTCTTCGTTGTTTCCCCATTAATTACAACTTTTGCCTCTTGTTTGGAATAAATTGCTCCACACATTCTTATAAACTTTTCCCCAAATTCCATATAACTTAATTGATTTAGAATAAATTCCCATTTAACATTATCAAAGGCTTTCTGTGCATCGGCAAATATTAATACCATCTGTTTCTCGTTATATATCTCATAATATTCTATAATATCTAGTATAGTTCTAATATTATTCCTTATATGCCTTTTGGGCAAGAAGCCATTTTGGTCAGTATGGATAAAATTTTCCAAGAATTTCTTTAGTCTTTCAGCCATAATTGTCATAAAAATGTTGTAGTCCGAATTCAATAGTGATATAGGCCTATAATTTTTAATATATGTCAAGTCAGAGTTTTCCTTAGGAACCAATGTAATTGTTGATTCCTTCCACGAGGCTGGGAACTTTGCTTCATTCAAGACTTCGTTATATATCTCTAACAGTATGGGATTTAGTATCTCTTGATGATTTTTGTAAACTTCTGACGGCAATCCATCAGGGCCTGGTGCTTTATTAATTTTTTGTTTTTTGATTGCCTCCAATAATTCTAATGGTGTTACATCATTGTTCAACATATCCTTACATTCTACTGGGACTTTAGACAATCCTGCTTTCTGAAGATAATGCAAAATCTTATCTTCACCTATCTTTTCCTCATCTTCATACAAATTTTTAAAAAACTCATAAGCCACATTTCTTTTCCCCTCAGTTTGGTGTATTACTTTACCCTCGTCATTGTATAATTTACTGATCCATCTTTTTTCTTTCTGTTTTTTCAATCTATATGCCAGCCAGCACCCTGGCTTATTTGCATTTCTTATTATATGATTTTTGAAGTGTTTATATGTTTTGTTCCCAGCGTTCCACAAGAAGGCATGCCACCCCTTTAATAAATCGTGGCCTTCCAATTTTAATAGTCTACAATTGTCTAAATTGACCCAATCCTTAATCCATGTTAAACTCGCTGCCTTATAGTATTTTCCCCACGCTGGTAGGCCAAAACCCCCTCTAGTTCTATCATCCTGTAATATGTTTAAATTTATTCTTGGTTTTTTCCCCTCCCATACAAATTTTGATGTTATTTTATTCAGATTTGTAAAAAAGTTTTTCTCTAATTTAACCGGAATAGTTTGAAATAAGTAGAGAAGTCTTGGAAGTATATTCATCTTTATTGCCCCAATTCTTCCTAGCAATGATAGCTTTAGTTTCCCCCATCTTTCTAAGTCTTTTTTAATTTGTTGTACTAACTCTCCGTAATTATTATCTTTTATGGACACGTTCCTATTTGCATTTTCAAAGAAGTTTTGTTTAATACTTTTTATTTGCTGTGCCGAACTCTCCTTCTCAATAATATTCAATTTGTGTTTAATTACATCTATTTGTTTTTTCAACTCCCATTTTTGTGGTTCCTTTTGCAGTTCTTTCTCAGATCTACTAAGTTCCTCTTCTAAATTTTTCTGCCGTTGCCTTTTTTGTTTGTTTTCCTTGGCCATATATGCTATTGCAATGCCTCTCATAAAGGCTTTTGCTGTGTCCCATAGGTTTTGATTGTTTGTATCTTCTTTCTTATTATCTTGGAAAAATAGGCGCATTTGTTCATCCATCTTCAACTTAAATTCATTTTGATTTAGAATTGCTCTTTTTAAAGTCCATCTCTTTGTGTTCTTCTGACCTTTCCATTTAATTTTAATGGGATTGTGGTCTGCCCACAATTTATAATAATAATTAATAATAATAATAATTTTATTTCTATACCGCCCTTCTCCCGAAGGACTCAGGGTGGTGTACAGCCTATTTAAAAACACTAGACAAAACAGCAGTTAAAAATTAAAATGATTAAATAGAGTTAGCTCAATTTAAAACCCCAGAATTTTAAAATACCCCAATTTAAAATTATTATGTTGATAGGCCAGCCTGGCGGAACAACAGGGTCTTCAGTGCGCAGCGAAACACCCGGAGGTCAGAGATCTTACGTATTTCCGGGGGCAGTTCATTCCACAGGGCTGGGGCTCCCACAGAGAAGGCCCTCCCCCTGGGTGTCGCCAGCCGACATAACTTGGCCGATGGCACCCTGAGGAGACCCTCTCTGTGGGAGCGGACTGGCCGGTGGGAGGCTATTTGTGGCAGAAGACGGTCTCGAAGGTACCCGGGTCCTATGCCATGGAGCACTTTAAAGGTGGTAACCAACACCTTGAATCACACCCAGAAGACCACTGGGAGCCAGTGCAGCTCGCGCAGGAGGGGTGTCACGTGGGCACAACGAGTTGCCCCCATAACCACCCGTGCGGCCGCATTCTGGACCAGTTGGAGCCTCCGAGTGCTCTTCAAGGGGAGCCCCATGTAGAGAGCATTACAATAGTCCAACCGGGAGGTAACAAGGACATGAGTGACCGTGCGCAGGGCTTCCCGATCCAGAAAGGGCTGCAACTGGCAGATCAGGCGAACCTGATAAAAGGCCCCCCTGGCCACGGCCGTCATATGCTCTTCTAAAGACAGCCGTGCGTCCAGGAGGACACCCAGATTGCGAGCCCTCTCTGTGGGGGGCAAAGATTCACCCCCAATAGTCAGCGATGGCACCTGCTGATTATATCGGGGCACCGGAAGCCACAGCCACTCGGTCTTGGAGGGGTTGAGTCTGAGCCTGTTCCTCCCCATCCAGACCCGCACGGCCTCCAGGCAGCGAGACATCACATCAAGGGCATCGTTGGGGTGGTCTGGGGTGGAGATGTACAGCTGAGTATCATCAGCGTACAGATGACACTTCACCCCAAAACCACGGATGATCTCGCCCAGCGGCTTCACATAAATGTTGAACAGGAGGGGCGAGAGGACCAACCCTTGCGGCACTCCCCATGCGAGACGCCTCAAGGTCGACCTCTGCCCCCCTGCCAACACAAACTGTGAGCGGTCGGAGAGGAAGGAGGAGAACCACCGCAAAACGGTGCCCCCTATTCCTAACCCCCTCAACCGCTGCAGCATGATACCATGGTTGATGGTATCAAAAGCCGCTGAGAGATCTAATAGGACTAGGACAGATGAACAACCCCTGTCCCGAGCCCTCCAGAGATCATCCACCAACGCAACCAATGCCGTTTCTGTGCTGTACCCCTGCCTGAAGCCCGACTGGCATGGGTCTAGATAGATAGCTTCATCCAGGTTCCGGGGAAGTTGTTGTGCCACCACGCTCTCAACAACCTTCGCTACAAAACGAAGGTTGGAGACTGGACGATAGTTGGCTAATTCAGCCGGGTCCAGGGAAGGCTTCTTGAGGAGGGGCCTCACTACCGCCTCTTTCAAGGTGGCAGGAAAGGCACCCTCACTCAAAGAAGCACTTATAATCCCCTGGAGCCAGCCTCGTGTAATCTCCCGGGAGGCCAGCACCAACCAGGAGGGACACGGGTCCAATAAACACGTGGCGGCACTAATCTTACCCAGAACCCTGTCCACATCCTTGGGAGTCACAGGATCAAACTCCTCCCAGATAACATTCTCAAGACCTGCCCCGGTCTCCTCCCGTGGACTCATCCAATCGGAGTTCAAGCCATCCCGAATCCGAGCGACTTTATCATGCAGGAATTGCACAAAATCCTCAGCACGACCCTGCAAGGGATCTTCCCGCACTCCCCCCCGAAGAAGGGAGTGGGTCACCCTGAACAGAGCGGCTGGGCCTTTCTCTGCAGATGCGATAAGAGCGGAAAAATGGTTAGATTTTGCCGCTTTTATCGCCACTAGGTAGGTCTTGATATAAGACCTCACCTGTGTCCGGTCGGAATCGGATTGACTAGTCCTCCAAATGCTCTCTAGGCGTCTTTTCCGACGCTTCATCTCTCTCAGCTCCTCAGAGAACCAAGGAGCCAATTGAGATCGGCATCGGGTCAGAGGCCGCAAAGGCACGACGCGGTCCAAAGCTCCAGCGGCCGCCCTTTCCCAGGCGGCCACCAGCTCTTCAGTCAAGTCGTGTGTTAGAGTCTCAGGAAATGGCCCAAGCTCCGTCAGGAACCTTTCGGGGTCCATCAGGCGCCTGGGACGGAACCATCTGGTCGGTTCCGTCTCCCTGCGGTGGGGGAAGGCGGTAGGAAAGTCTAAGTGGAGGAGCGAATGATCTGTCCATGACAAGGGTTTGATATCTAGGTCCCCTCTACCAAGATCATTCAACCACTGACCAGAGATAAAAATCAGGTCCAGAGTGTGTCCCCCTATGTGAGTGGGGCCTTGAACTAACTGGGTCAGGTCCATGGCCGTCATGGAAGCCATGAACTCCCGAGCCACCTCTGACACCTCACCCGCAGATGGAAGGTTGAAATCCCCCATGACAATAAGTCTGGGGGTATCAACTGCCACCCCGGCAATGACATCGAGTAGCTCAGGCAGGGTTGCTGCCACGTGGCAGGGAGCCAGGTACGTAGTCAGCAAACCCATCTGCACCCCACGGCCCCACTTCACACAAAGGGACTCACATCCGGCTATCTGAGGAACAGTGGTCTCCCTCGGACAAAGACTCTCCCTAATAATCACTGCTACTCCCCCACCCCTCCCCTGGGCCCTTGGCTGATGAAATGCACGGAAACCTGGTGGGCACATCTCAACGAGGGGGACCCCCCCTCTTGGCCCAACCAGGTCTCCTCAATTTATAACAATTGTAGCTTCCTCAATTTCCAAATTTAATTTTATTGACATCCAGACCATGTCGATTCTGGACCACGATTGATGTCTGCCCGAATAGTATGTATATTGTTTTTTTTTCCCCATTTCTTTCTCTCCAGCTATCCTTAATACTTAACTCCTCCGCCATTTTAAAGAATGTGTTGGGTAGTGTCTCTAGTTCGGAGCGCCACTTTACACAGCTTTCCTCCTTGACAGCTGGCCCTGCCTCCTAGTGTTGCCAGTTTCTTCATGAGCTTCCTGACCTGTACTTAGACTTAAACCCTGGATTCATGCCTTGACTCTTGGACCTGCTTCTCAGACTTGCCTTTGCCTTGAACCCTGTACTTCAGACCCCAGACGGTGTGCCTTGGTGTGTGTGCCTTGCCTTGCCTCTGCTTTGTCTTTGAATTGTGGACTGTTCCAGCTTCGTGGAATCATGCTGGAGCCATTTCAGAACTGAACTGGGGATTTTCTGGGGAAGAGTCTTGGGAGGGCTTGGAAAGCCTCAATAAACCCCTTGAATCCTCCGTGGTATGCATGCGTGTGAGTGGGAGCAGGACACCTCTGTAATCTGATACATTGTTGCTGTATGTAGTAGATAAGAGAATTTTTCAAAGAAGAACAAGAAAAAAGACAAGCAGGGAAGTTATTTTCTGGATATTTTGATCCAAAATTAAAAGAAAGATTAAGAAAAATAAACTCCAAACTATTTGCAAATTGATATATAAAATCCCTGTAGTGAATGTCCAATAAAAATGTAAATCAAGTAAAAGCACTTTCACTATCCAAGGACACATCATGTTTCCTTACAGAAAAGCAAAAGTTATTCAAAACAACATAAAACAAAGGGAGGAAAAACCAGATGAGTCCAGCAGGGGGTTAAAATAAATTAGCATTCAGCCAACTGGTCAACTTTTAAAGATAAAAAGCAAAATAAAACAGAGGATTCAAAAAGTGAAGTTAAAACCGACTTCCGGTTTGGCGTCCCGGCGAGACAGTCGGGGAATTAGCGGGCTCCAATGAGTGCCACGAAAACCCCGGCTGCCGAACCGCTGCCGATGGGTCTTCGGACCGGAACCGTCCTGTAGAGACGGGGAAGAAAGAGAGGCTAAGTAAGATCGCAATGTAATTGCAACAAAATGGATACTTGTTAAGCAATTGGAAATTGTGGATTGCAGAGAGACACCATCTGGAGTAAAAAGGAACATTGCAACTTGGTTCTTTGTTTTGGAAAATTGTGAACTTTACAGATAACAACTGTGAGAATTCGTGGAGGAGGATTTTCTTGTCTACAAGAGGTTTGACTTTTGGAGGAATAAAAAAAAGACATAGAAGGGAACACAACAGAACTTGTATAACTGGAATAATTATTTGACTTGAAGAATGGAAATAAGAGAAATAACTATAATGTTGCATAAAGGACAAAAAGTCGAGGATATAAAAATTGAAATGGAGTATACACGAGTGGATAAGAAAATGAAGATGGAGAAATAATGACATAGAAGTGGAAAATAAAGAAGATGAAGACTTTGTGAATAAATATGAATTAATAATTGAACATGTGAATAGTAATAATAAAAAGGAGGTCTCTAGAGATTATATTGAGATTAACAATAACATAATGATGATTATATTGAGATTAACAATAATATAATAATGATTACATGAGGATTAATAGTGAACGATAAAAGAATAAAAGGTTGGAAAATATTAAGGAAATTAAAAAAGTCCAGGACTTGGATTTATAAAATGACTATACTGAGATTAATAAATATGAGAAGAAATATGTTACAGACATTTAGAAATGAAATAGGGACTGAAGCTAAAATATAGGTAAATTAGACTATATTAAAAGAAAATATAGCAATGTACATAATGAACCAATTTTTTATTAAGATGTTAGAAGGTACTACTTGAGAAAATTGATGGTTATAATAATTAGGATATTGTTTAAATACCTATAACAATTGTTATAATTTGAATACTTTTAATAATATATTTACAAAAGTTAAAGATGATTATGCTGGGATTAGCAGTGAGAAAAATAAAGATGATCACACTGGGATTAACAGTGGAACAAAGATGATTACACTGGGATTAGCAGTGAGAAAAATAAAGATGATCACACTGGGATTAACAGTGGAATAAAGATGAGTATACTGGGATTAACAGTGAAAGGATAAAAGAAAAGGTTAAATTAGAAGCTTGATAGCTACAATAATTGGGATATTGCTTAAATATGTATAACAATTGTAATAATTTGAACATTTTTTACTTAAGTAAAAAAGAAAAGAAAATTGAAACAATATATGATTATGATTTATAAACAAAAATACTTAATTGGTGTTATATAAATGGTATGGTTTAATAGAATTTGGGATAATTGGGAAATTGCATTAAATAGCATTATTTGAATTAAGAACTATGTTTAAATGTTAAATTGCTATATTTTTAAGATTAAAGATAAGATTTAAATTTGATAAAGTAATAATGGAATAAGGATTTAATGAGCATCATGAAATATAAATATGTTTGAATTGTACTGAAATGTATTATGAGTTATTAATTGAATTAAGATTTAAGGTGGGTTAATAGAAGGGTAATTGTTTTGATTAAGTAAATATGTGTTAATTTTTTTAAGATGGTATTAGTTGAATATGTGATTTAAGATTAAGAAATAAGTGTTATGGCAAAATAGAATAGATAAAATTTTGTTAAAGATGACAAAAAATTGAACAAATTGATGACTGGAACAAAGCTCTGTTCTGAAAAGATGTAATTTGTATGTATGGAAAAAAAATAAAAAAAAACTTTTTTTTTTTTAAAAAAAGTGAAGTTAAAACCCAGGCATACTTAAGAAAATGAACTGCCAAGAGGAAGATGTATGCCCAGTGGCTTTCTGACTGCTCCCAGAGGGAACTGGAATCTTCAAGACTCCCCTTCCCAGGTTGGTCCACGGCCGTCCAAAAGCTGTCTTGGGTCATTCCTAAGTGCTCCCATTCAAATCCAGGGAGCAACACTGCCAGAGAACCAGCTTTGGCAGCAAAATCAGCAGATCACCGGCAAGACAGAAAAATTCCTTACTGTTCAGCAGCCATCCTGGGGAGGAGTCTCAGAAAGTAAGTAGTCTTGTACTGATATTAAAATCCAGTGCTGCAATCAGTGATGGGTCCAGATTATTGTTAACCATAAGCAGTGTTATAATTAGTTTTTCACAAGAAGAACAAATTCCTTGGATAATTGGACTGCTCTGTAGGACACTACTGTTAATATTAAAGTGCTAAACCAATGCAAAGGGGAACATACAATTATGACCAGATCTCCGGGGTTAAACAGCCACTATTTTATTGGCACCATCAGGAAAGAAAATACGTTCTGTTAAGTGTGATCTGAGAAACACGTACAGTGGATCCATTCCAGTATCAAGTTGGGTAGTTCAAAACAAAATGTGAATATACAGTATGTTTCTCCTTAGATTGGTTGGTAGTCCTTCTGAGTTGGAATGAGATCCCGACTTCACATAATTCAGTCCCAAATTTTTAGCAAAGTTAGTGAAATCAGACTTACAACCTATGTACAGAAAGATGAGTGGCCAGCCCATTTTGGCCTTCTTTGATCTGCAGAGTCCTTGGTGCTTTCTGAGCTTGATTGGGTTTCTTGCAGACATTTCATTACCCAACTAGGTAACACCTTTAATGCTAGAAGGGACTGGGGATTCCTTTCTGTTTATATACAGTAGGTTACCCTGTCAGTGTTGGTAGGGTTGTTTTATCCTTGGTAGTTCCTTAATTAAGTTGTTTGCTGTTTGATCGTTTGTCTATATTGGTACTGTAGTTCCTTGATTGGGCACCTCTCAGCAGCTATGATAGTGTCGTTAATAGTATCCTTCCAGAGTGACTGTGGTAGAGATGTAGAACTATCGTCAGTGTACCAATGATATTTAAATTCATGATGATGGATAACATTCAGGTAGATGTTAAATAATAGTGGAGAGCATATGAAGTCCCAAGGAACCCTGTAAAGCAAAGGTCTAGAGCTAGACTTCACCCTTCTTCCAACATTATTAAATCTTGGTTCATAGCCTAGCTTGGTGTTGAAACCTAGCCAGTGGTGGTTTATTCAAAAATGGTTTGGCATTAGATGCAGAAATAATCTTGGGAATTCCAGCGTCTTAAGAAAGCAGCTTCCATTATTTGTTGAAAGAAAGATCTTGACAGACTTGAGCATTGGGACCTATCCAACAAGACGCAGTTCAGTGGTGAGTAAAGTAAGGTCCTGCACTTGGGCAGGAAAAACCAAATGCATAGGTATAGAATAGGTGGTACCTGGCTCAACAGTAGTAACTGTGAGAGAGAGCTAGGTGTCCTAGTGGACAACCACTTGAGTATGAGCCAGCAGTGTGCTGCAGCTGCCAAAAAAAGCCAATGCAGTTCTAGGACAATGAGAAGTGATAGTACCGCTTTACACCACACTGGTGAGACCACACTTGGAATACTGCATCCAGTTCTGGTCACCATGATACAAAAAAGATTCTGAGACCCTAGAAAGAGTGCAGAGAAGAGCAACAAAGATGATAAGGGAGCTGGAGGCTAAACTGGATGATGAACAATTAAGGGGACTAGATATGGGGTTTAGAACAATTGGCCGCAGCCAAATGGCTGTGCCCACTTCACCCCAGCCTTTGCAGCTGACCCACTGCGGGCATTCATCCTCGGCTGGCCCTCCACCTGCGCTCCTCCCCCACCACTGGTCCCCTGTCGCTCCTCCTCTTCCCCCTCATCCCAGGCGATTTGCTGAGGGGTGGGCTTCTGCCTTCCCATTGGTTGCAGTCCCACCAGCTCAGTTTCCTGAAGTGCTTAAATTCCTTCTCCAGCATTTTGGGTGGGCTACAGATGGGGAGGGGAGGGACTTTCTTCAACTTGCTGGAATACTTTTCAAGGTCCTCACCCAGTGTGGGGGTGGTGTGGGGTGTGTGGGGGGGGAGAGAGAAAACATTGCAGAGAATTGGGAAGGGGGGCTGCCGGCATCTGTGGAGGCTTGGGAAGACCTCCCTGGCTGGCAGGCAGAGAAGTGGGGGCTGGAAGGTTGGCTCCAGAGCTTACCCAGGATTTCAGCAGTGAGAAGCTTCCCGGGCAGCTGGCGAGGCTGGCTGGCAGTGGGGAGGTGCTGAGCAGTCGTCTCAGACAGAACGGGGGGATGGGGGATGGGATCGTCTGGACTGTGCCCTTGCCACCAAGGGCTGGGGTGGGGGTGGGGGTCAGTGCAGGATGGAGAAAGCCAACCCCAAGGGGTATTTTATTCCCTCCCCAGCAGAATGGAAAGTCTCGCTTTTCATTCACACAACACATGCTGCCCAACGAAGGAGTCTCCTCTGGCATTTGCAGGACGTGCTGTAGCCTCAAGGACACAGGCTGAGCAGTGATTGGAGGACAGCAGGGGGGTGTTCACAAGAAGCTGGGGAATTGCAAGACACTGAGCCAGGGTTGTGGAGGCAGCTGGGATGGAGAAATGAGAAAGAGAGAAAGTTTGTTTTTCTTTTAAAGGTATTTTTAAATATTTTTAAACTTTTTTAAAAATATTTCTTTAAAATATTTTTTAAGATTTTTTTTAAAAAAAATTGAATAGTTTTTAGGGTTCTTTGAAATATACTGTTTAGATTTTTTTCAAAAGGGGCAGTGCAGAGGGAAAAGGACGAGCTCTGTCCTTTGACTCTGATCTTTGTGTCCGGGGACCCTTCAAAGGCACATTGAGTTTGGAGAGCCACTCAAAACAGAGGAGAAGCCTGGGGGACAGCGAGGTGGAAAGCAACCACCCGCTGGAATGAGGGAAACCTTCTTTAACCCGGCGTGAATGTGTCCTGTCATGTCATTTTGACATGGCGGACTTGAGGCTGTGACAAGCCACAATAGACTTGGAAGAGAAAGTGTTACTAGCAGACTGTGCCCATTCCCATTTGTGAGGAACTCCCATATGTGCAGCGGCTTGAACTGTCAAAGTGAGTAATTTTAAAACATTTGGCAAAGAGGAAGGAAGCTCTGGCAGAAAACTAGAGGCGATTTAAAGAGAAGAGTCGTGATTTATTAAAAAACAATTGCTGAGAGAGAGGAGCCAAAAGAAAGAAAAGACCGGGAAAAGATTGTAAAAGCAAGAGCGAGAGCAAGAGAGTGTAGGACGAGGGAGGAAGGAAAAGAGAAGGAAAAGGAGAAAGGCAGGAACCTACATTTTGGTAACCGACAAGAGAACCAGGGGTTGGAAAAAGACGATCCAAGACAGAAGAAGAACGGGTGACCAGGGAGAACTTGAGAGTGAAAGGAGAGGAGTCTGGAGAGGATTGGAGGAGCGGACAGAGCCAGGAATAAGCTGGTGAGGACTGTATCTGGGGGAGGAGAATGGTGATATACAATGAAGAAGTGAAAGGCGAGTGTTTTGGGTAATCTGGAGCCTAATAGTGAAAATAAAGATGCTAGAAAGAGACAGTGAGAGGGCGGAGAGGAGAAGAGAGAGGAACTATAGAGACTGAGAGATCCGGACATAACATTGAGTGACTAAGCAGAGAAACTGACAGAGGTGGAGTAGACAACGAGGACGACACTATTAAGAACATTGAATAACCGGGAGAATTAAGATATTTAAACAGCAGAGCTGCCCTATTCTGAGTGTCAATTGGAGTGTTACATTGTATATTGTGATCAATACCCTGATTAATACGATTTCCTTGAATATCCCTTTCATGATATTGCTCCCATAGCAAGATTGTATTTACAGTTATATATATTTATATCAATATTAATTATAGCTATTTAGATTGTATTGAAGGTACTTTATTTAAAACTGAATTATTTACAATTAATATTTATTGGAAATTATATCTATTTATTATAGTTAATTTAGTTTAACCAATCAAATTAATTTAATTGGTTGAATATAGAGGAAATGTATTTAGTGACTTCTAGCCATATTGTATTGTACTGTACACTTTTACGTTGATTTATAGCTATAGAGTATTGGGAAGATAATTTATGACAATAGAATTAGAAATAGAATTTTTAAAAAGTAAAAATTGATAGAAGAAAATACTATAATATTATAATATTGACAGAGGAAAAGAAAGACATTTAATAATTATTAGCAACTTATCGGTGGTTTATTGTAATCTATTTAAAAGAAAGAAATATAGATATAAAAGGAGTAATCTCGAAAGATAAAAAGAAATTATTAGTGTCTATAAAAGTGGTGGATGGTAATTTGGGAAAAGATTTATAAAATTTTGGGAGAACAAAACAGAATTCTAAAGGAAATGACAAGCATTACCACTATAAAACTGAGAGTAGGGGAAAAGACGGCATCTAACCCGACAGTGGCGATAGCTTCCCCATCAACTCAGAGATCACTAGAAGGGATGCTATCCACGGAAAAACCAAGCTCTAGCCTGACTTCCCAAGTGATACAATCTACCCTTTCAATGATACAGGAAACCATGGTGAAACTCCAGGAGATGATGACAATGTCAGGTTTCGGTGCTATCTTGAATAAACTTCATTCTCAAGTGCAAACTGTCTAATGAATCATTTTTATTTTAAGAATAGCAGTATCCGACATTTCTGATTCAAATTGCAGCCAAACTGGCCCCTCCTTCCAACCCCCTCCTCTTCCGCTCTCCAACCCCAATGTCCCATTGGCCATCATACAGATCCATCTCTACATCCCGGCACGTTCTTTTCACAGGAATGTAGCCCCCATCCTCGTCTCCCAGGAAACACTATCTGTAACATACAAAACTAGGTAAAAGTTCATCTTGTTATGTCAGCGCTGGAAGAAAGCCTAATTTGGAACGCTGACAGACAAAAAATCACGGAGAGCTGAAAACTGATATACAGAATTTGGACAATAAAGTTGGTTCAATTCAAGAGGCAATACAAAGGAATGAACAAAAAATTAAGTCAGTGGAAATGAAAACTGAGCAAACGGAAAAAAATTACCATAAAATTATGGCGGTAAATAAAGATCTAGAGAGTTGGTTAATACACCTTGAAATGGATCGAGCCTCCTTTTATCTGAGGTTTCAAAATGCCGTGGAAACGAAAGAAGACCTGGGAGGGGTAATGGTGGGACTGATTGCAGAAGCCCTCCAGAGGGAAAAAAATGAGATTATAAATGAGTTGGACGAAGTTTATAGAGTCCAAACAAATTATGCAAAACGCCATCACCTGCTCAGAGAAGTACACATTACGTTTCCGCAAAAGAAGGTCCAAGATATCATTTATAAAATTACAAGGGACGAACCTATGATTTATAATGGAAAAGAAATCATAACTTTGAAGCAGGTCCCCAGACGGATTTGGGAACAGAAGAAAGACTACCGGTTCCTAGCATCTCTGCTGAATAGAAAGAACATATTATTCCGATGGATCACCCCAGAAGGAATGCTGATATCCTGGCAGGGCAAAAGAATTAAAGTTGACGATTTAGATAAAGCCCAAGAACTATACGATCAACTGATGGGGATGGAGGAAGACTCAAGTAGCAGAGAGAAATTGGAGACAGCTAGTCTAGAAGAACAGAGACAGGAATCCGGAGGTGAAGAGTTTGAAGATAGAAGCAAGGTGATAAAAGAGAACCAAGAAGAAGAAAGGGGTACTAGGACTAGGGCTCAAAGAACTACCAGAACAAATAGAAACCAGAGATCGGCGGACAACTAGGAAAATAGAGAAAGAAACCCAACTATTGTCAATAAATGTGAATGGATTGAATGATTTTGTGAAAAGGAAAAAAATACTCACAAAATTGGTGAAGCAGACTGTAGATATTATATGTCTCCAGGAGGTGCACATCAAAAAGCAAGACCAGAAATATTTAGAATATAATAAATTGGGGAAAATGTTCTCAGCACTGGCAAAGAAAAAAAAAGAGAGGGGTGGCGGTATATATTAGAAAAGAAATAAAAACTAATCTAGTTTATACGGACCCTAAGGGAAGGGTAGTATTGCTCAAATTAACAATAGGGGAAATTAAAATGTTACTAGCTAATATTTATGCCCCTAATAAAAATCAGAGGGAGTTTTATAAGAAAACCCATGAAATGATTATTGAGACAGGTTGTAAAAACATGTATAGTGGGGGACTACAATGGAGTAGTAAACATCAAAAAAGATGATGTTAGTGATAAGAAACAGCAAAAAAAAGAGAAATGTACTACCGAAAACTTTTTTTGACATGGTCGAGGAGTTAAATTTGATTGATGCGTGGAGAACATAAAACCCCAATGAAAACTGTGTTGTTTGTATAGATGTTTTTTATCTGGCTGTTCACCGTCCTGAGTCCGAAAGGAGAAGGGCGGTATAGAAATTTGAATAAATAAATAAATAAATAAAAATTTACCTTTTATTCTAAGCCTCATAAATCCTTCTTGAGAATTGATATGGTATGGGCAAACAGAGAATTAAGCAAAGAGAAAGTGTAGAGATTCCCCCGAACATTTGGGCGGACCATAACCCTCTGATAATAACATGGACAGGTCAAAAAAGGGAAATTAAAAGATGGACTTTGAATCTGCAGATATTACAAGAGAATGAATATCTCCAGAAGATTAAAAAAGAACTGACCCTATTCCTCGATGTAAATAAAAAACAACACACCTCCATGCAGAATTTATGGGATACAATGAAAGCATACACAAGAGAAATAACAATAGCTTATATGTCAAAGAGAAATAAGGAGAAATGGAAACAACAGGATATATTACTGAAAGAAATAGGTCAGCTAGAAAAAAACCTTCAAGTAAAGCCAGGCGATGAACAAACCAATGAAATGTTAACATTAGTTAAACATAAATTAAACTTAATAGAACAAGCAGAGTATGCAAAAAACATTAAACATACGAAACAATATCTCTTTGAAAATGCAAATAAACCGGGGAGGTGGTTGGCATACAAATTAAAAAAAAAGAAAAGAAAGTAGGATAATACATCAGTTGCAGGATGAGGTAGGAAATTTATAAAACAAGGAAGAAGAAATAAAAAAGATTGCATTAAAATATTTTGAGAATTTATAGACAAGAGGAAATTGAGACAGATAAAATAAACGACTATTTAAAAGAGGAAAGTATGCCTATATTGGAGGAAGAAAAGAAAACATTGTTAAATAGGGAGATAACATCTATGGAACTAAAAGAAGCGATTCAAAGACAAAAAAACAATAAGACTCTGGGGCCAGATGGTCTGCCAGGGGAATTTTATAAAAACATGGGGGAACTAATAGAACCAATACTTTTAGAATTGTATAATGAGGTTTTGTTGGAAGCAAAAATGCCTGTTTCGTGGAGGGAAGCATACATCACGGTGATTATGAAAGAAGGTACCGATGCAAATCAAATCCAAAATTATAGGCCAATTTCACTTCTGAACGCCGATTATAACATTTTCATGACTATTATAGCAGGAAGGATAAAAAAAATATTAAATGAGATTATTCACTCTGACCAAAATGGTTTTCTCCCATTGAGACAAATCAGAAATAATACAAGAACGGTATTGAACATGCTAGAATATTATGAAGTCCATCCAGAGAAACAAATAGCGCTTGTTTTTCTGGATGCCCAGAAAGCATTCGACAATTTATATTGGCAATACATGATTCGACAAATTAGAGAAATGAAATTCGGAGACAAATTTGAACAAATGATAGAAGCAGTATATTCTTCCCAAAAAGCAAGTATTATAATAAATACTCCTGCGCGAGCTGCACTGGCTCCCAGTGGTCTTCCGGGTGCGATTCAAGGTGTTGGTTACCACCTTTAAAGCGCTCCGTGGCATAGGACCCGGGTACCTTCGAGACCGACTTCTGCCACCAATAGCCTCCCACCGACCAGTTCGCTCCCACAGAGAGGGTCTCCTCCGGGTGCCATCAGCCAAGTTATGTCGGCTGGCGACACCCAGGGGGAGGGCCTTCTCTGTGGGAGCTCCAGCCCTGTGGAATGAATTGCCCCCCGAAATACGAAAGATTTCCGACCTCCGGGTGTTTCGCTGCGCTCTGAAGACCCTGTTGTTCCGCCAGGCAGGGCTATTAACATAATGTTTTAAATTGGGGTATTTTAAATTTCTGGGATTTTAATTGGAGCCTAATTATTTAATGATTTTAAATTTTAATTGTTGTCGTGTTTTTTGTGTTTTTAAATAGGCTGTACACCGCCCTGAGTCCTTCGGGAGAAGGGCGGTATAGAAATAAAATTATTATTATTATTATTATTATTATTATTAAATGGAGATATTACAAGACCATTTGAAATAAAGAAAGGAGTTCGCCAGGGATGCCCACTGTCACCTCTGCTCTTCATTCTGACATTATTTATTATTATTTATTTATTCAATTTGTATGCCGCCCCTCTCTGAAGACTCAGGGTGGCTCACAATGCATTTAAAATCATTATAAAAAACATTTAAGAATTAAAAACATTAAAACTCATTCACACCATTCATGGCCGGATCTCGCCGGATCGCAAGAGCGAGATCAATGGCCCCAGGCCTGCCAGAAAAGCCAGGTCTTCACCGCTTTTCGGAAGGCCAATAGGGTGGGGATGGTCCGGACCTCAGGAGGTAACTGGTTCCAGAGAGCTGGGGCAGCCACAGAGAAGGCCCTCCCCCGCGGGCCTGCCAGCCGGCATTGTTTAGCTGACGGGACCCGGAGGAGACCAACTCTGTGGGATCTTACCGGTCGTTGGGAGTTATGCGGTAGAAGGCGGTCTCGAAGATACCATGGCCCTGAGCCATGTAGGGCTTTAAAGGGAATAACCAACACCTTGAATTGTGACCGGAGACCAATAGGGAGCCAGTGCAGCTCGCGGAGAATTGGTGTAATGTGGGTGTACCTAGGTGCACCCACGACAGCTCGCGTGGCTGCGTTCTGGACCAACTGTAGTCTCCGAACACATTAGAGTCGTTATTAAAGAAAATTAGAGCAAACCCAGAGATTAAAGGAACCAAAATTAGAAAGGAAGAGTATAAAATACAAGTGTTTGTGGATGACCTGGTATTTTTTATTGAGGACCCAAAGGAGACAGGACCTATCTTAATACGGGAAATAGAGAAATACGGAGAAGTATCGGGTCTTAAAATTAATAAAGCAAAAACAAAAATGATAGTTAAAAATATAGCATTAAAACAGAAAAGAGAATTAGAGGAAGAATTGGGACTACAGAGCATAAAAAAAATTAAATACTTAGGAATTTGGCTGACAGCAAGGTGTTCCTTGATTAAAGAAGATAATTATGTGAAATTAGTACAACAAATAAAATTGGATTTGGAAAGATGGGGGACATTACAGCTATCTATACTAGGTCAAATTGCAACCATCAAGATGAATGTTTTGCCGAAACTGCTCTACCTTTTTCAAACTATACCTGTGGAAATTGGGATCGTAGAAACACCCAGGAGCATAGAAGAGTCCAAAGGCAGATGCATGAATAACTGTGATAAGTGTATTTATTCATATAACAAAACATATTAACTATATACAAAGGCTGTCTTAATATCCATTAGAATAGGGGGCACACAGCGTGTGTGACTACCCCTATCAAAGATCATGTCTCATGGAGAACAAACGTAAAAGAGAGCATGGTGGAAAGGTTAGAGGGGGTTTTATACTCAGTGTAAGCCCCTCCTCTCCACATAGGGGTGGGGGCACTTTCTGCCTCCACTAGTGTCTGTATGATACATGTGCCAATGGCTTGCAAATACTTGACAGTTCCCCTCCTTGCGAGCCAATGGCATGCAAACATACAAATGCAATGCACAACAGATTTTACCCTGTGAGACATAACTTTTTACACAGATCTTTGTGCCTATCTGCTGGTAGAGGTTTTGTGAAAATATCAGCTGTTTGATATTTGGTCTGACAATGTGATAAAGATATAAACCCCATCTCTACTAGTTGCCTAACATTTTGATAGCGGATATCGATATGTCTGGACCTTTTTCCCACCGCATAGGCTTTGGCAATGCCTATGGCCCCAGTGTTGTCTTCTATAATTTGGATGGGCAAAGTCGGTGGTGTCCAGATGCTAGAAAATTAAGGCATCAAACCATATCAGATCGTTCCCTGCCTCTGATAAGCATGCATATTCGGCCTCAGCGGTGGAGCACGAAACAAATTTCTGTTGCCCCACATGCCAATGGATGGGTGCCTCATTTAATAGTACCAAGAAGCCCGAAGTACTCCTACGTGTCTTGGTATCTCCGGCCCAGTCCGCATCCGCAAAGCACTTTAATTGGGCCTTGTCTCTATTCTCAGGTTCCAAGCGAAGCACGTAATCTGCTGTGGTCTTGAGATACCTTAATAGCTTTTTAATGGCCAACCAGTGGAACTGGGTAGGATGTTCCACTTGTCTAGATAGCAGATTTACGGCCAGGGCAATATCTGGATGGCTCCAGTTACTTATATATAGTAATGAGCCGATCACTGACCTAAATAGAGTATTATTTTGGAACTCTGAGCTATCCTTGTGTGCCAATCCATAATAGTCGGTCTGCATTGGGATAGCCGTTGGCTTGCTATCTTCCATTTTACATTTCACCAAGAGTTCCTCTATCTTTTCCTTTTGGGAGAGAGCAAAACCTTTTGGTGTAGTGATGATTTGTACGCCTAGGTACTTGTCCACATATCCTAAAGACTTTAGAGTGAACTTTTTTTGTAGGGTCCTGGCAAATATAATACTTCCCCCCTTGTCAGGCCCTATATATAAAAGGTCATCGACATACACTAGGACTTTCTCCAGCCCCCCTTTGGTAACCCTTGTGAAGGTACATTTATCAGCTGGAGATGGATGGAAACCCAGTGATTTGAGAGTTTTAGTCAGGCATTTGTACCACAGTCTGCCTGATTGTTTGAGGCCGTACAAACTTTTCTTCAGAAGCCAGGTGTGGCCTTCCTGCCGTTGAAATCCGGGGGCACCTCTGACATAAATTTCTTGTTTTAGATGTGCGTGTAAATAAGCAGTTTGCACATCAAATTGAAAAATGTGTTCCCCATGTGCTGCTGCGGTGACCAAAGCAGCCCTCACACTTTCCGCTCTCACGGTGGGAGAGTATGTTTCATCAAAGTCCTGCAAGTAGCGCTGTGCGTAGCCTTGTGCTACCAGCCGGGCCTTGTAGAGGAGTTTGTTGTTGGGCATTGGCTTGACCTTGTAGACCCAATGGGTGCCAAATGCTTTCCTCTTTTTGGGGACTTCCATGGGGATGAAGACTTTCAATTTTTTGAGACTGTCCATTTCCCGCTCCATTGCCACCCTCCATCTGCGCTGTTCTTCCTCGGGAAGCTGAAGGACATCTGAGTACATTTTAGGGGCCATGGTAACGCTGTTGACCGAGGCAACACAGCCAATGTCCAACCTTTTGGGTGGCACCCCTTTATTGGAGCATTTTGACCGTCTGGGAAATTGCCACTCACCATCATCATTGTCATCCGGAGCATCGGTGTCAGAATTGGAGCTGCCGGAGGTATCTTTCCAATCAAAATGGGGCGGGCCTCTGTCCCAGGCGCTGCGAAGATATGGTCGTTTAGGTGAGGCAGGAGGTGTGAAGTCACCCAGGGATTCCTTGTCTGAATCGTCAGAGTCAGGTAGGGATTCATCACCATCTGGATCTTCGCTGGTCAGTTGCTTGGAGTTTGTTGGTTCATCCTCTTCAGGTGGTGCTGCTTGTTCAGTGTCGCTTCTAATAGGGGAATAACCGGGTTCATTGGAATGAATTTTTGACCAATTTGACCCCTCCTCAAAGGAAGCTGATCTAGAGACAATGACAAGGTTATTTTTGTCTACAAACCTAGAGGCCTTGCTGCCGGTTGCATAACCTATAAATCTGAGCCTCCTTGATGCCTTGCCCCCCTTTCTTCTGAGGTGCTTGGGAATATGGACCCAGGCATAGGAACCAAAAATTCTCAGGTGTGAGAGGCTAGGTTTCCTTCCATGGACCAGGAAGTATGGGATTTGGTTAATGGCACTACTCCACGTCCTGTTGACTAGATAATTAGCCATTTTGACCGCTTCTGCCCAAAAAACTTGGCTCATGTCAGCATCTGCAAGTAGGCAGTTCATGACATTCTGCAGTACGCCATTTCTCCTTTCTACAATGCCATTCTCGGACGGAGTTCGAGGGGATGATTTAAAATGGAGGATACCTCTCTCCTTCATCCACTTTTCAAAAATCTTGGATGTAAACTCAGTCCCCCTATCACTCTGCACCTGAGCGATGCACACCTTGTGTTGCGTTTGGATCTGGTTGTAAAGATATTTGAAGTTGGTAAAGACTTCAGTTTTGTCCTTTAAAATAAATACATGGCCATAACGAGAGTAATCATCTACTACCGTTAAAAAATAACGCCCCCTACCGAGGGAGGGTCTAAAAGGACCAACCAAATCCATGTGTACCAGCTGATAAGGGTACCTTGCACGACGGGAAGAGACCTTAGGTATAGCAGCAGTTTTAGATTTTGCTGCCTTACAGATGGCACATTCCAAATAGGTATTACAATTCTTTATCTTAAGCCCATCAGAAAAATCTTGCATTTTCTTAATAACCGGGAAGCTGGCATGGCCGAGCCTGCGGTGTAATATATGAGCACAATCCAAATGTAAAGGTTTACACATGCATACTTTGTCAACCTTATGTATCTTACCATTACAAGCCTTGGTCTGTTCAGTAATGAGAGTAGGCACTGGATTAATGGTCACCTTAGAGTTCCTCAGGGTTGGCTGAGGAGTTGTGACCTTAATGGGCTCAGCCATAATGGCTTTGGATGTCCTAGGAGCTGGTTTAAAAGCTTCATTGGTTTTAGGTCCAGGGTCCTTGAGTTTGGACAACCTGGGGGCTGGCACAGAAGCTTTCTGCTCTATCTGGGCGTTAGCTCCCTGAGCCCTCTTGTTGGGTTTCTTGTGCCTTTTGACCTTTGCTTTTGGGGAAAAATAAGGCAAATTGTTGATTTTTACAATATCGCCAACAACACCCCCATTTTTGAAAACATAACCTCCACCCTTCTCAAAAACCAGTTTTACATTTTTATCCTCAGTCAATTTTAAGATGCTTAAAAGGTTGTTCTTGATTGAGGGAACATACAGTGCCCCTGTGACATATCCTATACCAGGCACATTGATCACGCCTTCCCCAGTTACCTCTGCCTTGTCCCCAGTGGCAACTTTTACTGAGGACTTGAGTGGGTGTAAAACCTTAAATCGTGGCTTCGTGTTGGCTATATGCGTTGATGCACCTGAATCAAGAAGCCACAGCCCTTCAGCATCCTTTACCTGGGAGGTGTGATTGTCACTAGTGACACTACAGAATTGGTATCCTTTATGACCACCTCCCCCTCTTCCACAGCCTCTTTTATTTTTATTGTGCTTAAGTCCAGCCGTGTTGGCCCTAGAGCAAGGGCACTCCCTTTTAAAGTGACCTTGTATGCCACAGTCAAAGCAGGTGGGAAGGGTATTAATCCTTTCACTTGTGTCCTGGCGCCTCCTCTGAGGCCTAGGTCTGTGATATGCCTCCTTCATTTCTTGTTGTTCCTCATCTCTGCGCCTTAAATCTTCCTCAATAAAGCGGCCAGAAAAGTATTCTATATTTCTTTGTTCCCTAGAAACCCCTTCTAGAGAAATAATAAAGGGACTCCAGGATTTGTCTAGGGAGTTCAACATCACACTAATTAAAGTGGATTCAGAAACAGGCTCCCCCCTCTGTATAAGCTCATCCCTCATGGCTTTAAGCGTTGCCAAATGTTCCCCCATTTTGACACCAGGTTTGAGTTTATAGTTGTGGAAAATTCTTGACAATCTGCTGGTTGCAGCCATATTGTCACTATGGAACAAATTATATAGGGCAGTCCAAACTTCCTGAGCTGTGAGGCCGTCTGAAAGACTGGCATACAGAGCTGTGTCTATAGAACTTAACAGGGTTGTGTAAGCTCTTTTATGCAGGAACTCAATTTCAGGGCTCCAAGGTAAAGGGGGTGGTTTTTTGATTATGTCCAGAGTATTTTCTCTTAAGAGAATTATCTGAATCTCTTTACACCATTTTTTAAAATTCTGACCACTTAAATGTAATTTTTCAAAATTATTTGGCAAAGTTACAAAATTATTGCCATTAAACTGCATGGGGAGTTGTTCAAATGGCTGAAAAGAGCCTGTTGTGAATGGCATTGGGATCCCTAAGCCTGGGATCGATTGCTTAGGTCTGGCTCCTTTTTGTAGTCCTTCTGTAGTTTGAAGCAACTGGGCACGTGCAGGAAATGGAGCATGCTCCAAAGCCTTTTCTTGTTGGAGCTCCGATCTCCCTCTCTGAGCTCTGAAGCCAGGTCTGGCTGGAGCCTCAGAATAGGCCCGGACATCAGCGATGTGGTGGGGAAGCCTTGGAGGAGTGGGAAGAAGGCCTGGAGATCTTTCTGGAGACTGGAGGCCCATCAGATGAGGTCCATGGGCTGGGTAGGCCTGGAAATGTCTCTGGATCTCCTCTTCTCCATCAGAGGAGCAGGATTGCAGCTCCGGATCATCCCAGCAGGACCGGAAAGGTGCGGAGGCCTCAGCCTGGGCCTCCCTGGAGCATTCAGTGAATGGTGAGCGCCTCTGCGGTGGGGGGTGGGAGGCTGCAGGTCCATCTGGGTTCCTCCGGGGGTGGGAGGTTGGATTTGGGGCCCTCCTTGAGTGGGCAGCTGGGTCTGGGACCTCGGGGGGGCCAGTGGGTGGTTGCTCCATAAGTTGCAGGGCAGCGACCAGGGCCTCTATGGCCTCTTTGATGTTTGCCATGGCAGGCGGGGCCTGGCAAGGGGCTTGTGGGTTCGGAGTGGTCCTCTGGGCCGCTGGAATGCTGAACTGACTGGCTGGCGTTGTAGGCCTGGGCTGTGGGGCTGGGGATGGCCTGGCTTGTGGTGCTGGCAAAGTGCCCAGGGGAGCAGCCATCTTGGAGGAAGTTGCCTCCGGAAGTGGCCTGGTGGCCATTTTGTTTGGCGGAAAACTGGGTGGGGGGGCAGTCTCTCTGGCGGCAGGCGCCATCTTGGAGAGATCAGGCAGGGGAGTCCTTACCGGGATGGCAGGCATCTCTGGTGCTGCCTCCTCAGGCCTCTTTCTGGCTGCTGCCCTTGTCCTCAGGAGGGAGGCGAGCGCTGCTCTGCACTCCTCTTCTGACATCTCAGCCACTTGCCTGTCCAGGCTTTCATCTGGTCCTTCTGCCCCCTCTTCGTCAGTGCTGAAGAAGCCTTCTCCAACATTGCCTGGCTCGGCCCCTGGGATCTCTTGCTGCATCTGGGTGGCCTCTGGCTGCCAGGGTGTAGCTGGATGGAAACCCCCTTCAGTGTTTTCCA
The DNA here is from genome assembly GCF_029215685.1 of Pituophis catenifer annectens. NCBI lineage: Eukaryota > Metazoa > Chordata > Lepidosauria > Squamata > Colubridae > Pituophis > Pituophis catenifer. Next base: position 71,739,955 of record NW_027256885.1, on the reverse strand, counting down.
TCGTTGATTCAGACTGGGGCTGCTGTGAAGTTCTCCTCCGTTGAAGGCCTCTGGTCACAACAGGGGAGCTTCTCTCACAGGTTATTTTGGAGGGCATCTCGCCTTTTCAACAGCTCCTGGAGTGGAGTTCTGCTACCATTCCCTCTGCTACCATTCTGTGGAAATTGGGATCGTAGAAACACCCAGGAGCATAGAAGAGTCCAAAGGCAGATGCATGAATAACTGTGATAAGTGTATTTATTCATATAACAAAACATATTAACTATATACAAAGGCTGTCTTAATATCCATTAGGATAGGGGGCACACAGCGTGTGTGACTACCCCTATCAAAGATCATGTCTCATGGAGAACAAACGTAAAAGAGAGCATGGTGGAAAGGTTAGAGGGGGTTTTATACTCAGTGTAAGCCCCTCCTCTCCACATAGGGGTGGGGGCACTTTCTGCCTCCACTAGTGTCTGTATGATACATGTGCCAATGGCTTGCAAATACTTGACAATACCTATAAAATTGGACAAGAAATTCTTTACAGATTTGAATAGAATTACAACAAAGTTTATATGGGCAAGTAAGAAAGTAAGAATAAAATTAACAGATCTTCAGGATAGCAGAACCAGAGGTGGGTTAGGGCTCCCAGATTGGCGACTTTACTATAAAGCGGCAACTTTAGTATGGGTCAGGGAGTGGATTAACCTGAGAAATAGAAGACTACTTACTCTGGAAGGACATGACCTACAAAAAGGATGGCATGCCTTCTTATGGGACAGGGAGAATAAATCTGATTTATATTTTTTTAGACATAAAGTAAGGGAAGTTCTGATGCAAATATGGCAAGAGATTAAGAGAAAGCATTATATGAAAATCCCCAGTTGGTTATCAACAATGGAAGCGATGATTCACCCTAACACTCTGGATATAGGTAAAATGGCCAAATATAATGAAATTCTAGATAGCCAAGAGAACTTAAAAAATAGACAGGAATTGGAAGAACAAGGCATAATCATAGATTGGTGGTCATATTTGCAACTTCAATCGCGGTATAAAAAAGACAAAGACGAGTATGGAATTGAGATGGTACCGTAACAATTGGATAAACTATTGATTGGCCCAGATGAAAAATTGATAACAAAAAATTATAATTATTTATTAGAATTTGATAAAGCTGAAGATATAGTGAAGGGAGTTATGATAGCATGGGCAAAAAATGTCGGGCATAATATTGAATTGGAAGATTGGGGGAAAATTTGGAATAGAAATTATAAAATAATTAAATCAGCAAAATACAAAGAGAACCAGTATAAAATGTTCTATCGCTGGTACTTGGCACCCTCTAGACTAGCGAAGATATACCCAAACCTAAGCCCAAATTGTTGGAAATGTGGCCAAAAACAAGGTACCTTTTATCATACATGGTGGTTGTGCCCTGAAACAAAAAAATACTGGAAGAAAATACACAGGTGCTTACAGGAATAAACAGGACTTCAGATAGAATACACTCCGGAACTATTTCTCCTAGGGAGAATTAAAAGGAAATATGACAAAAGAATAATATATATCATTTTACATATAATAATCGCAGCAAGGATAGCTTTCGCACAATGCTGGAGAAATACAAACATACCTTCCGAAGGCTTAGTAATTAAAAAAATATTTGATTGTGCAGAAATGGACAAATTGACAATTGAACTGAATGTCGGCGTTCCAGAAAAACCCCAACTCCAAGTAAAGACTCTGAAGCAAGCATTTTTCAAAGTTCTATTTACTAGAATAGGTAAACTGGCACATCTGGGAAAACCCAAATCTGAGAGGTCCGGGTTTTCCCTCAGTAAATCAAAACCCCCAAAACCATCCCCTCATTCCTCAGTCGATCACATGCTCCAATCAACTGCCATCCCATCTCGAGACATCACTCCGACCACTCCTTCTCTAGATGCAGGATCGCCCTGACCTTGACCGACAGGAAGAATGCTATTATGTCTACCAACAACCGCTCTACTAAATCCCCCCTCCTACCATATTTTCCGGTGTATAAGACGACTTTTTAACACAGGAAAATCATCTCAAAAGTCAGGGGTCGTCTTATACGCCAGGTACCCGAATCTGAGTTGCTGGCGCTGACTGATGACGCTACGGGAGCGCTGACAACATTGACGGAAAGCTGTGCCGATCTAGTCAAGGCTGCATGCCGCTCAATGCTGGACCCAGCTGGTTGCTGCGCGGAGCTTCACCCAGTCCCAGCTGGGGCTCACCATCACTGGGGGTCAGCTGGGGAAGTCGGAGTGTCGGTAATATCCCCCTGGATGCCTGGGTGAAGCTCCGCGCAGCAACCAGCTGGTTCCAGCATTGAGCGTCATGCAGCCTTGACGAGATCGGCACAGCTTCCTGTCAATGTTGTCGGCGCTCCCGTAGCGTCATCAGTCAGCGCCAGCAACTCAGATTCGGGAAGCTGTGCCGATCTCGTCAAGGCTGCATGCCAATTCCCATTCACCCCGTAAGCCAGCCACTGCTTGCATTTTGAGTGGGAGAATCCTTATACAGGAACGAAAATGCAATATACTGGGACTCGGCTGCCTCAGGGATTTAAGACCTCCCCCACATTGTTTGGAACAGCGGTAGCTAGAGACTTACAGTATTATATGCCTCAACAACCAGGAGACACAATAGTGCAATATGTTGATGATGTTTTGATCAACAGGACTGACAGAGGATTTATGTTGGGATTTTTTTAATTTTTATTTATTTATTTATTTATTTTCAATTTATATACCGCCCTTCTCCCTGAGGACTCAGGGCGGTGCACAGCCAGAATTAAAAACATGAAATACAAATATTAAAACAATTAAAATCTATATAAATTTGGCCCAAAATTTAAAAAAAACACAAACCAATTAAACATTTAAAAATTTAAAAAATTTCTTCCTAAACCAGCCCGGCTCGCTGGAAAAAGTGGGTTTTAAGGGCACGGCGGAAGGCACTGAGGTCTTGGATTCTCCTTATCTCTGGGGGCAGCTGATTCCAGAGGGTAGGTGCCCCCACAGAGAAGGCTCTCCCCCTGGGGGTCACCAGCCTACATTGTTTGGCTGATGGCACCCTGAGGAGGCCCTCTCTGTGGGAGTGCACGGGTCGCTGGGAGGTCGTCGGTAGCAGCAGGCAGTCTCGAAGATAGCTAGGCCCTATGCCATGGAGCGCTTTAAAGGTGATAACCAACACCTTGAAGCGCACCCGGAAGACCACCAGGAGCCAGTGCAGCTCGCGCAGGAGCGGTGTTACATGGGAGCGCCAGGCTGCTCCCATCACTACCCGCGCTGCTGCGTTCTGGACCAGCTGGAGCCTCCAGGTGCCCCTCAAGGGGAGCCCCATGTAGAGAACATTGCAGTAGTCAAGGCGAGAGGTGACGAGGGCGTGAGTGACTGTGCACAGGGAATCCCGATCAAGAAAGGGCCGCAACTGGCGAATCAGGCGAACCTGATAAAAGGTCCCCCTGGTTACAGCCGTCAGATGTTCCTCCAAGGACAGCTGCATATCCAGGAGGACTCCCAGATTGCGAGCCCTTTCTGTGGGGGCCAAGGACTCGCCCCCAATAGTCAGTGATGGAGTCAACTGACTATATCGGGATGCCGGGAGCCACAGCCACTCAGTCTTGGAAGGGTTGAGCTTGAGCCTGTTCCTCCCCATCCAGATCCGCACAGCCTCCAGGCACTGAGACATCACTTCAAGGGCATTGTTGGGGTGGCCTGGGGTGGAGATGTACAGCTGGGTGTCATCAGCGTACTGATGGTATCTCACCCCGAAGCCACGGATGATCTCGCCCAGCGGCTTCACATAAAGGTTGAACAGAAGGGGCGAGAGGACTGATCCCTGCGGCACTCCACAGACGAGAGGCCTCGAGGTCGACCTCTGCCCCCCTGCCAACACAAACTGCGACCGGTCGGAGAGAAAGGAGGAGAACCACCGCAATACGGTGCCTCCCACCCCCAACTCTTCCAGCCGGTGCAGCATGATACCATGGTCGATGGTATCAAAAGCCGCTGAGAGGTCTAACAGGACCAGAACAGAGGAACAGCCCCTGTCCTGAGCCCTCCAGAGATCATCAACCAACGCGACCAATGCCGTTTCCGTGCTGTGCCCAGACCTGAAACCCGACTGGAACGGATCTAGATAAGATGTTTCCTCCAGGAATTGTGGAAACTGTCGCGCGACCACACTCTCAACAACCTTCGCCATAAAGCGAAGGTTGGAGACAGGACGATAGTTGGCCAATATTGCCGGATCCAGGGACGGCTTCTTGAGGAGAGGCCTCACCACCACCTCTTTCAAGGCAGCGGGGAAGTAACCCTCACTCAACGAAGCGTTGATAACACCCTGGAGCCAGCCTCGTGTAACCTCCCGGGAAGCCAGTACCAACCAGGAGGGACACGGGTCCAGTAAACATGTGGCCGTACTAAGTCTCCCCAAAATCCTGTCCACATCATCAGGAGTCACAGCATCAAATTCTTCCCAGATAACATTCTCAAGACTATTCCTCGTCACCCTGCCCTGATCTACCCAGTCAGAGTCCAAATCCCCCCGGATCTGAGTAATTTTGTCATACAGATATTGTCCGAAATCCTCCGCCCTGCCTTCCAGGGGATCATCCCGCACTCCCGGATGGAGCAGGGAGCGGGTCACCCTAAACAGGGCGGCCGGACGATTCCCTGATGATGCAATAGAGGCGGAAAAGTAATTAAACTTTGCCGTCTTTATCGCCACTAGGTAGGCCTTAATATGCGACCTTACCAGTGTTCGATCAGATTCAGCGAGACTGGCCCTCCAACCGCTCTCCAGGCATCTTTTCTGGCGCTTCATTTCCCTCAGCTCCTCAGTAAACCAAGGAGCTGCGTGGGATCGGCACCGGGTCAGAGGCCGCAAAGGTACGACTCGGTCCAAGGCCCCACCAGCCGCCCGATCCCAGGCGGCTACCAGGTCCTCAGCCGAGTCATGTGCTAGATCGTCAGGAAATGGCCCAAGCTCCATCTGGAACCTATCAGGATCCATCAGGCGCCTGGGGCGGACCCATCTTATTGGCTCCGCCTCCCTGCGGCAGGGTGTAGCGGTTCGAAGGTCCAGGCGAAGGAGCGAGTGATCTGACCATGACAAGGGTTCCATGTCTATATCCCCTATAATAAGATCACTCAACCACTGGCCAGAGACAAAAATCAAGTCCAGAGTGTGTCCCCCCCCCCTGTGGGTGGGGCCATGAACTAGTTGGGTCAGGTCCATGGGCGTCATGGAAGCCATGAACTCCCGAGCCATCTCAGACGTTTCACCGATGGACGGCAAGTTGAAATCACCCATGACCATAAGCCTGGGTGTATCAACTGCCACCATGGCTATCACGTCGAGGAGCTCGGGCAGGGCCGTTGCCGCGCGGCAGGGAGCCAGGTATGCAAGCAACAAGCCCATCTGAACCCCATGACCCCATCTCACAAAGAGGGATTCACATCCGGCAATCTGTGGCACAGTGGTCTCCCTCGGACCAAGACCTTCATTAATAATAACCACCACCCCCCCGCCCCTCCCCTGGGCCCTCGGCTGATGGAATGCTCTGAAGCCTGGTGGGCACATCTCAACCAGAGGGACCCCTCCCTCCGGGCCCAACCAGTTCTCCGTAATACCCGCCAGGTCCGCTCCCCCCTCCTGTATAAGATCGTGAATGAGGGGGGCCTTATTTACCACGGACCTGGCATTGCACAGCATCAGCCGAAGGCCCAGGTCCTGAGTATCTGACCCACCTAGTATCCGAGGGGAGCCTTGGAGACCGGGGCGCTCAATAGCTCTCAAACAGCGAGTGCGCACCCCCGACACGTGATATGGTCTCCTGCTCCTGCCATATCTGCCCCTCCCATCCACCGTGCTGATGTTACATCCCTCATTGGTATAGCCCTCCATCCCCTCCCCAATCCCTCGTCCTGCACCCTCCAAACTGTTGCCCCATGCCGGGCTCGGCTCTGACCTTAGTGGATTTCCCCCACCATCCCCTTTGGTCGTCCTCCCAGTTCCCCTTAAAAAATTGTTAAAAGACCCCCTCCCCGAACCCTTTAAAATCTTATTAAAACACTTTCCTAAAAAAACCCACAAGCCCTTCCTCGCGCCATGCCATCTCTCAGGATTCCAAAATCTGTCATCGAGATAGGCCCTCGATAGAGTGGAGGGCCAAACCTGCGAGAGGGGGGAATCTCGCAGGGCAAGGAGTTCAGACACTGAGTACATTAAATCGTCAGGGGTGAGGATAGTCCATGGTCAGGAGACCACCATGATGTTATAATACAGGGGAAAAGTTCCAGTCCATGGCACAGGCAGCCGAATTCCATTGCCCTCTCACAGCAGTGGAGGGGGAGATATGCCATCCGACCCCCGGAAATTTCTTGGCCGACTGTCCTCTCACAAAGGCCGACCAATAAAACTTTGATGGAAACCCGGGAGTGAAGGCAGCCATACACCGACTCCCACCGGCCTCGAGTCCATAGATCCAGTTCCCCATATGGATTAGGAGAAGTCAGAAAGCCCAATCCTCCAGTTCATGAGAAGGATTAGTTCAAAGTTTAGTTCAGGAGAAATCTTGCAAGGCAGGAGATTCAGAGATGGCTTGATGGAAATGGGGGAAAGTAGGAACAGCTCAGCAGGCCAGGATAGGCTGGGTAGCTATAGCCATAATGAGGCCAACAAGGTCTTAACTCGGTTGAAAAAAGGAAGGAGAGGAGGGGGAAATATAGGCAGCAAGTGCCAACAGATGTTTTCCAGCCCCCTCAAATCTCTCAAAACTTCCAATTGATGGAACATAGTGCTCACCCAGTTTTCCCCCCTCCAGCTCACCATGGAGGTCTCCGGGTCTGCATGGAGGTGGCCCCACCCCCAAGGGCCAAACACCCTCCAGCCACCAGGGAAATCCACTTTTGAGGCTGCTGCCAAGAGTCCCACGCCACCTCAGTTGGTCTATAGGCCTTTAGGAAGCCGCCCTGGCACCAGCTGCCATCCTCGCCAACCACTGTCGCAGACGCCCTCGCCACCGCCGACACCGTCGCCATTGGCCCCCCCGCGGCCGTCCCCAGCCGCCCCTAGCCTCCACAGATCTTTCTTGAGGCATCCGGGGGCATGGGAAGACTCCGCAGGGGGCCTCAGCGTTGCCATAGTTGGATGTCGCTGCCGCCGTCCCGCCAACCGCCAGGTAGCCGCTGGATCAACCACAGCCACCCCGCAAGGCCACGCCCACCATCTCACGCTGTCCCCACCTGAACGCCATCTCTCTCAGAGCTGGGATGACCTGGAGAGCTAGCGAAGCTCTCAAAATGCTCCGTAGACCCTCCTTTACCCGGGCGTGTCAGGAATAAATGCCTTGCCTCAGACCCAGGGCTAGAGACAGGGGGGCTGGACAAGCCAACCCACAAGGTCCACCCTAACCCAATAACCCCTCCTTACCTTAGCCACACCCAGGGGGTACTTAAGGGTCAGCCATGCGGTCCTGTTCCAGTTCCAGATCTGTACCTGCAATGATAAGATGCCTTGTTAATAAAGACTATTGATTTGATGAATACCTGCTTGTTGGAGTTATTGGGCACGATCCTTGAACATCCTTAACAATATGGTAGCAGAGGATGGTTTAATAGCCCAACCCTAACACTCCAGGACATGCCAGGAGGCTCCATGCAAAGGACCACGACGGACAGGGTGAATACCAGGGCATTCACCAAGAAGATGGCAGAACGGCCTGCCCAACCCAAAGACACGCAAGGAGAGGCACCCGAAATGAGCGACCTACTCCACCAACCATGCACCCCGACCAGACGCGACAAGGGGTGGAAGGAACACGAGAGGCCAACGAGAGAGAAGCACGAACTAAAAGAGAAACTCCTGAAGCTGATAGACTCGGCACAAAGCAACACCGACCTCATCGCGGAACTCCGAAGCCTGGTCAAAGGCTGCGAAGCAGCGAGTGAGGAAGATGAAGACGAGTCGGACTACAGCGACGAAAACGCGGTAAGAGAAAACTGCCCCCACCAGAAGCCCACCGAAAAGGCCGAAAAAGAATTCGCGCCCTTTTCGCGGCAGCCATCTTGGGAGGTGACATCACCAAAGATTGCCGACCAACAACCAATAGATTCCCGAGATTTAAATCTCATGGTGGGAATCGGGGCCTACTCGAGAGTAACCACCCAATACTACCGCGACGGACAAGAAAGCCCTAAACCCAAACCCACGAGCTCGCCTACCAAGCCCGAGGTCAACAGGGCGATCGAACTGATCACCACGGCCCTAGGGGACGAAATGAAGCTACCGGACACCCACTACGGCGCCAGGCCGAAGCGCAGAGGGAACACCGACGCGAGGGGAACCAGCGCCGGTGCCCACCCAGGGGAGCAGATCGCCGCCGCGCAAACCCAATGCTACCCACGATTCCCGGGAGGCCCACCCATGGGGACGGAGCACCGAGGACGATGGGAATACTCACCCGACCGGCGACTGGGACCAGGCCCAGGATCCGCGGGACCATCAGCAGGCAGGGGACGACCATCGGCGGGCAGGGGACTCGGCCCGACACCTGGAGGCAGCATCCACGCGAGGCCGGGCCATCCAGGACCATTCGCGGCCCCAGCGGGACTTCCGACCTTCACCGACGATCCTCACCACTTCCCGGAGATCCAGACGGTGATCCGAGGCGACTACGACCAAGCGAGGCCGGCCAAAGTGGAACCGAAGGCCCATCCGGAAGATTGGGGCCTTCATCCGGGAGCAGCAGGGACGAGCTCCTCACTCCACGGCGGCTGGGCTGAAATGAACTTCAGGCATGTGCAGTGCCTCCCTGCAAGAGAAACGGAACGAGACATAGAGCTAGACCGACGCAGACACATAGAAGCAAGTCAGTTCAGTCTTGCCACAGTCATCCCCCTGCCTTATTGCGAGTATCCTTATGTGAGAAACCATGGACAGCGACACAATGTAAGTAATTTAAACTACAATTCAGGGACTTTACCAAGTGACTTTCCCAAACTAAGGCTAGATGGGGAAAATTTCCTGGACTGGAACCAGCAGCTCCAAGTCGCCCTGCTGAAGGAAGACCTATTATCTCTAGTCACTGACCCCCCCAGAAAAACCTTGGACTTTTGAATTAGATTGCACCCACCATAAAGCCTATTACATTGTTATTGCTAGCATTACCCCCAGCATTTACCCAAGCATTAGCCACCACTTAACCGCTCTAGAGGTAATACAGAGGATGCACAAACTATTTTACTGTCAAAGCGTAGCAAGCACCACCAGACTATCCAGAGAGTTCTATGCCACCAAACTCAAGGCAGGGACCCCAATGAGCGAGCATTTGCTATCCTTAAACGCCACCAGGTCCCAACTGACACAAAGGGGGGAGGTCATAAGTGAGAGGACCATGATAAGTATTATAGTAAATTCCCTGGACCCCAGCTGGGACACTTTCATCACACAGATAGATAACCTCGGCTCAGGGAAACTCACACTGGAACTACTAACAAGCAAACTCATAGCCGAAGACAGCATTAGGAAAGACCGCTCACTAAGCCGTAGAGAGCAGAGACCCAGCAGAAGGGCTGAGGCACAGGGCAGGAGTCACAGCAACACAGAGTGCTACATATGTGGCTCAAAAAACCATTACAAAAGGGACTGCCCTAAGAACGCAGGGGACAGGGACAGATCACACCGGAGGGACAGACACGAACAAAGGGCGAGCTACAGCAACAGGCGCTCACCAGAGGACAGGCACAGGCGCAGGGACTCCCCTAGCCCTAGGGACAGAAGGAATTACAGGGACAGCTCCAGGGAGAGCCAGACTGGGTCATTGTATGGACTAGGAGACCAAGAGCAGCACAACGACCAGGACAGGAAGGAAGGCACATGGCTACCTGACTCAGGAGCCACAAACCACACCACATATGATCAGAACTCATTGACATCATTCACAAAGGAGAACTTTATAATAAAAGTGGCTAACCAGAACAATGTGCAAGTAACAGGGAAAGGTAACACACACATGCCAGGGATAGGGATGATAGAAGGAGTGCTATTGGTGCCAAATATACCCTACAACATCCTTGCCACACTAAAGCTGAGCAAGGACAACAATGTCGAGGTGACATTCAAAGAAGGAAAGGCACATGTAACTAGAGGGGGCAAAAGCATAGGAAAAACAGTGATCAGTGGGGACCTGCCATTTTTCCACCCAGTTAGGGACACACAGCCCAAGGTAAACAACCACCAGAGGGCAAAACCCGACGACCAAAACAACACAAATGAGGAAGTAGAGGGGGTCAGTCAAGCACACACCACTAACGACTCAAGCAAGCAGGGGATACCCAGGAAGGAGAAACCAGCGATAGGGAAACTAATGTATGACAACTGTGCACACCTGTTACATAGAAGACTAGGGCACATCAGTTTCCCTGTGGTACAGAAAATGATGGAATGCTCCGAAGGTGTAAAAATAAAAAATTGTGAGAACTATCTCGAGTGTTCTATTTGTAAAAGCTCCAAATTAAGAACCAAACCCAGGCCCAAAAAGTCAGTACGCACAACCAATTCAATCTTCCAACTCATACATATGGACCTAGTGGGGCCACTAAGGCCCTCCATCAAATACAGGAAGAGGTTCTTCCTGACCATAGTGGATGATTTCAGCCGCTATGGCTTCGTGTACACTCTGAAGCACAAAAACAAGGTATTCCAAAAATTTAAGGAATTCTATGCAAGGGTGGAAACACAACATAACACTAGGATCAGACAAATAATGACAGACCGGGGGTCTGAATTTTTGTCGAACGACTTCTCGCGATGGCTAAAGGCACGCGGGATAGTCCATTACACGACTTCGCCATTCTCCGCCTTCCAAAATGGCGTCGTAGAACGAAAAAACGGAACACTGCAGACCATGATGAGGTGCGCACTAGAGGATGCCGGTTTAGGGCAGCATTTCTGGTCAGAAGCACTCATCTATTCAAACTACACGTTAAACAGGCTATGGTCCAGTGTACTGAATAAAACTCCATATGAGTTGATGTACCAAAGGAAACCACAGGTGTCACACTTACATATATTCGGGGTCACAGCAGATGTGCACATCCCCAAGCAATTGAGACACAAGGGAGACAAAGTATCCAGAAGGTTGAGGTTCATGGGATACGAACCAGGGACGAAGGGATACAGATTCATAGATAGCAATAACAGGTTTGTGGTATCACGAACAGCTGTCTTCCACAAAAATGCCAACTGGTCCAAGATACACCTCAACAAGGTGTCCCTTAGCAAGGACGGACCAGGGGATGGCCAAAAGGAGATAGGGCATAACACAGGAAAGGACACAGAGCAGGAAAAGGGCAAACCCAAGAGACAGGAAGTGCAAGTGAAGGAATGGAAGGAGAACCACCCATGCATTAAAGTGGACTCACTCACAGAGAAAGAAGCTAGGTACCTGCATGACACTGAGACACCCCCTGCCAGGCCAGTCAGGGCAAACGGGGCAAAGCACCAAAAAGGTTAGGGGACTACGTGTTATCCCTCCACACTAACCAATTAACTCCCAACACATATGAGGATGTGCTGAAGTTACCAGAGGCAGAAAGAGCAAAATGGGAACAAGCCATGGAAAGGGAAATGAGCAGCCTGAGGAAACTAAACATATACACCCCCTCTGAAGTCCCAGCAGATAAAATGCCCATAGGCACCAGGTGGGTCTACAAAGTTAAAACATTAGAGGGAAACAAAGTCCTCTACAAAGCTAGACTGGCGGCATAAGGGTTTGCTCAAAAATACCCTGATGATTATACTGAGACATACTCCCCCACAGTCAGGGCTGAGAGCGTAAAATGTGCGTTGGTAATTGCATCACTACTTGGGCTAGAAGTACACCAATTCGATGTACAAACCGCTTACCTGCACGCTGAGCTCGACAAGGAGATATACGTGAGAGCGCCACCTAGCCAAAGCACCAGGAAGGGGGAAACCTGGGTCCTGAACAGAAACTTGTATGGACTGAAACAATCAGGGAAACGCTGGTACGAATGCCTATCCAAGACTCTGAAATCCATGGGGTTCTCAGCCACCTCGGCCAACAACTGCTTCTTCACTAAGACGTCAGGCAACTCTCTCGAATATGTCCTGATATACGTGGACGACATACTGTATATCGGCGATCAGTCTAGCAAATGCAATGACTTCGCCAATGAGCTGGGGAAACACTTCTCACTGAAAATATTGGGTAAGGTGGATAAATACTTGGGGGTACAGATTACAAAGACTGACAAAGGTTTCCAACTATCACAGAAAGACAAAATTTTGGAACTATTACATAAATGCAATATGACGAACGCCAAAACGTGTGAGACACCAATGCAACCAGACTTCATAAAGGACATGTACAATGAGGCTGAGGCGTTTAAAGACAACACATTATACAGATCCACCATAGGTTCTCTATTATACATTGCGAACTGAACAAGGCCCGACATCGCCCTGCCAGTTAACTTGCTATCTCGACATGTAGGTAACCCCACTGTATACCACTGGGAAGCCATCAAAAGGGTATTGAGATACCTAAAGCATAGCGCCGATGCCTGCCTATCACTAGAGCCCGAGAACAACACAAGACCCACACTCACATGCTACGCTGATGCTGACTGGGCTGGGGACGTGAAAAGCAGGAAGAGCACTTCAGGTTACGTATTCTTCCTCAACAACAGCCCAGTACATTGGTACACGGGCAAACAGGACCTGGTAGCTACATCCACAACAGAGGCCGAATACATATGCTTGTCCAAAGCTGCCAACAACCTGGTCTGGTTTGATGACCTGCTCACGAACATATGGGCCGAACCCAACTATCCAATTACCATACACAAGGACAATAAAGCCGCTGTGGAAATATCAAAGGCTGAAGCAGTTGGTCAGAGGTCGAGGCATATCGACATAAAGTATAAACACGTTAGACAGTTCGCAAGCATAGGATTCATAAGAGTTATACATTGTGACACAGAAGAACAGACAGCGGACATTCTAACAAAACCATTGCAAAACAAACAGCATACATATCTGACATCAAAATTGGGTGTCCTCTCAAAAACGACATCCCAGGTACACACCATCCAAGAGCACCTCGGCCAGGCATTTAGAGGGGGTTTTGTCAGGAATAAATGCCTTGCCTCAGACCCAGGGCTAGAGACAGGGGGGCTGGACAAGCCAACCCACAAGGTCCACCCTAACCCAATAACCCCTCCTTACCTTAGCCACACCCAGGGGGTACTTAAGGGTCAGCCATGCGGTCCTGTTCCAGTTCCAGATCTGTACCTGCAATGATAAGATGCCTTGTTAATAAAGACTATTGATTTGATGAATACCTGCTTGTTGGAGTTATTGGGCACGATCCTTGAACATCCTTAACAGGGCGGGGGGTCGTAGATGATCAAACTGACCCCCCCAAAGCCCCCTTTGACCAGAACATCGCCCCCAAGAATCGGAGCTCTAGCGTTGAAGCGCCATCTTGGACATGCGCAGAAGGGATAATACTATGATGAATGCACAATAATGCTAGATTTGTTATTAGGGTGTGGTTATTGGATATCAAGAAAGAAAGCTCAATTGGTGAAAAGGAAAGTTAGATATTTGGGATATGATATAAGGGTTGTCAAGCTTTAGGACCAGAGTGGAAAAGGGCGGTCCTAATGCTGGCAGAACCCCGAACAAAAAGACAACTGAGAAGCTTTTTAGGATTAGCTAGCTTTTGCCATAGTTGGATCCCTAACTTTGCTTTGATGGCAGGACCTTTGTATGCAGCCACCAAAGGAGCCAATGTGGAACCCCTTGAGTGGAGGGGGGGTAACAGAAAAAGGCTTTTTAAAGACATAAAGACATTGCTTCATAAAGACATTGCTCCAAAGACATAAAACTTGCATTGACTCAGGCTCCAGCTCTGGCTTTACCGAACTTGCCTTTTAATTTGTACGTAAAAATATTGCTGGGTACTTACCCAGCCTTTGGGAAGTTGGCAACAATCTGTAGCCTATTTGTCAAAACAATTGGATGGAGTGGCCAAAGGCTGGCCCCACTGTTTGAAGGTGCTGGCTGCAAGTGCAGAATTGATTCAGGATTGTAATAAACTTACTTTTTCTTGTCCTATACTCATGCACTCCCCTCATGAGGTGCAGTCTGTGTTGGATACTAAGGGACATAAAGGATACGAAAGGATTGTTCTAGTTATATTATCTGGAAATGGAAAAGCTAAATGTACCTGAAATTCCTAGCCATGTAACAAATACCTTTGTCAAATTGGCAGAAGACATAGCCCACACTCTGAATGTATCAAATTGTTTTGTATGTGGAGGAACTAACATGGGAGAAAAATGGCCATGGGAAGCCCAAGAATTGAACTATTCCAAAGTATTAGAAATGGAACAGAAGGGTAACCTTTCATATAATCAGGGAAAAGATGGGGATTGGACACTTACCACCAGTTTGGTAGGGAATGTATGCTTCCAAAGGAGGACTCAAACTGATTGTAAACAGGTAGGAAACCTCATATGCACAGGAAAATGGGAAAGCAAGATATGGTGGTCAGGAAGTAATGTCACAGAGGGTATTGATGAAACGGCTCTGTTTGAGGTAAACGGATTAGCCTTCTTAAGGGATCCGGATAATCAAACCCTTGGATGGCTTGCTCCTGATGGATTGTACTGGATTTGTGGTAAGATGGCATATGGGTATCTACCTGAGAATTGGTGTGGAGCTTGAGTCCTGGGAATAATTAGGCCAGGATTCTTTTTGCTCTCCCTTAAAACTCGACAGATTTTAGGTGTGCCAGTATATGATGATGTAGGTAACCAACGATAGAAAAGACATGTTGGTACATCTGCAATAGGAAGGGTTAGGATAGGAGATATGCCTATCCTAACAGGCCTGCAGAACGAATTATTGAGGTTTATGGACCAGCTACATGGGCGGAAGATGGCATGTATGGCTATCGGACCCCCGTGTATATTCTGAACCATTTAATTCGTCTGCAAGCTGTGGTCGAAATAATCACCAACGAAACCGTGAAAGGTCTTACTCAATTAGCTAGGGAAAGTGTCAAATCAAGGACATATATTATGCAGAATAGATTAGCCTTAGACTACTTGTTAGCCAAAGAAGGAGGGGTATGTGGAAAGTTTAATTTGACTAACTGCTGCATAGAAATTGATGAAAGCGGAAAAGTTATTAAGGAAATAACAGACAAAATGGTTAAGATAGCTCATGTGCCAGTCCAGACTTGGAAAGGCCTTAATTTGCAGGATAAGTTTTCAGGATGGTGGCCAAAGTTACCCGGCCTGCAGGCCATTTTTGGCCTGGTAGGATTAATAGCGGCGGGATGCATTTTTCTCCCATGTATTCTACCTCTGTTTGTTAAAACTATTTCTAAAAGTCTATCCTTGCTGGTGGAACGTAAGACAACTGCTCAGGTGATGGCTATGTGGGATTACAAACGGCTCCAGCAGAAAGAGGACCTGGAGGTGTGACTCGTCTGGATAAGACAGATGAGTCACAAAGGGGGGTATGAGCTAGGCTAAGATCCGATATTGGGATAAAACTCAAATATTATAATTCCAAATCTTTGGTCAAGACAGAAGTGCCTCTTCCGTGCCAAGGTGCTAAGATGGCAAAAGGTATTTGACGTAGGCACAGAATTGTAAAAGGGCAAACTGACCCTAAACAGATACATCCTGTTGTTTAATGTTTATTACAGCCCAAATGTCATGTATATCCTAGAGGAGAAATACTGCTTCCCTTACTGCCCCCTTTACTGCCCTTGAGGCGTCTCTGAGCCCCTTATCTCCTCTTTTATTATGTCTTGAGCTCCAGAGCTGAGAACCTGAGCCTGTGGGAACAGGATTGTTATTACTTTCCTATAGATAGATGAAAGGGCAGCTTCTACATGTGAAATGTCTCACTCTCTGTAATAATTCTGCCTTTAAACTGTATAAATATGTGACCAAAAGCAGCCATCAATGTTCAGACTTTTTGTTTGCCTTTGGGCTGTTTGAACTGTGCACAATAAACTTTTTCCTGCATTGAAGAGCTTGGCCTAGTCTCGTTTCTTTTCCTGCAACAGCTGGCGACTCCGCCGGGACTAGGTACAAGGCGATATTTCGCTGAGGGCCGTTCGACCCTCGGGACCATCAGGAAGTCGCTTCTGAATATTCTCCAGGCACCACAGGGGTATATCTCCGGGAGACGCAGCGGCATCCCTGTGAGACCGACGGTGCTTTGATCGAGTCCAAGAACCCTGCGGTGCAGGAAAGGTGGTCTGAACAAATTCCTGGCCAGGAATCTACGGAATCTACGGAGTGGGAGCGTTTTTAAGTTTTTAAGAGTATATTGTAAAAGAATTGTACCTGCCTCATTTGAAGGCAGAAGAAGGGATTTGATCACTCCCTTGGACTCGGGGTGGCTACCCTAACGAAGTCCGTGTCAGGTTGTGTGGGTGGTTAAGCCATCACATTTCTCACTAGTGACCGTGAGTTCCAGGGCTACGAGTCGGCGGCAGTGTGATAGGATGGGAGGAGCTCAGAGCATGCCAAATACTCCGTTGGCATGCATGTTAAGAGGTTTTGACAAGTATTTTAGCAATCCTTCCTATCCGAAAGGATCAAAGGATCAATTAAAATTCTTATGTAAATATGTGTGGCCACTGTTGGGGACGGGGTGGCCCCCTCAGGGATCACTAAGGGAAGAAACGGTGGATAAGTTGTGGGGAGTGATTGTAGTGAATCAGGATAAATATCTTGATCAATTTCAATATATTGATCAATGGGTGAGAGCCCTAACAGAAAAAAGCTGAGGATTTATTGCAATGTCAGGCTGAAATGGTTGGGTTATGTGTATCTGAGCAGGCAGGAAAAGTGAGGGGGCTGCTGGAGGGAGCGGAGGAGGAAATCAGAGGCGTATGAGTGATCCTGGCACAAAGTCAAAAGTCAAGGAGAGTCATTCGCCTAGAGGCAGCAGTCAGAGTGAGGGAGAGGGGGATGATGATGATTTGGAGGCTGGGGGGGCTGTAGGTGGAGAAGAAAGAGCAGGAGGCACGGATGAATAAAAAGGCTGGTTTGTTGGCAGGGGCACTGCAAAGTGGGATGCAAGGGGGTTTTTCTCAGAATTTACCCCTGGGTCCTAATTAATGTGTGAACCGTGCACAATAAACTTTTTCCTGCATTGAAGAGCTTGGCCTAGTCTTGTTTCTTTTCCTGCAACAAAACAATACCGGGGCGGCCACCCTGGATTTCGCAGGCTCGATGAACCCTCTGGCTAGGTTGGTGTCAATGTACTTCCTTAACTCGGTCATTTCAGCAAGCGTCATGGAGAACATCCTGGGTTTTGGCAACTTGGCTCCCGGTTCTAATTCAATGGCACAATCCATGGGCCGATGAGGGGGGAGGAGGTTACATTTCTCCTCGCTGAACACTTCAGCTAAGTCTGTATATACCTTAGGAATCTGGGGTTCGCGTGGAGGCCTGTCTGAACAAGCCACTGCTGTTTCTGGCAGCTGGCCCTTATGGGTAGGCTGTTCCTTGAGAGGAGGGGCAGGGGGTAGTGGGCTGACACCCATTATGATTTTCCGGTATCCATCTTCCCATTTGATGGTGGGGGCCCATTTGTCCAGCCAAGCCAGGCCCAGTATGACAGATTCTGACATCTTTGGGGTTACTATAAATCGTATAAGTTCATGATGTCTTCCGATTTCTTATTTAACCAGTTCTGTAATATGGGTGGCAGGGACCCCTCCAATTAACGTCCCATCCACTTGGTGAAATTTAATTGGGCGCTTTAAGGCTGTTGTTTTGATCCCCAATTGTTCAACAATTGGAAGTCCAATTAAACATCTGGTGCAGCCGGTATCTATTATTGCTGGTAGTTCTCCTTTCTTCCCTGTCTCTGGCACCACCAGTTTCACTTTAATTGAAAAGGGGGGGATGGGTGAACTCACCGTTGGGTCTTCATCTCTGCTAGCCTCGCCGGGAGGGGCTTCTCTGGCCAGAGGTTCCTCACTCTTTTCAGTAGGGAGGGGAACCTCTACAGCTTGTCTGGTGAATCGACTGGTGTCTGGGGCCTTTCTTGGAGCCCTTCTGCCTCGTGCAGCTGTGGAACTGGGGCAGGGGCCAGGCACTCAGAAGGTCGATGTCCTGGTTGTCCACACCGATAGCATTTAATTGCCTCTGTCGGTTGAGGGTGTGTGTGTGACTTCATCAGGCTTTGAAAGGGGCCGTCTAGCTAAAGCTCTCCGAGGAGGCTTCTCTGCTGGGGTTTTGCGGTGGGGGTGGATTTCTCTGTCTAGAGCTATGGACATGGTATACCAGTCGTGCAGTCGCTCAGGCACCCCCTGGACCACACAGGCTGTTCTGACTTCTTGGTCAATGGCCTCTTTAAAATAGTGTAGGAGTATGCAGTCTGGCCAATGCCCCAGGTTCCCTGCGACCTGTCTAAAATCCCATACAAAGTCTTTTATGGGTCGATTACCTTGCTTCATCACCTTTAGTGTGGCTTCATTTTCATTTATTCGATCTGGGTCTTCAAATCTGGCCCAGAGCAACGCAACAAACCCATCAGCATCAATTAGTTCCGCAGCGCCCTCATTGTGCAGCTGGACTATTCATTCAGAAGCCTCCCCCTCATTCATCCCATCAGAAATTGCCGATACCAAGTCCCGGTCTGACTCGTATTGGTCTCCATACTGATCTACATGAGCCCAGACCCTGTTGAGGAAGTAAGCCAGTTTGGCAGGTGTACCATCAAAGGTTGCTCTGAAGTGGGGTGGCATTGGCCTTGTGGGTTGATAGTGCCCAGCAACAGGTGGCTGAGCTAGAACCTGTGGCAGAGCTGCTGCTGGTTGCTGGACTCCAGCCGGCTGCTGGATTAGCCCCCCCTGTGGTGTCAGGATTGTTGGGCCATATTGGGGCCATGGGGATCCCTGGAAACTTGGAGCAGAAGGCGCTGGATACCACTGGCACTGGACCCACCCCTGGCCAGGAAAAAATCCCCAGCCTGGGGGTATACTTTCAGCAGGAGGTAGCACAAAGGCAGGCTGGCAAGGGGTGTTGTGGTCCGCCAGCAGCCTGTGGAGCTGACAGCAGAGTCGGACAGCGATGAGGCTGAGGAAGAACATGGGCCAGTCCTGGAGGCTGGGGAAGGCCCGGATGAGGGCTCTGCGTCGGAGGCAATGATGGGGCCAGGGCCATCGGGGAGTGATGTGCGGACTTCGGAGCCTCCAGAGGCTGACAGTAGAGAGGCAGATGAACAGGAGGAGCCTGTTCCTAGTGCACATATGAGAAGAGCTGCCAGAAGGCAGGAGCAGCTAAAGCAGAGAGGACGACTCGGGAGTAGGGCCAAGAGATGGTTGGCCCCTCCCATAAGGCTTAAAAAACCAGCAACGGCTCTTGGCCTCTTTGCCGGAAAACAACTGTTGAGAGAATTGCTTCTTGTTTGACTGTAGTTATGTCTTCTGTTCCTGAACTGTTGCCAAGAAAAGCCTTTGGCAGTTTGCCTAATTATCCCAAGGTCAGAGCTAAACTAAAGACTGATGTTTTGAGGACTTTGCTTTCATTTAATTTAGAATACGCTGAGAATGAGTTAACTCTCAGCTGTTTTAATAAAATCTGTTTGTTTTTTGGAACTGTTTTGCATTTAATACCAACTACGTGGGCCTGGGTCACAACAAAGGGCCCCAAAAGGGGGGTTTTGCATTCCCCATGCTGTCTGCATTTGATGTCTCCCCGCTGCAGGATGGCCATGCTGTGCTGATCCGCTCTTTTTGCCCCTGGCCGGGTAGAGAGGTGTCTGCGCCCCACTAATTCCTCCACCAGGTCCTGGATCGGGGAAGGTGAATGTAGGTTGCGCTAATCTCCATCTCACTTGAGGAGGTTGGGAGGGGGGTGCATAACTTCCCACTTGCATCCGTTCGAAATGCTCAGGGAGCCCAGTTAAGGATTGGCTTCGCATTGGGGGCAATAGGTCCCAATCCCGGAAGTCTCCGGATCCCATAGCTGTCCCTCTTCTCCACTCTGGCTCATGGGGCGACTTCATTGGGCTGGGAGCAGCCCTATATCCAGGTGGTCTCTTCTCTGGTCCCCTTTCTGGAGTTGGGTCAGACTGGCAACTTTTCCAGGAATCCGACTCCTTGGGTCGAGCGCCTAGCCTTCGGGCTGAGAGGTCCGGGTTTTCCCTCAGTAAATCAATACCCCCCAAACCATCCCCTCACTCCTCAGTTGATCACGTGCTCCAATCAACCGCTGTCCCATCTCAAGACCTCACTCCGACCACTCCTTCTCCAGATGCAGGATCGCCCTGACCTTGACCGACAGGAAGAATGCTATTATGTCTACCGACTACTCCTGTACTAAATCCCCCCTCCTACTTTCCCACACATGAGAAGGTGGCAGCATGGAAGCTTCCGGCCTAATATGGCTTCCAAAGCTGACACTGAAAGGACAAATAGATTTGGAATACTATGCAATATGGGAGAAGTGGTACGTGTTAGGAAATGGTTATTTGTCTAACTAGTTGGTCAGGCAATATATAAACCAACAATGTATGTTTGCAGTCAGAAAGGTATTATATTGCTTTAAGGCTGTATTGCATCATCCTGTATCCTGATTGGCTAAGCTCTGTAGCCAATGTACTTAAGGGAAGTCAGGATCATGGCTTGTGTGGATACTACACCATTTTACCTGCTTATTTGCTGTAACTCTCTACCTGAACTCTCTGCATGATCACTGTTTGATCATAGCTACATGTTGCTTTCTACTATTTATTGAATGTTTTATATTGAACTTGTTCCTGTTTTGAAACTCAATAAGAACTGTTTTATTGTGTATGACTACAACTGGTGAGAAGACTTTGTACTTGAAATATCCCTGGATTGATCTTTTAAGCCATCGAACCCTTGTCATGGTCAGACCATTCTCTCCTTAGGCTTGACTTTCTGACCGCTGCACCCCACCGCAGGGAGGCGGAACCGACTAGGTGGTTCCGCCCCAGGCGCCTGATGGATCCTGATAGGTTCCAAATGGAGCTTGGGCCATTTCCTGAGACTCTGGCTCACGACTCGACGGAAGACCTGGTGGCCGCCTGGGATAGGGCAGCCACTGGTGCTTTAGATTGGGTCATGCCTTTGTGGCCTCTGACCCGGCGCCGAACCTGCCCAGCTTCTTGGTTCTCCGAGGAGCTGAGGGAGATGAAGCGCTGGAAAAGACGCCTAGAGTGTAGTTGGAGGGCTAGTCGTTCCAAATCCGACTGAACACTAGTGAGGTCTTATATAAAGACCTACTTAGTGGCAATAAAAGCGGTGAAGTGTAACTACTTTTCCGCTCTTATCGCATCGGCAGATAACCGCCCAGCTGCCCTGTTTAGAGTGACCTGCTCCCTTCTCCACCTGGGAGCGCGGGAAGACCCCTTGCAAGGGTGAGCTAAGGATTTTGCGTATTATCTGCACGATAAAATCGCTCAAATTCGGGAAGGCTTGGACTCTGACTGGGTGGGTTCAGGCAGGATGTCTGAGGTGGGTCTTGAGAATGTTATCTGGGATGAGTTTGACCCTGTGACTCCTGAGGACGTGGACAGGATGCTGGGGAGGTTGAACGCAACCACATGTTTATTGGACCCGTGTCCCTCCTGGCTGGTGCTGGCTACCCGGGAGGTTACACGAGGATGGCTCCAGAGGATTATAAATGCTTCTTTGAGTGAGGGTTTCCTGCCTCCCGCCTTGAAAGAGGCAGTGGTGAGGCCCGTCCTCAAGAAGCCCTCCCTGGACCCAGCTGTTTTGGCAAACTACTGTCCAGTCTCCAACCTTTGCTTTGTGGCAAAGGTTGTTGAGAGTGTGGTTGCGCGACAGCTCCCGCAGTACCTGGATGAAACTGTCTATCTAGATCCGTTCCAGTCCGGCTTCAGGCCTGGGTACAGCACGGAAACGGCATTGGTCGCATTGATGGATGATCTCTGGAGGGCTTGGGACAGGGGTTGCTCCTCTGTTCTGGTCCTATTAGACCTCTCAGCGGCTTTTGATACCATCGACCATAGTATCATGCTGCGCCGGCTGGAGGGGTTGGGAGTGGGAGGCACCGTGTTACGGTGGTTCTCCTATCTCTCCGACCGGTCGCAGTCCGTGTTGGCAGGGGGGCAGAGGTCGACCTCAAGGCACCTTGTTTGTGGGGTGCCGTAAGGGTCGGTCCTCTCGCCTCTCCTGTTCAACATTTATGTGAAGCCACTGGGTGAGATCATCCGTGGTTTTGGGGTGCAGTGCCATCTGTACGCTGATGATACTCAGCTGTACATCTCCACCCCAGACCACCCCAGTGATGCCCTTGAAGTGATGTCCCAGTGTCTGGAGGCCATGCGGGTCTGGATGGGGAGGAACAGGCTCCGACTCAACCCCTCCAAGACCGAGTGGCTGTGGTTGCCGGCGTCCCGATATAGCCAGCTGGTGCCATCGCTGGCTATTGGGGGCGAGTCATTGGCCCCCACGGAGAGGGCTTGTAACTTGGGTGTCCTCCTGGATGCACGGCTGTCTTTAGAAGAGCATATGACGGCCATGGCCAGGGGGGCTTTCTATCAGGTTCGCCTGATACGCCAGTTGCGCCCCTTTCTGGATCGGGACTCCTTATGCACGGTCACTCATGCCCTCGTTACTTCCTGCCTGGACCAGTGTAATGCTCTCTACATGGGGCTCCCCTTGAGGAGCACCCGGAGGCTCCAACTGGTCCAGAATGCAGCCGCGCAGGTGATTATGGGGGCGACATGACGCTCCCATATAACACCTCTCCTGCGCGAGCTGCACTGGCTTCCGGTGGTCTTCCGGGTGCGCTTCAAGGTACTGGTTCTCATCTTTAAAGCGCTCCATGGCTTAGGGCCTGGGTATTTACGAGACCACCTTCTGCCACTGATAACCTCCCACCGGCCAATACGCTCCCACAGAGAGGGTCTCCTCAGGGTGCCGTCGGCCAAGCAATGTCGACTGGTGACCCCCAGGGGGAGAGCCTTCTCTGTGGGGGCACCCGCCCTCTGGAACGAGCTACCCCCAGGGATAGGACTGATCCCGGACCTCCGTAGTTTCCGCTGGGCGCTGAAGACTTTCTTATTTCAGCAAGCCAGGCTGGCTTAAAATTTTAATTGGTTAATTTTATGGGTAAGGGGTTTTAAATTGGGGAAGCCAAATTGATTTAATTATTTTTAAATTATTTTAATTTTCATATTGTATGTATTTTAATTCTGGCTGTTCACCGCCCTGAGTCCTTCGGGAGAAGGGCGGTATAAAAATTTAATAAATAAATGAATAAATAACTCTCATGTTATCTGTGTATGACTTGGATTGTTTTTGGACTTTGCTTTACTTTTTTCTAAAAGTAAAAGACTACAACAACTCAGTGTGTTTGTATGTTAACTGTGATTGTTCACAACCACTCCCAGTCACTTTTCATGCGTTTACTCAAAGGGTACTCTGCTCAATAACCCACAACATTGGTTATGAGCCAAGAATATCCTTAACAGTACGACTGGATTGAGAACAGAAAAATGGAAAAGAAATAGACAAAATAGAAGTAGAATTAAAATGTATAGTAAAAATGTATAGAATGTATTTGAATTGGAATGTTTTGGTAAGTAAATGGTCGCAGTTATGCATAAGATGTGAGTAAGATTTCTTTATTGTAAAAATGCAACAAAAATAAAAAGCCAATCTCTTAGGGGCGGGGCGGGGCGGGGTGGGGCAGGCCCACCCCTCCAACACACTGTTTAGGCCTGCGCAGTGCCAGGTGAGGCCTGCACAGGCCTAAACGGAGCTGTTTTGGCCAACAAACTGCAAGGCGAGGCCTGTGGAGGCCTAAATGGAACGTCGGAGGGGCAGGGGTGAGCCTGCCCCTCTGAACCCCCATTTTGGCTGGCAAAGTGCAGGATGAATTTTGCAGAGCCTCTATGGTTGTTCGTAAGGGCGAACAACTGCTGTGGTGCTGCAATATTTGTAGTTTCGAGACTTGTTCATAAACACTAGGGGGCGCTGATAGTGTAACTTTGAACATTCGCTAAGGGAATGCTTGTAACCCGGGGATTACCTGTATTTGTAAAGTCTGAAACAAATAAGTTTCCTCATCTAATATTCTATATTAGTTTTGGGGTCTTGAAAAAATATAACTAAGTCATCTGCAAATGCTCTCAATTTATAAACTTACTTTTTAATATTTATACCTGTTATTTTCTCATCTTGCTTAATATCCGTTTAAAACTTCCAACACTAATATAAACAGCATGGGAGATAAGGGGCGTCCTTGTCTTGTACCCTTTTGAATTTCACATGATATTGTTAAGTCTCCATTAATAATAACCTGTTTCCCCCAAAATAAGACATCCCCTGATAATAAGCCCAATCTGGCTTTTGAGCGCATGGCAATAAGGCCAAGTGCTTATTTCAGGGTTCAAAAAAATATAAGACAAGGTCTTATTTTCGGGGAAACACAGTATTTGCTTGCTCTGATGTATAAACTGGTTTAATCCCTTGAATAAAATTATCCCTGAAGACTATATCTTCCAAAACTTTAAACATAAAAACCCAATTTAAGTTATCAAAGGCCTTCTCTGCATCCAAATATATTAAAGATGCCTGCTTCTCATTATATTGTAAATATTCAATAATGTTCAAAACAGTCCTCACATTGTCTCTTACCTGTCTTTTTGGTAAAAAGCCAGATTGATCTTCATGAATATTTGTCTGTAAGACCTCCTTCAATCTTTCTGCCAAAATTGCAGCAGAGTTTATAGTCATTATTTAATAATGAAATTGGTCTATAGTTTTTCATCCTGATGACATCTTGACCTTCCTTTGGTAATAACACAATATTAGCTTCTTTCCAGGTTTGGGGCATCTTTCCCTCCTGTAATAATTCATTCATTATATCCTTTAGTGACTTAAGGAGTTCATCCTCAAAGCATATATAATATTGGCTTGTAAGACTATCTGGACCTGGAGCTTTACCTGGTTTCATTTTTTAATACCTTCTGATATTTCAAAAGTAGTTACTGGATCATTCATAAATTGTCTCTGAGTTTGTGGGAGTTTAGGTAAACATTGTTTTAACAGATATTTGTCTATTTTATGCATATCAAGTTCCTGCTTCTTCTAAAGATTGGAATAAAAATCATGAAAGAACTCTACCATTATCTGTTATTACACAGACAATTGTTGACATAGCAGTTTAATTTGATGTAAAATATTAGAGTCCATAGGTGTCTTTTGCAGTTCAATTTCTTTCTAATTCAATCCAATATTTTTTGCATTGTTTCCTGGGATTTTTTCTTCTCTAGACGAATATATTTTATAAAATAGGCCCTCATAACTGCTTTACTAGCATCCCAAACAGTCATTAAATTTGCCCATTTATCCAGGTTATTATCAAAGTATTCATTTAATTTCTTTTTACAGTCCTTTACAACCATCTCCTTTTGTAAAATAGATTCATTCAATCTCCCTCTATAATTCAAGATCTTTTTTTCTAAGTACTAAAAGAACTGGGCTATGATCAGAGAAAGATTTAGGTAAAGTATGAACTTTTAAAATTTTATTTGCCAGACTTTTAGAGATCCATATATCGATCTTGAAAAAGATTTATTTCATTCTGGAAAAAAATGTATATTCTCTAGCAGAGCCATTTCTTTGCCTCCATGCTCTATCAATGCTAAGTTGTCTATCATCTCGAAAAAAGTATTTCGTAATTTACCCTGGGAAGGTTTAATCCCTTTAGTAGATGTTCTCTCCAAGACTGGAGAAATCACTTCATTCCAGTCCTCCAAAATAAGTCAATTTTCATAAGAAAAAGGTAATAATTGATCCATAAGCTATTCAAAAAATTTACTTTTGTCATCACATTAAGTGCCAAACTTAATTTACATGTTGTATATCTGAAAAAAGATGTATTTAGACAACCCCAAAGACTATTTAAGAATCAGTGCACTGATTTCTTGTTTTGACTCTTTCCTGTATTGATTCCTTCCCGTATTCTTGGAAAATTAGTGAAGCAAGAAATACGCTGGCTATGATTATAAGGCTTCAATACATTTAAACATTACATTATATAGTTTGTTACAAGTAGTCCTTGATTTACGACCATTTGTTTAGTGACCAAAAGTTACTTATAACCAGTCCTTGTTACGACCATCACAGAGTCCCCATGGTCATATAATCATGATCTGGGGTCTTGACAACTGGCTTGCATTTATGAGGGTAGCAGCATCCCAGGGTCATGTGATCATCATTTGCAACCTTCACAGCCAGCTTCCAACAGGCAAAGTCAATGGGGAAGCCAGCAGGAAAGGTTGCAAATTACAATCCTGTGATTTCTCATTTAATGACCAGTGATTTACTTAACTACAGTGGCAAAAAAGGTCATAAAATCAGGTGTGGTCACTTGATGTCTCACTTAATGGCTGTACCACTTAATGAATTTTCTGATCCCAATTGTGGGTGTAAGTTGAGGTCTAACTGTAATTAGTTTTCTTCTAAGCAGTGCATAAGGAAGAGGGTGCCTTTTTGAGGATAAAGTAACAATCTTGGAGAGGAAAGCTGACTGAGCAGTATTGCCTGGACTACCCAACCTATTGAATTCCAGGTTTGAGTGCACTTGCCTTGGTCTCAGTTCAGCACCTTAACCATTATACCATATAGATTCCATCAATTGCTCAGATAGTAAGTTTGCACAAAAACAGTTTTTCCCCCAAAAGAGTCACAGCAGCATAAATTTAACTGATCTCTTCCCAGGCTACTAGCTCTGACAGCATATTACATTAGGAATAAATATAAATCACAGTAAAGAAGACAAGAGGAGAAGGAATCCTATTAGAGAAAGTAAAAAAAAAAATAATGCTTTTTAAATAAAAAGTAGCAGCTAATACCCTTCTTTTGTAATTATGCAAGTCTTGTTGGATGTGTTGTGACCTATGCCTGAGTAATTACCAGACACAATCAGTCCTAAACAAACATATTTTATTAGAACAGCTGAGAATTACTTCATTCTCAGCTTAGTCCAAATTAAGTCCAAAACGAATTCTTCATAAACAGTCCTTCGGCCTTATCACCAACCTTTGTCTTCTTTGGCACCCTGCCAAAGGCTTTTCTTGGCAAAAGTTCAGAAGCAAGAGATGCTGACAAAAAACAAATGTAGCAACGTTGCTTTCCTACAAAGTTCCCAAGAGCCATTGCTGCTCTTTTAAGCCTTCTGGGAGGGGCCAATCATCTCCTGGCCTTACTCCTGAGTTGTTCTTTTTGCTTTAGCTGCTCTTGCCTTCTGGCAGCTCTTCACATGCGTGCACTAGGAACAGGCTCCTCCTGTTCCTCTGCCCCTCTGCTATCCGCCTCTGGAGGCTCCAGAGTCTGCGCATCGCTCCCAGATGGCCCTGGCCCCATCTCTGCCTCCGACGCAGAGCCCTCGTCCGGGCCTTCCCCTGACTCCAGGACTGGCCCATTGTCCTCCCCAGCCTCCTCACTGTCTGACTCCGCTGCCAGCTCCGCAGGCTGCTGGCGGACCACAACAGAATGCTCTCAAGATATGAAAGTGAACTCCTTACCGACAGATCTATCAATAAGACCCCATCTTACATGCAGGGATACAGAAATCCAACTGTATTATGAAACCTCCAAAATATTGTATTCTAGTACATAAGGCACTGGACTAGCACTGGAGATCACAGGTATACTGTATGCTGTCACCCTAGGGGTCAACCCACTGTCACCTCAGGGTCTTTGAACTCCTGTACCTCCCAAATCTCCCATAAACTTCTTCCTGTCAGTCCTGGAGGGGGCCTGTTGCCAACAATGTTCTCTTCAAGGGGTGTGGTTTTTGTCAGCTTCTGGGCTCCATATTTGTTGGAATTTCAGAGTTTGCAGCCATGGCCTGGGTTCCAACTCCGGCTGCCAGCTCCAGTGGGTGTTCTGCCACCACTGGCCCTGGTCCACCTTAGCAGAGGGCTCCAAACCTGTCTCCTGCCTCTGGGCCTTGCACTCTCCCACTCGTCTCTGATCTGGGCTACCTACCTCTCTGCTGAAGCCCATTGACTCTCTGGGCTTTGGGCCGATTATTGCCTCCAACTCCCACTGGGCGACATTTCCAATTTCAGCCTGGCTCTTTGCTGTGTCACCACTGGCCTTCCACACTCGGTGCACACTCTCTACAGCAGTCCCCAGATCTCCAGCCCCTTCTGATCCATGGGGAATAGAATTTGAATCTATTCATTCTTCACAAATGGGGAAGGCATAAAAATTAGAGGGTATTCATTGACTGAACTATTATAGAGAGACTTTGTCTAAAAGAGCCAAGTAAAGGAAGAGAAGTGAAGGTTGGGTTCTGGAATGGGCAGGGACTCTTCTAATTCTTATGGGCCAGGACATTATTCAACATTATTTAAATGCCACAAAATCAAGCATATCTTTGGTGACTCTTCATTAAAAATTCAAATTAGTACCGGCTTGCTCTTTTGGTATCAAAGATATAAAGGCTGTTGTCCATGATGGGGGTATTTTACCCCCTTGTTGAATATTACGAAATAGATCTCTGAGTTGTTCCGCCATTTCAGCTTGCAAAGTTTTATAATACACTGCTGTCAAACCATCCGTTCCAGGAGCTTTGGCTGTTTTTAATTGTTTAATTGCTACTATTATCTCCTCCTCTGTTATAGGATAATTCATTCTTTCCTTTTGTTGATCAGTAATTTTTGTAACTCTTTTATCATCTAAGTATTTTTCTATAAGTCCATTCTGCACCTCCTCTTTAGCGTATAGTTTAGAATAATAGTCCACAAAAACTTCTTTAATTAATTTTTGTTGAAAAATTTCTTTCCCTCCAATATCAATACTATCAATAGTCCGTATACTCTGTTTTTTCCTCAATGTGTAGGCCAACCATCTGCCCGGTTTATTAGCATTGCAAAATGTATTATGCTTCGCATATTGTAAGTTTGTTGCAACTTGTTCCGCCATAAGCATTTGAAATTGATCTTTCAAGAGTTTTATAGCACCACGTGTTCTTTCATCTGTTGGATTTTTAATAAGTAACTGTTCTTTATTCTTTATTTCTGCTTCCAATTCAGATCTTTTCTTTTGTCGAATCAATCTATGTTTAGAGTTCATGTAAATAAGCACCCCTCTCATATATGCTTTGCTTGCATCCCACACAATTTCTATTGGGGTACCTTTATTCAGATTTATTTCAAAAAATTCTTTCAAGTGTTTCTTAAGTTCTATTGTATTTTTTTCATATCTGAACAAGTTCTCATTTAATCTCCAAGAGCGTCTCTCAGTCTTATCTATCTCAATTTCTATCCATACTGGGCTATGGTCAGTCAAAGTTCTTGGAAAAATCTTTGGTAAGGTAAAATATCTAGGAGTTCAGGTTGCAGAATCAAACATGAAATTGTTTCAAAATAATTATGAGGTGTTGTGGCGAGAGGTGCAGAAAGACATGGAGACTTGGAAAAAACTGCAGCTGTCTCTACTTGGAAGAATAGCAGCAGTTAAGATGAACATTTTGCCAAGATTTCTTTTTTTGTTCCAAATGATTCCGGTGCTTAAAAGTGACAAACAACTGAAAGTGTGGCAAACTGGAGTGAATAAGTTTGTCTGGAACGAGAAAAAGCCGAGAGTGAAATTGAAAATTATGCAAGATGTTCCAGAAAGGGGAGGTCTTAAACTTCCAAACCTACAGCTATATTACGATGCAGCAGCTTTGACTTTAACAAGTGATTGGTTTGGAAGGAAAAAGGCTGGAATATTGAATATAGAAAGTTTTGATCTTGAATTTGGATGGCATGCCTACTTATTTTATGACGACAAAGTTGATAAAGTATTTAAAAGCCATATACTTAGAGATTCTTTGTTGAGAGTTTGGAAGAAGCACCGATTCAAATGGGATTATAAAATACCGCTATGGCTGGATCTTGGTCATATTTTGTGGAATACAAATATAATGTCACTCGGGGGGGTTTTATACAAAGAGGTTCTTTTTACAGATGCTGGCAGATGGCAGCTGAAGACACTACAGACATTGTTGGCTGAAGGGATTAATTTAACTTGGCTACAATATAATCAACTACAATCGAGATGGAAAGAGGACCAAAAAACTGGTATTATGTTGCATGAGGAAGAATTGGTTAGACATATTAAAGAGAAAGGTCCAATGCATATCAAAAGGCTTTATAATGTTTTGCTAGAAAGGGATTCAGAAACTGAATTAGTTAAAGATTGTATGATTAAGTGGGCACAAAATTTTGAAGAACCAGTGATGTTGCAAACATGGGAAAAAATCTGGGTTCAGAATGTTAAATTTACACAGTCCCAGAATTTGAGGGAAAATTTCTATAAAATGTTTTATAGATGGCATTTAGATCCCAAAAAGTTGTCGTGTATGTACCCTAATGTTCAGCCAAAATGTTGGAGATGTGATTGTTTAGATGCCACATATTATCATGTTTGGTGGACCTGTAGGAAAGTTAAGGCTTTTTGGATAAAAATTTGGTGGGTCATGCAGAATGTTTTGAAGAAAAAAATTCAATTTTCTCCACAACTGTTTTTATTGGGTATAGTTAAGGGTTTTACATTGGGTGAAACAAAACTGATATTGTATATGATAACAGCAGCAAGATTGTTGATAGGTAAATACTGGAAAAACGAAGCTTTGCCCACTATTGAGGAATGGACTTTGAAGATGGCCAGTTTTGCAGAGATGGCGAAGATTTCAGCATACTTAAAAGACTGTTCACAAGAGACTTATGAATGGGAATGGAAAAAGTGGATAGAATATATTCAGAACAAATATCAAACTAGGAAATACCAAATAGCTTTCATTTGAAAATAATGTATTAGAAATATTTTAATGTAATGAAGAGGGGGAAAAAAAAATTATAAGGGGGAGGGAGGGGTTCAAGTTTTATACAAGTTTTATATTAAGGGGGGTTTCTTTACTTGATATGACTATATTGTGTGGAAGTCCGGGGGGGAGGGGAGGGTTAGGGAGGGTTAGGGAGGTTGGGAAGCTTGGGGTGGGTGTTGGGGGGGGGGAAAGGGGTGAAAATGTAACTGTAAAACTTTTGCAATAAAAAAAAAAATTCAAATTAGTGTAAACTCATTAGGCTCATTCATCTCCCACTTTGAGTTTAGACAGCCTGGTTCATGATAACTTTTCTTCACAATTTGAGTTGTCAAAAATGCAATCATATAAATGAAAACAGACACTGTAAAGTAGCTTTTAGTTCTTCTCTTTCTATGTTGGCACCCAGACATCCTACGTGGAAAGGAGCGTATGGTACAATGGGCTGCTTTTAAAGCTTATTTTTGCCTTTTAAGGGAAAACCGTTCAGTGAGGAAACATCTAAATGATCCATTATTTCATGGATAAGTAAGAGTATCTAACCAATCAGAATTATCCCTTTTCCAAGCTGACTTCTAAACAGAGTAACTTTACAGAGTAAGGACATGCCTATATATTATATATGAGATAAATCATGCTGATCAAGCCGTAAAATGCACAGGAAACAGCTACAAGGATGCTTAGCAGTGAAAACAGCTGTTCAGTTTATAAATTAAAACAGGATGCACAACATATTCCATTTTTATTTATTTGATAAGCAGCAGTATTGTGTTTTTTGTTTTTACATTTCAGTATAGATACAATTATTATGTCATCTGCCATATTACAATATTTAGTCTGTTTTGTCTTTTAAGGTACATTAAAAAAGCATCAACTGCAAATGTGGGAGGATGGAGTGGTGGAAGGGGAAGAATGGTATCCAACCAAAATGTTAAAGTTTTAAGAAATGTCATAATGATATGAACTCAGGATATCTATAGGCTTTTTTTCTTCACTGGTGCTCATGACATGTCATTGATGATGTTGTAAACAGCAGAAAAAACAGGGGTTGCCAAGTGACCAGTTATGGAGGCACCATAGATTTACTACCCCACCCACACAACACACAAAGCAGAGACAGAAATTATCTCCTTACAGCTGTATCTGCAGAATATTAAACTCATGCTACATAGCTGTACTCTTCTGCTGAGGCCTGGCTCCGTTCAATGTACTGTTTGTCTATCAGAACTTCAATACACTTCTTAATCATGCTGATACTTGGGTTAAACCTAGCTCTTGATTGGCTAATTACCTGTGGAAAGGAGAGAAGAAAGATAAAACTTGATGTAAATGCTGACTTCTTAAAAAAGTTGGAAAAAAACCCTTCAAAACCAAGCAAATTGTATCTTTTTAAAGAAAAACACAGATTCCTTTTCTCAGAATTGCAAGACAGTTTGTGTATTTTTGGAGCAGGTGAAGAGTTTGGATGAAAGTTCATAATCCATGCAGAGGCAGCAATGTTTAGGATCACAACTTCTGGAAGAACAGTTTTGTGAAAATGAAAAAATGCTATCACACAATTCACACCTGCATGCTAATATGCCATGTGTCCAGTGGTGGGTTTCAACCGGTGTTACCACCGGTTCGCTTTGTGCATGCGCACTGAATTTCAGAACAGCTGAGGCACGGCAATCCGCTCTTCCGCGCCTATCAGCTGGGCTAAAAACAAACGAATATAGGTAGGTATAGCGCAGGGGCAGGCAGGAGGGCCCAACTGATGGTCAGAGAGAATTGGTTCGCTCTCACCTCACCATCTCCATAATTGGACTTAATTCTCACTAACAGAGATGAAATGATAGAAGTTGTTGAAGCCACAGGAACCTTGGGGGCAAGTGATCACGCAATATTGGAATTCAACATTATGCAAACACAAGTAGTAGAACAAAGTCAAACTAGAGTCTTGGACTTTAAGAGAACTAATTTCAATAAACTTAGAGAGAGCTTGAGAAGGATTCCATGGATGAGAATCCTCAAGGGGAAAACAACTCAAGAAGCTTGGGAAATTTTGAAAAGTGAGATTATAAAAGCCCAGTCTACCACAATACCAATGAAGAAGAAAAATAATAGCTCTCAAAAGAAACCAGCATGGCTGCATAAAGAACTCTCTAACAAATTGAAAGACAAAAAGGACAAGTATAAAAAGTGGAAAGAGGGGCAAATAACTAAGGCAGAATATCAGCAAATAGCCCGAGCCTGTAAAGATGAAGTGAGGAAAGCTAAGGCTCACAATGAACAAAGGCTTGCGACTAAAGTAAAAAATAACAAAAAAAGCTTCTTCCAACATATTAAAAACAAGAAAAAAGTCAAGGAAACAATTGGCCCATTGCTGGGAGAAAGTGGCAAGAAGGTGACAAGCAACAGGGAGAAAGCAGAACTACTTAACTCATTTTTTGCATCTGTCTTTACACAAAAGGAAAAAACAGTCCAACCTATCAAAAACAGCACCACAAAAAACAGATTAGGAACACAAGTTAAAATAGGGAAGAAAATGGTAAGTGAACACCTGTCTACCCTA
The DNA here is from genome assembly GCF_029215685.1 of Pituophis catenifer annectens. NCBI lineage: Eukaryota > Metazoa > Chordata > Lepidosauria > Squamata > Colubridae > Pituophis > Pituophis catenifer. Next base: position 71,706,487 of record NW_027256885.1, on the reverse strand, counting down.
GACGAGTTCAAATCACCAGGACCAGATGGATTACACCCCAAGGTTCTGAAGGAACTGGCAGACGAACCACTGAACTATATCTTTCAAAGATCCTGGAACACAGGGGAACTGCCAGAGGACTGGAAAAGAGCCGATGTAGTTCCCATCTTCAAAAAAGGAAAAAAAAAAAAAAACAGATCTGGGAAACTACAGACCTATCAGTCTGACCTCAATACCAGGGAAGATTCTGGAAAAGATAATCAAGCAACGAATCACCAAACACCTAGAAGCAAACAAAGTAATAACCAAAAGCCAACATGGGTTTGTCAAAAACAGATCATGCCAGACTAATCTTATTGCATTCTTTGACAAAGTGACAAAATTAGTGGACCAGAGGAATGCTGTCGATATAATTTACTTGGACTTCAGTAAAGCATTTGATAAAGTAGACCATAACCTATTACTAGATAAAGTAGAAAAATGTGGGTTAGACAGCATCACAACCAGATGGATTCGTAACTGGCTGACCAACCGCACTCAATGTGTAGTCCTCAATGGAACTGCATCTACATGGAGGGAGGTATGCAGTGGAGTACCCCAGGGCTCTGTTTTAGGCCCAGTGCTCTTCAACATCTTCATCAATGACTTGGATGAGGGGATAAATGGGGAACTCATCAAATTTGCAGATGACACCAAGCAGGCAGGAATAGCCAACACTCCAGAAGATAGGCTCAAGATACAGAAGGATCTTGACAGACTTGAACATTGGGCGCTATCTAACAAAATGAAATTCAACAGTGAAAAAAGTAAGGTTCTACATTTAGGGAAGAAAAACAAAATGCACAGGTACTGTATATGTGGTACCTTGCTCAATAGTAGTAACTGTGAGAGGGATCTTGGAGTCCTAGTGGACAACCATTTAGATATGAGCCAGCAGTGTGCAGCAGCTGCCAAAAAAGCCAACACAGTTCTGGGCTGCATAAACAGAGGGATAGAATCAAAATCATGTGAAGTGTTAATACCACTTTATAATGCCTTGGTAAGGCCACACTTGGAATATTGCATTCAGTTTTGGTTGCCACGATGTAAAAAAGATGTGGAGACTCTAGAAAGAGTGCAGAGAAGAGCAACAAAGATGATTAGGGGACTGGAGGCTAAAACATATGAAGAACGGTTGCAGGAACTGGGTATGTCTAGTTTAATGAAAAGAAGGACTAGGGGAGACATGATAGCAGTGTTCCAATATCTCAGGGGTTGCCACAAAGAAGAGGGAGTCAAACTATTCTTCAAAACACCTGAGGGTAGAACAAGAAGCAATGGGTGGAAACTAATCAAGGAGAGAAGCAATTTAGAACTAAGGAGAAATTTCCTGACAGTTAGAACAATTAATCAGTGGAACAACTTGTCTGCAGAAGTTGTGAATGCTCCAACACTGGAAATTTTAAGAAGATGTTGGATAACCATCTGTCTGAAGTGGTGTAGGGTTTCCTGCCTGGGCAGGGGGTTGGACTAGAAGACCTCCAAGGTCCCTTCCAACTCTGTTATTCTATTTCTATTTCTATTTCTTCGCTACCGGCTCGCCCAAACTGGGGAGAACCGGTAGCAACCCACCACTGCATGTGTCTCCATGAACAAGCTCAGAATTGCAAGTAAACTGAATCCCTAAGACAAGACAAGGGCCACCAAAACTCTTTCTGATGCAAGGCAACATAATTGAAGTTGGTCAATTGGTGGCAGTTAAAGAATATTGAGCACAAAGTGTGTATCTGTAACCCACTACAGATATTCCTCACTTAATGACCAGTCTCTTAGTAACCATTTTAAATTCCAACAGACCCCCAAAAGCTACTTATGACCTGGTTTTAGAGTTCTGACAGCTCAACATACCCCCGTAGCCACATGACCATATTTCGGGCACTTGGAAATGGGCTCATCTTTACAGCCAGTTGCAATGTTCCATGGTCACGTGACTGATTTATGACTTTTTTTGGCCAGTTTCTGGCCTTTTCAGCCAGTTTCTGGCAAAAAACGCACATAAGAATACACTGATTTGCTTAATGACTGCCAAAAGTTGTAAAATTATGTCTGGTCACCTGGGTGCCCAAACTTACAACCATCATGACTTATGATGGAAATTCCAGGCTCCATTACGGTCATCAGTCAAGGACTACCTGTATTCTAAAACCATGGTTCAAGCATTTAACATGGCACACTTTATTTCAACTGCCACAGGAGAACCATCTTATTTCTATTTGGCACAGCCAAACATCCCATTTAACAAGATCTCCTAAATGTTTACATGCCAAGAAGTAAATAATCTTACCTCCTGAATGAGAGCATTGTGTCGCAATAACTTTCGTGCTTTCATGATGCGGACAATTGCAGCTTGAAGGTACATTTTCCTATCTTCATCTACAGCACTTCTTGTTTGCTCCATTTCCTGCAATACAAGACAATGTAATTCAGTGGGTTACTAGCTATAATCACGTGCAGATGCCTATTCAAAGGACATATTCTTTCATGATCCAGATGAGAGCTATTCTTTTCTTAGTAAACTATATGGAAGAAGATAATCCTCTGGCACTCTTAGAAGCTAAAGGAAATATGAATGAGGAACCATGGGAGTCCCTTCCTTTAGCTATTTTGCAAAGTTTAAACCAGTGTTTTTTCAAACTTCACAACTTTAAGATGTATGGACTTTAATTCCCAGAATTCCCCAGCCAGCATGGAGAAGTCCACACATCTTAAAGTTGCCAAGTTTGAAAAACACAGGTTTAAACAAAGAGGCTGATAGCTAAAAATAGATTTGAGTAGGCAACACTTGGTTTGATTCTGTAAGGCAACTCTTCTACAGTAATTTCATTGGGACAACACACCAGCTATATTGTGATTTGGCTTTCCATGTTGCCCAAAACTAGGCAACATGATGCAGATTATGAATAAATCTCTTACCTATTATTATAGAGGTAATCCTCGACTTATGACCACAATTGAGTCCAAAATTTCTGTTGTTAAGTGAGATATTTGTTAAGTGAGTTTTGCCCCATTTTACGACATTTTTGTCACAGTTGTTAAGTGACTCACTGCAGTTTTTAGTAACCCAGTTGTTAAGTGAATCTGGCTTCCCCATTGACTTTGCTTGTCAGAAGATCACAGAAGGTGATCACATGACCCTGGGACATAGCAACCGTCATAAAGGTATGAACCAGTTGCAAAACATCTAAATTTTGATTATGTGACTGTGGGGCAAAGGTCATAACTGTTAAAAATGGTCATAAGTCACTTTTTTCAGTGCCATTGTAGGTTTAAAAGGTCACTAAATGAACTGTTGTAAGTTGAGGACTATCTGTAGTGAAGAACATCACACAAACTATGGCTATGTTCTTATATTAATGCTGGATTCACTGAATATTCCTAAATATTGTGGTAGAAGTCCAAATAATGTATAGTAGTATAGAAGCAGAGCACCAAACATTCTTCCTTCCTCTCTGTGGTGAACAAAATCACCATTGAGAATGTCTTTTATTATTATCATAACAGCTCTGTATAATCCTCAGGCTCAAAGGAGATATGTCACTGAATACCAGGCTGCTGCATACAACTACAATAGAGAGTTACTATTTTGTGTTTACCTTCTGGGTTTCCTGGGATTATCAGGGCAGGATGGAAAAGAGAATGCTGAACTAAATGAACCACTAGCCAGATTCAGTTCAGCTTATCTTCTTTTAATCAGAACCACTTACAAAGGAAAAACTCCAGACACAATAAAAATTGAATATTATGGAACTACCATTGAAGATAGCAATAGCAATAGCACTTAGACTTATATACTGCTTCATAGTGCTTTTACAGCCCTCTCTAAGCGGTTTACAGAGTCAGCCTATTGCCCCCAACAATCTGGGTCCTCATTTTACCAACCTTGGAAGGATGGAAGGCTGAGTCAACCTTGAGCTGGTGAGATTTGAACTGCTGAACTGCAGCTAGCAGTCAGCTGAAGTAGCCTGCAGTGCTGCACTCTAACCACTGTGCCACCTCGGCTCTTGAAAAAGAATTGATAATTTTAAGATCTTAAACAAATGTAAGGAAGCACAATACTTGTTTTTGTGTTCTTTAAATTATACGATCTGGAATGAAATCAACAAAATACTTTTTTAGAATGTGAAGTAAGGCACTATATAAACTGCTGTATTTTAAGGAATGAACTAAAATTGTTTTTCCCATGAAATTTACTAGCTACATCCACAGGTAGTGGAAACCACCATGCTGCTCACTTATAAGCAATCCACAATTCTGGTTACCTGGGATGTCTGGAAGTGGTAAATGGATCTTACCTTGCACTGAAAATGCATAGGGTTGCATTTCCAAAAAAGATTCCAAGTTATGTCAAAGAGTAGAGAATAGGTAGTTTTCACCAGATTGAAATGAAAAAGAACCAAGCAGCAATAAATAAAAAAACAGAATACATTTTTGTCCATGTTTGTTTTTTTATGGTTAATTTCAAAAAGACACACATTTAGAAATATTTCTGATTCTCCCATCTAAAATGTATTTTCCCTTCTCATTTTGAGTCTTAATACCTAATTGCATTGTATTGTCTAATCACTGAAAACAAATCCTGAATTCTTCTTTAATTCCCCAAACCTTTGGGAATATGAAATTTTAAAAATCAGAAAAACTAGTTAGGTAAAATCATTAAACAAGCTGCTTTTTAATTATTTATCTCTGGTATTATTAGTAAATGTTTGAGTTAGTTTTAAAGCAGGCCTGCTGAAAGCAATGGAGCTTGTTAGAATAGAATAGAATAGAATAGATTTTTTTATTGGCCAAGTGTGATTGGACACACAAGGAATTTGTCTTGGTGCATATACTCTCAACCCATAGTTGAGACAATGCCACTAGACAAGGCAATGTCAAAAAGTCCTGTTTCCCATATTAAAATATCCTTACACAGACTCCAACCGTTTTCAAGTTTTAGTTTTATGTTTCAATAAGTGGCAACACTAAGTCTCTTGTCTGGGCTCAGCTACTAATAAATGTCAGAACTGGTTAGTACTGGGACAAGGAAGGACTATATAGGCTAGCCTCGGAAGACCATAAAATATTTTGGAAGAAAAGAATGCCAAGAAAACTGTACAGAAATGTCCAGGTGAGCTTGACTCCAAAGAGATGTTATTTGGTGTTATACCCCTCATGGAATACAGCTATGGCTTGTTAATGACATTAATAATACTTGCCTGTGGGGTGTCTTTTTGCATTGAAGAAGTGATTTTAAATTTTGTTCGTTTACTGCTGAAATTCATATTTAATGAAAAAGTGGACTCTGCCTCTACATTCTCCTGCAAGAAAAAGAAAGTGGGTTTTTTTCTCCTTTCACACACATGTAAATGATGCCAAACTTATCAACAACTTGTTGCTTTAAGGAAGAACATCTTACTTAAAAAATCTGTGCTTGCATATGGATTACATCTCCACTGCTGAAATATAAACATATTGCTACTTATTCAATTTGGCAAGTTTGAACTACTTAAATTCTCTATAGAGCAGTTTGGATGCCCAAGGTAGTGAAGGTAGTATACATGTGTTCAAACTAAACTCAATATAATTCTTTCAATAAAAGGAACACAGAAACACTCATTTTAATAGGATTAACATATAGTAAATGTACGGTAATCTTTTTGGAAAATAAATAACTTGTGGCAACAGAATAAAGGACAGAATACTTTATAGTTACGATTTCAGTCTATTGGATAAAAAAAAACTTTAAGAGTAGGTTTAAATTCTAATGAGAAAAGGCACAGTTCAATACTACCATTGGCTCTATGACTGTATTTGTGCCATAATTTGTACAGAGCATCAATCAGTATATTCAGTCAATGACCAGCAAAATTTAAAAGAAAAGAAAAACAGAGTGAAGCAAATAAATATAATATACTAACAGCTAGCAAAATAAATCACAGAATATAACGTTCACTCCTCTATTACTGTATTAATACAGTTCTTATCTGGGTGATAAATCTAAAACACTTGATATAAAAAAATAAAAACTATATATTCCCTACAATTAATAGTTAAGATGTATCAAACCAAATAGTATTTTAAAACAAAAGTAAATACAGTATCTTTTTCACTAATTATATCTTGCTTTCATCGCAGCAATACAAAATTTAGCTACTGCATACTTAATGTCTTTAAATCCAAAAAGGGAAGGTTAATGTAAACTTTATCTGGCCTCCCAGGGAATTTATCTACTAGGGGTACAAAGTAGATTGTACCCATAACTCCTCAGGGTGCCGTCAGCCAAGTTATGTCGGCTGGCGACGCCCAGGGGGAGGGCCTTCTCTGTGGGAGCCCCAGCCCTGTGGAATGAACTGCCCCCGGAAATTCGTAAGATATCTGACCTCCGGGTGTTTCGCTGCGCATTGAAGACCCTGTTGTTCCGCCAGGCAGGGCTGTCAATATAATAATTTTAAATTGGGGTATTTTAAATTTATTGGGGTTTTAAATTTGAGCCATTTATTTAATTATTTTAAATTTTATATCATTGTTTTGTTTGTGTTTTTAAATAGGCTGTACACCGCCCTGAGTCCTTCGGGAGAAGGGCGGTATAGAAATAAAATTATTATTATTATTATTATTATAACAGATAAATGTCTATGTAAAATTTATAATATAGTAATATGTGTGAGACAGTTTCAACCTCCTCATTATGGGCAAATAATTTGTAGAATAAGCCACAACTAGCTGAGATAACACCACCACCACCAACAGAGTTGGAAGGGACCTTAGAGGTCTTCTAGTCCAACCCCCTGCTCAGGCAGGAAACCCTATACCATTTCAGACAAATGGTTGTTCAATCTCTTCTTAAAAACTTCCAGTGTTGGATCACCCACAACTTCTGGAGGCAAGTTGTTCCACTGATTAATTGTTCTGTCAGAAAATGTATCTGTAGTTCTAGGTTGGTTCTCTCCTTGATTAGTTTCCATCCATTGCTTCTATAGGTTGACCCCCTCTTCTTTGTGACATCCCCTTAAGATATTGGAATACTGCTATGATGTCACCCCAGTCCTTTTCATTAAACTAGACATACCCAATTCCTGTAACCGTTCTTTATATGTTTTAGCCTCCAGTGCCCTACTCATCTCTGCTGCTCTTCTTTGTACTCTTTCTAGAGTCTCAACATCTTTTTTACATTGTGGCCACCGAAACTGGATGCAGTATTCCAAGTCTGGTCTTACCAAAGCATTAGAAAGTGGTATTAACACTTCACCCGACCTTGAACTTCCAGTGAAAAGATGGCCAATTGATGACACGCCCAGGGATCTCTGAAGGGCTTTTCCCTGGACTGTAGCTTTTTCAAGTTACCAACAGAAGGAACTGGCATTCCTTTAGTTTATATGACTCTCTTGGGTTAGAGAGAGTCCTAGAATCATCCCACAAGATCCTCTGTGCCGCAATGGGTCTGCAAGTAGCTTCAGGAGCTGTGCTTCGAACTAGCCTGCATGCCAGCAGCTGGGGGGCAGGGCTGCAATCAGTTCATTGTTGAAGAAGCAGCTGTTTTGGAATTTATTTTTCAAACAGACAGTAAGTTGTGCCATTCATTTCTTAATCATTTTTAAGGACTATTAATCTTTATTACTGTCAGGGAATGAAGATTTAACAGCTGTAAGCTGATGGAAGGTTATAAGCGGAGGTAACTGAAAGCTGATAGGAATGAGGCAGCAGGGTAGAAGCTGGGTAAGAAGCTGCCTATATAAGGGAAGCTATTAGAGGGCGTTTTCTTCTCATGTTCTCTCTCGTCCTGCATCTCATAGCTATCCTTGTGTCAGTAGCTGTATGATAAGGTATTTACCACGTATACGTCTATATATATTTAGCTGTAGATAAAACCACTATTAATTATCTAAAGCAGTGATGGCTAACCTTTTTGCCATCATGTGTGGGGGGGGAGGGGGGATCATGCTCACGCATGCCCACACCCATAATTCTATGCACCCCACCCCCACGCATTTGCACGTGACCCCCCGCTCCCCCCCAGTCCTGGCACGTGATGCCACGGTGGGCCTGGTAGGCCCGTTTTTCTCTCTCCCCAGGCTCCAGAGCCTTTCTAGGAGCTTGGGGAGGGCGAAAACGGCCTCACCCCCCCAGAGGCTGGAAACGGCCATTTCTGGCCTCCGGAGGGCCTCCAGGGTGGTGGTGAACGCCATTTTCACCCTCCCCAAGCTCCTAGAAAGGCTCTGGAGGCTGGGGAGAGCGAACCACGGGCCTCTCCCCCCCCCCGAGGCCCTCCGGAGGCAGGAAACAGCCTGTTTCCCTACTTCCAGTGGGCCCAGAAGGCCTGAAAATAAGCTGGCTGGCGTGCCAGAGCTGAGCTTGTGTGCCCACCGATATGGCCATAGGTTCGCCATCACGGATCTAAAGCAGGGGTGAAATGCTCCCGGTTCGGACTGGATCACCTGATCCGGTAGCGATGGCGGCGGATGGTTCGGAGAACCGGTAGCAAAAATCCCTGCCCCCACCATGCCCAGCTGAGCCGCGCGATCATCAGAGGTTTTTTTACTTTTAAAAGCATTTTTTCTACAACCTCTTCGGAAGAAAAAATGCTTTTAAAAGTAAAAAAAAAAAAAAAAGCCTCTGATGATTGTGCAGCTCAGCTGGGATCATCAGAGGCTTTTCAAAGCATTTTTTTCTGCAACCTCTTGGCCGAAGAGGTAGTAAAAAAAATGCTTTGAAAAGTCTCTGGCAACTCCCAGCTGAGTTGCCTGATTGGCAGAGGCTTTTCAAAGCATTCAAAAAAATGCTTTGAAAAGTTAAAAAAAAAAAACAAACTTGGCCATGCCCACCCAGTCACATTAACCGCCCCAAACCACGCTGACAGAACCGGTAGTAACAAATTTTACATTTCACCCCTGATCTAAAGGCTCTATGTGCTGTGTTTTGCTCCTTGGTTTATCTCATAATACTAGTCACGCTGCCTAAACTCTAACAATTACACTAAAAGAGGGTCTCTTTAGCCACAGCCTGTTATACTTTTTTGAAGATCTGCGCCATTTTGGGGATTTCTTGTTAAACAACAATGAAGAAGGCTGCTGAAGACAAGCTAAAATAAGGAAGTGTGGAGTTTTTTTTTTTTTTAATGGAGAAATGTAAGAACAGAAGGTTGTGGTTCTAGTTTATTATTTTTAGTAATTTGTAGCTTGGTCTGCTTTGCTGTGGGTGGCTAAAACTTTCCAATTTTTATGTTTCCTGATTGACCAGCAATTCTTAAGTGACTTACAAAAAAGCTACTCTTTAACTAAAGAGGGAGTTAAGAAGATGGAGGAGCAAATTATTACAGATGTATTTCAAAAATCCATCAGTTCATAGATCAGCTATGCTCCAAGGTTGTTAAAAAAACTACTCAAACTACTTCAGAGATGCAAATATGTATAGAAAGTTACCAAACCACTGAGGCAATTTCACAAGTAGCTGACAATGCCGAGTCGTCGATTGCAATTTTGGAATATAAACCTGTCACGAATGTTTCCAGGATTGCTGTGGCTACTTGCCTACTCACAAACAGTATGGTTTCAATCAAGCCATCTCCTGTTTGTAATTACCTGCAAGCCTTCCCCGCCCTAGTTAATTGCAGGTTAACTCCCCATATAAGCAAGGACCTTTTCGCTTGCTACTCGGGCCTAACGCTGTTTAGGCCTAGATGCAAGAGCTCTTGCTGGAAGCTGCAAGCAGAGCTCAGTGCAACCTCGCAGATGGGAGGAGAAGCACAGATAAGGACTCCAGATGCTGTTGCAGAGAAACTCCTACGGATGCTTGCCTTTTGCTGTTTTGAAGCACGCAAGCTATCATCGGGACTGCTGTTGCTGGACATTCTTCCTCCCACAAACTTCAAGCTACGTTTGCTGTTTGAACTGTTTTTACTTCAGGTGACTTTTAGCTGTGAAGTTTGTGCTGCTGCCCTTCTAATACCTCAATGATGTATTGACACCGAAGCTGCTTATCTTCATGTTAGCTTTATTCTCTTGTGAACTGTTTCGGTATTGTGGAGAGGAATCTAGGGAGATAGCCTTGCTTCACATAACCAAGATAAGACTTTTTTACTAATGTGCTTTTTTAAAGACATAGTGCTTTTTAAGTGTTTTAAAGTAAATTATATTTTTACACAAGACGCCTCTGTTAGATTTATTTCAGTCTCAGTGTGTTTGCTCATGAGCTGGTTCACGGTCCGGGGTACCCCTCAACCCCATTCCCTAACAAAACCTGACACCAATTTTTATTATGATGTGTAGGAAGTTAGCACCCACCCCTTTCCTGGAAGAGTGAAATATTTTAGGAAATATGAAAAAGGCAGAATATTTCCCTGGATGAGAAATGGAGAAGCATATTTTACAGACAAAGCAGCTCCCACCTTCTTGCCCCCCCCCACCCTTTGTTAATGGGCCATTAAGGCCTGGGCCAGTCTATTCTACATAACAACGATCTACTTCCTTCAGGCAGAACCATAGTAGGAATTGCCAAAAATCCAACAAAGATAGGATTAGCCCTCTACACAATAGCAGCAGAAACTCACCACATGTGACCTGGGAAGCACATGTGACCATCAGCCAGCAAGGCCCCCACCCCCTGGGAGTCTGACAACCAATCAGGATACTCTTTTGGGGCCCCAAGAAATGCAGAGCCAGAGAGAGCATAAAAACCCGAGGATTTACTGTATCTGCCCTTTTCTGTTCAGGAACTCAAGCCATGTGATCCTGTCCACCATTAAACCATCTTTCCAAGCAGTCTCCATGTTTCCAGTGTCTGTTTCCCCACTTGGAGCAGAACCTAGAAGGATGTTTCTTCCAACAGATGGTTTAACTATAAACCTTCCAACACAATTGAAAGAGCTCCAAAAAAATCTGCAACTTTTAAACGGACAAGTTTGGGACTTTTTCCTCATGGACATTAACAAGGTTGAGAAATCCTTGAGAAAAAGAGAAGCTTATAATGACTTGACAAATATTCCAGAGAAGAAAATGATTTTATTCCATGAAGACAAGCTGGAAGGAGTGACTTAATTAGGATGGATTTTTATCGTCTGATATTTGTAATTGAAAGTCTGAATCTAAAGTTTGAAAATGTATTTTTTCTTTATATATAATGCTTAAGTAATTCCTAAAGTTAGTAAAATATTATTGAAAGTGTATTTGAAAGTATTTTTGTTAAGAGAAAGTTAAAGAAAAAGATGTATTAGCTTAAAGAAAAGTTTTGAGTTTTAAAAAGGAGGTATACAAGAAGAAAAAAAAATTCTGTGTGAGTAACTTGGAGTGATCTAAATTTAATGAGTTAATTTTAGTTGGAATTTTATTGGTCTGAAAGTGAACTTTAAAGTACAGGTGAAACTCGAAAAATTAGAATATTGTGCAAAAGTTTATTTATTTCAGTAATGCAACTTAAAAGGTGAAACTAATATATGAGATAGACTCATTACATGCAAAGCGAGATAGTTCAAGCCTTGATTTGTCATAATTTTGATGATTATGGCTTACAGCTCATGAAAACCCCAAATTCACAATCTCAGAAAATTAGAATATTACATGAAATCAATAAAACAAGGATTGTACATAGAACAATATCAGACCTCTGAAAAGTATAAGCATGCATATGTACTCAGTACTTGGTTTGGGCCCCTTTTGCATCAATTACTGCCTCAATGCGGCGTGGCATGGATGCTATCAGCCTGTGGCACTGCTGAGGTGTTATGGAAGACCAGGATGCTTCAATAGCGGCCTTCAGCTCTTCTGCATTGTTCGGTCTCATGTCTCTCATCTTTCTCCTGGCAATGCCCCATAGATTCTCTATGGGGTTCAGGTCAGGCGAGTTTGCTGGCCAATCAAGCACAGTAATCCCATGGTCATTGAACCAGGTTTTGGTACTTTTGGCAGTGTGGGCAGGTGCCAAGTCCTGCTGGAAAATGAAGTCAGCATCCCCATAAAGCTCGTCTGCGGAAGGAAGCATGAAGTGCTCCAAAATCTCCTGGTAGACGGCTGCGTTGACCCTGGACTTAATGAAGCACAGTGGACCAACACCAGCAGATGACATGGCTCCCCAAATCAACACAGACTGTGGAAACTTCACACTGGACTTCAAGCATCTTGCAGTGTGTGCCTCTCCATTCTTCCTCCAGACTCTGGGTCCTTGGTTTCCAAATGAGATGCAAAAGTTGCTCTCATCAGAAAAGATGACTTTTTTTCTTTAGCCCAGGTAAGACACTTCTGACGTTGTTTGTTGTTCAGGAGCGGCTTGACAAGAGGAATACGACATTTGAAGCCCATGTCCAGGATCTGTCTCTGTGTGGTGGCTCTTGATGCACTGACTCCAGCCTCAGTCCACTCCTTGTGAAAGTCCCCAACACTTTTGAATGGCCTTTTCCTGACAATCCTCTCCATCCCTGCTGCTTGTGCACCTTTTTCTCCCACACTTTTCCCTTCCACATAACTTTCTATTAATGTGCTTTGATACAGCACTTTGGGAACATCCAACTTCTTTTGCAATTACCTTTTGAGGCTTTCCCTCCTTATGGAGGGTGTCAATGATGGTTTTCTGCACAACTGTCAAGTCAGCAGTCTTTCCCATGATTGTGATTCCTACTGAACCAGACTGAGAGACCATTTAAAGGCTCAGGAACCCTTTGCAGGTGTTATGGCTTAATTAGCTGATTAGAGTGGGACACTTTGAGCCTAGAATATGGAACCTTTTCACAATATTCTAATTTTCTGAGATTGTGAATTTGGGGTTTTCATGAGCTGTAAGCCATAATCATCAAAAGTATGACAAATCAAGGCTTGAACTATCTTGCTTTGCATGTAATGAGTCTATCTCATATATTAGTTTCACCTTTTAAGTTGCATTACTGAAATAAATGAACTTTTGCATGATATTCTAATTTTTCGAGTTTCACCTGTATGTATGTTAAGAGGAAGTAAAAAAAAAAGATGTATTAGAATGTTTTGATTTTAGAAATGTTTTAAAAGAAAAGTTTAGTGTTTTAAAATAGAAGGGGAAAAAAGTATTTTTCCCTTTAAGGTTAAAGAAGCTGAAAGAATACAGTGAATTTTGTTTTGCTTTTATATTTTGTTAATATAAATGGTGAGTGTAATCTATCTGGTCCTGGTGATTTGAAATCGTCTAGGGTGGACAAGTGCTCTCTTACTATTTTCTTGCCTATTTTAACTTGTATTCCTAATCTGTTTTTACGGTACTGTTTTTGATAGGTTGGACTGTTTTTTCCCCCTTTTGTGTAAAGTCAGATGGCAAAAAATGAGTTAAGCAGTTCTGCTTTCTCCCTGTTGGTTGTCACCTTGTCATTTTCTCACATTAATGGACCAATCGTTTCCCTGACTTTTTTCTTGTTTTTTACATGTTGAAAGAAGTTTTTAAAATTATTTTTGACTTTTTTCTTTATCTTTCGCCATTCTTGCTAATAATTTTGAATTTTTATTACCATATTCAAAAAATTCTTTTTAAATAGCTTAAATTTTTTTTAACTATTTCTGTATCTTCCGCTATTTGTTTATTTTTCAATTTTTTAAGTTCCTCCCATAATTTCCTATCCTTAGTCTCTAGAAATCTATTTTCCAGTTCAATTTATCTAATGATAAATTGACTTGTGATATTAAAATTAGAAGTGGTATATATAAAGAAAATGTTTTTTGGAACACTTGGCAACCATTTGTGGACTTTGCACTTGGGAGATTGGATGAATCAGCACCAGTACCTTATCAAAGAGATTTCTGGAAGAATTGAAGACTTCAAGTTCCTAAAACTTCCTTTCCGTTTGTATAGCACGTTGGGGGAAATTTTTTTTTTCTTTCCTTAATATTGATTTTTTGTATTGGTTTTTTTTTCCCTTTCTGTTATTCTTTAACAATGAAAATATAATAAAAAATTAAAAAAAATATTTTTGACTTTTGTTGAAAGCCTTAGTTCATTTTCAGCCTTAGCTTTCCTGGCTTCATCTTTCCAGGCTCAGGTTATTTGCTGATATTTTGCCTTAGTTATGTGCCCCTTTCTACTTTTTATACTTGTCCTTTTTGTCTTTCAATTTATCAGAGTTCTTTGTGCAGCCATGCTGGTTTCTTTTGAGATCTCTTATTCTTCTTCATTGGAATTGTGCTAGACTGGGCTTTTATAATCTCACTTTTCAAAATTTCCCAAGCTTCTTGGGTTGTTTTTTCCTTGAGGATTCTCAACCATGGAATTCTTTCTAACCTCTAAGTTTATAGAAATCAGGTCTCTTAAGGACCAAGACTCTAGTTTGACTTTTTTCTATTGCTTCTGCTTGCATATTTTTGAATTCCAATATTGTATGATCACTCCCACACCCAAGGTTCCTGTAACTTCAACACATCCACATTTTTTTATTACCGGTTCTGTGGGCATGGCTTGGTGGGTGTGGTGTGGCTTGGTGGGCGTGGCAGGGGAAGGATACTGCAAAATCCCCATTCCCACCCTACTCTGGTGGCAGCAAGAGGTGGTATTTGCCGGTTCTCTGAACTACTCAAAATTTCCGCTACCAGTTCTCTGAACTGCTCAAAATTTCCACTACCGGTTCTCCAGAACCTGTCAGAACCTGCTGGATTTCACCCCTGCTTCAACACCTATCATTTCATCTCTGTGAGAATTAAGTCCAATATGGCTGACTCCCTAGTTTCCTTCTCCATGTCAACTCTCAAAACGACTTTAGCTAAAGTTGTATTCTTTGTCAACTTGCGAAGCATTCCTGACCTGCTCTCGAGTTGCCATAGGCAGAGGGATGGGGAACCGAGCCTCTCAGCTCCATCAAGGAACTTGCATTTCAGTCAAAACCCTGCCTCCCGATTACCGCCTTCTGACCTGGGCGTGGGGGAAGGGAGATTGCAGGTTTGGAAGGAGAAACAGAGTCCTGGACAATGGCTGCTGCTCCATCTGCAGGAAAAGAGTTGAACTCTGCTGGCCTTATGTCATCCAGCCACTGTGAGAGAACGGCTGTGGCCATTTGCTTGCATTGCAGCTATCTGACCTGGACGCCCCATCACTGTGAGAGAGTGAGAGGCTCCAGTTTTGCCCAGATCCAACCGTATTGCTATCTCGCACCTCTAAGACCATTGCTGACACCCAGAGTGACTCTCCCTTACCTCGTCATACTTATATGGCTTACACCTCGGCGGATCTGCTCGCGCTGCGAGATGCCCCCCTCTCACGGCAATGGCCTTCCACTTTATCGAAGGCCTACCTTAAGGACGGGCTTTGGAGCCCCGAGAGGTGGCTTGTTTTAAAGCGGGGATTGAGGGTTTTTTTAATTAGGGCTCTTAGTAATTTTTTAAGGGGAACTAGGAGGGCGACCAAGGGGGATGGGGGGGTAATCCACCAAGGTCGGGGCCGAGCCCGGCACGGGGTAACGGTTTGGAGGGTGCAGGACGAGGGATTGGGGAGGGGAAGGCGGGCTATCTTAATGAGGGATTTACCATCAGCACGGTGGATGGGAGGGGCAGATATGGCGGGAGCAGGGGACCATATCATGTGTCGGGGGTGCGCACTCGCTACTTGAGAGCAATTGCGCGCCCCGGTCCCCAAGGCTCCTCTCAGATACTAGGTGGCACAGTTACTCAGGACCTGGGCCTCCGGCTGATGCTGTACAACACCAGGTCTATGGTAAATAAGGGCCCCCTCATTTTCGATCTTATTCAAGAGGCGGGAGCGGACCTGGCAGGTATTACGGAGACCTGGTTGGGCCCGGAGGGAGGGGTCCCTCTGGTTGAGATGTGCCCACCAGGCTTCAGAGCATTCCATCAGCCGAGGGCCCAGGGGAGGGGCAGGGGGGGGTGGCGGTTATTATTAAAGAAGGTCTTGGTCCGAGAGAGACCACTGTGTCACAGATTGCCGGATGTGAGTCCCTCTTTGTGGGATGGGGTCATGGGGTTCAGATGGGCTTGCTGCTTACATACCTGGCTCCCTGCCGCGTAGCAACGGCCCTGCCCGAGCTACTCGACGTGATAGCCACGGTGGCAGTTGATACACCCAGGCTTATGGTCATGGGTGATTTCAACTTGCCGTCCGTTGGTGAAACGTCAGAGATGGCTCGGGGGTTCATGGCTTCCATGACGGCCATGGACCTGACCCAGTTAGTTCATGACCCCACTCACAGGGGGGGACACACTCTGGACTTGATTTTTGTCTCTGGCCAGTGGTTGAGTGGTCTTATTATAGGGGATATAGGCATGAAACCCTTGTCATGGTCAGATCACTCACTCCTTTGTCTGGACCTTCGAACCGCTACACCCCGCCGCAAGGAGGCGGAGCCAATTAGGTGGGTCCGCCCCAGGCGCCTGATGGATCCTGATAGGTTCCAGATGGAGCTTGGGCCATTTCCTGAAGATCTGGCACACGACTCGGCTGAGGACCTGGTGGCTGCCTGGGATCGGGCGGCTGGTGGGGCCTTGGATTGAGTTGTGCCTTTGCGGCCTCTGATCCGGTGTCGATCCCTCGCGGCTCCTTGGTTCACCGAGGAGCTGAGGGAGATGAAACGCCGGAAAAGACGCCTAGAGAGCGGTTGGAGGGCCAGTCTTGCTGAATCTGACCGAACACTGGTAAGGTCGCATATTAAGACCTACTTAGTGGCGATAAAAGTGGCAAAGTTTAATTACTTTTCCACTCTTATTGCGTCATCAGAGAATCATCCGGCCGCCCTGTTCAGGGTGACCCACTCCCTGCTCCACCTGGGAGCGCGGGAGGACCCCTTGGAAGGCAGGGCCGAGGATTTCGGACAATATCTGTATGACAAAATCGCTCAGATCTGGGGGGATTTGGACTCTGACTGGGTAGATTTGGGCAGGGTGGCAAGGAATAGTCTTGAGAACGTTATCTGGGAAGAGTTTGACTCTGTGACCCCTGATGACATGGACAGGATTCTGGGGAGACTTAGTGCGGCCCCATGTTTACTGGATCCGTGTCCCTCCTGGTTAGTACTGGCTTCCCAGGAGGTTACACGAGGCTGGCTCCAGGGAATTATTAACTCTTCGTTGAGAGAGTGTTACTTCCCCATGGCCTTGAAAGAGGCGGGGGTGAGGCCTCTCCTCAAGAAGCCCTCCCTGGACCCGGCAGTATTAGCCAACTATCGTCCTGTCTCCAACCTTCGCTTTGTGGCGAAGGTTGTCGAGAGTGTGGTCGCACGACAGTTTCCGCAGTACCTGGAGGAAACGTCTTATCTAGATCCGTTCCAGTCGGGTTTCAGGCCCGGGCACAGCACGGAAACGGCATTGGTCGCGTTGGTAGATGATCTCTGGAGGGCTCGGGACAGGGGTTGGTCCTCTGTTCTGGCCCTGTTAGACCTCTCAGTGGCTTTTGATACCATCGACCATGGTATCATGCTGCACCGGTTGGAAGAGTTGGGGATGGGGGGCACCGTGTTACAGTGGTTCTCCTCCTTTCTCTCCGACCGGTCGCAGTTCGTGTTGGCAGGGGGGCAGAGGTCGACCTCGAGCCCTCTTATATGTGGAGTGCCTCAGGGGTCGGTCCTCTCGCCCCTTCTGTTCAACATTTATGTGAAGCCGCTGGGTGAGATCATCCGTGGCTTTGGGGTGAAGTACCATCAGTATGCTGATGACACCCAGCTGTACATCTCCACCCCAGGCCACCCCAATGATGCCCTTGAAGTGATGTCCCAGTGCCTGGAGGCTGTGCGGATCTGGATGGGGAGGAACAGGCTCAAGCTCAACCCTTCCAAGACTGAGTGGCTGTGGTTCCCGGCATCCCGATATAGTCAGTTGACTCCATCACTGACTATCGGGGGCGAGTCTTTGGCCCCCGTGGAGAGGGCACGCAATCTGGGAGTCCTCCTGGATACGCAGCTGTCCTTGGAGGAACATCTGACGGCTGTAACCAGGGGGACCTTCTGTCAGGTTCGCCTGATTCGCCAGTTGCAGCCCTTTCTTGATCGGGATTCCCTGTGCACAGTCACTCATGCCCTCATCACCTCTCGCCTGGACTACTGCAACGCTCTCTACATGGGGCTCCCCTTGAAGAGCACCCAGAGGCTCCAACTGGTCCAGAATGCGGCCGCGCGGGTAGTCACGGGAGCCGCATGGCGCTCCCATACAACACCTCTCCTGCGTGAGCTGCACTGGCTCTCAGTGGTCTTCCGGGTGCGCTTCAAGGTGTTGGTTATCACCTTTAAAGCGCTCCATGGCATAGGACCTAGTTATCTTCGAAACTGCCTGCTGCTACCGACGGCCTCCCATCGACCTGTGCGCTCCCACAGAGAGGGCCTCCTCGGGGTGCCATCAGCCAAACAATGTAGGCTGGTGACCCCCAGGGGGAGGGCCTTCTCTGTGGGGGCACCTACCCTCTGGAATCAGCTGCCCCCAGAGATAAGGAGAATCCAAGACCTTGGTGCCTTCCGCCGTGCCCTTAAAACCTTCTTTTTCCAGCAAGCCGGGCTGGCCTAACACTTTTTAAAATGTTTTTAATTGTCTGTTATTTTTTTTAATCATGGGGCCAAATTTATATATATCTTTTTAATTGTATTTTAATGTTTGTAGTTTATGTTTTTACTTGGCTGTTCACCGCCCTGAGTCCTCAGGGAGAAGGGTGGTATACAAATTTAAAAATAAATAAATAAATAAATAAATAAATAAATAAATAAATAAATAAATAAATAAATAAATCAAAGCACATTCCAGCTGGCCACATCAAGGTCATCTCCAGGGGGACCCACACTGGCCAGAGTGTTCTAGAACCCGCAAAATTGCTTTGTTGGAGAATGTGACTGATGACACACCTTGGGGGGAGAGGGAAACAGGGTCAGAGCCTAGGTGCGAATTAAGTGAGGTCAGAGTTGGCTTCACTTGGTTCGTTCCAACATGAAGCTCCTAATAAATAACTGGATTTCTTTTGGAGCTTGGCTTGAGGCTCATGATTTAATTAGGGCATCAGTCGGAACCCTGGCACTCTTTTTCTTCGTTTCTTAGTTGCCATACATATGGTGGGAGGGGGGGACCAATGGAGTGTGAAATGATTTATTCTAATGTGCCAGACCTAACAGCGATAGGGCTCATGGGTACCAAGGTCAGCTCAAGGAGCGCTCATAACAGCCAGAGGGAGCATCTGAGAAGCATGTTGCTTACCTGGTTGGTAAAGAAGACTTAGGAGTTAGAAAATAATAATAAATCTGTATAAATATATAGGGCAAAAAAAAGTATGTTTATAAATTAGTATATTAATAGGTTAATATGTATAAAAGATAATGGAACCACATGTATAGATATATAGATGTAAGGGGAAAAATGGATATATAGTGGATGTATACCAATGCGGAAATGTTGTAAAGAGGAAAACTGTCAAAAACTTTTTAAAAATGTTTAATAATTTTTTTTTAAAAAAAGAAAAAGGAAATAAAGGACAGAAAAAAGTTAGAAAGAAATGGTTTCTGATCTTTGGTGCAGTTATATATTTTTATTTTATCCTCTCTATATCTCTATATATACACTGTGTGCACAATTATTAGCCAAGTGAGTATTTTGACCATATCATTTTTATGCATATTTTCCACCTCCAAGGTGTATAAATGTGAATGCTTAGTGGATATAAGCATATCAGGTGATGTGTTTTTGTGTAATGAGGGCCAAAAAAGAGATTTAACTGACTCCGAAAAGTCAAAAATTGTAAAAAGTCTTTCAGAGAGATGCAGCACTCTTGAAATTGCTAAGTTATTGGGGCGTGATCACAGAACCATCAAACGTTTTGTTGCAAATAGTCAACAGGGTCGCAAGAAATGTGTTGAGAAAAAAAGATGCAAATTAACTGCCAAAGTTTTAGAAAAGAATCAAACGTGAAGCTACCAGGTACCCATTATCCTCCAGTGCTGTTATATTCCAGAACTGCAACCTACCTGGAGTGCCCAGAAGTACAAGGTGTTCAGTACTCAGAGACATGGTCAAGGTAAGGAAGGCTGAAATCCGACCACCACTGAACAAGACACATAAATTGAAATGGCAGACTGGGCCAAGAAATATCTGAAGACAGATTTTTCAAAGGTTTTATGGACTGATGAAATGAGAGTAACTCTTGATGAACCAGATGAATGGGCCCGTGGCTGGATCAGTAACAGGCACAGAGCTCCACTTTGACTCAGATGGCAGCAAGGTGGAGGTATTTATTTATTGGTTCAATTTATATGCCGCCCTTCTCCGGAGACTCAGGGCGGCTTACAATGCATTAAGCAATAGCCTTCATACTTTTGTATATACCTGCTTAGTAGGGCTTTCGGCCCCCCAAAGCGGTGTTCTTTTTTATACAGTCAGCTTATTGCCCCCACAATCTGGGTCCTCATTTTACCTACCTCGAAAGGATGGAAGGCTGAGTCAACCTTGAGCCTGGTGAGATTTGAACTTGCAGTAATTGCAGGCAGCTGGTGCTATTTAACAGCACTTTAGTCTGCTGCGCCACCAAGGCTCTTGGTGCTGATAGGGTACTGATATGGGCTGGTATTATTAAAGATGAGCTAGTTCTGACAATACTAAGTTTTTAATGATTTATTAGAATATATTTGCTTCATGAGTACAGATTTGTTGCTTATCCATCTGTATTTCTCTACCGTACCTGTTTTTCCTATCTGTACCTTCTATTTTTTCAAAATGTATAATAATAAAATGCCTCCCCACTCAAAAAAAAGAGTCTTTTTTTTTTAAAAAAAACTTACCTTATCTGAGTCATGGTTGATCATTTTGACATCAAGTAACGATTTGATAGTTTTGATCAGTTCCTTCTCATTCATCTGTGTGCTATCCTGGAGTTCTTTGTAACTAATGGTTTCACTATTGTTAAAGGCCAGTAGTACTGCCATTTGGTAGGTGGTAACCATGGCTACATACGGCTTGCACAAATAATTCATTTTTACCTCACCTGCAAATTAAGTATAAAGCTGATGAATTAATTGAATAAAAACCTCACATATTATTAATAAAGCATTGCATCATTCCTTCAGCTTGGGGGCAAGAATGATGCCACCTTCAATCCAAGGGTAGGGCAATTCAGAAACAAGAACTGAATTTGCAAGGCTGTCCTGAAGAGAAATTAGATTTTTAAAAAGGATACTACTTTGAAAAGTAACAGGGACTATAGAAGCCTTTTTTTTTTTTAAATTAAGTTAGAATTCTTGATTCAGCTGATTTAAAAGAAATAATTTGAATAAAGTTACATGTGTAGGCATTGTAAAGACCTTGTTTGCCATAACATTTATACACGGTGCCCAAAAAATTCACTCACCTGAATAAAATATAAAGACTCTGAAGCTCCAGGCCTGGTAGCTATGTGAATATATTCACATATTCTTTGGGCAACAAAGCAGTAGTTTGGCACCATCTTCTTTCAGTGTATTTTTTCAATTTCCCTGTTTAGTCTACAATCTTAGGGTTCCTCCAATCAGCCAAAATCAGCTACCTCCTGCTTATGCTTAACTTTTATCCATGATGCTTTCAGTTTTGTCCTTCCATCAAACATGCTCAAGTTTTGGTTCAAGCTCAGAATTGCATGTACAGGTAATCCTCACTTAATACCAGTAATTGGGACCAGAATTTATGTCGCTAAGCGCTCCATGGCTTAGGGCCCGGGTACTTACGAGACCACCTTCTGCCACCGATAACCTACCACCGGCCAATTCACTCCCACAGAGAGGGTCTCCTCAGGGTGCCATCGGTCAAGCAATGTTGACTGACAACCCCCAGGGGGAGAGCCTTCTCTGTGGGGGCACCCGCCCTCTGGAACGAGCTACCCCCAGGAATACGACTGATCCCGGACCTCCGTACTTTCCGCCGAGCGTTAAGGACCTTCTTTTTCCAGCAAGCTGGGCTGGCTTAAAATTTTAATGGGTTATTTTATGGGGAAAGGGTTTTAAAATGTAGGGAAGCCAAACTGATTTAATTCTGTTTTAATTCTTTTTAATTTTTATACTGTATGTGTTTTAAATTTTGGCTGTTCACCGCCCTGAGTCCTTCAGGAGAAGGGCGGTATACAAATTTAAATAAATAAATAAATAAATAAATAAATAAATAAATAAATAAATAAATAATAAATATGATCATAAAGTGCAACATCACATAACCGCATTGCTTAGTAATGGCAATCTGGCAGTCCCTGTTGCCAACATTAAGTGAGGATCATGGGGCATTATGCCAGCACCCTCCTCGCAACTTCCTGTTGTCTTCCCAGAAAGCAAAGTCAGTGAGGAAGACAACAGAAAGTCACAAGTCCCAGGCAGATTGCAAGTGGCTGCTGCGGTGTGACATGGCTGTAGTGGGGGCAGGGGTGGCTGCTGCTGGGTGACAGGGTGCGCAGGTGGCCACCACAGCACAAGCACAGCAAGGCTGGCTACTTCTGGGTGGGTGAAAGTGCACTGGTGTGAGGGTGCTACGGGCACATGTGCAACAGAGTATGAGAACTCTGACAGTATTTTGCAACCTTCCCTGGCAGTTTCCCTTGGACTTTGCTTGTGGGAAGCCAACATGGAATGTCACAAATGGTGATCATGTGACGCTGCAATTACTGTAAGTGCGAGCTGGTGACCAAGCACCCAGATCCTGATGATGTGACCAAGGAGGTGCTTGTTTCAAGAAGTTTAATCAAAATGCAGTTAGTCGTGATAAGCCATCATTAGGAGTATATGACAGGAACCGGAAAATGCCTCACAGGAGCAACTAAAGGCAACTCCTAGAGAGGCAGGAAATGCATCTCAGAATAGAGCTGCCTACACAGCAGACATAACCACTGTAACATCTTCCCTTTTCATATTACATAAACATTATAAGCATTGTAAAACATTGTAAAAGTTCCGATGAAAACAACTGTAACATCTTCCCCTTTTCATATTAACACAAACTAACATATATTAGGAACATTGTAAAACCTTATAAAACCTTATAAACATTATAAACATTGTAAAAGTTCCGATAAAACTGTAACATCTTCCCTTTTTCATACTAACACATATTATAAACATTATAGAACATTATGAAACATTGTGAAGCATTGTAAACATTGTAAAAGTTGAGATGAGAACAATGTCAACACTTTCTACAGATTAAGTCTGTCAGGTGGTCATGAACATTTGCCACTACGGGTGACTGGCCCTCTTACGCCAACTGGCTCTCTTTGCACTACGGGCTTCTCCGACCTCACTGAGACTGCTGGGCTCTTCTTGCCACTTACTGGGGTGTCCAGCGTTTGACTGCTATCGGGTATACCCACTTGCTCCAAGCTCTCATCAACATTGGTCTGAGGCCTCATCCCTGTGCATTTCTTATTGTCAATGGGTAAGTGCAGCATGGTAATACCAAATGCATCTGGCCTGTCCATGGGATATGTAAAATCTGGCTGCTCAGCTACGCGCAAATCTACCTGATTGCGACGATATAGAGTTCCTTCAACGTCCACTAAATAGGAGCGTGGTGCCACTTGTTGTAAGCAGCTACCCATTTTCCAGCAGCCTGTTTGATCTCCAGGCAGCGGTCTCATCTGAATCCGTTCCCCAATCTTCAATTCTGGCAAATCTCTAGCTGATTTGTCATATCTTGCCTTGACTGCTTGTCTCTTCAGCCATAACTTCTCTGGAACCCCTTGTATCACAGAGAGCTCAAGCAGCTTATCTGCCACTGGTAAGGATGTCTTTAGTCTCCTTGACATCAGTCTCTGTGCCGGACTACTGTCCATGCCCTCAGTTGGGGTATTTCTCCAATGTAGAATGGCTTTCCATGGGTCTTTACCTTCTCTGTGAGCTTTCCTACATAGATTCTTAGCGATCTTCACAGCTGATTCAGCTTTGTCGTTACCTTGTGGATGACACGGTGAAGAGATCACATGCTCAAACTCCCACTCAGCAGCAAATTTCCTACATTGTAGGCTTGCAAACTGAGGACCATTATCCGAGATCACTTTATCTGGTTGGCCATGACATGCAAACTGAGTCTTACATCTCTTAATGGTAGTCTCAGCCGAACAGTCAGGAAAGGGTTCGATTTCCCAAAAGTCAGAGTAATGATCAACTAATATTAGATACTCTTTTCCTGCATAGTTGAACAAGTCCATACTAACAATCTGCCAAGGACGTGATGGTATCTCATGTGACATAATTGTTTCTTTTTATTGCGAATATGCATATTCATTGCAGGTGGAACAATTGCTAACAAAGTCCTTGATTTCGCCTTGCATGTTAGGCCAGTAAAGCGTGTCATGGGCTTGTCTATAGCATGCCTCTCCACCAATATGGCTCGAGTGTATACGCAATAGCATCTCTGCTCTCAGTGACCTTGGCACTATGACTCTTGCGGAATGGGACTTTTCGGCTCGTACCCTTGGCCGTGCCTGCTTCTCCTCCAGGGTTTCGCCTCCACGTTATTATCCACAAGCTTTTCTCCTTGGCTGGCCCTCCCCCATTCTTTCACCCTGGCACATGGGCCACGGCCCCTCCATCCCAGTCCCTTCACCGTGGCCCATTCGTCAGAGTACAGTTTGCATTGGGTGTTTGGGTGCCAGGGACAGTTCGCATCCAGCCAATCGGTGCAGTGGCTCGGGGGCTTTGGGAGAGGTGCTGCTTGGGGGGAGGTGCTGTGCTTGTTAGGAGAAGGAAGGGGAGGGGGTGGAAGAGTGGGGGTGGGGGGCATAAATAACCCGGCTTCATCCAAAGGAGTATACGGATAATATTATCACATATCACATGTGATAATATGTGCCTGGTAACTGCTTGCATTTCCAACACTTCGGTGATAAATTTCTAAACATTTTTGCCAGCCTTGCCAGAGGGAGATGCCACCTATACCATTTCCTCTGTATATCTTGATGGCAAGATATGCAAATTGTGGTGTCTGGTAGCCAGGCCCTCAGCTATCCCTTCCTTCCTTCCTTCTTTCCTTCCTTCCTTACTCCCTCCCTCCCCTCCCCTCCCCTCCCCTCCCCTCCTTTTCCAAGGACTAGGAGCAAGGCAAGAATCAAGTACACTCAGTTTATCAAATACACAGAGGTACCCATTAGAAACAAACTTCTTCCTTAGGAAATTAGGAGGGAATCTGGCGTCTTTAAGTTCTTCTGTTTGTTTATTCAGGAAAGAGGTAGTTAAGCGTAAAGGGCGGGCAAATCAAAGCCAGAGCAATGTAAACGCCCCAGGCAAAAAAAAAAAGGTGGTAAAAAGAATTTTCCTCTCTGACTTCAAACAACGTCCCTCATTGCATGTAGCTCAAAGTCTTCTGTAGCAACCTCAATTTGCATATCTTGCCATCAAGATATACAGAGGAAATGGTATAGGTGGCATTTCCCTCCAGCAAGGCTGGCAAAAATGTTTAGAAATTTATCACCGAAGTGTTGGAAATGCAAGCAATTACCAGGCACATATTATCACATGTGATAATATGTGATAATATTATCCGTATACTTCTTTGGATGAAGTCGGGTTATTTACTCCCACCCCACCCCCGCTCTTCCACCAAGTGCAGCACCTCTGTATACTCCTTTGGATGAAGCCGGGTTATTTACACCCCCCCACCCCCGCTCTTCCACCCCCTCCCCTTCCTTCTCCTAACCCACCTCTGCTCTTCCAAACCCTCCCCTTCCTTCTCCTAACAAGTGCAGCACCTCCCCCCACAGCACCTCCCCCCCAAGCAGCACCTCTCCCAAAGCCCCCGAGCCCCTGCACTGATTGGCTGGCTGCAAACTGTCCCGGGTGCCCAAACGCCCGACATGAACTGTACTTCGACGAATGGGCCGCAGTGAAGGGACTGGGATGGAGGGGCCGTGGCCCATGTGCCACGGCGAAAGGATGGGAGAGGGCCAGCCGAGGAGAAAAGCTTGTGGATAATAATGCGGAGGCGAAACCCTGGAGAAGAAGCAGGCATGGCCAAGGGTACGAGCCAAAAAGTCCTAGACCCGACTCTTGAACCCTTGTACAAGATACCATTTTGTATGGCAATCTCATCTCTAAACGACCAGTATTCCCTCACTATTGCAGGAACTGCCTCCTTCTCATCTGGCCACCCGCTCAGAACGATAGCCTTCAGTGCCTGTAAAGCTACATCAGTACCTGTGTGCTGACATAGCCGCTGATTTGTGACATTAAGACAGTCTGCTTGATTAACTTCGGCAAATAAAGTTTGTTCCTGTTGCAACCAGCAAACCATCTGATGCTCGTGTTCTCCTCCAAGTGTCACCTGATCTAACGTAGCCCTACTCAGGGCATCACTTATATACATTTCATGTCCTGGCTTGTAGACAACATTGAGGTTGTAATTCTGTAAACTAAGCATCATACTCTGCAGCCGCTTGGGAGCGCACAAAAGGGGCTTCTTGAATATGGCTATTAGCGGCTTGTGATCAGTTTCAGCTGTGATTGTATCCCGGCCATAAAGATAATGATAGAAACGACTTCCGGTCTGGCTTCCGTCGCCACCAGACGGTCCTCCGTGACCGCCAGCCCCGTTGCCTGTTAAGAGCCGCCTTTACATCTGAAAGGCGGCTCGAAAAACTCCATTTCCTGATGGAAATGTGAGCCAGAGCAGGCGAGGGCAGGTAGAGCCCTCTGCGAAGTCCCCAGAGTTTTTTTTTTACTCTTGGGGACGAGCAGATTGTGGCTCCCTATTTTCCCTCGCCGCTGCTCCGGGCTTCAGGAGAACTCTGCCTTTTTGCAGAGCCAGGCGCCGGGACCGGACCAACTAATAAAACTAACAGATGGTTTAGTTAAAGAGAGCGAGATTTGAACCTGGGACCCTAAATCACAAGTATTTTTAATGATTTTATAAGCGTTTCTAACTGAGGGGAAAAAAAAAGTTTAAAATGGCGACTGCTGAGGCTTGAGAAGAAAGCCGAAAGTGAAAGTCCTTCCGTAATAAGCTACAAAGTAGCGAAATACACAGTGCCGGCTAGAATCTAGAAGGAAAATATTCATTTTAAGTTTCTTTTTTCTTGGAGATTTGCATTTGATCTTGTTTGGAGAAAAGTTTTCTTTTAAAAAAAAAAAGAGCTCTTTTGTGTGGCAGGATGGCGTTAAAACTAGCAAAGCCTGACAAACAAGCAGTGTGTGTGGGGGGGTGCTCCCCCATTTGCAATTATGTGAACAAGCTCTGAGCTTACAGATTCAGCAGAATGGTTTTAATTTAAAAGAATTTCTTCAGGAGGAAATGGCAAAATATCACAAGACTGTGAATCAGAAATTTGAAAAATTAAGGCAGGAAATTAAAGAAATGATACAACTAAAATATGATAATCTGCAACGAAAGATTGTAACAGTGACTAATGCTTTTTCAGAAGTTGTTATAAAGATGGATAAAAATATCAAATTATTAGAGTCCAAAATGGAGGAAGTTGATGATAAGATTTATAATTTGGACAATAAAATACAAAGAATTGAAAATGATTTGATAAATATTCAAGACAATAGTTTAGAAGTAAAGTCTAAAAAGGAAGCTGGTCACGAGACCTACAATGCAGAAGATATAAAGCAAGGGATTGAAAGAGAAGTTGTAATGATGCAATACAGGCTCACAGAATTTGCGGTCAGAATGAGAGGGTTACAGGAAAATAATAGAGATGATCTAAGAAAAATATCTGCTCAAGTTCTGGCTGGGATTTTAAAGGTTCATCCTGAGGAGGTATCTTGTAAAATTGACAAGGCCTATAGAGTAAATTCTTAGATTGCAAAGCAAAGGCAACTGCCTAGAGATGTGGTGATTTATTTCACAGATAAAGAAATAAGAAATGATATTGTGCAAAAATCCTTTAATTCTACTCCACAACTGTATGGAAGAAAGATCTGGATATATAAAGAATTGCCGCCTAAGATGTTAAAAGATAGAAAGAAATTTGGATTTTTGGTGACTGAGCTAAAAAAACAAAATATCTCATTCAGGTGGGACGTTCCAGTTGGTATAATACTGAGATATCAAGGAGAAAGATATCAGCTAGATACTGTTGAAAAAGCGGAAGAATTTTACTACAAGGTTCTCAAAAAGCAAAATCAACAAGAGATAGAAATTCAAGATAAGCAGAAGGAGGTGGAAGTAATGAAGAAACAACAAGTTACAGAGGTTTCTATAGGTGAGCCGCTTCTGGATTCTCCTTCAGAGGTCTCAGCTGGACTATTTAATACAAGAGAGGCGGCTTTGGATTCTAATGTAATGACTTATCAAGTTACAAACCAACATGGAAATCAATCAGTTGATATACAATTTATAGAACCAGAATGGAGATTTATGCCACAAAAGCAAAATCAACAAGATCAAGTTATAGATCAGCATGAAAACCAAATAGTTGATATACAATTTACAGAAAGGAAATCAGGATTGAGATCCAACCCACAAAAAGTCAAGAAAAGAAGAAGCAGGTCTCATAAAAACAAAAACTTTTAAACTAAACAACAGTGTAATGCCAGTTATTTAAGAGATGATTGAATATATGAAAAGATAATCGGCAAAGTATTGGTTTATATTATCCTGAGGAGAATGACAGACCTCTGCAGTGCTGTACTTTTGGGATGTGAAAAGGGCCTTAAACTGAATGGATTGGAACTATCTTTTTTTGGATTCTTTGATAAATATACTACGTTTATCTTGAGCCACAAGGCAAGAGTGTTATGGAATTGGGGCACGCAGATGATCTGGCTGTTACCCTATTACGGTGGTTGGAATTAATAATTTGGATAAAAGACACCTCTACAGACACTATATGGAATACAAATATAAAGTCACTCGGGTGGTTGTTGTTTTTTTTTTTTTTTTTTTGAAGATATTTGCTATTGATGGGGGCAGATGGTAATGGAAGATACCGAACATACTGTTGGAATTAGGATGTGATGTTACCCTAACATGGGTGATGGAGTTTACAATCCAGCTGAAAGACATTACAGAAGATATTATATGGATTACAAGCCTAAAGTCTTTTTAAGAGGATTTTATTTACATAAGGGAATATTTTTTAGTGGTGTGGGCAGAAGAATAAAGATACTAAGAATTATTAAGTATGGTAGTCTTGTAGGAAAGTGGGTGAAGACAGGTTAGTTTATTGATTTATTGATTGTTTAGTTTAAGAAAAGGGATATTATGTTTAGATATGAATATATGTAAAAGATTTGAGTTAAGAGATATAACGATGGGGGTGAAGGAAATGGGTAGACTATGAATTGAATAAATGTTAAATTAGAATTTATTATATAGTTTTATAGCGGAAGGCTTTGAAATGTTATATTAATATACATAAAAGATTTGATTTAAGAGATATATGTATGGGGGGTTAGAAAAAGGGTAGATTATGAGCAGAAATTGCTAAACTGGGAGATATAATATTATTATGCTAAATTAGGAGTTATTATATAATGTTATAATAGAATGTCATTTTGAAATGTATAGTATAAGGGGGATATGATAATATTATTAGAAAAAAAGGGTCAGCATATGGGGATGGAGTAAGGGGATGGTAAAGTATTATATAATCTGTTATGAACTTGGGTTTTATTATGAAGAAGTCACAGGGGGAGGGGAGGGGGGTTAGGGAGGAGGGGGGGAAAAGGGGGAAAAATTTGTATTTGAAAAACTTTTTCAATAAAAAAAAGATAATGATAGAAACGCTGGGAGGCAAATACAATACTTAAAGCATTCCTTTTCAATTTGAGCATAATTCAACTCGGCAGAAGAAAGTGCTCTGGACGCGTATGCGATCGGCTGACCTTCTTGCATTAGGCAACATCCTAGGCCCGTGATGGCGAACCTATGGCACGCTTGCCACAGGTGGCACATGAAGCCATATCTTCAGGCACGTGAGCCGTTGCCCTAGCTCAGCTCCAGCGCGCATGCACGCACTGGCCAGCAAATTTCGTCTGGCCCCGCCCACACCACCCCTCCCTGGAGTCTCCACACAGCCCATTTTGGATGCCAGGTAAGTACAGGGCTCGTGCGGAGGCTCTGGGAGGGCGTTTTCAGCCTCCGGCGGGCCTCTGGGTGGGGTGGGTGAGGCCATTTTTGCCCTCCCCAGGCTCCAAGAAAGCCTCTGGAGCCTGGGGAGGGCAAAAAAACGGGCCTACTGGGCCTACCAGAAGTCTGGAAACGGGCCATTTCTGGCCTCTGGAGGCTTCAGGGAGGCCTGCTAGGGCGAAAACGGGACGCGGGGGGGCATGCGCGAATGTGTGGGTGAGCGCGGGGGGGGTTGCATGCGCAGGGGGTGGGGGCATGGGGGGCATTGAATTATGGGTGTGGGCACGCATGCACTTTCGGCACCCGAGATAAAAAAGGTTTGTCATCCCTGTCCTAGGCCATTTTTGCTCAAGTCACTTTGAATACTAACGGTCTTTGTAACATCATAATATTTTAACACTGGAGCAATCGTGACCAAGCGTTTTATCTCCTGTACTGCCTGGTCATGCTTGGGAAGCCAGTTCCAAACTGCATCTTTGTCGAGAAGGCGTCTCAATGGCTGACACACCTCCGACAGGTGCAGCAGAAATTTTACTAAATATGTAACAAAACCGATAAATCTCTGCACCGATTTAGCATCCGCAGGCGGTGGCATATCCACAATGGCTCTAATCTTATCTGGATCAGCTTTTAAGCCTCGTGAGGACAAGATATGCCCATGAAAGCAGACTTCTTGCACCTTAAACTGCAACTTCTTTACAGTGAGCCTTAACCTCACCTGCCTACACTGATCTAATAGTGCTATTAGCTTCTCATCATGGTCATGCTCACCTTCTTCGTCTGTTTCACCACAGCCAACTATAAGAATATCATCAGCTATTGGCTCAATTCCACTGAACCCACTTAGTAATTCGTGCTGCTTTCATTGATACATCTCTCGTGCTACGGAAACTCCAAAGGGTAATTTGAGCCATCTCTTTCTGCCCCATGGAGTCCAGAACGTAGTGATATAGCTACTCATTTCATCCAGTTTACACTGTAAAAAGGCATCTCTGGTGTCAACAAGCATGAAAACTTGTGCTTTGGGTAGCTTGTGCAAAATGTCTTCAAGTGTTGGCATTAAGTAGTGTGACCATTTCAGGGCCATATTCAGAAATTTAGGATTGATGCATATTCTAATCTTCTCCGGCCTCCTAATAACAACCATGTTCCTTATCCAATCAGTGGGCTCAGATACTGAAGTAATATGTCCTTCCGCCTCATACTTATCCAGTTGTGCTTTAACCTGCAGCTTAATAGCTATAGGCACATTACGTGAAGCACTTTGTACTGGAGAAATGGTAGAATCAAGTTCAAAATGAACCTCTCCTGGAACAGATACTATGGGGCCCTCAAACACCTCCTTGTAAAAATGGAGGATTTGCTGTCTTGTCAATGGGCTCACCAGGTTTTTTTGGTGTGTGTGTGTGTGTGGGGGGGTAACTCACAACATTGTGTAACTCGGCCGGAATGGTGAACTGCATCAACCCCAAGTGCTCACATGTTGATCCTGATAATAGCGGTTTCTGATCAGCTTCCACAATTTCAAATTCAAGTTTATAAATATCCCCACGTATGCTGCATTCTGTTTGAAATAGGCCCAGTGACTCCATTAGTTCCCCTGAATATAACTTCAGTTTAGTACTACTAGGCCGAAGAAGTCTCTCTGGTGCCAGTTTCATTTTATCCTTTAGACTCATAACATCACATGTTGCACCCGAGTCCAGCTGGCAAGGTTGAATTATGTTGTTAAACCTGAGATTTACAAACCATTTTTTGCCCTTAGAGTGTACTGCGCCAATACATTCTTTCCTATAAACCACATCAGTGGTAAACAAGGATGCATCCTCCAAGTCTGACATTTGCTCAATTGTGTGCAGCTTCCTCACTTCCATTTTACGTGTCCGACACACTCCTGCAAAGTGATTTAACCTCCCACACACACTGCAGGTTTTTCCATATGCAGGGCACTGCTCTCTCTCTTGTATATGCACACTGCTGCAATACTTGCATGCTACTTATTTGCGAACGAATTATAAAACTGTGTTTTATGCTGGCGCTTGTGTTGATAGTTAGTCATACTTAGCTGTTGTTTAGAGACTGTATTGACACATATTAACCCGCTGTATTAACCCGCTCTAGAGCTCTCAGCTGTTTGTCAGTAAGTTCTATAGTCCGACACATCTCAATTGCTGCTTGTAGGCTTAAATTGTGCTCCCTCAAGAGGCAGCGGTGTGTGCTTTCACTAGTAATGTCAAAACTATTTTGTCCCAAATAAGTTCGTCTCTTAAGGGGCCATAGTCACAGCTTGCAACCTTTTCCCTTAAGTGTGTGACAAAGCTATCTATTGTTTCACCTTCTTCTTGCTTGCAGCTGCCAAATATATATCTTTCGTAAATGACGTTTTTAAGAGGTCTAAAATAGACCTCTAATGCATCTAAGATAGCTTTGATGTCGCTTTTTTGTTCCTCAGTAAGGGTTAAGTTGTGTTTATAAATGTGGAGGCATTCACTGCCCATCAATCTCCTTAATGTGGTGGCTTGTACTGCTGCCGACTTATCATTGAAGCCTGTAGCTAAGGAATAGTCTACAAACTCCGCCCTGAACGTATCCCAATTGCTGCTGCAGTCTCCACTCACCCTCATGGCCTCAGGCAGAGGTATGCTGTTAGCAGCTGCCATGCTGGTAAGTTCCTTGCTTCAACTGCTTCGCTTTCAGGGGTATGCCTCAAATGTATCAGGCAGACATGGATTCAGACTTCTGACACCATGTTTCAAGAAGTTTAATCAAAATGCAGTTAGTCATGATAAGCCATCATTAGGAGTATATATATACATATGACAGGAACCGGAAAATGCCTCACAGGAGCAGCTAAAGGCAACTCCTAGAGAGGCAGGAAATGCATCTCAGAATAGAGCTGCCTACACAGCAGACATAACCACTGTAACAGTGCTGGGAGGGCCGGAACTTTGTGAACAGGCCATAAGTACTACTCGTTCACTGCTGTCGTTACTTCAAATGATCACTGAACAAGTGGTCATAAACCAATGATGACCTGTATGCCTAAATCCACTTTTTATTGCAATATTTTCTTGTCTTCAATTTATACTCATGAAATTCATTTTCAACTTTTTTTCTGGAAAACGGTCAATCAAGAATCTAAAATATAAAATTTAGAACAATTGCTTTTATACATAAGAATCACAAGAGATGCAGTAAAAATATCCAACTGAGATATATTAAAATAACCAGATTAGTTAAAACAGAGAAAATAATCTGAATTTAAGGTTTCATTATCATTAGTATGAAAACTTCAAAAGTTGTATATGTTTCAGTTAAGCAAAAAAATTATAGTTATGCTTTCAAAAGCTAAAGAGGTTTATTTTAGGTTAATTTTACCTGTGCAAAGATAATGTAACCAGGTAAGTTTCCTTCCACTGAAATGTTGATTGTAAAATAATTCAAACTGAAAAACAAAATGATTCTTTTGGTCAAATACTTCAAGGGCTTTAAACATAATATACAAAAGCAACAAAAAGTACATTACATTTACAAACATTAAAAATAATGATCATACCTGAAACATCATGATCCAGTTAATTAAAAATGTCTTAATCATTTTACTTAGGCTATCTAAGGCCAAAGGTGGGCTAACTTAACTACACATAGTAAAAATATTCATCTGTATTTTATAACAAGGTTCTACTTCTGAATATGGAAACCCTGGACAAGAAAGCAAAACTTAACTGAATACCACATTACAGAAAGAGCAATTATTTCTTCACAATTCTCAGTGTACAGACTCATTCTCATAAAGTGAGAAACACTTTATCCAAAACTACCCAAGATGTCTAAAATTCTAACCCTTCCTCCCCAACCTGAAAATACAAATACAACTTAATTGTATTAGCTCTCCAAGGTAGTTCAGACAAGAAACACAACAAAAAGGACTAGTTCTACCTTTATTGTAAGGCTACATTTACAGAATCTTGCAAGACTGAAAGTATTTTTGTAAGCCACCTAGAGTCACTGAAAGTGAGTGGGCGGCCATATAAATTTTGTAAATAAATAAAAATAAATAAATTTCTTCCCTTCTTTCCTTTTACTTTCTGTAAAGTTGGGGAAGGTCTCTTCTGAAATGTTTCCCATGCCCTCCCTCCTTCAGTGCACTGAGATATCTTTTTACACACCCACTGTCCAGTGTAATGGATTCAGGAAACTACAGACTAATCAGCCTGACATCAATACCTGGGAAGATTCTGGTAAAGATAATCAAGCAATGAATCTGCAAACACCTAGAGGCAAACAAAGTCATAACCAGAAGCCAACATGGGTTTGTCAAAAACAGATCATGCAAGACAAATTATATTGCATTCTTTGACAAAGTGACAAAACTAGTGGACGAGAGAAATATTGTGGATATAATTTACTTGGACTTCAGTAACACATTTGATAAAGTAGACCACAACCTACTACTTGGTAAGATAGAAAAATGTGGGTTAGACAGCATTACCACCAGATGGATTTGTAACTGGCTGACCAACCACGCTCAACGTGTAGTCCTCAATGGAACTGCATCTACATGGAGGGAAAATATGCAGTGGGGAACCCCAAGGCTCTGTCTTAGGCCCAGTGCTCTTCAACATCTTCATCAATGATTTAGATGAGGGGATAGAAGGGGAGCTCATCAAATTTGCAGATGACACCAAGCTGGGAGAAATATCTAACACTCCAGAAGATAGGCTGAATATAGAGAAGGATCTTGACAGACTTGAACACTGGGTCCTATCTAACAAAATGAAATTCAATGATGAGCGAAGTAAGGTTCTACATTTAGGCAAGAAAAACCAAACACACAGGTACAAAATATAGAGCCTTGGTAGTACAGTGGTCTAAGGCACCCTGTTATTAAGACCAGCTGCCTGCAATTACTGCAGGTTCGAATCTCACCAAGGCTCAAGGTTGACTCAGCCTTCCATCCTTTCTAAGGTAGGTAAATTGAGGACCCAGTTGTGGGGGCAATAAGCTGACTTTGTATAAATATACAAAAGAATGAAGGCTATTGCTTAGCGCATTGTAAGCCGCCCTGAGTCTCCGGAGAAGGGCGGCATATAAATCAAATTAAAAAAAAATATATGTGGTACCTGGCTCAATAGTACCATTTCCCTGAAAATAATACCTATCCTGAAAATAAGCCCTATTGAAGAACCTGTGGCACCACCCACCCATTTCATCTGGTTGCTCGCGGTGCGGTGGCCACTAGGTGATGTGGGGGTGGAGCTGCTCCACGCACCCCTCACCGGCTTACCTCAGGGCCCCTGCAGCCAGGCCATCCATGCCCCGACACCTGCCTCGCAGCCACGATCAGGAGGAGCCCATGTGGCTGCTGGCCCACTTCTGCTTGCTCGCAGCAGCAATGGAGGAGGGCATATAGGCAAATACCAATCTATATTGTTTTGAAGCTGACCCAGCCCCTTTACCTATCAGCCCACACTCTAAAAGCAAGTGCACGCTGGGAAGCCAGACTCCATTTTCCTTTAGCATTTGGAGGAGGCAGATGCACAAAGAACAACCATCCCAGCCTAATCTGTGGCACATATTCATCCAAGGACAAACCCACAGCCCTCACACACATAGCATCGCTGTTGAGATTTAGATTACTTGTATCTGTTAATTGTTATGTTCAGCAGCAACTCAATACTGTTTATTTTGTATTTGGGTTCTTATTGTGTTCTGACCTAGGCTTCCTGATATAGTAAAAAGCACACAATTAGTCCCAAAACCCCTTTTTTTTATTTTAACGGCTGTGAATACCTTTCATTCACAGCACATGCTGAATCACCAAGAGTTTATAAATAGTCCAACAGAAGTCTGCCACAGTCCTTCGGATAAGGCTGGTAAACACCCACCTTTATCTTCTTTGACACGCTGCCAAAGACCTAATTGGCAATTATCTTGGCAAGGCCACACAGAAACAGTCTCAAAAACGGAGCTTCAAAGTACAAACCAACACCATCCACAACGTTGCTTCCTGCAAAGGCCCACATGCCTTTGCTCTTCCTTTTTGTCTTATGGGAGGGGCCAATCATCTCCAAGTCTTACTCCCGAGTCGTCCCTTTTGTTTTAACTGTTCTTGCCTTCTGGCAGCTCTGCGCGTACTAGGAACAGGCTCCCCCTGTTCCTCTGCCTCTCTGATGTCCGACTCTGGAGGCTCCGGAGTCCGCACGTAACTCCCAGATGGCCCTGGCCCCATCTATGTTTCCGATGCAGAGCCCTCGTCCGAGCCTTTCCCAGACTCCAGGACTGGCCCATGTTCCTCCCCAGCCTCCTCACTGTCCGACTCTGCTGCCAGCTCCGCGGGCCGCTGGCGGACCACAACATATTGTATATATTTCTATTCTCCCGTTTCACCATCCTGTTCTTTAATCAAGCATCCAGATCTACACACATGGTCTGTTTTATTGGAAGATAGGTGAGTTTAGCTGCATGTCAAGTTGCACACAGAGTAATGTGTAGTGAGCACAGAACATCATCCCTTTTCCACTCCTCTGGTAGTTTCCCACTGCTCCAGGATCTTTGAAAGTATGGTTCAGTAGTTCTGAGATCACATCTGTCAGTTCCTTCAGAATCTGGGGATGTAATCCATCTGGTCCTGGTGATTTGAACTCGTCTAGGGTGGACAGGTGCTCACTTACCATTTTCTTGCCTATTTTAACTTGTATTCCTAATCTGTTTTTACAGTACTGTTTTTAATAGGTTGGACTGTTTTTTCCCTTTGTGTAAAGACAGATGCAAAAAACAGGTTATGTAGTTCTGCTTTCTCCCTGTTGCTTGTCACATTCTTGCCACTTTCTCCCATTAATGGACCAATCGTTTCCTTGACTTTTTTTTTAACATGTTGAAAGCAGCTTTTTTTTATTATTTTTGACTTTTGTCACTCAAGAAAAGGCATATTATGCCCAGAAACCAAGAAACTAAAAACTAAAACTAAAAACCAAGAAACTAAAAACCAAGAAACTATGTGAATCATAGTAGGTAAGAAAATACCCAGCAAAAGGTATGTGTTTGTCAGATATTAGTGAATCCTCTTGTTGAAGGCAGTATGCCCTAAAAGATATTCCAAATTCTTGAAGATTGTCTTTTAATCAGGAAACCTGATTAAACGTTAACTCAGAGGTCAATACACTTGCCTTGTTTGGCATTACAGAATGAATCATAAGTAAACCTTCCTCAGTTTTAAATCCTCATTTTCACTCAATAGGATTTGAAAAATGAGGAAGGTTTGCTTATGATTCATTCTGTAATCCTAGACAATGTTCACACTTCTACCCTTCATCTAGCACAAAGAGATCTATAGAATAAGTAAGGATATTGATTTGGACTGTAGTATTAGAAGAATTATATGCCTGCATCACCTACATCTTAAAAAAGACATATTGACATTAGGAAATACTTTGTGAAGAATCTTCCCTAATGCAGATACCCTCCTGAATGATAATCCACACATAAAGAGGACGTTCAAACTGGAGGAGGTTGCTGTGATCAAGTCAAAAACTAACTCACATTTAAATCTTCATGACAGTCAGAACTGCAAAAGTGTTTATTCTCAGGCTGACTCACAGTTCAACCTTCATTTCGGTTTAGTCATTGTTAAATCTGCAATAAATCTACTAACGTACCATCTGTACACTTTTTTCCAGTTCCTGAGGAATTGCAAATGTAGAGGAAGGCGCCGGGGTCAAAGGCCATGCTCCAGCCTGAAAAATAATCAAGTTAACATTTTTTACCCCACTCTTTCTCCAAAAGGAATTATATCATTCTTAAAAAAAACATAAAGCAGCTATGGTCCTAACCCCCCCCCCCAAAAAAAACCCCCAAATACCATCAGAGGACTAGAGCTGTGGATAACCTTATTTGAAATTATAAACCATAGAAATCCATGGAAAGCTAAATAAAGGAAAGTCTCATTTGTCTCAACCCTGGTTCCCGATTCGTCAACATGTCCCATGTCAGTGATCCTGGAAACAAAGCAAAATGCTACAAAAAGACATTTAACAAATTGGCTTTAAAAGAAAAAGTTGACTTTAGTTAATAATAAAATAGCAGAGAAGGTCCAGACTCTACAGTTCATATTCCTGCCAAAGTCAAGCATTAAGGGAACAATCACACTATTTCTGCAGGCTGAAAGTTATGTCCACTTCCCTACTAGCTGCTAAAGGTCTTTGTTTTTACTACTTTACTTTTCTCTCCAGGGTCTTAACCAGTCACAAATATAAAGCATTTAACTGAGTTTCTCATCTCAACAAAAGCAGTCATGGACAATATGAAAATCACTACCATAGATGGTGCTTCCAAGCATGTCACAAATATGTCACAAGAGATTTTGGGCTGCTGCTGTCTGAAATTCTTTTTGCAGCTTCCCATAATTTTCTTGCAAAATTGACTCCAACTCATCCATACAGATGCTTCTGCATTAACACTTTTGTGAATAATGGTCTACATTACTGATGAAGTTGTATGAAATACAAAAAGCTCCTATAGAAAGCAAATTTGTATAGAAGAAATTACAAAATATTCAGGATTTACATTCGGTGAATGTTTGCTCTTCATCATATATTATCTGTAAACTCAGGTATCAAAATGTAATGCAATCAAAATGGGGACCACACAAAAAGGAGCTATCAATCAATGTTTGTAAATGTTGACAAAATGCCTTAGAAAAACATAAACTGAAGAGGGGTGGGGGAGATGTACTCTGCTCAGTGTTCATAAAAACTTGGAGGCTGGCTATAACAGAAGAAAATTTTCTGAAAGCAGGCAGTCCTAAAAGATAGACCACAATAAGAAACAAAAACCAAGCAGACCAAAAACTACTTTTTTTTAGAACAGCATAGTCACAAAATCTTGCAAGCATAGGGAGCTCCCAACCTACGACCACAATTGGGACCAGAACTTCCACCACTAAGCAATATGGCCATTAATTGAGTCATCATATGATTCATCACAACTGCACCTGATTTATGACTTTTTGTCACAATTGTTAAGTGAATCACCATGGTCATTAAGCAAATCTGGTTTGTCCCATTGACTTTGCTTGTTGGAAGCCGGCTAGGAAGGTTGCAAATGGCAATCACATGATCTTGGGACACTGCAACCATTATAAAAACATGAGTTGCCAACCCTCTGAATTCTGATCACATGAATATAGGTAAGCTGTGATGGTTGCAAGTGTGAAGACCAGTCATAAGGCACTTTTTAGTGCGATCACAACTTTGAACACTACCTAAACAAATGGGTCATAAATCAGGGACTACTTCTATGGATATGCTTCCCCTCCTCCCTTTTCTATCTTCATGAGAATTAAGTGGGAGGTTGTCTGAGGCATTTTCATAAACCACTTTCTTAACCTGGGCTCAAGTCTTATTTACTGATCATTGCCTTTGTGGTGGATCTTCCCTCTGTCCTTCAAGACCATTCTCTATACTCACTATAATATATGAAGTGCAGATGCCACAGGAGTACCCCACAACTCTTGTACTTGTTTTTGTACAATCAACTTTACACACTAAGTGTGGACACACACAAATCAAAACACAAATGGACACATTTCTTTATCAGTACCTGAAGAACATATATCTGAAAACTAATTCCCAAATCTATGATGATGTCTTGATTTTTTATGAAGTTGTTGAATTTGTTGTTAAGATCTGCACTAACACTCATGTCTGTGTACATTCGATGGAGTTTGCTAGTGAACTCGTAACCACAGGCTTGCTGAGGGGAAAAAAAACACACACACATACCAGATTTGTAGCTTGACACTGATAAAAAAGGCTGTAAGCATTTAGTGAATGAATAACCTATAAAATTTTAAAGGAACAACATAACAAATATATTTGCTAGATATAGTTACCCAAAAGGTAAGTATGTTAAAAGACAGATATTTCTGAGAAACTATTTCTGTTTTAAGAATGAGGACCTTAGAAAAAAGATGTAGTGTCAAAAGTGATTCAATAAATATATATTCTATGAATGCATCAAAGTTAATTTTTAATATGGTAAATATATTACCATACAAACAGAAAGCTCTTTTGGGGTTCTCCATTATTTTTCAAAGTAAGAAGAGATCCTGAGAGAAAAAAGTTTAAGAAACACTGCTCTATATAATACGGACACTGAATAATTTAAAAGTGAAAAGCTACTATTTGAGCAGTATTCACGAATGCCAAGTAAATATCAACTATTGTCACAAGGATACTAGTGGGATAGTGTTTATGATATCCCCCAGAGTAATTGAACAGCATGCTTTTTGGTCCTCATGTCTGGAGTAGTTTCAAACTTTTTATTGTCCTATAAGTAGTGTAAATAAATGAACTGTCATTAGGTAGCATATTACAAAGGAAAAATAAAAGCTACAAAGCTCACAGCTCTTCTTCCCAACCCCCAGTTTTAGATTCCTTCTCAAGCTTTCAGATATTCTGAAATAAGTAGAACTTCAGAAGCTTCTTGGATGAGAAGCCAAATGTTTTCAAAGAAAAAAAAACCTAAGAAAATCCAGTTGCCTTTTGGAAAAAAGCACCTTTGGGACACATGCAATAAAAGCTTGATGAAGATCATCTCCCAGTTACTGAAAAATTCTCAACACACAGCTTTACATCAGAAACCTCTATTTTTCTAATTTGTATAATCTTGGCAACACCTGCAGGTTTTTTCTTGATATGGCAATTTTCAGCTAGCTAATTCTCATAGCAATTTTCTAGCTGGAAGACAACTAAAATCTATTAGCAGCGCCTTAGTGAATCACCACTGGATATAATTATATTAGCAGCCTGAATAAAAGCTCACCATATGTTTAAAAGTTGACTTACAATCAGATTAGCAACTGTTTACAATATGAATAAGTACTGAGAAGAGCTGGGTTTATTGTACTGATAAACTAGTACTTACCTTTAATTTGTTAATCATAGCTTCTTCAGAGTCCATGGACATTGATAAACCATGTATAAGCCGTTTTGCCAACATTCTGGCATAGAACTACGGTTAGAAAAAAAAAACAAGTTCAGATTTGCTTGCATTTCAAAAGTATTCTCCAAGGGGAAAAATAAAAGCAAATTAATCTTCTATATGATTATTTACCTTTTGAAAAACATCTTTATCATCAATGTACTTGAAAACTGTAATGAAGCTTGTAAGTTTGTCTTCTACTTCATTTTCTGTCATGCCTTTTGCTGATTTTTTTAGCAAATTGTCACAATATTTGGCCAGCTCAAGTTGCAAGAAAAAGAATTGTCATTAAAGCAAACAGCAATAAAGCATAATGACAACTAATGGATAAGCAACTTCAGTTAAAAGCAAACACATGTAGTGTAATGAAGACATTATCTAAGTTAAAGGAAATAACCTTTATATATTTGTTCTTTAGTTTTACATGCCACTTCACTTGCAAACAGACTTAAGGAATCATAATCAGACCACAGTATTTCCTAGAAAAGCCAAGTTTTAATGGCTTTACTAAATCCCACAGGACTGGTGTTGACCTGATCTCAAGAGGTATGCTTTTGTACAGAAAGACGACAGCAATGGAAAAGACCTGTGATCGTGGTCCATTACGGGAATACTTTTTTAGAAAGGGGACCTAAATTCTCCACTTCAGATCTTGTTGGATGGGCAGTTACTGTTGGAAGCAGGTAATTGTGAAGATATCTGGGTCCTGAACTTTGTGGGGCTTTAAAGTGACAACCAGAACCTTGATTTGTACCCTGAAGCCATCTGGTATTGCAGTACAATTCCTGCAATACAACTGTTATCTGGACAAACTGAGATACACCCATAACATCTCTGGCCAGTATTCTGTAAGTTTTTGTTATTTGTCTGCAGAAAACTATTCAAAATATTATATGGCATTCTATACTTACAATTGAGCACATAAAACTAGTATTTGATACTTACCAGCTCGGGAGCTTTGCAAATAGACTTTGGTTCCCTATAGTTCACTACTGCTGTTAAAGCCTATTTAGGAATGCAAGAAAAATAACTTTTACAAGTTATGCTAATGTAACAGCACTGACCACACATGTGTAAGCAATACCAATAAATTCCAAAATGCTTCCTGACACAGGAGAAATGGGGTTTTCCATGCTTCCTAACATGGAGAAACTGGGATTAGGATGTTGGATTAGGACTGGAGAGATCCATCTTCAAGGTTCAATATACCTAATTATGGAATTTTACTTGATGACTCTGAATCAATAACTACTTTTCAGTTCACTCTCTCCCCCACTTCTGTAGTGTAGTCTACAATGATAGCACAGACAGCAATGTATTAATTGCTCATTTAATTTTAACACTGTAATGTGATTTCTAAAACTGACTTGAAAATATATCATTTTACAATAGTTTTTAGTAAGATAAACAGTGGACTAGGTTATAGGGCTTTAATTACACCAGTGCACGGAGTAGGACAAGGATACATGATATCCCCTTGATTGTTTAATTTATTTATGGATAAATGCAGTGGCAGTAGAGGTTGCATGGGTCTGGTACAGGAATACATGTACTTTTGTATGCAGATGATGCTGTGCTATTGGATGTGAAGTCAAAAGATTTGCAGCAATTGTTAGATTGCATGATAAAGGCTATGGATCTGAAAATTAACATAAGGGCAAACTGGAATAAATGACTGCAAGTTATATATAAATGAGGAAAAACTAAAGTGTATGAATTTGTCAGCCTTAGGAGAACGTTTACTAAAGTTAGGGAAATAATAGAGAAAGACTAATGGATTATTAAATTATAAATGGCATGTTCACTAATTGCAGCTTTAGCCCTAGTGAAAATCCAAGGACTTATTAAAGCACAATTTGTACACAGAAAAACACACCAACAACCAAGACTGCCCCCTCCCTCTCAATAATCATTTAACCCAGAAATACAGTGGGGCAAAAAAGTATTTAGTCAGCCACCAATTGTGCAAGTTCTCCCACTTAAAAAGATGAGAGAGGCCTGTAATTGTCATCATAGGTAGACCTCAACTATGAGAGACAAAATGGGAAAACAAATCCAGACAATCACATTGTCTCATTTTGTCTCTCATAGTTGAGGTCTACCTATGATGACAATTACAGGCCTCTCTCATCTTTTTAAGTGGGAGAACTTGCACAATTGGTGGCTGACTAAATACTTTTTTGCCCCACTGTATGCTAATCTCTTAATTTAAGTCACCCTTTTCTGCAAACAAGCTGGACTACTAATAGGCTAATGCAAAGAAGCATCTTGACTGATTCTACTGTACTTGTAGATGTCTCATAAACCTCATTTAGCAAGGACATCATTAGAATTGAGGGAAGGAAAGAGGAAGAAATTTTTCTTTTTCATAATATTATGCCTAAACTAGAACTTGGTGGTAGCTTGTTCTTCCTGCTTTGTCAGAGTTGCATCTAAGTCTGCATAGCATATCTCAGCATTAGCAAATTAAAAGAAGCTGCAGAAATCAGGGCTAGAAAGCAGGGGTGAAATGGTACCAGTTCGGGGCGGTTCTCCCGAACCGGTAGTGAAAATGCTACTGGTTCGCCCGAACCGGTAGTAAAAAAAATGCTTTAAAAAGTAAAAAAAAAGTTCCGACAATCAGCTGTGCTGCACGATCCTCGGAACTTTTTTTTTTTTTACTTTTTAAAGCATTTTTTTACTACCTATTGGGGGTCCATTTTTGCTCCCAGGATGCTTCCCTGAGGCCTGCTAGGCCAAAAACAGGGGGTGGGGGGAAGGAAGGAAGGAAGGAAGGGAGAAAGAAAAAGAAAGGAAAGAAAGAAAGAAAGAAAGAAAGAAAGAGGGAGGGGAAAGAGAAAGAAAGAAAGAAAGAAAGAAAAAGGGAGGGAGGGAGGAAGTAAGTAAGTAGAGGAAGGACCACAAACCTGGCACTAGACGCAGCTTCAGAGGTTACCTTGAAAGAGCACAGCAATCCAGGCCTGGAAGGGACCTGGAGGTCATCTAGTCCAACCCCATGCTCCAGCAGGACATTGTTAAAGTAAGTTTGTCTTTTGACCCCCAGTCACATGACTACATAGCCACACCCACCCAGTCACATGACCCCACCAAGCCATGCCCACCAAGCCACGCCCACAGAACCGGTAGGAAAAAAAATTAGATTTCACCACTGCTAGAAAGGTACCTGGGTTTTTTTTATAGGGAAGACTTTGGTTGGCTGTTTGGAATTTTCTTACCCCACAGTGCTTTATACCTGGTTTATTACTTAGGGCTTGTCTGTTAATCAAAGTGGTATCCCTACAGATAAGTGACTTCTTTTTCATCCTGCAACTAGTTATTGCCTAATTGCTTCCTTATGGGCTGGGAAGTTTAACATTTATTGTTTCCTATATGGTAGTGCAGTTTCCAACATTGCTAAAATCTGTCAACCCATATTCAGAGGATCATAGTGACTAGCCAGATAGCAGAGCTGTTCATATACTTGGGGTAGGTTTTATCTTCTTTTGTAGTGTGTGATTAATTGGGAGTGAAAATAGCCCAAAACAAATGCATTCTTATTTAAGTGTTCAGCTGTTTCTAAGTCTTACTCTTTCTCTTGAAAGCAAATGCTAAAAACACAGCAATATATTCAGTGGCTTAAAAAAAAAAAACCCACAGAATTGGAGTGCCTGCTTTTACAAAACAAATTGCTTAGGCCACCTTTCCTTCTTATGTACACTATAAACGTGGAAATGGATGAGAAATTTTAAGAGGTAGTACAGCAATGTTTTTCAAAGTTGGCAACTTTAAGATGTGTGGACTTCAACCCCCAGAATTCCCCAGATACTGTGCCCACATATCTTAAAAATTGTCAAGTTTAAAGAACAGTGTAGTAAAGGCAATATGTGGTCTGTTGTAAGGAATG
The DNA here is from genome assembly GCF_029215685.1 of Pituophis catenifer annectens. Taxonomy (NCBI): domain Eukaryota; kingdom Metazoa; phylum Chordata; class Lepidosauria; order Squamata; family Colubridae; genus Pituophis; species Pituophis catenifer. The sequence goes on along the minus strand of NW_027256885.1, from coordinate 71,661,691 downwards.
AAAGATTGTCAAAAAAGGAAAAAATGGCAGCTTAATTCTTCCCACTTTCTAATCTGGAGGTGGGAATTGGAAACAACAGAGAAAAAAAAATGAAACAATGCAGGAAGAATGAGTTAGGAAATATGTGTTGTAAAACAAGATATAGGGTCTAGGACGGGGGTCTCCAAACTTGGCAACTTAAGACTTGTGGACTTCAATTCCCCATGCTGGCTGGGGAATTCTGGGAGTTGAAGTCCATAAGTCTTAAAGTTGCCAAGTTTGGAGACCCCTGGTCTAGGATGAAAGAGTGCTGCATGAAAGCCAGAGAGAGAATGAATGAAAAGGATTTGAACTACAAAACAAACATATGGAAGGAAAAGAATATGGGTTAAGAGGAAAGGGAAGACAGACAACTTTGTGACTGGATGGAATTGCAGAGATCCTCCAGGAGAGCTGAGAAATGTAAAGATCAAAGGGGACAGAGAGACTGAAGCTTTTTCAATCTAAAGCCAAAAAGTTACTTCTGTGATGCCTGAATTAATTAGGGCATCTTTCGGAAACCTGACAGCCTGACTGTTCCTTCTTAAAGAAGCGATACTGTTCCCCTACCTGTAGGACACTCATGCAGTTCCAGGAAAATACCCATTTGGGTTAAAGGAGACAGTGACACTGTGTGACAAGGGATTGTGAATGAAACGAAGTATACTAAAGTACATTTCTTTTTCTTATCTCATGACCTCAGGTTTTTTTGCTCCCTGCCACGTGACAGCGGCCCTGCCCAAGCTTCTCAACGTTATTGCCAGAGTGGCGGTTGATAACCCCAGACTGTTGGTCATGGGGGACTTCAACCTGCTGTCTGCCGGTGAGGCGTCTGAGGTGGCTCGGGAGTTCATGGCTTCCATGACGGCCATGGACCTGACACAACTAATTCATGGCCCTACTCACACGGGCGGACACACTCTGGACTTGGTTTTTGTCTCTGGTCAGTGGTTGAATGGCCAGGATATAGGGGATATAGCTATTGAACCCCTGTCATGGTCTGACCATTCTCTCCTGAGGCTGGACTTTCTGACCGCTACACCCCACCACAGGGAGGCGGAACTGACTAGGTGGTTCCGCCCCAGGCGCTTGATGGATTCGGATAGATTCCAGAGGGAGCTTGGGCCATTTCCTGAAACTCTGGCTCACGACTCGACTGAAGAACTGGTGGCCGCCTGGGATAGGACGGCCGCCGGGGCTTTGGATCGAGTCGTGCCTTTACGGCCTCTGACCCGGCGCCGAGCCTGCCCGGCTCCTTGGTTCTCTGAGGAGCTGAGGGAGATGAAGCGCCAGAAAAGATGCCTAGAGAGTGGTTGGAGGGCCAGTCGTTCCGAATCCGACCGAACACTAGTTAGGTCTCACATTAAGACCTATTTAGTGGCGATAAAAGCAGCAAAGTGTAATTACTCTTCCGCTCTTATTGCATCGGCAGATAATCGCCCAGCCGCCTTGTTTAGAGTGACCCGCTCCCTCCTACATCAGGGAGTGCGGGAGGACCCCTTGCAAGGGCAGGCTGAGGAATCTGCACAGTATCTGCACGATAAAATCGCTCAAATTCGGGAAGGCTTGGACTCTGACTGGGTAGATTCCGGCGGGGTGTCTGAGGCGGGTCTTGAGAATGTTATCTGGGACGAGTTCGATCCTGTGACTCCTGAGGACGTGGACAGGATTCTGGGGAGGTTAAATGCAACCACATGTTTATTGGACCCGTGTCCCTCCTGGCTGGTACTGGCTACCTGGGAGGTTACGCGAGGCTGGCTCCAGAGGATTATAAACGCTTCTCTGGGGGAGAGTTTCTTGCCGTCTGCCTTGAAAGAGGCGGTGGTGAGGCCCCTTCTCAAGAAGCCTTCTCTGGACCCGGCTGTTTTGGCAAATTACCGTCCTGTCTCCAACCTTCGCTTTATTGCGAAGGTTGTTGAGAGTGTGGTTGCGCAACAGCTCCCGCAGTACCTGGATGAAACCGTCTATCTAGATCCGTGCCAGTCCGGCTTCAGGCCTGGGTACAGCACGGAAACAGCATTGGTCACGTTGGTTGATGATCTCTGGAGGGCTCGGGACAGGGGTTGCTCCTCTGTTCTGGTCCTATTAGACGTCTCAGCGGCTTTTGATACCATCGACCATGGTATCATGCTGCACCGGCTGGAGGGATTGGGGGTGGGAGGCACCGTCTTGCGGTGGTTCTCCTCCTATCTCTCCGACCGGTCGCGGTCTGTGTTGGCAGGGGGGCAGAGGTCGACCTCGAGGCACCTTGTTTGTGGGGTGCCGCAAGGGTCGGTCCTCTCGCCACTCCTGTTCAACATGTGAAGCCGCTGGGTGAGATCATCCGTGGATTTGGGGTGCGGTGTCATCTGTACGCTGATGATACTCAGCTGTACATCTCCACCCCAAACCACCCCAATGATGCCCTTGAAGTGATGTCCCAGTGTCTGGAGGCCGTGCGGGTCTGGATGGGGAGGAACAGGCTTCGACTCAACCCTTCCAAGACCGAGTGGCTGTGGATGCCGGCAGCCCGATATAGCCAGCTGGTGCCATCGCTGGCTATTGGGGGCGAGTCATTGACCCACACAGAGGGGGCTTGCAACTTGGGCATCCTCCTGGACACACGGCTGTCTTTAGGAGAGCATATGACGGCCGTGGCCAGGGGGGCTTTTTATCAGGTTCGCCTGATACGCCAGTTGCGCCCCTTTCTGGATCGGGATTCCTTATGCACAGTCACTCACACTCTCGTCACTTCCTGCCTGGACTACTGTAACGCTCTCTACATGGGGCTCCCCTTGAGGAGCACCCGGAGGCTCCAACTGGTCCAGAATGCAGCCGCGCGGGTGATTATGGGAGCGACATGGCGCTCCCATATAACACCTCTCCTGCGCGAGCTGCACTGGCTCCTGGTGGTCTTCCGGGTGCGCTTCAAGGTGTTGGTTCTCACCTTTAAAGCGCTCCATGGCTTAGGGCCAGGGTATTTAAGAAACCGCCTTCTGCTACCGATAACCTCCCACCGGCCAATACGCTCTCACAGAGAGGGCTTCCTCTGGGTGCCATCGGTCAAGCAATGTTGGCTGGCGGCCCCCAGGGGGAGAGCCTTCTCTGTGGGGGCACCCGCCCTCTGGAATGAGCTTCCTCCCAGAATACGACTGATCCCAGATCTCCGCACTTTCCGTAAGGCCCTGAAGACGTTTTTATTTCAGCAAGCCGGCCTAGCCTAATTAGGTTTTTTATGGGTTAGTTTTTAATTGTATAGCTTTGAGGTTTTAAATTGGGGGCTGATTGATTTAATTTATTTTAGCTATCTTAACTTTTATATTGTATGTATTTTAATTTCGGCTGTTCACCGCCCTGAGTCCCTGGGGGGAGAAGGGCGGTATATAAATTCAAATATAAATAAATAAATAAAAATAAATTCTTGCTGTTTGGGATTGCCATTCAATGGACACGTTAATCATCCTTACAAATTAAGGGTTGCCTCAAGGCATTTTTAAGAGACCCACTCAAATCAAAGGGATTTGGCATGAGTAATCAAAAAGGGTAAAATCTGCTTCAACTCAAGCTTGAGGACTTATTAAAACCACCCATGTAGTCTTCTTGGCAACAATGGGGTCTGCGACTTTTAGGTGCCACTCCTTGCTCACGCCCCCTTGGCCCCCAGACACTCGCCTCAACCTATTCACAGCCAGCTTTCCTCCTCTGCTGGCCCTCCCCCGGCCATTGTTTACTGCCAATGGCCCCTGGCCCTCCACCTTCAGCCCTTCGTCCTGGCCCTTTCACCCAGGCACCCGGTTTTTCACTCCACGGGACAAAAAGGCACCATCTGGTGGCAGGCAGACGCAATGGAACTGGGGGAAGTGAACGAGGGGGCTGGGGGGGAAGTGTGCAATATGATCAGGGCAGGCTGGAGGAGAGAGCAAGATCTGTAGTGGCACATGGCTGCTGGTGTTGCGGGGGTGGCGCTGAAGGTGAACGGTGGTGGTGCGTGGCTGGTGTTGCAGGGGGGCAAACGGTGGCACGGGGTGTGTGCAGCAGGCCAATGGCAGTGGCGCATGGCTGTTGCCATTACGGGGGGCACGACTGCTGGCGTGGGGGGCGAATGATGGTGACGTGCAGTCGGGCGAGGGCAGGCGAACTACCCATTCGACTTCAGGCTGGCAGGATCAGGTGCACAGTGGCGGGGGGCATACAAAATGCCAGGCCAGAGTCCAGGCGCAGACACAACAGCGTGTGTTTGTCAAAATGGGAATCCCCCACCCATCGCTGCCTACCTATTACCCGCCCCACCCGGAGCCAACCAACCGCCACCAACCTAACAGCTTAAAAAAAAAAACTGTTCCCTTTGCGCCTGGACTCCAGCCTAACACTGAATGGGCAGTTCGCGTGCCGCCCCCCCACCCCACCCTCAATCCTGCTGTCCTGACACTGAACGGGCAGTTTGCCTGCCGTACCTCCACCATGCACTTGATCCTGCTAGTTTAATGCCGAACAGGCATTTTGCCTTCCACCCCCCACTGCGCCCCCCAATCCTGCCGGCCTGATGCCAAACGGGCAGTTTGCCTTCCCCTGCCCCACCACGCACCACCACCATTCACCCACCACAACGCCAGCAGCTGTGCGCCACTGCCATTGGCCTGTCACCCCGCAACACCAGCATGACACCGAATGGATGCAGAACTGGCAGTTCGGCTGCTACCCCTCACCGTGCCCGATTCTGCCAGCCTGATGCTGAACAGACAGTTCACCTGAGGCCACCCCACCCCACCCCCGATCCTGATGCCGAACGGGCAATTTGTCTGCCGCCATCCTACTGTGCACCCAATCTTGCTGGTTTGATGCTGAACAGGCAGTTCACCTGCTGCCCCACTGCGCACCATCACTGTTCACCCCCGCAATGCCAGCAGCTGTGCGCCATCGCAGATCTTGTTCTTTCCCCCAGCCTGCCACTGGTCATATTGCACACTGCCTCCCCACAGTGCCATCACTGCTGCCCCCCACCCAATTGGTGGCTTTTTATCTCATGGAGCCAAGCGCCTGGGACAAACGGTGCCTGGGGGAAAGAGCCGGGGCAGAGGGCCATTGGCGATGGCCAATGGCCAGGAGAGGGCCAGTGCAAGAAGAAAGCTGGCTGTGAATCAGCTAAGGCAGGTGGCTGGGGGCAAAGGGGGCGTGGCCAAGGAGCGGTGCCTAAATGGCCCATTCCATCACAATGTGAAAGGGGTTTGACACTGCTCCTTCGGAGATGTTTTTTTACAACACCTCAGTCTCACCAACCAGTCTGGCATTCCATGGTGGTTTTCCATTGAAATACCAGAGACAACCCTGCTTAGCTTCCAAATAGCACTAATTTCCATGGGTTTGCTCTAAACCTATTCACCTCTAGCTGCAACCCTATGTTCTTCCGGCATTTGGTCTATGTAGCATTTTCATTAGGCTCACCTTGTCAAGGGCACTCATAAATCGCTGGTCACCATTCAAAACAGTATTAATGAGCTGAACAAATTTACTGTGTACTTCCAACACTGATTCTACAAATTGAGTGGGCATCTGAAGACAAAATCAGACAGAATAACAAGAACAAGCAGTTCTGTAACAATTCATAGGGAAATAATTTTGCAAGAAAGAAAAATGAATACTGTTTAAACTCATGCCCCTATTAAAGTATGAATCTATACAAGAATAAAATTCTCAAAATGATCATCATTTTACAATGCTATTAACCAGGTTCTTAAATTTTATTATATCTACCATCTCCTACATAGTGCGTTCCAGATGTTTTGGAAGTCAGTTCCCTCAACTCCCAGTTCATATAATCTTCAAGTTCAAATTCAATTCATTTGAAGTGAAGGATGATGGTTATTATTGCTAAGAAAAACTGCCAGAATTTGATAAATGAGTTGATAGTGCTTCAAGGAAAAAAAGAACAAGCTGAACAATTAGGACAGGTCCTTCCTACTAACTGACATTTCTTCCTCTGTTAATCCATTGGGGCCTCCTGCCTGTTTTCTGATGTTTCCTAGGCAACATCTCTTCCCCTCATTCCACAAGGTTATCTATACATTCCATTACATGTACAGAAACTTGAAAACAGAAAACAATACCCTAAACAAGGAACTACCAAGGAGAAAGCCACACCCCCAACAACAGCAGCAGGGCAAGCTACTGTATAAAAGCAGAGAACAAACTGCACACTCACTAGCACTGGTGATGCTACCTAGTTGGGTAATTAAATGTCTGCAAGCAAACAACCACGCTCAGAGAGCATCAAGGACTCCACAGTTCCACCCTGAGCTACAGAAATTCTCTTCTATGAGATGGTAAATGTAATGCATTTTGAATTTATGTGTGTGGGAAGGGCTTTATTAAAGACATAGGATTAAAGATTCTCTTTGGCTGATGAGCTTGACTGGTATTTTAAAAGCATGTGTCTATGCTGTTTTCTTCACCACTATAGAGAAATGGTTTACTGTTGCCTTCTTCTAAGATGTTCTTTCAACTTCTCAGTCTTGTCTACAATACTGGGATTTCTTGGTTGTCTTTCATCCAAGTATTTAGTCCATGTTTGCTTAGATTTTTGACATCAACCAAGGCTGGGTGGACAAGCTAAACTACTTACTCAAATCAACTGTAAATCATTCAAACCCAAATTAAATTACTCATTTTTTTTCCTTAGTGAAAGTAGCAATAGTGGTCTACACCAGATTACCAAACGGCAAAAACTTAAGCCAAAACAAACAAGCAAACTTACAATTACTAATGACATTTTTGGACTTTGATGTATCAAATGATTTTTTCCCACTTAAAAAAAACAACTTACATTTTCCTGAGAAAGATTGCTGGTTGATCTAAGGCCCTCATCATGGATATGGTTTTGCAGTTCCTGAATCATATGAGGTAAGCCACTTGGCACAGCATGAAGCAGTGTGTACATGTTTGCCATATCTGCATAAAGAAAGAACTTGATTTTCAGGATATACACTATGTGCACAATTATTAGGCAAGTTGTATTTTGGAGGATTAATTTTATTATTGAACAACTACAGTGCTCTCGATCAATCCAAAATGTTAATCAACCTCAAACCTGAACATTTAAGAAAGTAAAAGTGAGGTTTTGGCTTTCTTAGAATATCTATGTGTGCACAATTATTAGGCAACTATTAGTGTGCAGAATTATTATGCAACTAAATGAAAAATGAAAATTTGCCCATCTCACTCGTTTATTTGCATCTGTTAAAGTGAGAATAATAAACAACTCAAAATGTACAAATAAACATTTCTGACATTTCACCAAAAAAAAAAAAAAAAAGTGACCAATATCCTTCTTTTCAGTAACAGTCATAAGTCTTCCATTCGTGGAGTCTGTCAGTTTCTTGATCTGTTGACGATCAACTTTTTGTGCAGCAGCAACCACAGCCTCCCAGACACTGTTCAGAGAAGTGTATTGTTTTCCTTCATTGTAAATCTCCTGTTTAAGAAGAGCCCACAAGTTTTCAATAGGGTTTAGGTCAGGTGAGGAAGGGGGCATGTCATTATTCTTTCATCTTTCAGGCCTTTACTGGCCAGCCACGCAGTGGAGTACTTCGATGCATGAGATGGAGCATTGTCCTGCATAGAAATCATGGTCTTCTTGAAAAATGCAGACTTTTTCCTGTACCACTGCTTGAAAAGGGGTCTTCTAAAAACTGGCAGTAGGTTTGGGGGTTGATTTTGAGTCCATCGTCAACCCGAAAATGTCGAACTAGCTCATCTTTAATAATACCAGCCCATATCAGTACCCCACCTCCACCTTGCTGCCATCTGAGTCGAAGTGGAGCTCTGTGCCTGTTACTGATCCAGCCATGGGCCCATTCATCTGGTTCATCAAGAGTTACTCTCATCTCATCAGTCCATAAAGCCTTTGAAAAATCTGTCTTCAGATATTTCTTGGCCCAGTCTTGCCGTTTCAACTTAACGTGTCTTGTTCAGTGGTGGTCGGATTTCAGCCTTCCTTACCTTGGCTGAGTACTGAACACTTTGTACTTTTTGCATTTTTTGACTTTTCAGAGTCAGTTAAATCTCTTTTTTGGCCCATTTTGCCTAAGGAAAAGAAGCTGCCTAATAATTATGCACAACTTGATATAGGGTGTTGATCTCCTTAGGCCACACCATCCCTCATTACACAAATACACATCTTCTGATATCCTTATATCCACTAAGCATTCGACGTGGCGCTCCCACGTAACACCTCTCCTGCGCGAGCTGCATTGGCTCCCGGTGGTCTTCCGGGTGCGCTTTAAGGTGTTGGTTCTCATCTTTAAAGCGCTCCATGGCTTAGGGCCAGGGTATTTGCGAGACCGCCTGCTGCTACCGATAACCTCCCACCGGCCAATACGCTCTCACAGACAGGGCCTCCTCGGGGTGCCGTCGGTCAGGCAATGTCAGCTGGCGGCCCCCAGGGGGCGAGCCTTCTCTGTGGGGGCACCCGCCCTGTGGAATGAGCTGCCTCCTGGAATACGATTGATCCCGGACCTCCGGACCTTCCGTAAAGCCCTGAAGACGTTTTTATTTCATCAAGCCGGCCTAGCCTAAATGGTTTTTTTAATTGGGATTTTAAATTTTTTGGATTTGGGGTTTTAAATTTGGGTAGCCAATGATTTAATTCTTTTAATTATCTTAACTTTTGCATTTGTATGTTTTTTAATTTTGGCTGTTCACCGCCCTGAGTCCCTTCTGGGAGAAGGGCGGTATACAAATTAAATTAATAAATTAATAAATAAATAAATAAGTTTATATAGCTTGGAGGTGGAAAATATGCATAAAAATGATATGGTCAAAATACTCACTTGCCTAATAATTGTGCACAGAGTGTATACTTTTACAAAAATCACTACTTTCAAATGCTAATATATAAACAGCATGATGGCTTTGTAAGCCATAATTCTTTACTAAGAGAGTGAGAGTGTGTGTTGATATTTGCAGGTCAGTTTAAGCCAGGAAATCTGCTTTATAAAATCACAATGCATAGGCAGTTCTTGGCTTATGTCATTAGGTAAACAGACCAGGTATGGAAACTGCTTAGCACTGGATATGGCAGAATCATAAATTAGCTTGAAACCAATAAATAAAAGGAAAAGGTAGGTATCCATACAGCTTTGATGAAACTCTTGGTCCTAATCCACATTTACTCCATATGTTAAATAGCCTAAGAGATTAATGGCCATCCCTACTATGCTGAATGGCTATTCACTTTGGTAAGAAGGCAAAGTATTTTCCAATTTTTATCCCACAGGACACCTTTACCATTTCTCTTCTCTTGTCTGATGATGTTATGACATTCTGCATGAAGAAATTGTAAGTGGTCTGCTACCATTCGTTGTTGGCATTCATTGATTACTTTGCTGTAGGAACTGGGGTGTAGATATTTTCGACATCTCATTTCTTCATTTTTTAGTCTACATAAAACCTAAAAGTAATTTTCCACATTAACAGCATAATCAAATACTAAATGACAATAAAAGTAACAGGAATATATATTTTCAAGTTATCATGGCCAATTCAAGACTGAGGTGAATGTAAAGAATTCATTTTTCAAACTACACACTCTAAAAAGCCTAATTCCATTATTTGTGACATTATGCAATAAGAAAGCAAAAACATTCGAGGAAAAAAAGTGGAAAAAGTGGATTGGGGTGACCTGTAGGATCAAATAATAATTTAAAAATTATTAAATGGAATTTAATAAAGGACAAACAACATCAATAAGGCTACAATGTTGTCATGGAAGTTTTGCAAATAAATATCCTGAAGATTTCAATTTCAAAACATTTTTCAGGATTGTCTCCTATTAGGATCTTTTAGACACTTATTGGTTGCTGGCTTACTAGAGCATGGTTTAACAAGCAAGGAAACAATGCAGGACACTCCCAAATTCCCATACTAACATTGGTTATCCTGACTACTGTCAACTATAATTCTGTACTACATTTGATTAATGCCTTAACCCATCTTCACACTTATGGCATCATTCTAAACATTTACACGTTGCTTTTTGTTTTGTTTTTTAAATACACAAAGTGGTTAAGAAAACTGACAAAATATCAGTAAAAATATGTATCAGAATAGTAACAAGAAGCACACAGCAAGTCCTGGTCACGTCCTATATGGGTTACTGTAATGCGTTGTACGTGGGGCTGCCTTTAAAGAGTAACTGGAAGCTTCATCTGGTGCAAAATGTGGTGGTGTGGGTACATATTTGTCCATGTAGTGCATGTTACACCTCTACTCCATGAGTTGCATTGGCTACCAGTTTGCTTCTGGGTTCAATTCAAGGTGTTGGTGATCACCTAAAAAGCTCTATATGGCATGGGGCCAGGGTATTTGAGGGATCACCTCTCCCCTATTACACCTACCCATTGCATCAGATCCACAGAAATCGCATGCTGCAATGCAGCTTCTGTCCATGAAGGAATGTCATTTGGTGGAACCCAAAAGGAGACCTTTTCTGCAGCACCTTTCCATTAGAACATCATCTCCCCTGAGGTGAGACTAGCCCCAACCTTGCTGGCTTTCTATAAGAGCCTGATTACATGGCTTTTGCATGTTGTCTGGGGATCCAGTTACTGTATATTGGTGGAAAGCCACTTAGGAAAATGAATGGTGTTCTCCTGCAGATTGTGCTTTTTAAAATAGTTTTGATTGTTTTTAATTATTTTTGTGGCTATACTGTTGTCTTAGAATTGTTTTTTGTATTGTTGTGCTTTGGTTGAGATGGGAGGTTGTACAAATTTAACAAATAAATAAATAAAGCAAATATATAAGTCAGTACCAGTGACTAAAAAGTAGACAATCAAATAAAATGTTTCGCAGAAGAGCAGAAAGTCAAGTCAAATCAACTATTACCAAGAGACTACCTAAACCCATATAAATTTAAGAGCGCAACAGGTAAGTTTTCCAGAAAAAAGGAAAGAAAAGCCTATTGTTTATACTGAAAAGATAATACAATGATTCAAAACCAGGGAACAAATATTGATCTGGATGAAGTATACAGTATTTAAAACTGGATGCCTTTTATTTCTCTAAGCATCTTATTCAATCTAATTTAGAGTGTTGATTTATGACACAGAGCATAACTTACAGATCATATCACAAATAGAGTAATTATGAAAACTGACTACAGCTGAAAAAAATAAAAAGATTATAACACCTTTGGAAACAAGAGCAAATGCTTCCTCCGATTTAGCCTGTACATGATTTTGGATGTACAGGTAGTCCTCACTTACTGACCACTCATTCAGCAACTGTTCGAAATTATGACAGTGCTGAAAAATGAGACTTATAACTGGTCCTCAAAGTTGCATCTGTTTCACTATCCCTAAGGTCATGTGATTTTGATTCAGGCACTTGGCAACCGGCATTCATTTAGACAGTCACAATTTCCTCCATGATCACCTTTTGTAACCTTCACAGCTGGCTTCCAACAAAGTCAATGGGGAAGCTGGCAGGAAGTCACAAGTCATGGTCACCCATGCTTAACAACCCACAGTCATTTACTTAACAACTGAAGTTGGAACTGACATTATTAAGTCAGCATGGTCATGCAACATCACGCTTAACAACCACGCTGCTTAGTGATGGAGTTGCCAGTCCCTACTGCAGGCAGTAAGTGAGGACTACCTGCATGTATATGAATCCCTTGAAAATGCTCTTTAAATGCATCATGAGGTCTTATGTTAGCAAAGTGGAATTTTGACTTTATTTCCCTGAACCATCAATCCTCATGACACTGAGAACTCCCACACCATAAACTGCTCCTGAAACTCTTGAAAAGCAGTTTGTTCCAAAATACATGGAACAATGAATAAATATGATAATCTTACCTTTCCCATATACTGTGAACAGTTTGATTCTTGCATTAAATTTGAAGCTTCTTGTTTATAATACTCCCCTGTTTCATTCAGAAAAGGACTCTCAAAAATTTCCTGGTAAAACTAATTTGAGAAAGTCTGATCAAGCACAAAGAAGGTAAGGCATGGAACAAATATTTATCAGTTTCCCAAGAGAGAAATAAAACTTTTTACCTTCAGAGGGAATTTTTTCTTATACTGTTCAACATGAACAAAGGAGTTAATAACCCCATGGATTACTTTCTGATTTGGATCTTCTCCACAACGATCACTGAAAGATGGAAAAATAAAACTCTCAAAATTTATACTATTTATCACTGTCTAAACCAGTTTTTCTCAACCTCAGCAACACTGAAATGTGTGGACTCCAACTCCAAGAATTCCCCAGCCAGGAATCCACACATCCCAACATTTTAGAGATTGAGAAACACTGGTCTAAACTTTAAAACTGACTATCCAATGATAAAGCTCCTGTTCACAGAAAAATGCTGAAGCAGATTACACTCCGTGTAATATATATTTTTTTAAAAAATCTGTATGTTTATATAAAAGACCTGAAGAAAATTGGTACTTATTTTGAGGATGAAGTAACTCACCCAAATTTTTCTCCACATATTACAGTAGTTATAAAATAGTGATAAGTAGGTAATGTTTAAAGATGGGGAATTTGTACAAGTATTTATGTTAAAAGTGATCAGGCAAGGCAACCATTAAGTATCTCTGATAAATCTAAAACCATGCTAGGGAGAGAGATACTTTCTTTATTCTATCTTAAAGTCTTCACCATATGAGGTGTGAGTGTGGGGACAGCAGGAGTTTTGAGTTCAGTACATCCACAGCTCAACAACTTAAAACCCTCTCCAGAATTGGAATACTCATAATCATAATAATGCATATATATTCAGACATTACCTTAACAGCTCTTAGGTCCTTGGTTAGGACTTGAACTGTTAAGTTTTTACCAGTTCCAGACTGTGAATTGAATTGCAGAGTAAATCTTGACGTGGTTGTGGGGCTTGTGTGCTCTGAGGAAGATGAGAGCTATGCCAGAGGATCAACCATACGGGACAGGTCTCATCAGAGGAGCCGGACAAAGAGTGTCTCTCCTGTAAAAAATATGGTGCCCCTGTGTTCTCGGCCCCCACCATCCAACCTGGTCCTCCAGTTATGCCGCACACTTCGCAAGCAAAGACAGACAGTGGGACGGATCATGTGCCTCCCCCCCCTCCCAGGCTGTAGCTGCTTCTGGACACTGTCTGGCCCCACACCACGCCCACCGCCCCACACCCCCACTGCTGATGCTCTGAACTAGGGCTTATTTTGGGGGTAGGGCTTATATTACGAGCAGCATGAAAAATCATGCTAGGTCGTATTTTCGGGGAAACACGGTAACAAGGATGCCATTTGGTTAAAGGAGATGGATAAGAATAAAGAAGAAGCTGAAATGAAAGAACTAGTAAATAACAGCAGAAATGGTAGGGGGGAAAATGTCATGGTTGATTTATTACGCAGCCCTGCTCACAACCAGACAACAGTAAAGGGAGGGGAGAGGGAAGGCATTGGAATGTAAGGGAGGTTTGGGAGGGAACTCTGGAATGCAAGTGTGCAGGCTGGAAGTGTGAGACAGGCCCAAACCCCAAAGTCATCGCTTGGAGATGTCTGAGGCAGACAAGTTGTTTCCAAAATAAAGCAAGTGCAACTGATTGGTGGACAATGTGGGGGGGGGGGGGTTCTTAGAATCTCTTATTCCAGTCTCAAGTATTTTTTTTCTTTGCCAATTGTTCCAAGTAGTACACTTCAACATTTTTATAAAAACCAGTTAATTATATCTAATTCATTCATAATCCAATATCATTTCAACTTTCTTTTCTTATTTAGTTAAGTTCCAAATATGCAATTGAAAATATTCATTATTACAATCCCCTTCATTAATTAAAAATATTCCAATTATTACATTCATCATACATCCATAGTTTAAAATCATTTCATTAAAAATACAATTTCATCTTTTCTCTAAGATTCATTTCATTTACCCCATATTCCTCTTCCATTTCTCTCTCCCTTTCTATCTTTCTATTTTATTTTTTTTCTTTCCCCTTCTTTTCTTTTGTATTTGAAAGTCCTGAACTCTCTTTTCCCTTTTTCTTATCTTTCCAGTGTTAATCCCAATACAATCATTTTGTTTTTTAAGAGCATACACTCTTCTATTTTCCTGTATCTTTCCCATTCTTGAAAGAGGCGGTGGTGAGGCCTCTCCTCAAGAAGCCTTCCCTGGACCCGGCAGTGTTGGCAAATTATCGTCCGGTCTCCAACCTTCGCTTTGTGGCAAAGGTTGTTGAGAGTGTGGTTGCGTGACAGCTCCCCCAGCACCTGGATGAAACGACGTATCTGGATCCGTTCCAGTCGGGCTTCAGGCCTGGGTACAGCACAGAAACGGCATTGGTCCCGTTGGTTGATGATCTCTGGAGGGCTCGGGACAGGGGTTGCTCCTCTGTCCTGGTCCTATTAGATCTCTCAACGGCTTTTGATACCATCGACCATGGTATCATGCTGCACCGGTTGGAAGAGTTAGGGGTGGGGGGCACTGTGTTGCGGTGGTTCTCCTCCTTTCTCTCCGACTGGTTGCAGTCTGTGTTGGCAGGGGGGCAGAGGTCGACCCCGAGGCCCCTCATATGTGGGGTGCCGCAAGGGTCGGTCCTCTCGCCCCTTTTGTTCAACATTTATGTAAAGCCGCTGGGCGAGATCATCCGTGGTTTCGGGGTGAAGTACCACCAGTACACTGACGACACTCAGCTGTACATCTCCACCCTGGACCACCCCAACGATGCCCTTGAAGTGATGTCCCGGTGCCTGGAGACCGTGCGGATCTGGATGGGGAGAAACAGGCTCAGACTCAACCCATCCAAGACCGAGTGGCTGTGGTTTCCGACGTCCCGATATAGTCAGTTGGCACCATCACTGACTATTGGGGGCGAATCGTTGGCCCCCACGGAGAGGGCTCGCAACTTGGGCGTCCTCCTGGATTCACGTCTTTAGAAGAGCATTTGACGGCCGTGACCGGGAGGATTTTTCATCAGGTTCGCCTGATTTGCCAGTTGTGTCCCTTTCTGGATCAGGACTCCTTACTCACGGTCACTCATGCCCTCGTCACTTCCCGCCTGGACTATTGCAACGCTCTCTACATGGGGCTCCTCTTGAGGAGCACCTGGAGGCTCCAACTGGCGCAGAGTGCGGCCGCGCGGGTGGTTATGGGAGCAACATGGCATTCCCATGTAACACCTCTCCTGTGCGAGCTGCACTGGCTCCCGGTGGTCTTCCGGGTGCGCTTCAAGGTTTTGGTTACCACCTTTAGAGCGTTCCATGGCTTAGGACCTGGTTACCTACGGGACCGCCTGCTGCCACCAATAGCCTCCCACCGGCCAGTACGCTCTCATAGAGAGGGGCTCCTCCGGGTGCCGTCGGCCAAACAATGTCGACTGGCAGCCCCCAGGGGGAGAGCCTTCTCTGTGGGGGCACCTACTATCTGGAATGAGCTCCCCCCGGAGATACGGAGGATCCCGGATCTGCGCACCTTCCGCCGCACTCTTAAGACCTTTTTATTCCATCAGGCAGGCTTGGCCTAATCTTTTCCCTTTTTTCCCTTTTTAAAATGTAAATTTTAATCTGTTTTAAATTATTGGGGTGTTTTAAATCTGTCTTGGGCCAAATTGTTTAATTCGGTTTTACTTTGCTTTTAAATTTTGTATTTATGTGTTTTATCTGTGGCTGTTCACCACCCTGAGTCCTTCGGGAGTAGGGCGGTATATAAATCAAATAAAATGAAAAAAATGAAATGAATTCTTTTCCAACTCTTTTCTCTTTTTCTTATGTTCTCACTGATAATCCCAGTGTAATCATTTATGTTTTTTATATTCTCTCTATTCCTCCCTCTTTTCTTTCTTTGTTTTCTATTTCTTCCATTGTTAATCCCAATGTAACTTTTGAAATTCTCCTTTTTATTATTGCTACCCACATAATCATTTAATTTTCCATAATCAATCTCCTTGTCTTTGTCTTCTTCTTTATTGTCAGTCTCTTTTTCTTGCTTCTCATTAGTTGTTTCTTTGTCAGCTTGAATGTATCCTAAGTCAGTTTTTTGGTCATCAAGTTTCAATTTTCCATGCAAGATTGTGGTCATTACCCTTATTTCCATTTTCAATGATAAGCACATCGTTTTCATCATTTCCTTAAATTCCTGCACCATTTTGTTCTTTCTGGATTAATATTATTCCAATTGAAGTTACGTTGCAATCCTCTTTTTTTTTTCCAAAGCCAAGACACTTGTGAACAAACAAAGCCTCCTTAAAAATTCTCACATGCTGTTATCCCTTTCAAGGTCCAAGTTTTTTTTTTCTTTCCAAAACAAAGATTCAGTTTTGCAATAATTTTTTTTCTCCTGAAGATGGCTCTCTGCAATCCACTATTACAATCAACAAGCTGGAAAAGTATCCATTTTGTTTACTGTCAGCTTTAAACAATTTTTACTTATTTAATTTTCCTTCTTCTTCTTTTTCACCTTTATATGCACCAAATCAGTTTAAAATTCAGTCCAGATTTGCATAGTCCAAATTCAACGTTACATTCCAATTTAGTTTCAATTTAAGGTCATTAACCGGTCCTTTCTATTACAAGTTTTTATTCCTTCTTTATCTTTCCTCCTTTTAAAGTTCCCAAATTAAAAACGGGTGTTTTCGGGTTCTTAATTCTTCTGATTTTTTCTTTTTTTAAATTCTCCAAATACTTAAATCCAAAAAAATAATTTTCAGATCGGGTTTTATCACTTTATAATTTCCGCCTTAATCTTCTTTTTCCATCCTTTCCCACGTCTCTTAGTCGCTGTTATTATGCCAGGACATTTACAATTGTTTTAAAAATCCTCTTTTTTTTCTTTCTGCCTATGAGTTAAATATCACTCACCCGGCATCAATATTCTGCTCAATCCTCCACTCCTGCACAGTGCTTGATCCGGTTGCCCCAGCTTACTGGCGGTTGTAATGGCCACCGCCCCCCGCTGCAGAGTCAGAGAGAATTTCCTCTGACCTCCAAGGAACTTGCCTGTTCCTCTTGGTCTTCCAAGGTGCCTCTCTTTCTTCCCTGTCCCTACAGGACAGATCCGGTCCAAAGACCCCTCTGCAGCGGTTCGTCAGCCCAGGATTTTGCAGAGCTCATCAGAGCACACTAATCCCCAACTGTCTCGCTGCGATGCTTCTGGTCGACTCTCCTGGTAAGAGCAGGAAAGTTGAAGAAAGAGACCGAGGGACTAAGTCTGGCTGCACAAGACCAAGCCTTAAGAAAAAATGCATACAAAGCCAGAATTGAGAAGATAGCAACAGGCAATAAATTCCACCTATGCAAAGAAGCTGAAGAAACAGTGGACCACACCTGGTTAGCTGCTGCAAGAAGATCGCACAGACTGACTACAGGTAGTCCTTGATGTCAGGGTTCTGACCGATGCCTTAATTAAATCATGAGCCTCAAGCCAAGCTTCAAAAGAAATCCAGTTATTTATTAGGAGCTTCATGTCAGTACGGACCAAGTGAAGCCAACTCTGACCTCACTTAATTCGCGTCCTGGCTCTGACCCTGTTTCCCCCTCCCCCCAAGGTGTGTCATCAGTCACATTCTCCAATGAAGCAATTTCGCAGGTTGTAGAAGTCACTCCCTCCGGCCACTGTGGGTCTGTATGGATATGACCTTGATGTGGCCGGCTGGAATGTGCTTTGTTTTGACTGAACTGCAAGTTCCTCAATGCAGCTGCAATGTTCAATTCCCCATCCCCCTTGCCTATGGCAACTCAAGAGCAGGTTGGGAATGCTTCACAAGTTGACATTCGGCTTCCCTCATTTCCTGAAAGCGACCTGTGCAAGGCAAAAATAGTTTGAGTACAGATATAGATTTTAGGGGTGCGACCCCCCACCCCCAGGCTTTGTTGGGTTGTCTTCATGGATTTTAGCTATGAGGCGGTCAGCTTGGATGTTTCTCCTCTTTACCCAAGATGCCTCTGATAAGGGGTAGCCCTTCCACTTGATTAGGTATTGGAGCTGTCTCCTGTGCCACCTCGAGTCGAGGATGCGTTGCACCTCATAATGGGTTTGGCCCCCTATGACCACGGGGTCTGGGGGCTCATGGGGTAGTGGCCTCAGGGTCGACCCGACCACAGGTTTTAAAAGGCTGCTATGGAATACTGGGTGTATCTTCCCTAGCAGTCGGGGCAATTTTAATCGCACCGTGACCAGGTTGATAATCTTCACTATGGGGAATGGCCCCATGAACTTGGGTCCCAGCTTCTTGCTGGGGAGTTTTAACCTCAAGTATTTTGTGGAGAGGTAGACCTTTTCCCCCAGCTGGAATGGCCATTGCAGGGCTCTGTGTTTGTCTGCCTGTTTCTTATAGATCTGCACCACTTTAGCTAGCGCTTTCTTGACATTTTCCCATGCTGCTTTCAGCGTTGACAGCCAGTCTGTCAAGTTGACTGAGGGGGTATTCTGACGAAGTCCATGCTGCTCACTACTTTGAATGGAGTTAGTCCCGTGCTACTTTGAACAGCATTATTATACGCGACCTCAGCAAAAGGCAGGAGGTCTGCCCAATTGGACTGCTGATAGTTCACGTAACACCTGAGGTACTGTTCTACCATGGCATTCAGTCTTTCTGCCCCCCCATTGGTGCTCGGATGAAAGGCCGAGCTAAGGCCCTGGGATGACCCAATGGACCACAGGAACTCCCTCCAGAACTTAGCTGTGAACTGGACCCCTCTGTCCGAGATAATTCTTCATGGCACTCCATGCAGACAGTAGATGTGCTTCAGGAACAGTTTGGCTAGCTGGTGAGCTGAGGGTAGTCCGCTGCAGGGTATGAAGTGTGCCTCTTTGGAGAATAGGTCTATTACAGTCCAGATCACCATGTTCCCCCCACTTTTTGGCAACTCCACTATAAACTCCATTGCAATTTCCTCCTATGGCCTCGTTGGCTCTGCCACCGGTTGCAGCAGTCCAGGGGGTTTTCCTGGTCGCTTTTTCATCGTGGCGCAGATGGTGCAACTTTTCACATAACTGTCCATGTCTTTCTTTATGCTGGGCCACCAGAATTGCCTCCGTGCTAAGTGTAAAGTCTTTAGGAACCCGAAGTGGCCCGCCGATTTGATTCTGTGGCTCCTCTGGAGGATTAAGGTGCGTAGGGACTCTGGGATGTAGAGTTTTGTCCCCTTCCACGCTAGGTCCTCCCTTTTTGTCAAGATGTGTTGGTTGTCACAGTGTCAGGGTTCCAAGTAACACCCCCAATGAAAGTGTTACAGGAAAAATGACGGACTAGAACAAGCTCTTCAGTGCAGGAAAAAGTTTATTTGCGCAAGGTTCAAACAGTCCAAAAGGTCTGAACGCCGATGGCTTCTTCTGGCCATGTATTTATACAGTTTAAAGGCAAAATTATTACAGAGAGTGATGCATTTCACACGTAGAAGCTACCCTTTAATCTATCTCTAGGAAAGACATAACAGCCCTGTTCCCACAGGCTCAGGTTCTCAGCTCCGGAGCTCAAGACATAACAAAAGGAGATAAGAGGCTAGAAGACGCCTCACAAGCAGTAAAGAGGACAGTAAGGGAAACAGTATTTTCTCTCTGAAATCTACATGACATTTGGGGTGCAATAAACATTAAACACCAGGATGTATCTGTTTAGGGTCAGTTTGCCCTTTTACAATTCTGTACCTACGTCAAATACCGTTTGTCATTTCAGCACCTTGGCACGGAAGAGGCACTTCTGTCTTGACCAAAGATTTGGATTTCTAATATTTGAGTTTTATCCCAATATCGAATCTTAGCCTGGCTCATACCCCCCTTTGTGACTCATCTGTATATCCAGACGAGTCACACCATAGGTCCTCTTCCTGCCGGAGCCGTTTGTAATCCCACATAGCCATCACCTGAGCAGTTGTCTTACGTTCCACCAGCAAGGATAGACTTTTAATAGTGTTAACAAACAGAGGTAAAATACATGGGAGAAATATACACCCCGCAGCCACTAATCCCACCAGGCCAAAAATGGCCTGCAGGCCAGGTAACCTTGACCACCATCCTGAAAACATGTCCTATAAATTAAGACCTTTCCAAGTCTGGATTGGCACATGAGCTATTTCAACCATTTTGTCTATTATTTTCTTAATAACCTTTCCTCTTGCATTAACTTCTATACAGCAGTTAGTCAAATTAAACTTTCCACATACCCCTCCTTCCTTGGCTAACAAATAGTCTAAGGCCAACCTATTCTGCATAAGATATGTCCTTGATTTGACACTTTCCCTAGCTAATTGAGTAAGACCTTTTACAGTTTCGTTGGTAATGATTTCAACCACCGCTTGCAGACGAATTAAATGGTTCAGAATGTATATAGGGGTCCGATAGCCATACATGCCATCTTCCGCCCCTATAGCCGGTCCATAAACCTCAATAATTCGCTCTGCAGGCCATTCTTCACTTCCCCAACTATGTTGGTTACCTCCAACCCTAACTTTCCCTATTGCAGATGTATCTACACGTCTTCTTTGTCTTAAGTTTCCCACCTCATCATATACCGGGACACCTAAAACCTGTCGAGTTTTAAGGGGAAGCAAAAAGAATCCTGGTCCAATTATTCCCAGGACACAAGCTCCACACCAGGATTTAGGTAGAACCCCATATGCCATCCTACCACATACCCAGTATAGTCCATCAGGAGCCAGCCATTCAAGGGTCTGATTATCTGGATCTTTTAAAAAAAAGAGAACCCGTTTACCTTAAACAGGGCCCTTTTATCAGTTCCCTCTGTGGCAGTACCTCCTGACCACCATACCTTACTTTCCCATTTTCCTGTACATATAAGGTTTCCTACCTGATGACAGCCTGCCACAATTTTTCTCTGGAAACAAACATTCCCTACCAAACTAGCAGTCAAAGTCCAGTCTCCATCCTTACCCTTATTATATGACAGATTACCCTTATAATCCATTTCTAAAACTTTGGAATAATTTAATTCCTGGGCTTCCCATGGCCATTTTTCTCCCATGCTAGTTCCTCCACATACAAAACCATCCGATACATTCAGAGTGTGGGCTATGTCTCCTGCCAATTTGACAAAGGTATTTGTTACATAGCTAGGGATTTCGGGTATATCCAGCTTTTCCCTTTTCAGATAATATCACAAGGGAACTTTAGGAGCTCTGGTCCTAAAGCTCGAAGACCCTTATATTGTATCCCAAATATCTAACTTTCCTTTTCACCAATTGAGCTTTCTTTCTTGATACCCAATAACCACACTCTAGTAACAAATCTAACAGCATCGTGCATTCATCTTAGTATTATCCCATCATAAATCCTCTGTCAGTCCTGTTGATCCAAACATCATCAACATATTACAGTATTGTGTCTCCTGGTTGTTGAGGCACATAATACTGTAAGTCTCTAGCTACCGCTATTCCAAACAATGCGGGGGAGGTCTTAAATCCCCGAGACAGCCGAGTCCCAGTATATTGCATTTTCATTCCTGTGTAAGGATTCTCCCACTCAAAATGCAAACAGTGGCTGGCTTACGGGGTGAATGGGAATTGTAAAGAATGCATCCCTTAAATCAATAACAGAAAACCACTCAGCCCGGGGTGGAATTAAACTTAACAGGGAATATGGATTCAACACGGCCGGGTGTAAAGTTACTGTGCCCCGGGCTGTAAGACCCATCTAACTGTTTAATTGGGATAATTGGAGTATTCCAGGAGGACTAAATAGGCACCAAAAACCCCGCTTCCAAATCTCTGAATGCTTTCATAAATAACACAAATAGCTTCCCAAGAAACGGGACGCTGCCTTATACTCACAGACTCCACTCCAGGTTTTAGTTCCACCCCCACTGGAGGGTGGCGAGCTGCAAAACCCGGCAGGTTATCCTCAGCGCACATCAAACAACCTCCAAATCTCCTCCGGAGAATGCCTTATGGTCATTCTCTAACTATCTTCATCAAAAGAAATTGTTGCCCCTAATTTACTCAGCAAATCCCTGCCTAGCAACAAAATAAAGCATTCAGGGATATACAAGGATTCATGCTGGATTTCAGCTTCCTTAAAATCACACATCTCTGGTTTCAAGACCTGCCACCCCATGGCTTGTCCTGATACCCCCTGGACCTGAATTTTATGGGATCCGGGGGGCTGCAATCTGCTTATTTACAATTAATCTTCCTGCTCCCATATTTACCAGAAACGTTCTGTACTGACCCCCTATTTTCATTGTAACTAATGGCTCAGGCGGGGGTTCTTCCAAGCCTGGTCCCCCTCAATCTGACCAAGTCATGTCTGCCAATCCAATACTTTCTGCTCAAACCTCTCCTCTGTCCTCGCTCTCCCCCTTCTCCCAGAGAGCTGCCCACGCATCCCTGACCCAAAATCCGCTCTTCTCATCCCTCTACTTCTCACCATCTGTCTTGGGCATTCCTTTTCCCAAGTAATTCCTTTTCCCAAATAATTTTATTTCTATACCACCCTTCTCCCGAAGGACTCAGGGTGGTGTACAGCCTATTTTGTTAAAAAAAAAACCAGACAAACACCAGAAAGGAGAAAAAAAAGTTTTAAAAGCATCTCTTTTCCCCTTCTCCCCTCCAAAGGAAGGGGGGGGGGAGAAAAAACCCCTTGCATCCCACTTCACAGTGCCCCTGCCAACAAACCAGCCTCTTTATTCATCCGTGCCTCCTGCTCTTTCTTCTCCACCTACAGCCCCCACAGCCTCCAAATCATCATCATCATCATCATCATCCCCCTCTCCCTCACTCTGACTGCTACCTCTAGGCGGATGACTCCCCTTGACTTCACGCCAGGATCACTCATACGCCTCTGATTTCCTCCTCCGCTCCCTCCAGCAGCCCCCTTACTTTTCCTGCCTGCTCAGATACACATAACCCGACTGTTTCAGCCCTACATTGCAATAAATCCTCAGCTTTTTTTCAACAGGGCTCTCACCCATTGATCAATATATTGAACTTGATCAGGATATTTATCCTGATTCACTACAATCACTCCCCACAACTTATCCACTGTTCCTTCCCTTAACCATCCCTGAGGAGGAGGGGGTCAGCCCATCTCCCTTTGTGGCCACACATGTTTACATAAGAATTTTAATTGATCCTTTGATCCTTTCGGATAGGAAGGGTTGCTAAAATACTTGTCAAAACCTTTTAACATGCATGCCAATGGAGTATTTGGCACGCTCTGAACCCCATCCCTTCTACCACACTGCCGTCGACTCATAGCCCCGGAAACTCACGGCCACTAATGAGAAATGCGATGGCTTAACCACCCACACAACCTGACATGGACTTCATTAGGGTAGCCACCCCGAGTCCGAGGGAGTGATCAGGTCCCTCCGTCTGCCTTCAAATGAGGCAGGTACAATTCTTTTACAATATACTCACTTAAAACGCTCCCACTCCGTAGATTCCTGGCCAGGAATTTGTTCAGACCACCTTTCCTGCACCGCAGGGTTCTTGGACTCGATCAGAGCACCATCGGGGCCATAGGGTTATCACGGCTGTCTCCCGGAGACGTATCTCCGTGGCGCCTGGAGAATGTTCAGGAGCGACCTCCCGATGGTCCCGAGGGGTCAAAACGGTCCTCAGCGAAATATCGCCTTGCCCCTAGTCCCGGCGGAGTCGCCAGCTGTTACAGGAAAAATGACGGACTAGAACAAGCTCTTCAGTGCAGGAAAAAGTTTATTTGCGCAAGGTTCAAACAGTCCAAAAGGTCTGAACGCCGATGGCTTCTTCTGGCCATGTATTTATACAGTTTAAAGGCAAAATTATTACAGAGAGTGATGCATTTCACACGTAGAAGCTACCCTTTAATCTATCTCTAGGAAAGACATAACAGCCCTGTTCCCACAGGCTCAGGTTCTCAGCTCCGGAGCTCAAGACATAACAAAAGGAGATAAGAAGCTAGAAGACGCCTCACAAGCAGTAAAGAGGACAGTAAGGGAAACAGTATTTTCTCTCTGAAATCTACATGACATTTGGGGTGCAATAAACATTAAACACCAGGATGTATCTGTTTAGGGTCAGTTTGCCCTTTTACAATTCTGTACCTACGTCAAATACCGTTTGTCATTTCAGCACCTTGGCACGGAAGAGGCACTTCTGTCTTGACCAAAGATTTGGATTTCTAATATTTGAGTTTTATCCCAATATCGAATCTTAGCCTGGCTCAAAAGAAGACTCAGAGGCTAGAAGTTCCTCAAAGTTCCATTTTATTAGAGATGTCATATTGGCACATTTGGGAAAACCCGAATCTGAAAGCTTCCAGGTTGTCCCCACCCAAAAGAAAGTCCAAGTCCCTTCCCCCTGCACCCACATGTCCATCACATGGTCCAATCAATGCACCGTCCCAACTGGAGATGCCTCCCAGTCATGCCGCTCCAGGTGCAGGCTGGATGTCCTTGACTCTCAGAGAAAAGAATGCTATTATGGCTAGATATCCCTGCAACTCCATGCAATCCCCCCTCCCAATTTCTCACAGCACTAAGTGTGGCAGCCCTGAAGATCCAAAGAAAGAGATGGCCTCCAGGGCTGACAGGCTGCCCCCCCCCTCAACCGATGATTGTGTCCTGCAATGAGAGGAACATAGGGGGTTAATACCATATTCCCTAACCACCTCTTCCCCCCCCCCTCAGGGGGACCCTTTGTCTTATCAGGGAATTTATCATGGAATTGTTTTACTAATCTCTCTGCCTTTATGTCCCAGCTCTTAACCCAAGTAGCTTCAGACAAAGGGTACCCTTTCCAATGAACTAAATATTGTAATCGACCTCTATACAATCTAGAGTCTAGGATTCTTTTAATCTCATAATGAGTTTCCCCTTGCACCACTATAGGCTTGGGTGCTGGTCGGTCCTGTGGCCTCAATCTTCACCCGAGTGCCGGTTTTAGTAAACTGCAGTGAAAGACAGGATGCACTTTCCCTAGTATGCGTGGGAGGTTAAGCTGAACTGTTACTGGGTTAATTACTTTTGCTATTGGGAAAAGTCCTAAAAATTTTGGTCCCAGCTTTTTACTGGGCAACTTCAATTTTATGTATTTGGTTGATAGGTAAACCCGATCTCTCACGCGGAAGGGGGGCTGGAGAGATTGGTGCTTGTCTGCTTGTTTTTTGTACACCTCAGAGTCTTCTGTTAGCGCTTTTTTTTTGTTTTCCCACCCCTTCTTTAGTGATTCCATCCACTCGGTCAGGGTCATGGAGGAAGGTGGCTCTCTGGGCAGCTTGGGCATGGGGACAAAATCCATGCCGCTGGTGACCTGAAAGGGGGTCAGGCCGGTGCTGCTATGTATGGCATTGTTGTAAGCAACTTCTGCAAACGGCAGCAGGTCCGCCCAGTTCTCTTGCTGGTAATCCACATAACATCTTATATATTGCTCCACCATTGTGTTCGCTCATTCCGCGGCTCTGTTTGTACTCAGATGGAAAGCTGAGCTAAGTCCCTGAGTGGTCCTGACCGATTTCAGGAACTCCCTCCAGAACCTAGCGGTGAATTGGACGCCTCGGTCTGAGATTACCCAGCGGGGTACTCCGTGCAGCCGATAATTCTGCTTGATAAACATCTTTGCCAGTTTCTTCGCTGAGGGTAATCCCAAACAGGCAGTGAAGTGGGCTTGCTTGGAAAACAAGTTGATCACCATCCAAATCACTGTATTTCCTCCACTCTCTGGGAGCTTGACTATAAAGTCCATTGTGATTTCCTCCCAGGGTCGGCTGGGGTTGGCTACTTGTTGGAGGAGCTTAGGAGGTTTCCCTGGTCTCATTTTCATGGCTGCACAAGTGGCACAGCTTTTTTTTTTAAAAAAATAATCTTTATTTGGCCACCAAAACTGTCTTCTGGCCAGGTGCAGAGTTTTCAAGAAACCAAAATGGCCTGCCAGTCGTGGCTGCGCTGTAAGACTTCCAGCCTCAAGCTGGTAGGGACATACAGTTTGGACCCCTTCCAAACCAGTCCATCTCTCATGGTCAAGACATCTTTATTATCTGTGAGCCATTGGTCAGCTGGAAGCGCTGCTTTCAGTGTGGCTGTCAGTTTGTCCCTTATGGGATTGGGTTGGCATCTGGCTTGGCCCCTAGTGGTGACTTGTGCTGCTTGTTGTGAGGGGGGGATGATGGCATGGATGACTTCTTCCCTCCGACTATCGAACTGCAGTTTTCTTGATAATGCGTCGGCTAGCAGGTTCTTCCTCCCTGGGATGTTATTTTACCTCGAAGTTAAACCACCTGAAGTATTGTGCCCAGCGGATTTGTTTGGGAAAGAGTTTTCTGGGGGGGTTTTAGGGCTTCGAGGTTTTTGTGATCAGTCCAAACCTCAAAAGGCACTTTACCCCCTTCAAGAAAATGTCTCCAGGAGAGGAGGGCCCAGCAGACTGTGTAGGCTTCCTTCTCCCAAATTGCCAACCTCCTCTTGGTGTCGGTGAGCTTCTTGGACACATATACGCAGGGCAGAAGCTGGCCCTGTGGATCCTTCTGTAGGAGCACAGCTGCCACTCCCACGTTGCTAGCATCTGCCTGGATGATGAATTGTTTCTCTGGGTCAGGGTGTTGAAGGATTGGCTCCTTGGCAAAGAGCTGTTTTAATTTTTCAAAGGCCCTTTGGCAGTCCATTGACCAGGTGAGCGGTTGAGTCGGTCATGGTTTCATGGGAGGGGGCCCTGTTTTTAATAGCTCTCTTAAGGGCAAGGCGACTTCTGCGACTGCTGGGACGAATTGCCTATAGAAGTTCGTAAAACCCAGGAAGCTTTGGAGCTGTTTGTGGGTGCGCGGGGGCTGCCAGTCTAGCATGGCTTTCACTTTCCCTTGGTCCATCTCCACTCCTCCACTTGACACTCAGTAGCTTAGGTAATCTAGGGAGGTTTTATAGAATTCAGTTTGACAGCTTCATGTAAAGCTTTGCGGCTAGGAGTTTTTTCAGCACTTGCTGCACTAGCTTTACGTGCACCTCTAGAGTCTCACTGAATATGAGAATGTCATCTATTTATTTTATTTATTTGTTCAACTTGTATGCCGCCTTTCTCCGAAGACTCAAGGCAGCTTACAATGCATTTAAAAACCATATACAAAACATTAAAAGTCTAGGTAAACTAGGACCCCTTTGTATAGGTGCTCGTGTAGCACCTCATTTATCAGCTGCATGAAGACTGCAGGGGGGCCTTGCAGGCCAAATTGCATGACTTTGAATTGGAAGCTGCCAAGCGGGAGGTTAAAAGCAGTCTTCCATTCGTCCCCTTCTCTAATCTGTATGTGGTAATAGGCTTCTCTCAGGTTCACTTTGGTGAACACCTTGCCCTTGGCTAAGTGACTCAGCATGTCTTTCATGAGGGGGAGGGGGTAGGTGTTCTCCACGCACATGGAATTCCATGAAAATCCATGCAGAGCCTCATCCCCCCATCTTTTTTCTCTTTAAATAGTACAGAGGCTGCCACTCTGGCTTTGGCGGGCTGGATAAAACCCCATGCTAAATTGGCGTCAATGTATTTTCTTAACTCGGCCATTTCTTTTGGAGTCATAGAGTTCATCTTTGGTTTAGGCAGCTTTGCTCCCAGCACAAACTCAATCGCACAATCTGTTGGGCAGTGAGGGAGGAGGAAGTTGCAATCTTGCTCGCTAAAGACATTCAACAGGTCTCGGTATTCCCTTGGCACCTGTGGGCTGCCGGGAAGTTTGTCTGCGG
Organism: Pituophis catenifer annectens; assembly: GCF_029215685.1. NCBI lineage: Eukaryota > Metazoa > Chordata > Lepidosauria > Squamata > Colubridae > Pituophis > Pituophis catenifer. Next base: position 71,634,054 of record NW_027256885.1, on the reverse strand, counting down.
TGGGTGCTGCGGTTTCCCACTTGCTGGAGCTGCTGGGGTTTGTTGCCTTTTGGCAACTGTCTGGTTTGATGGGCGGCAGTGGGCCGATGCCTATATTTAGCTTTCGGTAGCCATCTTCCCACGTGATGGTCGGTTCCCATTTGTCTAGCCAAGCGAGGCCCAATATGATTGACTCTGTAATTTTGGGAGCTATGATGAATTGGATGAGCTCTCGGTGGCGGCCCATCTCCAGTCTAACAAGTTCTGTGACCAAGGTGGCAGGGGCTCCGCCTATCAGTGTCCCATCAACCTGTTCAAAAGGGATGGAGTGCGCTAAGGGTCTCATGCCTATCCCTAGCTGTTGGACAATGGGGAGGCTGATCAGGCATCTGGTACAGCCAGTGTCTATGACAGCCTCTACCTCCCCTTTCCGGCACTACAATCCGGGTTTTGATAGTGAAGGGTTGGATGGCTTCACTTACCATCGGGTTGTCTTTGCCGCTGCTCCGGAGGGGTTTCTCTACCTGGAGTTTCCTCGTTCCCAGTTGGAAGGAGAGGAACCTCAACAGCCTGTTTGGTGATTCTCCCCTTGTCCGGAGGCTTCCTCAGGGTTCTTTTGCCCCATGGTGCGGAGAGGGTCTGGACCTCAGGGACTGGGGCAGGGGTCAGGCACTCTGATGCCCTGTGCCCATGCTGACGCATCGGTAGCACTTTATTGTCCCAGATGGCGTGGGTTGTGGCACGTCAGTTAGCTTGACCGGAGTTCGGCGGCCCAGAGTTCTTTTTGCCGATTTCTCTGCAGTCGGCTTCAGAAGGGGGTGGATTTCCAGATCCATGGCCATTGCTGTGTTGTACTAGGCTTCTATATGCTCCGGAACTCCCCTGATGCCACAGGCTTGTCTGAAGTCCGGGTCAAGGGCCTCTTTGAAGTGGTAGACGAGGAGGCGTTCAGGCCAGTCTCTCAGTTTTCCAGCCAGCCTCCGGAATTCCCACACTAATTCTTTGGGGGGCCAGCCTGCTTGCTTCAACGCTTTGATCTGGGCTTCAGCTTCTATCCAGTGGGCCGTGTCCTCGAACCGGCCTCGGAGCAGTTGGACGAACTTGTCCGCATCTTTAGTGAAGTATAAACTGCTTAGAATAAACTGCTTCATGACTCTGTCAAATTTCTGACTGATGAGTCTGTTTCTCACAGTTAGAAAGAACCAGATGCCAAGGCTGTTATAAACACTCTTACAAGCTACTGTAAACCATTATTGTAAGGAGAAACACACAACAATTTTATATGAGAAAAGAGAACAAGAGTAAAAAATAGTATGTTTGTCCTGTTTCATCTTGCAACTGATATATTATTCTCTTTTCCCTCTCTTTCTTCAGTCTATATGCCAGCCAGCGACCTGTTTTGTTTGCATGTTCGAAATATTTCTGTTTGGCCGTTTTCATTTTCTGTGCGATTTCTGGCGGCGATCTCAGCGCGTTAGGGACGAAAGGGGCGAAGCTCCGCTGCTGAGTCCCTAACAATCCCGCATCTGGAGCCGAAACAGGCGCTATTGATCTCGTAGTGATCAATAGCTTAAAGGGGAACATCTTAGGACCTCGGAGAAGATCGCAACTCCTCCGAAGGTACAAGATAAAGCCCTTAATCCAGAGTGAGGAAAAACCAGCCTTACGGGGCTGGCCGGAGGCGCTGATAACTGTATAAGAGGGATGCGAAGATTGAAAACTAAAAGAGGTCATCAACAGAAGACCATTATCTAGAAAAACCCAAAAAACTACCTGATAGTAAGAAGCAGCGCTGGTGGAAGAGAAACCCGAAAAAAGAAAGAGGATAAGCGGCGACGGAAGATAGATCGGAATGGAGCCATTTTGAAAGCAAAGTGACAGCGCAAAATCTGAACAGCTGAGTGTACAGGGCTCGGGACAGGGGTTGCTCCTCTGTCCTGGTCCTATTAGATCTCTCAACGGCTTTTGATACCATCGACCATGGTATCATGCTGCACCGGTTGGAAGAGTTAGGGGTGGGGGGCACTGTGTTGCGGTGGTTCTCCTCCTTTCTCTCCGACTGGTTGCAGTCTGTGTTGGCAGGGGGGCAGAGGTCGACCCCGAGGCCCCTCATATGTGGGGTGCCGCAAGGGTCGGTCCTCTCGCCCCTTTTGTTCAACATTTATGTAAAGCCGCTGGGCGAGATCATCCGTGGTTTCGGGGTGAAGTACCACCAGTACACTGACGACACTCAGCTGTACATCTCCACCCTGGACCACCCCAACGATGCCCTTGAAGTGATGTCCCGGTGCCTGGAGACCGTGCGGATCTGGATGGGGAGAAACAGGCTCAGACTCAACCCATCCAAGACCGAGTGGCTGTGGTTTCCGACGTCCCGATATAGTCAGTTGGCACCATCACTGACTATTGGGGGCGAATCGTTGGCCCCCACGGAGAGGGCTCGCAACTTGGGCGTCCTCCTGGATTCACGGCTGTCTTTAGAAGAGCACTTGACGGCCGTGACCGGGAGGATTTTTCATCAGGTTCGCCTGATTCGCCAGTTGCGTCCCTTTCTAGATCGGGACTCGTTACGCACAGTCACTCATGCCCTCGTCACCTCTCGTCTGGACTATTGTAATGCTCTCTACATGGGGCTCCCCTTGAGGTGCACCCGGAGGCTCCAACTGGCGCAGAGTGCGGCCGCGCGGGTGGTTATGGGAGCAACATGGAGCTCCCATGTAACACCTCTCCTGCGCGAGCTGCACTGGCTCCCGGTGGTCTTCCGGGTGCGCTTCAAGGTTCTGGTTACCACCTTTAAAGCGCTCCATGGCTTAGGACCTGGTTACTTACGGGACCGCCTACTACCATCAACAGCCTCCCACCGACCAGTACGCTCCCACAGAGAGGGGCTCCTCCGGGTGCCGTCGGCCAAACAATGTCGGCTGTCGGCCCCTAGGGGGAGAGCCTTCTCTGTGGGGGCACCAACGATCTGGAATGAGCTCCCCCCAGAGATACGGAGGATTCCGGATCTGCGCACCTTCCGCCGCGAGCTGAAGACACTTTTATTTCATCAAGCTGGCCTCGCCTAAATCTTCTCCCTTTTAAGTGTAAATTTTAAATTTTTAATGTATTTTAAATTATGGGTACTAATTCAGCCAAATTTATTTAATTCATTTTATTCGATTTTAAATTCTGTATATCTATGTGTTTTATTTCATGGCTGTGCACCGCCCTGAGTCCTTCGGGAGTAGGGCGGTATAGAAATTCAATAAAATAAAATAAATAAATAAATAAATAAATATAACATTTCAAAGCAGCCTTCCACTATAAAACTATATAATAAATCCTAATTTAACATTTATTCAACTCATAATCTGTCCATTTCCTCCACCCCCATAAGTATATCTCTTAAACATCCCTTTTCTTAAACTAAACAATCAGTAAACTAGCCTGTCTTCACCCACTTCCCTACAAAATTTCCATACTTAACAATTCTTAATATCTTTATTCTTCTGCCCACCCTGCTAAAAAAAAATATTCCCTTATATAGATAAAATCAATGACTTTAAACTTGTAATCCATATAATGTCTTCTTTCATGTCTTTCCACTGGATTGTTAAATCCATCACCCATATTAGGGTAACATAACATCCCAATTCCAACAGAATGTTCAGAATCCTCAGTTATCATCTGCCCCCATCAATAAGTATCTTCATGTATATATATAAAAAAAGAAAACCACCCGAGTGACATTATAATTGTATTCCATATAGTATCTGTAGTAGTGGCTTTCTTCAAGATTATTAATTCCAACCATCATAATGGGGTAACAACCAGATCTTCTGCATGCCCCAACGTAACTCTCTTGCCATATAACTCAGCATAAACGTAATACATTTATCAAAGAATCCAAAATAGATAATTCCAATCCAACAATTTAAGGCCCTTTTCACATCCCAAAATTACGGCATTGCAGAGGTCTGTCACTCTCCTCAGGATAATATTAACCAATACTTCACCTCAACTGTCTTTTCATGTATTCAATCATCTTTTAGATAACTGGCTTCACTGTTGCCTAGTTTAAAAATTTTTGTTTTTGTGAGACCTATTTCTTTTTTTCTTGACTTTTTGTGGGTTTGACCTCCATCCTAATTTCCTTTCTACGAGTTGTATATCAACTGTTCGGTTTTCCTTCTGATCTATAACTTGATCTTGTTGGTTTTGCTTTTGTGGCTTAGATCGCCATTCATATTTCTTTTCTATAAGTTGTGTATCAACTAATTGATTTCCATGCTTGTCTGTGACTTGATGAGTCATCACATTAGAATCCAATGCCACTTCTTTCTTATTTATAGGTAATCCAACTGAGACATCTAAAGGATCCAAAGGCGATTCATCTACAAAAACCTCTGTAGCTCGATGTTTTTCCATTATTTCCAACTCCTTCTGCCTATCTTGTGTTGTGCATGAGAATGTTGAGCTCATTTTCAAAATCTTATGATAAAATTCTTCCGCTTTTTCAACAGTATTTAATTGGTATCTTTCTCCTTGATATCTCAATATTATACCAACTGGAACATCCCACCTAAATAAAATATTTTGTTTTTTAAGCTCAGTCACCAGGAATCCAAATTTCTTTCTATCCAATAACATCTTAGGCGGTAACTCTTTATATATCCAAATTTTTCTTCCATACAGTTGTAAAGTAGAGTTAAAAGATTTTTGCACAATATTATTTCTTATTTCTTTATCTGTAAAGTAAATCACCACATCTCTAGGCAGTTGCCTTTGCTTTGCAATCCAAGAATTTACTCTGTAGACTCTGTCAATCCTGCAAAATACTTCCTCAGGATGAACCTTTAAAATCCCAGCCAGAATTTCAGCAGATATTTTCCTTAAATCATCTCTGTTATTTTCCTGCAATCCTCTCAATCTAATCGCAAATTCTGTAAAGCTGTGTTGCATCATTAAAACTTCTTTTTCAATCCGTTGTTTTATATTTTCTACATTGCAAGTCTTATGATCTGCTTCCATTTTAGATTTTTCTTCTAAGCTATTGTCTTGAGTATTTATCAAATCATTTTCAATTCTTTGTATTTTATTGTCCAAATTATAAATCTTATCATCAATTTCCTCCATTTTAGACTCTAATAAATTAATATTTGTATCCAACTTTATAGCAATTTCTGAAAAACCATTAGTCATTTTTACAATCTTTCGTTGCAAATTATCATACTTTAATTGTACCAATTCTTTAATTTCCTGCTTGAATTTTTCAAGATTCTGGTTCACAATCTCATCCCTTCTTACAATCTCCTCCAAAAGAAATTCAATTAAATTAAAATCAGTTTTCTGAGTCTGTAGGTTTAAAACTTGTTCATGTAGTTTGTAGATGGGGGAATCCCCCCCCACTGCTTGTTTGTCTGGCTTTGTTAGTTTAAACGCCATATTTCCACACAGACAAACTCTTTTTTAAGAACAGAAAAGAAAGCTTCTTTCCAAACAAGATCAGTATCAGATCTCCAGGAAAAAGAAAACATAAAAAATAGAACTTTTTCTTGAATTGTAGCCAGCAGTATTTATTCCGCTACTTTGTGGCTTATTAAGAAACGGAAGGACTTTCCCTTTCAGCTTTCCCTTCTCAAGTCTCGGCAGTCGCCATTTTAAAATTCTTTTTTCCTTTCTTCAGTATCTTTTATAAAGTAAATGAAAATACTTGCGATTTAGGGTCACAGGTCCAGATCTCATCCTCTTTAATTAATCTGTTAATTTTCTTTAAAAAGCTTGTTCTCGTCGCCTGGCTCTGCAAAAAAGCAGAGGTCTCCCAAAGCCCGGAGCAGCGGCGAGGGAAATAGGGAGCCTCATCTGCTTCGCCCCCAAGAGTAAAAAAAAACTCTCGGGGCTTCGCAGAGAGCTCTACCTGCCCTCACCTGCTCTGTCTCACATTTCCTTATGGAAATGAAGTTTTTCGAGCCGCCTTTCAGATGTAAAGGCGGCTCTTTACAGGCGACGGGGCTGGCAGTCCCGAGGGACCGTATGGCAGCGACAGAGAGCAAACAGGAAGTTATAGATTTCTATAAAAAATTACACGATAAATTAAAAGAGCTGGATTATGAAAATATCTGCATCGTTGGAGATTTTAATGCAATTGTCAACACACGAGAAGACTACTATAGTAACAGGAAGAATAAAATCAAAAGGAAGACACTGCCACAAACATTCAAGGATTTGGTACAAGAAATGAGTTTACATGACACTTGGCGAGAATTAAATACTAAAACCAAACAGTATACATACTTTTCTGGCCCACATCAATCGTGGTCAAGATTGGATATGGCTTGGATGACACCTCAACTAAGTAAAGAAACACATGACGTAGAAATTATGCCTAAGATATGGGCCGACCACAATCCCATTAAAATAATTTGGAAAGGCTCCCGAAAACAAAAAAGATGGAAAATGGACACAAGTATTATAAAGGAAAAAGAGTATCTACAAATGATAGAAAAGGAGACCAAGATATTTTTTCAAATTAACACAAAGGATCAAACGTCGTTACAAAATTTATGGGACACAGCGAAAGCTTATATTAGGGGCTTAACCATTGCATACGTGGCAAAAAGAAAAAAAGAGAAACAAAGAATCAGGAAAGACTTATTGGAAGAAATCAGGATAGAGGAAACTAAATTACAACAGCACCCCAATAACAAGATAGCACAGCAAAAACTTAATTTGGCTAAACACAAATTGAATTTGACTACAAAAGTTGATTTGGCACAAAAAATAAAAATGGCAAAACAGACCAATTTTGAACATGCAAACAAAACTGGATGCTGGTTAGCTCATAAATTAAAAAAACAAACAGACAAAAGAATTATACACCAACTCCAGGACGAATCAGGAACTTTACTCCACACACACCTAGATAAGAAAAACATAGTCAAAACATTCTTTCAAAACCTCTATCGACAGGAAGATGTCCCGGAAGACCAAATTCGAAAATATCTTAGTAAAGTGAATATTACACAATTCGAAGAAGAGCATAGAGAGACCCTGAACCGCCCCATAACAATGATCGAATTGACCGAAGCTCGCAAAAAACAAAAGAACAATAAAACCCCAGGACCAGATGGAATTCCTACTGAATTTTATAAACACTCCCAACAAGAAATAGATGAAATATTGCTACAAGTCTTCAACGCAGCGTTATTGACAGCTGAAATCCCAAAATCATGGACAGAAACCATTATTACATTAATACACAAAGAAGATTTAGATCCGACCCAAGTTAGAAACTACAGACCCATTTCACTACTCAATGTGGATTATAAACTATTTATGTCAATATTAGCGCAGAGACTTAAAACAATAATTCATAAATACATACACACAGACCAAAACGGCTTTATACCCAGGAGGCAGATTAAAAATAATTTGAGAACGATTATAGATATTCTGGAATATTACGACAAGAAGATAGACAAGGAAATAGCTTTAATATCTCTCGACGCCCAGAAGGCCTTTGACAATTTAAATTGGTCCTTTCTCACAATACAACTCGAATCGATGAATTGCGGAGAGAAATTCCTTAAATTGATAAGAAAAATCTACTCCTGTCAAACAGCCAAAATTGCAATAAATGGTGACATGACACAGACTTTTGACATTCAGAAAGGAGTACGACAAGGCTGCCCCATGTCACCCCTATTATTTATAATCGCACTGGAAGTTTTATTAACGGAAATTAGGAAGGAGGAAGACATAGAAGGCCTTAAGATCCGGGGAGAGGAATACAAACTACTTGCCTTTGCAGACAATGTGATTTTCATACTGGAAAACCCAATAAGATCTGGAACCAGGTTGATGACAATGATAGAGGAATACGGGGAAGTTGCGGGCCTCAAAATAAATAAGCAGAAGACGAAAGTATTGACGAAAAATATGACCCAAACACAGAAATCAAAATTAGAAGAAGAATTAGGACTTCAAATAGTAAAGAAAATAAAATACTTAGGTATTTGGTTGACAGCAAAAGTAACTACAATCAAAGAAGATAATTATACCAAATTGCTAAAACAAATCAAAAAAGACCTGGAAATTTGGAGTAGATTACAACTCTCATTGATGGGCAGAATTTCCTCAATAAAAATGAATATATTACCAAGAGTATTATATCTATATCAAGTGATACCAATACACCCCGGAAAAGATTTCTTTAAGAACCTCAACAAAACAACAATGAACTACATATGGCAGGGAAAGAAGGCCAGAATTAAAATCAAAGCTCTACAGGATTCACGAGACAAAGGAGGCCTAGCAATACCAGATTGGGAACTCTACTATAAGGCATCAGGACTGACCTGGATTAAAGAATGGATGAAACTGGACAACAAAAGAACTTTATATTTAGAAGGCTTTGACTTAATAAGAGGATGGCACGCTTTTCTATGGGACGGATCAGATAAACGACACATGTACTTCCAACGTCATATAATTCGAGCTTCATTATTCAAGATCTGGCAGGATATTAAGAGAACTCACTATACTAGAATACCTAAATGGTGGTCCCCGATGGAAGCATTGATATATCCGAATACCCTCGAAATAGGAAAGATGATGCGGTACCAAGATTTATTGAACCATGAAGGCGAACTCATCTCAAGACAGCAACTCCAAAACTCTGGCATAAATATCGATTGGTGGCCCTATACACAAATACACTCAAGATACACAGCAGACAAAAAGCAATATGGAATCTCGAACGATTTGAATGAATTGGACAAGATTTTACAAGGCCCAGAACAAAAGATGATAACCAAAATATATAACTATCTCCTTAGATATAAATTATTGGAAGAAACAGTAAAAGAAAATATGATAAGGTGGGCCAGGGACATAGGGCACAACATTCAACTGGCAAACTGGGAGAAATTGTGGAAATAGAACATCAAAATGACAAGAGCCATACCCTATAAAGAAAATCTCATAAAAATGTTTTACAGATGGCACTTAGCACCAGCCAGACTAGCCAAAATATACCCGAATGCCTCCCCACACTGTTGGAAGTGCAAAACAATAAAGGGGACATACTACCACGCCTGGTGGAAATGTATAAAGGCCCAACAATATTGGAAAGACATAAAGGGAACTATTGAAGAAATAATAAATCAACAAGTAGAAAACACTCCAGAATTCTTTTTATTTGGAATGATAACAACACAATACAACAAAGAGACAAAATATCTCATCATACACATTCTGACAGCAGCACGGTTACTGTTTACGCAAAATTGGAAATCAGACCAACTCCCAACCAAAGACAAATTAATCTCAAAGATAACAGAGTGTGCCGAAATGGATAGATTGACACTGGAACTCCAGGATAAGCAAGAAAGTGAATATTATCTTGTGTGGCACCAGTGGTATCAATGGCTGGAAAAGAAAATCAGTACAAATATAGATGAAAGAAAATAGGGTAGAAAATTTAAAATTGGAAATGAATAAAGAGGAGATGCAAGATTATTTCTAAATTAAAACATCTGAATTGACAATGTATCATTCATATATTAACTTACAAAGCAATATATATTCTGATGATGACCAAAACATATATGTAAAATATGGTGTGGGTAGGTAGGTGGTGGGAATCTGTTTGTCTTTGTAATGTCTTTGTATTTCTTGTATTGTCTTTATATCTTTGTTTAAAATCCAATAAAAAAAATAGAAAGAACCAGATGCCAAGGCTGTTATAAACACTCTTACAAGCTACTGTAAACCATTATTGTAAGGAGAAACACACAACAATTTTATATGAGAAAAGAGAACAAGAGTAAAAAATAGTATGTTTGTCCTGTTTCATCTTGCAACTGATATATTATTCTCTTTTCCCTCTCTTTCTTCAGTCTATACGCCAGCCAGCGACCTGTTTTGTTTGCATGTTCAAAATATTTCTGTTTGGCCGTTTTCATTTTCTGTGCGATTTCTGTTTGCGTAATTAAATTCAATTTATGTTTAGTGAGGTTCAGTTTTGCCCTTATTGTTTTATCTTCAGGTTTTTCCTGTAATTGTGACTCATATATGCTGAGTTCTTCTAATAGATTCTTCCTCTTTTGTTGTTTATCTTTATTTTTTTTTGTTGTATATGCTATTGTGAGGCCTCTTATATAGGCCTTAGTAGTATCCCACAGGTTCTGTACTGAGGTTTGTTCCTTTGTATTTATTTGGTAAAATATTTTTAGTTCACTCTCCATCATCTGTACATACTCCTTCTCTTTTATTATTCCAGTGTCCATCATCCACCTCTTGTTTACGTTGTCCTTTCCATATTATTTTTATAGGGTTGTGATCTGCCCATGTATTCGTCATGATTTCAATATCTTGTAATTCTTTTCTGAGATCTGGCGTCATCCAGGCCATGTCGATCCGAGACCATGACTGATGTGAATTTGAGTAAAAAGTGTATTGTTTAGTTTGTTTGTTGGCCTCTCTCCACCCATCATATAGTTGTAATTCTTCAGTCATGTCCTTAAATGTATCCGGTAAGGTTCTCTTTCTGGTCTTGGTTTGTTTATTACTTTTATAGTCTTCTTGTATATTCACAATTGCATTAAAATCCCCGACAATACAGATGTTCTCATATTCCAAGTCTTTGATTGTATCGTGTAATTTCTTATAGAATTCCCTCTGGTTTCCATTAGGTGCATAAATAGATGCTAGCAGTATTATCTTTGTTTCTGTTTGTATTTCTGTGATTAAAATACGCCCTTCCGTGTCTGTGTATATCTGTTTCGCTTTTAAGTAGTTTCTGACATATGTTTGTTTGTTTTTGTTTGTTTTTTATTGAATTTGTATACCGCCCTACTCCCGAAGGACTCAGGGCGGTGAACAGCCATAAAAATAAAACATGGAAATACAAAACTTAAAATAGAGATAAAACAAATTAAATAAATTTGGCTGAACCATATTTAAAACCCCAATAATTTAAAACCAAATTTAAAATTCCCATTTAAAAGCGGAGAAGTTTAGGTCAGGCCGGCTTGCTGGAATAGGAACGTCTTAAGCGTGCGACGGAAGGTACGCAGATCCGGAATCCTCCGTATCTCGGGGGGGAGCTCGTTCCAGATAGTAGGTGCCCCCACAGAGAAGGCTCTCCCCCTGGGGGCCGCCAGTCGACATTGTTTGGCCGACGGCACCCGGAGGAGCCCCTCTCTATGGGAGCGTACTGGTCGGTGGGAGGCTATTGGTGGTAGCAGGCGGTCCCGTAGATAACCAGGTCCTAAGCCATGGAGCGCTCTAAAGGTGATAACCAAAACCTTGAAGCGCACTCGGAAGACCACCGGGAGCCAGTGCAGCTCGCGCAGGAGGGGCGTTACATGGGAGCGCCACGTCGCTCCCATCACCACCCGCGCAGCTGCACTCTGCGCCAGTTGGAGCCTCCGAGTGCTCCTCAAGGGGAGCCCCATGTAGAGAGCGTTACAGTAGTCCAGACGGGAGGTGACGAGGGCATGAGTGACCGTGCGTAACGAGTCCCGATCCAGAAAGGGACGCAACTGGCGGATCAGGCGAACCTGATGAAAAATCCTCCCGGTCACGGCCGTCAAGTGCTCTTCTAAAGACAGCCGTGAATCCAGGAGGACACCCAAGTTGCGAACCCTCTCCGTGGGGGCCAATGCTTCGCCCCCAATAGTCAGCGATGGCACCAGCTGACTATATCAGGACGTCGGAAACCACAGCCACTCGGTCTTGGATGGGTTGAGTCTGAGCCTGTTTCTCCCCATCCAGATCCGTACGGCCTCCAGGCATCGGGACATCACTTCAAGGGCATCGTTGGGGTGGTCTGGGGTGGAGATGTACAGCTGGGTGTCGTCAGCGTACTGATGGTACTCCACCCCGAAACCACGGATGATCTCGCCCAGCGGCTTCACATAAATGTTGAACAAAAGGGGCGAGAGGACCGATCCTTGTGGCACCCCACATATAAGGGGCCTCGGGGTCGACCTCTGCCCCCCTGTCAACACAGACTGCGACCGGTCGGAGAGAAAGGAGGAGAACCACCGTAGTACGGTGCCTCCCACCCCCAACCCTTCCAACCGGTGCAGCATGATACCATGGTCGATGGTATCAAAAGCCGCTGAGAGATCTAATAGGACCAGGACAGAGGAACAACCTCTGTCCCGAGCCCTCCAGAGATCATCCACCAACGCGACCAATGCCGTTTCCGTGCTGTACCCAGGCCTGAAGCCCGACTGGAACGGATCTAGATACGTCGTTTCATCCAGGTACCGGGGAAACTGTCGTGCCACCACACTCTCGACAACCTTCGCAACAAAGCGAATGTTGGAGACTGGACGATAATTAGCCAATATTGCTGGATCCAGGGAAGGCTTCTTGAGGAGAGGTCTCACCACCGCCTCTTTCAAGGCGGCGGGAAAGACACCCTCACTCAATGAAGCATTTATAATCCCCTGGAGCCAGCCTCGCGTCACCTCCCGGGAAGCCAGCACTAACCAGGAGGGACACGGGTCCAACAAACATGTGGTCGCATTCAGTCTACCCAGAATCCTGTCCACGTCCTCAGGGGTCACAGAGTCAAACTCATCCCAGATAACATTCTCAGGACCTGCCTCCGTCATCCCCACTGGATCTACCCAGTCGGAGTCCAGATCTTCCCGAATCTGAATATGTTGCCACTCCTCTCTTTTTACTATCTCCTAGGGATGTATATAGTCTTCCTAATTTCTGGTTCTCCAGCAGTATTTGTTGCTGTCTTTTAATATGTACTTCTTGTAGTGTTACAATATCAAAGTCCAATTTTTGCAGTTTGGTAAATATATGTTTCCTTTTCCTTGGCGAATTGAGTCCATTTATATTAATTGATATGATTTTGATTTCTCCTTCCATCTCTATCAGGTTTATCTGTTCGTTATTTTCAACTTTGTTGTGTTTCTGGTGACTCTGAGTCTTTTCCCTCGCTCCCTCTCTCTCCATTCTTTCTCTCTCTAGTCTTTTTGTGTCTTCCAGGTCTTTTTCTTCTCTCTCCGTCCACTGTATCTCTTGTTTCCTAGCTTCCGTTTCTCTGCTTGTCTCCTGTTCCTCTTCGCTGGTGAAATGCTGTTCGAAGAATTCTTGAGCCTTTTCTAAATTGTCAATCCTATACTTTCTTTCATCCCAGGAGATAAGCAGGCCTTCCGGTAGTAACCAGCGGAATTTTATTTTAAATTTGTTTAGCTGGGTGGTTAGAAAATTATAATTTCTTCTTTGGTCCCTTGTTCTTCTCGGTATTTGTTTGAGAGTTAAAATTTCTCTTCCCTTATGCATGATTGTCTCTTCTCTCATTTTCCTATAGATCTCTTCCTTAACAGATTTCTTCGTAAATCTTATGTGAATTTCTTTGGGTAGTTTATTTCTCCTTGCGTAATTCGTGTACACCCTGTATATTTCATCGATTCCGTTTCGCAGTTGTTCCTTATCCATCTGGGTTGCCTTTGCCAATATGAACGACAAAAAACGTATAGTTAAGGAATTCTATCAAAACCTCTACACACAAGATGAGATTCAAGACCAAGATATTAAGAAATATCTACAAAAGGCAAATATCCCAAAATTGGAGGAAACCCACAGAGATATATTAAATAAACCGATAACAATGATGGAGTTGATGGAAGCCCGAAAGAAACAGAAGAACAACAAGGTCCCAGGCCCAGACGGAATTCCAACGGAATTTTATAAAAACTGCCAGTCTGCAATAGATGAACTACTACTACAGGTCCTCAATGAGGCATTACTGGAAGCAGAAACACCTAAATCTTGGGCTGAAACAATCATCTCACTTATCCCTAAGGAAGATACAGACCCGACTAAGGTCCAAAATTATAGACCTATCTCACTGTTAAATGTTGACTATAAACTATTCACGACAATTATAGCACAGAGACTGAAAACAATTATACATAATTATATACATCCCGACAAAATGGCTTCGTCCCAAGGAAGCAGATAAAAAATAACATGAGGACAATAATAAACGTTTTAGAATATTACGAGCAAAAAATTAACAAACAGGTAGCCTTAATTTTTCTCGATGCGCAAAAGGCGTTCGACAATTTGAATTGGAAATTTCTTATAGCACAATTAGAGACTATGGATTTTGGCGACAAATTTTTAAAAATGATTAAGAAAGTATATTCCTCTCAGATAGCGAGAATCACAATTAATGGGGACATGACTGAAAAAATAAACATACAAAAAGGGGTAAGACAAGGATGTCCGCTATCGCCCCTATTGTTTATAATCTCATTGGAAGTCCTTCTAAACGAAGTAAGAAAGGAAGAAGAAATAAAAGGACTGAGGATTCGGAAAGAGGATTTTAAATTACAGGCCTTCGCAGATGACGTGGTTTTCATAGTGGAACAACCAGAAGAAGTAGGAATTAAACTATTAGAGAAGATAGAAGAATATGTCAAAGTGGCGGGACTCAAAATTAACAGGCAAAAAACCAAAGTTCTGACTAAAAATATGACAACGACACAGGAGGAAAAATTAGAAGAGGAACTAGGAATACAAATTGTAAAGAAAGTAAAATACCTGGGAATCTGGCTCACCACAAAAGTAACAACTATTAGAGAAGACAATTATGTTAAATTGATGAAACAAATTAAAAAAGATTTGGAAAGATGGAATAAGGTACAACTGTCATTTCTAGGTAGAATAGCGTCAGTCAAAATGAACATATTACCAAGACTCCTCTACCTCTTTCAAGTAATACTAATTGGCCCAGGAAAAGACTTTTTTAAAGATCTTAATAAGACGATAAGGAAATACATTTGGCAAGGAAAGAAGGCCAGAATCAAAATAAAATGCTTACAGGACACAAAGAAGGGAGGCCTTGGTTTACCAGACTGGGAGTTATACTACAAGGCGTCGTCGTTAAATTGGATCAGAGAATGGATTGACCTATCAGACAGGAGAACTCTATATTTAGAGGGATTTGACTTGAGTCGAGGTTGGCATGCCTTTCTGTGGGAAGGTACAGACAAGCAACATGGGTACTTTCAGAGACATTTAATCAGAGGTTCACTATATAAAACGTGGCAAGGTATCAGAAGACAACACTATAGTAAAATCCCGCGATGGTGGTCGCTCATGGAAGCACTAATCTACCCAAATACTATAGAAATAGAAAAGATGAGGAAATACCAAGAGCTGCTGAATAGTGAAGGAGACCTATATACAAGACAAGAATTGGAAAGACGGGGTATAATTATCGAGTGGTGGCCATATCTCCAAATAGAATCAAGATTTACGGCAGACCGGACACAATATGGATTCCAAAGCAAACCGAACGAATTGGATAAAATATTAAAAGGCAAGGATGAGAAAATGATATCAAAAATTTATGGATATTTAATAAAATATAAATTAGAGGAGGAAACGGTGAAAGAAAACATGATAAGTTGGGCAAGAAATATAGGTCACAATATAGAATTGGACAGATGGGATAAACTATGGGCAGAAAATCTCAAGATGACAATGTCAATCCCATACAAAGAAAATCTATACAAGATATTCTATAGATGGCATCTCCCACCGGCACGTTTGGCTAAAATGTTTCCAAGTACATCACCAATGTGTTGGAAATGCAAGACACAAAAGGGGACATACTACCATCTCTGGTGGTCGTGCAGGAAGGCACAACACTACTGGCAGGAGATTAAGAGAATAATTGAAGAAATAACAAGGCAAAAAGTAGAAATGAAACCAGAATTTTTCCTATTTGGAATGACTACACCACAATACACTAAAGAGATAAAATATCTTACCATCCACATTTTGACAGCGGCACGTATAGTGTACGCTCAAAATTGGAAATCCGAACTATTACCAACAGAAGAAAAAATAATTGCAAAAATAACTGAATGTGCGGAGATGGATAAGCTCACTAAGGAGCTTCAAGAAAAAGAGGATACTGATTATTATTTAGTTTGGCAAAGATGGTACCTATGGCTAGAGGGAAGGATAGGGCCAACAACATAGGATATCAGGAGAACTCAAATTAAGAAACATAGAACTAGTCACATGAGAAGAGTTGTATGATGGTATAAACCAGTGGTCCCCAACCCCCGGTCCGCGGACCGGTGCCGGGCCGTGGAGTACCTGGCACCGGGCCGCGCAGCTCCTGGGCCGTGCGCAATGGGCCGTGCGCAAAAGCTCCTGGGCCGTGCCCCCACCCCTGCGAGCGCTCAGCGGGCCGCGGCGATAAAAAGGTTGGGGACCACTGGTATAAACAAATGGTTAACATGACTGTAGAAAGATACAGCTCAAAATGTATAAGGTATATCAAAGTGAAAGCAAATTAATCTGAAAACTGTAAGATAAAGGAAAAATAAGGGAAATAGAAATTAACCACTGATGCGAGAGTTTCTTAAGAGCTAGTCGATAGACTTCTTGTTTCATTTTTGTTTTAGTACTGTGTTAATGTATATGTGTTCGTATGTATTTGTGTTTTACGTCTGTTTATGTTAATAAAAAATTTTTTTTTAAAAAAATAGTAAAAAATAGTAAATGCGCATCCATACTTCAATAAGTAGACATTACAAAAAAATCCCAAAACCCTGACATCTGCCTGAAATGCGATATTAAGGATACTGGGGCCATTATTTGTATTATAAAAATAATAATTCATGCTGCTTTTTAGTATGCACTTCTTGTAAACTGATTATATCCATTTTCAATTTCTCCAATTTGTGAAATATTTTTCTTCTTTTAGTTGCTATATTAAGTCCATTTATATTTATTGTAATTAACTTTTTCTCCTCCATGTTTATACTTTGTGTGTTGGTTTTGTTGATCTATTAGGTCTCAATTCACGTTGTTCTTTGTATTCTATAGCACCTCCTACTGCGCCTTCTAATGCGCTCCCCTCCTTTCCCATCATCAGGAGATCCTCTTCTTGTAGTTGGAGCAGTGTCTCTTCCCTTCTTGGCTCAGCATCTTTTTCTCTTATATATTCCACAAGGAATGCTTTAGCTTTGTCAATTGAATCTATTTTAAATCTTTGCGTTTGCCATGTAAACACCAATCCTTCTGGTATCAGCCATCTGTAGTTCACTCCTTTCTGGAGCAATATTTTTGTCAAAAATTGATACTCTCTTCTCAGCTCTCTTACTCTTATCGGTATTTGCTTCAGCACCGTAATTTCCTTGCCCTTGTATTGCAACGCCTTCTCTTTTACTATCTGCAATATTTGTGTTTTAATTGATTTTTGTGTTTTTTGATTTTTTGGTAAATCTTATATGGACTTCTCTTGGTAGTTTATTTCTCATTGCATATATAGTATATACTCGGTATATTTCGTCAACGCCATCAAACATTTTTTCTTTAGAAATTTTTAGAGCTCCTGCAAGAATTTCTATCATTTTTTCCGTCAAATTTTCTCCTTTTTCTTCCTCCACATTTTGGAATCTTAAGTAAAATTCTGATTTATCCATCTCCCATCCTAAGCCGCTTCTATCACGTTCAACTTCTTCTAATCTATAATCCATATCTCTGATTTTTTTATCTCTTTGTTCCTCTTTTTCTTCAATTTTTTCAAGTCTGTCTTCATATTTCTTCATCATCTGTTGTATATTCTCCACTTTTTCATCTGTTTTCTCTATTTTGGATTTTATATCTTGTATTCCTTGCAAAATCATCTGCATTGTCGCATCCTTTTCTTTCTCATGTTCTTTCTCTTTTTCCTGCTGAATCATTGTCTGTATTGATCATTGTCCTCCCGCTGGTGATGAAGAGGGGGTCGATCCAGCAGAACTAATAACTGCTGCTTTTTTCCTCATTTCTATAAGTAATCCAACTCGACACAGTAAAATAGTATATCTTCAGGTTCTTCTCAACTGTAATCCATTTTGTAGATGGCAGGAGATTACAAAAGGATAAACAGAAAAAAGCAAAAACAGAAAAGAGACCAAAAAAGGGAAAAAAGGAAAAAGAAGCAATGCAAAGAAAAAAAAGTACCCCCCCAAAAAACAACACTCTTCAGGCTCTTGTGTGCCCTAATCCAATCATCTGGGATAGCCAAAAACAAGTTCAGGTAAGAATCTCCGATCAGCAAGTAAAAAAAGAAAAAAAGGAAAAGAAAAAGGGCCAAAAGAGAAAAAGGAAAAGTTTCTTCAGACTCTTGTATGTCTTAATCCAATTGTGGACTATAATACACAAAAGACAACAAAACAAAGTAGGAAAACTTTGCCGAAATCTTTTTTTAAGATGATAGAGGAAATAAATTTAAAAGATATATGGAGAGAAAGAAATGCAAAAAATAGACAATATACTTTTTATTCCAATAGACATTTATCATGGTCCAGAATAGATATGATATGGTTGACAATGGACTTGACCTCAAACATAGAAGAAATAGCCATAGAGGCTAATACTTGGGCAGATCATAATCCAATGATGATGAGCTGGAAAGGACAAAGGAGAAGGTCTAGATGGACTTTAAACACTACAATATTAAAAGAAAAGGATTTCCTACAGAACATGGAGAAAGAATTAGCTTTTTTTTTCAAAGAAAATAGAAAAGAGAATACATCACTGCAGAATCGATGGGATACCATGAAAGCTTATGCCAGAGGCCTGATTATTAACTATACAAGGAAAAGAAATATCAAGAAAAGGCAAGCATATAAAATTCTAGAGGATGATTATAAGACATTGGAAAAAGAACTGCAGAAGTTCCCACAAAAAAAGACATTAAAATGAAAATGGACATGATTAAACATAAAATGGGATTACTAGAGAAAGAAGAGCTAGCACAAAAAATCAGGAACGCTAAACAGAAATATTTTGAAGATGCTAATAAACCAGGCAGATGGCTAGCATATAAATTGAAAAAAGAAAGGAACTCAAGGAAAATAACACAGTTAATAGATGATCAAGGACAAGTTAGATTTGGAAATGAGGAGAAGAAGAACATTGTACAAGACTATTATAAAAAGCTATATGAAAAAGAAAAGATAGAAGAGGAAAATATTAAACAATATTTACATAAGGTGAATTTACCTCAGATTCCAAAAGATGTTGAGATGATGTTAGAAGGGAATATAACAATGATGGAGTTGACAGAAGCAATTAAAAAACAAAAAAGTGGGAAAGCACCAGGTCCAGATGGATTACCGGCGGAATATTATAAGGCTTTGCAGGAATCACTGAGTCTCCCATTACTAGAAATTATGAATGAAGTAATGTTACAGAAGGAAATACCCAACTCATGGTTAGAAGCATATATTACACTTATTCCAAAAGAAGATACTGACCTACAACAAGTTAAAAACTATAGGCCAATATCCTTGCTAAACTCAGACTATAAGATCTTCGCTACAATACTAGCAGAAAGACTTAAAAGATATTTGAATAATTTTATACACCCGGATCAAAATGGATTTCTGCCAAAAAGGCAGATTAGAGACAATTTGAGGATAATTTTGGATACATTGGAATATTATGATGCGCACCCAGAAAAGCAAATGGCTTTGATGTTTTTAGATGCACAGAAAGCCTTTGACAATGTGAATTGGCGATTTATGATACTACAATTGAAACAGATGGGCTTTGGAGAGAAATTTGTCCAAGCTATAGAAGCTATATATTATAAACAAACAGCAAAAATAATGATGAATGGAGAGTTGACAGAATTTATTGAAATACAAAAAGGAACGAGACAAGGCTGTCCATTGTCCCTTTCTGGATCGGGACTCGTTACGCACGGTCACTCATGCCCTCGTCACCTCCCGCCTGGACTATTGCAACGCTCTCTACATGGGGTTCCCCTTGAGGAGCACCCGGAGGCTCCAACTGGCGCAGAGTGTGGCCGCGCGGGTGGTAATGGGAGCGACATGGCGCTCCCATGTAACACCTCTCCTGCGCGAGCTGCACTGGCTCCCGGTGGTCTTCCGGGTGCACTTCAAGGTTTTGGTTACCACCTTTAAAGCGCTCCATGGCTTAGGACCTGGTTATCTACGGGACCGCCTACTACCACCAATAGCCTCCCACCGGCCAGTACGCTCTCATAGAGAGGGACTCCTCCGGGTGCCGTCAGCCAAACAGTGTCGACTGGCGGCCCCTAGGGGGAGAGCCTTCTCTGTGGGGGCACCTACCATCTGGAATGAGCTCCCCCCGGAGATACGGAGGATCCCGGATCTGCGCACCTTCCGCCGCGCTGTGAAGACCTTTTTATTCCATCAGGCGGGCTTGGCCTAATCTCTTCCCTTTTTTAAATATCTAAATTTTAATCTGTTTTTTAAATTATTGGGGTGTTTTAATCTGTCTGGGCCAAAATGATTTAATTTGATTTTATCTGGTTTTTAAATTTTTTGTATCTATGTATTTTATTGTTGGTTGTTCACCGCCCTGAGTCCTTCAGGAGTAGGGCGGTATACAAATCAAATAAACCAACCATAAACCATAAACCATTGTCACCATTGTTGTTTGTGTTAACATTAGAAGTACTAAACAGAAATATCAGAGAAGAAAAAGGAATAAAAGGAATGAAAATTCAAAATCAAGAATATAAATTGCAAGCATTTGCTGATGACCTGGTGTTTATCCTGGAAGAACCACTTCAATCTGTAAACAAATTGATAGATAAAATAGGAGATTTTGGGAAAGTGGCTGGTTTGAAAATAAATAAAGACAAAACGAAGATGTTGACAAAAAATATGTTAAAAAAACAGAAAGAAGAATTGGCGGAAGTATCAAGGATGCAGGTCATGAATAAGGTTAAATATTTGGGAATACATTTGACAGCAAGATGTGGTACTCTTAAGGAGAATAATTATGATAAGCTTAAACAACAGATAGCGACAGATCTAACAAAATGGGAGAATTTGCAGCTATCATTGATAGGGAGAATATCAACTATTAAAATGAATATACTGCCCAGACTTTTATACTTATTTCAGACAATTCCAATTAAGTTGGGGAAAAAATATTTTGAAGATTTAAATAAAATGGTGTTAAAATATATATGGCAGGGCAAAAAGGCAAGGATAAAACTAAAATTAATGCAAGATGTCAGATCAAGAGGAGGTTTTGGTTTGCCGGATTGGGAATTGTATTATCAAGCTTGTAACTTGATGTGGATTAAAGAATGGATAACGCTAAGGAATATTAGATTGTTGACTTTAGAAGGACATTTTTTTTTTTATTTGATTTCTATACCGCCCTACTCCCGAAGGACTCAGGGCGGTGCACAGCCAAACAATAAAACACATACATACAAAATTTAAAAGTAGAATAAAATCAAATTAAATAATTTTGGCCCCGACAAATTTAAAACCCCAAACTTTTTAAAACCAATTTTAAAATTGAATGTATAAAATATTAAAAGATATTTAAAAATTAAAAATCTTTTATAAAAGAGGGAGAAAAATGCGGACCTGGCAGGTATTACAGAGACCTGGTTGGGCCAGGAGGGGGGGGGGGGTTCCCCTCGTTGAAATGTGCCCGCCAGGTTTCCAAGCATTCCATCAGCCGAGGTCACAGGGGAGGGGCGGGGGGGGTAGCGGTTATCATTAAAGAAGGTCTGAGACCGAGGGAGGCCACTGTTCCTCAGACGGCCGGCTGTGAATCCCTTTTTGTGAAATGGGGTCATGGGGTTCAGATGGGTTTGCTGATCACGTACCTGGCTCCCTGCCACGTGGTAACAGCCCTGCCCGAGCTACTCAACGTCATCGCCGCGGTGGCAGTTGATACCCCTAAGCTTATGGTCATGGGGGATTTCAACCTGCCGTCCGTGGGTGAGACGTCAGAGATGGCTCGGGAGTTCATGGCTTCCATGACAGCTATGGACCTGACCCAGTTAATTCATGGCCCTACCCACACAGGGGGAAACACGCTGGATCTGGTTTTTGTCTCTGGACAGTGGTTGAGGGATCTTGATATAGGGGATATAGTTACTGAACCCTTGTCATGGTCAAATCACTCTCTCCTTCGTCTCGACTTTCGAACCGCTGCACCCCGCTGCAGGGAGGCGGAGCCGGTTAAGATGGTTCCGCCCCAGGCGCCTGATGGAACCTGACAGATTCCAGACGGAGCTTGGGCCATTTCCTGAGGTTCTGGCACACGCCTCGACTGGAGACCTGGTGGCCGCCTGGGATAGGGCGGCTGCTGGTGCTCTGGATCGGGTCGTGCCTTTGCGGCCTCTGACCCGGCGCCGATCTCAATTGGCTCCTTGGTTTACCGAGGAGCTGAGGGAGTTGAAGCCCCGGAAAAGACGCCTAGAGAGTAGTTGGAGGGCCAGTCTTTCTGAATCTGACCGGACACTAGTAAGATCCCACATTAGGAATTACTTAGTGGCGATAAAAGCAGCGAAATGTAGTTATTTTGCTGCTCTTATTGCGTCATCAGATAATCGCCCGGCCGCCCTCTTTAGGGTGACCCGCTCCCTGCTCCACCAGGAAGCGCGGGAAGACCCCTTGGAGGGTAGAGCCGAGGATTTTGTTCAGTATCTGTATGACAAAATCACTCAGATTCGGGAAGATTTGGACTCCGACTGGGTAGTCTCAGGGGGAGAGACATGGGCAGGTCTTGAGAATGTTATCTGGGATGAGTTTGATCCTGTGACCCGAGGACGTGGACAGGATTCTGGGTAGACTGAACGCGACCACTTGTTTATTGGACCCGTGTCCTTCCTGGTTAGTACTGGCTTCCCGGGAAGTGACACGAGGCTGGCTCCAGGGGATTATAAACGCTTCGCTGAGTGAGGGTGACTTTCCCGCCGCCTTGAAAGAGGCGGTGGTGAGGCCTCTCCTCAAGAAGCCTTCCCTGGACCCGGCAATGTTGGTAAATTATCGTCCGGTCTCCAACCTTCGCTTTGTTGCGAAGGTTGTTGAGAGTGTGGTCGCGCAACAGCTCCCCCAGCACCTGGATGAAACGACGTATCTGGATCCGTTCCAGTCGGGCTTCAGGCCCGGGTACAGCACGGAAACGGCATTGGTCGCGTTGGTTGATGATCTCTGGAGGGCTCGGGACAGGGGGTGCTCCTCTGTCCTGGTCCTGTTAGATCTCTCAGCGGCTTTTGATACCATCGACCATGGTATCATGCTGCACCAGTTGGAAGAGTTGGGGGTGGGAGGCACTGTGTTGCGGTGGTTCTCCTCCTTTCTCTCTGACCAGTTGCAGTCTGTGCTGACAGGGGGACAGAGGTCGACCCCGAGGCCCCTCATATGTGGGGTGCCGCAAGGGTCGGTCCTCTCGCCTCTCCTGTTATGTGAAGCCGCTGGGCGAAATCATCCGTGGTTTCAGGGTGGAGTACCATCAGTACGCTGACGACACCCAGCTGTACATCTCCACCCCGGATCACCCCAACGATGCCCTTGAAGTGATGTCCCGGTGCCAGAGGCCGTACGGATCTGGATGGGGAGGAACAGGCTCAGGCTCAACCCATCCAAGACTGAGTGGCTGTGGTTTCCGACGTCCCGATATAGTCAGTTGACGCCATCACTGACTATTGGGGGCGAATCATTGGCCCCCACGGAGAGGGCTAGCAACTTGGGCGTCCTCCTGGATTCACGGCTGTCTTTAGAAGAGCACTTGACGGCCGTGACCGGGAGGATTTTTCATCAGGTTCGCCTGATTCGCCAGTTGCGTCCCTTTCTGGATCGGGACTCGTTACGCACGGTCACTCATGCCCTTGTCACCTCCCGCCTGGACTATTGCAACGCTCTCTACATGGGGCTCCCCTTGAGGTGCACCCGGAGGCTCCAACTGGCGCAGAGTGCGGCCGCGTGGGTGGTAATGGGAGCGACATGGTGTTCCCATGTAACACCCCTCCTGCGCGAGCTGCACTGGCTCCCGGTGGTCTTCCGGGTGCGCTTCAAGGTTCTGGTTACCACCTTTAAAGCACTCCATGGCTTAGGACCCGGGTACTTGCGGGACCGCCTACTACCACCAATAGCCTCCCACTGGCCGGTACGCTCCCATAGAGAGGGGCTCCTCCGGGTGCCATCAGCCAAACAATGCCGACTGGCGGCCCCCAGGGGGAGAGCCTTCTCTGTGGGGGCACCTACTATCTGGAATGAGCTCCCCCCAGAGATACGGAGGATCCCGGATCTGCGCACCTTCCGCCGCGCCTTAAAGACCTTACTATTTCACCAGGCCGGCCTGGCCTAATTTTCCCCCTCTTTTATAAAAGATTTTTAAAATTTTAAATATCTTTTAGTATTTTATGTATTCAATTTTAAACTGGTTTTAAAAGTTTGGGGTTTTAAATTTGTCGGGGCCAAAATTATTTAATTTGATTTTATTCTATTTTTTAAATTTTGTATTGTATGTGTTTTTATTGTTTGGCTGTGCACCGCCCTGAGTCCTTCGGGAGTAGGGCGGTATAGAAATCTAATAAAATGAAAAATGAAAATGAAAATGAAAAAATTAGGCCAGGCCCGCCTGGTGAAATAGTAAGGTCTTTAAAGCGCGGCGGAAGGTGGGCAGATCCGGGATCCTCCGTATCTCTGGGGGGAGCTCGTTCCAGATAGTAGGTGCCCCCACAGAGAAGGCTCTCCCCCTGGGGGCCGCCAGTCGGCATTGTTTGGCCGACGGCACCCGGAGGAGCCCCTCTCTATGGGAGCGTACCAGCCGGTGGGAGGCTATTGGTGGTAGTAGGTGGTCCCGCAAGTACCCGCAAGGACATGATTTATTGTTGGGTTGGCACACTTTTATGTGGTATAAAAGTACAAAAGTACAGGGTTATTTCAGAAGACATATGATACGAGAGTCTTTGTTATTAAACTGGGAGAAGATCAAACAATGTTACTATTTAAAAATTCCAGTCTGGTTATCACCTATTGAAGCAGTCTCACACGCAATAACATTTAGGAAGGAACAAATTGTTAGATGTGGTGAATTATTAAATGAAAGGGGTGAACTTAAGTCAAAGCAAGAACTAGAAGAACAAGAGCTTGAAATGGATTGGTTTTCATATATGCAAATACAGTCTAGATATGATGAAGATTCTAAAAAGGAGGGTTTTTATAGTAACTTGACAAATTTAGATAAAATCTTAACAGGTTCTGATGACCATGTAATTAAAAAACTGTACAGTCATTTATTAGAAGTAAAATTGGCAGAAGAACAAGTTAAAGAAACAATGATTGCATGGGAGAAAAATGTGGGTCATGGGATTGACTTAGAGAAATGGGAAAAATTATGGTTGCAGAATTATAAAATGACAATGTCAACAGCATATAAGAAAAATTTGTATAAGATGTTTTACAGGTGGCATTTACCCCCAGCAAGAATAGCCAGAATGTACAAAAATAAATTGGAGAAATGTTGGAAGTGTCATCAGACTCCGGGCTCATATTACCATATGTGGTGGACATGTGCAGAAGCTAAAAGATATTGGACTAAAATCCACAAATGGCTGGAAAAAATGACAAAGAAACATATTGACTTTAAACCAGAGACATTTTTATTGGGGATTTTACCAGAAATATACAATAGAGAAATCAGATATTTAATTGTGAATGTTTTAACGGTGGCTAGAATTGTATTTGCTAGAAATTGGAAAGGTGAGAAGATACTCACGGATGACGACGTTATCAAGAAAATTTTGGCGTGTGCTGAAATGAGTAAATTGACATTTGTAATTAGGGAACAAGAAGATAAACAATATTATTTGATATGGGATCTATTTTATCAATGGTTAGACAAGAAAGAATGGAAATGAAATATGAAATATGAAATGGATAAGATAATAAAACATATAAAGGGTTTTTTTTCCCTTATAGAGGACAATTTACTGTTAAATAATTGGTAAATGAGAATAATAATGTAATAAACTGTTAAATAAGAAAATGTTGGATAGAGGATTAAGCACAAAAGATTTGTAACCGATCAATACACTTTCTGTAATTGTAATGGATAATAATTGTTTTATGTTTTAAGTTTTGTTTAAAAATAAAAAAAATCCAAAAAAAAAGAAAGAAAAACACTGAAAGATGGAGCCCAAGGTTTCACAATAACTAGCAGAGTGAGAATGGATTTCACCACTCCAATATCTTCCAATTGCTAGGAGAATACATTTCTTTCTTTTATACTGGAAAACATTTGCTTTATTTGGGCATACTGGTAAACACTTGCAGTAAAAAGGTGGCTGTAATCATTGCAAATGAAATAGACCAACAGCCTCACATCTCACATACAATTTCTGTTTAAAATAAGTACATACAATTATTAGAATTTTTGGACTTGTACTGTTAGAAGGTAAAAGCCTCCATGACATCTTGTAGCCAGACCACACACTAATCATGGTCATGCCTGACCCCAGGAAACCCCAGGTCATAAAACAAAGAACCACTTGAGCCTTTCTGCCAAGTTTGACACTTTGGATTAAACTGATAGGAAGTTGGTAGATACTGGTAACTCAATCAAAATCATTAGAAATGCCCCCAGGATATGGAAATCCTTTACACATACAAGATTCCCCAAACCTGGACCCAAGGTCAACACCAAGGCACACAAGGGGGATGAAACTGGCCAAAGGTGACAGCCCATTCAAGTAAACATTCCTTTCAGGTACCAAAAAAAAAAATCCCTTCCTCTGTGATTGCCACCTCCAGCTGCAATGTTAAGCCAGTTAATAATGTAAATAAGTGGAAAACCCCACAAGCTCAGCAGGGTGCCTTAACCACCAAGTGCCCCCTTTTGGCCATCCAGCTAATTGCAGCTTCCAATAATTCCTAGAGGGCAAGTCCTATCCCTGGGAGGAGCAAAGAAAATGTTTCTCTATAAAGGTAACTATCTCAAACCTGTAAGTTGTTGCAACCTTCGATTGCTGTACTGCACATTATGCTTTCAAAATAAATTCTGCCTCTGCTCCAAGCAATTCACCCTGTGTATTCTTTAGATGACCCAGCCTGGATTCCAACCTAGGACTTTCTTCTAACACAATGGTCACAGTAGTACAGTGCATATGCATATGCATTTGGACAAGCTATTCTTTGTAATACACATTTTTTAAAAAGAAAAGCACTCACTTTTTCATTTCGCAGAGCAACATTCGAATGAGGGTAGCCTGTAAGGGCTCAATCATTAATCTCCTCCACATATCAAGTGCTAGCTGTCATGGTACAATAAAAAACAAGTCAATAAAAGAACTGTCATTTCATTCATTCTTATTTTTAAAAAGATGCTCAGTCCTAAAGGCTCCAAAACAGAGGAATAAACTGAAAGAATACTAAATAGACAATAAGCATAACAATTCCTCCTCTTATGAAGGAGATCTCCAGCAGCTGAATTTCTACCAAATCTAAAACTTCCTGTCATTTCAAAAGAAGTGATGGAGGAATGTTTCCTTGTATTTTATCTACCCCACTAGTTTTTCTTTTTTCAACAAATTACTGTGAAAAGAAATTATGCCAATTCCAGGGCCATCC
This sequence comes from Pituophis catenifer annectens, assembly GCF_029215685.1. NCBI lineage: Eukaryota > Metazoa > Chordata > Lepidosauria > Squamata > Colubridae > Pituophis > Pituophis catenifer. The sequence goes on along the minus strand of NW_027256885.1, from coordinate 71,606,671 downwards.
CAAATTGCATCTAATATCCAGGAATAAGTAGCACTTTGGAACCGAAGAATTATTTCTCTGCCCTTGGAAAAACAGACATGACAAAAATGCAATGCTTAAACAAATTAAGTACAGTTTAGCAAATACTGAATTCTAGTACTTTATTAAGCATTCTGAACAGTAAGTTATAGAAATATATATTATAGAGCAAAAATATTATATATAACCACCAGCAATTCCAATTCCTTGATAAAAGTAAACGTACTATACATGGTTTTGAAAGACAATTTTGCTTCCATTCACACTTCTGTGGAGGGAGTGGGTGTACATGTAAGTTTTAAATGCACTTAAAATGTAACTTTTGGAGTGCCCCCAAATGGAAATTAATTTAGGGCTGCATGAGGTAAAGATTTTATTTAAAATACATGATTTAAGAGTTTAATGAAAGGACTATTAACATTGTAGAAAAAATAATTAAGCCGCCCTTGGTTCATTTTTACTTTCAACAAACGAATTAAAAACAAAATTAAAGACTTATTCAAAAATTTTAAACAGGAGCAATTAAAGGTTACTTTTTTGGGGAACTGCTATTTCTCATATCTGTCTGTGTATCAGCCCTTTGAGGTATGCAAGATCAATAAACAGGCATGGCAGGGACTCTAGGAATGTTTTTATTGTAGCAGACTAACCAAATCTTGAAAGCCTATTAGAGTCCTCTCTGCCCCATTTTATACCAAACAAAATCAAGGGAGACTAATTTTTGAGGTTTTTTTCTCATACTTTCCTCTTTTTCAAGATTGATAATCTTTTCAGAGAATCTCCCCTTAACCATCTGATCATTCCTTCTCCATTTTTGAAGGCCAGATTTAGATCCCTTATAGTCTATGTGTTGTACATATCTCTGACACACCTCTCACCATAAAAACATATTGACAAGTACTACATCTTTGGCTGATTTGGGGCCCTCAGAAATCAGTGTAACTTAGTCTTGACTTAAATTTCATTGATTGCAATGGAATCCTATCTATTACTTTTTATTCATGAATTATTCCTGACTCTATCTTCAACCCTTGAAGTGATGTCCCAGTGTCTGGAGGCCGTGAGGGTCTGGATGGGGAGGAACAGGCTCCGACTCAACCCTTCCAAGACCGAGTGGCTGTGGATGCCGGCATCCCGATATAGCCAGCTGGTGCCATCACTGGCTATTGGGGGCGAGTCATTGACCCTCACAGAGGGGGCTCGCAACTTGGGCGTCCTCCTGGACACACGGCTGTCTTTAGAAGAGCATATGATGGCCGTGGCCAGGGGGGCTTTTTATCAGGTTCACCTGATACGCCAGTTGCACCCCTTTCTGGATCAGGATTCCTTATGCACAGTCACTCATGCTCTCGTCACTTCCCGCCTGGACTACTGTAACGCTCTCTACATGGGGCTCCCCTTGAGGAGCACCCGGAGGCTCCAACTGGTCCAGAATGCGGCCACGCGGGTGATTACGGGAGCGACATGGCGCTCCCATATAACACCTCTCCTGCGCGAGCTGCACTGGCTCCTGGTGGTCTTCCGGGTGCGCTTCAAGGTGTTGGTTCTCACCTTTAAAGCGCTCCATGGCTTAGGGCCAGGGTATTTAAGAGACCGCCTTCTGCTACCGATAACCTCCCACCGGCCAATACGCTCTCACAGAGAGGGCCTCCTCAGGGTGCCGTCGGTCAAGCAATGTCGGCTGGCGGCCCCCAGGGGGAGAGCCTTCTCTGTGGGGGCACCCGCCCTCTGGAATGAGCTTCCTCCTGGAATACGACTGATCCCGGATCTCCGCACTTTCTGTAAGGCCCTGAAGACGTTTTTATTTCAGCAAGCCGGCCTAGCCTAATTAGGTTTTTTATGGGTTAGTTTTTAATTGTATAGCTTTGAGGTTTTAAATTGGGGGCCGACTGATTTAATTTATTTTAGCTATCTTAACTTTTATATTGTATGTATTTTAATTTCGGCTGTTCACCGCCCTGAGTCCCTAGGGGGAGAAGGGCGGTATATAAATTCAAATATATATATATATATATATATGTATGTATATAAATAAATAAATAATTCCACTTGACTTTTATTTCATAGAAAAAAAACCAAGAATAAATAACCATTCACAGTTTGCTGGTAGAAATGTGATATAAATAGGTACATATAGATACAGACCTTACTGTTTTCTTGACAAAAATAAGCAAAAATATAGGATAGGCTTACGTACACCTACAGTATCTCTAAAGCAGTGTTTCTTAACCTTGGCCACTAAGGTGTGTGGACTTCAACTCCCAAAATTCCCGAGCCAGGTATTGCAGTTGAAGTCCACACATCTTTAAGTTGCTATGGTTGAGAAACAATGCTGTAAAGCAGGGGTGTCAAATTCGATTTCATTGAGGGCTGCATCAGGGTTGTGTTTGACCTCAGGGGGCCAGGGTGGGCGTGGCCAGGGTGGGTGTGGCCAGCTTGACATCACTTGTGTCGGGGGGGGGCGCCTGTGGTGACCTGAGCACTCTGTCAACAAAAACGGGCTCCTGAGCTCCTTTTTCGGCCGCGACAGCCTGCAGCCCTCTGCCAGTTTTCACTGGCAGAGGGCTGCAGGAGGCTGTTATGGGTGAAAACAGAGTCTGGGAGGGCCGTGCATGGCCCTCCCGAGCTCCGTTTTCACTGGCAGAGGCACCGCGGGCCAGTCCTTTGCTGTTTCCAGGGCAGCCCTGCGGACCGGATCTAGCCCCCGGGCCTTGAGTTTGACACCCCTGCTCTAAAGTATTAACTTTACCTACACCATGTTCTGAAAAGGTCTCTACTAGCTCTATTCTTATCTACTTCCAAGTAAAGAAGCTACCTTAAACAAATAAGCATTGAATACATTCCAACCATTTTTGGCATTTCTGTCATCAGAACCTTGCAGCCCATATCTGCTCCTTTAGGGTTCACCCCTCCTATCTAGCTACAGCAATTTCAATTCCTCTGAATAGGTAAATCAAAACATAATTAAAAGCAAATAATAGCTGCAAGTGTTTCCTGGTGAACATTCAAGAAAATAATAAAAGCTTTGTTTTACTGATCCAACAAAATAGACATGATTTTGAAAAGACAGAAATCATCTTAATGGACAATTAGACAGTCACAAAATACGTCCTTTATAGTTAACTCTCTAAAGTTCTTTTCCATACTACTTACCTCTCCAATCTCCATCAATGGCTCACTCATATCCACACCTCCATAACCATATTGAAGATCTGCTTCAGTCAATTTGTTCTTTTTAATAAACTGTGTATTGAGGTATCTGTGAAAAAACGCAACACATTTCTTATCAGATATTTTCTAAAACTGTTCTATGGAAGAAAAAAAGTCAGGAAACACACAGCATTATTTTGTTTTACATTTTTAGACCCAAGGAATACGTATGCATGTACGATAATGAATTTCTAACACATCTCAAGGTTGGCCGATGCTCAGTTTTGGCCAAGTTACTGGAGAAATCAGTTGGCAGAGAGAGCAAAATAACATTATACAAACTTACAATATCTGACAACCTTGGGCTTTCAGTCCAATCACTGTGGCCCTATTCCCAATTAAGGTTTCCCACAGATAAACTGACCTCCATACTGAACACTCTGTGGCAGGGGAACTGCCCTGATGGACACATGATGGTGTAAAATTTTCTCAAGTTTAAAAATGTTTTAAGGCAAACTGTCATGTTGTGGGTTGTGTAGAGTCTCAGGCCCTGGGTCCGCGGCTGATGTTGTGTAATGCCAGGTCGGTGGTTAATAAAGCCCCCCTCATTTGTGACCTTATTTCGGAGGGGGGTGCGGACCTGGCAGGTATCACGGAGACCTGGCTGGGCCAGGAGGGGGGGGTCCCCCTCGTTGAGATGTGCCCGCCAGGTTTCCGTGCATTTCATCAGCCAAGGGCCCAGGGGAGGGGTGGGGGAGTGGCGGTGATTATTAGGGAAAGTCTTTGTCCGAGGGAGACCACTGTTCCTCAGATAGCCGGATGTGAGTCCCTCTGTGTAAAGTGGGGCCGTGGGGTGCAGATGGGTTTGCTGACTACGTACCTGGCTCCCTGCCACGTGGCAGCGACCCTGCCCGAGCTACTCGACGTCATTGCCGGGGTGGCGGTTGATACCCCCAGACTTATTGTCATGGGGGATTTCAACCTTCCATCCGCGGGTGAGGCGTCAGAGGTGGCTCGGGAGTTCATGGCTTCCATGACGGCCATGGACCTGACCCAGTTAGTTCAAGGCCCCACTCACATAGGGGGACACACTCTGGACCTGATTTTTGTCTCTGGTCAGTGGTTGAATGATCTTGGTAGAGGGGACCTAGATATTAAACCCTTGTCATGGACAGATCATTCGCTCCTCCAACTAGACTTTCCTACCGCCGCCCCCCGCCGCAGGGAGATGGAGCCAACTAGATGGTTCCGTCCCAGGCGCCTGATGGAACCCGAAAGGTTCCTGACGGAGCTTGGGCCGTGTCCTGAGACCCTAACACACGACTCGACTGAAGAGCTGGTGGCCGCCTGGGAAAGGGCGGCCGCTGGAGCTTTGGACCGCGTCGTGCCTTTGCGGCCTCTGACCCGATGCCGATCTCAACTGGCTCCTTGGTTTTCTGAGGAGCTGAGAGAGATGAAGCGTCGGAAAAGACGCCTAGAGAGCATTTGGAGGACTAGCCAATCCGATTCCGACCGGACACAGGTGAGGTCTTATATCAAGACCTACCTAGTGGCGATAAAAGCGGCAAAGTCTAACCACTTTTCCGCTCTTATCGCATCTGCAGAGAACCGCCCAGCCGCCTTGTTTAGGGTGACCCACTCCCTCCTCCGGGGGGGAGTGCGGGAAGATCCCTTGCAGGGTCGCGCTGAGGATTTTGTGCAATTCCTGCACGATAAAGTCGCTCGGATTCGGGATGGCTTGGACTCCGACTGGATGAGTCCACGGGAGGAGACGAGGGCAGGTCTTGAGAATGTTACCTGGGAGGAGTTTGATCCTGTGACTCCCGAGGATGTGGACAGGGTTCTGGGTAAGATTAGTGCCGCCACGTGTTTATTGGACCCGTGTCCCTCCTGGTTGGTGCTGGCCTCCCGGGAGGTTACACGAGGCTGGCTCCAGGGGATTATAAGTGCTTCTCTGAGTGAGGGTGCCTTTCCTGCTGCCTTGAAAGAGGCGGTAGTGAGGCCCCTCCTCAAGAAGCCTTCCCTGGACCCGGCTGAATTAGCCAACTATCGTCCAGTCTCCAACCTTCGTTTTGTGGCGAAGGTTGTTGAGAGCGTGGTGGCACGACAACTTCCCCGGCACCTGGATGAAGCTATCTATCTAGACCCGTACCAGTCGGGCTTCAGGCAGGGGTACAGCACTGAAACGGCATTGGTCGCGTTGGTGGATGATCTCTGGAGGGCTCGGGACAGGGGCTGCTCCTCTGTCCTAGTCCTATTAGACCTCTCGGCGGCTTTTGATACCATCGACCATGGTATCATGCTGCAGCGGTTGAGGGGGTTAGGAATAGGGGGCACCGTTTTGCGGTGGTTCTCCTCCTTCCTCTCCGACCGCTCGCAGTTTGTGTTGGCAGGGGGACAGAGGTCGACCTCGAGGCATCTCGCATGGGGAGTGCCACAAGGGTCGGTCCTCTCGCCTCTCCTGTTCAACATTTATGTGAAGCCGCTGGGTGAGATCATCCGTGGTTTCGGGGTGAAGTGTCATCTGTACGCTGACGATACTCAGCTGTACATCTCCACCCCAGACCACCCCAACGATGCCCTTGATGTGATGTCCCGCTGCCTGGAGGCCGTGCGGGCCTGGATGGGGAGGAACAGGCTCAGACTCAACCCCTCCAAGACCGAGTGGCTGTGGCTTCCGGCGCCCCGATATGGTCAGCAGGTGCCATCGCTGACTATTGGGGGTGAATCTTTGCCCCCCACAGAGAGGGCTCGCAATCTGGGTGTCCTCCTGGACGCATGGCTGTCTTTAGAAGAGCATATGACGGCCGTGGCCAGGGGGGCCTTTTATCAGGTTCGCCTGATTCGCCAGTTGCAGCCCTTTCTGGATCGGGACGCCTTGCGCACGGTCACTCACGCCCTTGTCACCTCCCAGTTGGACTATTGTAATGCTCTCTACATGGGGCTCCCCTTGAAGAGCACTCGGAGGCTCCAACTGGTCCAGAATGCGGCCGCGCGGGTGGTTATGGGTGCAACCCGTTGTGCCCATGTGACACCCCTCCTGCGCGAGCTGCACTGGCTCCCAGTGGTCTTCCGGGTGCGATTCAAGGTGTTGGTTACCACCTTTAAAGCGCTCCATGGCATAGGACCCGGGTACCTTCGAGACCGACTTCTGCCACCAATAGCCTCCCACCGACCAGTTCGCTCCCACAGAGAGGGTCTCCTCCGGGTGCCATCAGCCAAGTTATGTCGGCTGGCGACACCCAGGGGGAGGGCCTTCTCTGTGGGAGCTCCAGCCCTGTGGAATGAATTGCCCCCCGAAATACGAAAGATTTCCGTCCTCCGGGTGTTTCGCTGCGCTCTGAAGACCCTGTTGTTCCGCCAGGCAGGGCTATTAACATAATGTTTTAAATTGGGGTATTTTAAATTTCTGGGATTTTAATTGGAGCCTAATTATTTAATGATTTTAAATTTTAATTGTTGTCGTGTTTTTTGTGTTTTTAAATAGGCTGTACACCGCCCTGAGTCCTTCGGGAGAAGGGCGGTATAGAAATAAAATTATTATTATTATTATTATTATTATGTAGAGATTGTCATGTAGCGATCTAGAACTTTCCTGCCTGAATAGAATAGAATAGAATAGAATAGAATAGAATAGAATAGAATAGAATAGAATAGAATAGAATAGAATAGAATAGAATAGAATAGAATAGAATAGAATTTTTTTATTGGCCAAGACACACAAGGAATTTGTCTTGGTACATATACTCTCAGTGTACATAAAAGAAAAGATACGTTCATCAAGAAACATAAGGTACACCACTTAATGATAGTCATAAGGTACAAATAAGCAATCAGGAAACAATATCAATATAAATCTTAAGGATACAAGCAACAAAGTTACAGTCATACAGTCATAAATGGAAGGAGATGGGTGGTGGGAACGATGAGAAGATTAATAGTAGTGCAGACTTAGTAAATAGTTTGACAGTGTTGAGGGAATTATTTGTTTAGCAGAGTGATGGCATTTGGGAAAAAACTGTTCTTGTGTCTAGTTGTTCTGGTGTGCAGTGCTCTATAGCATCGTTTTGAGGGTAGGAGTTGAAACAGTTTATACATAGCACATCTCTAGTGATTTATTGAAGATTCGGGCCAATTGGTCAGCACAGACTTTTAAGCAAGGAGTTCTCTTGTCTGGGCCTGGAGCTTTTCCTGGCTTTTGTCTGTGAAATAGGTCTTGCACTTCCTTTTCTGTGATCACTAGGGGTTGTGAACTCAATGGCATGGGGTCAGTTGTAGGAGTCTTGGCCGTTGTTGGTGTGTCTGAGATGGAGGTTGTGGAGATAGGTGGCTGTAGTTTCCTTTCAAACCTGCAGTAAAACATGTTCAGGTCATCTGCCAGTTGCTGATTTCCTTCAGCTTGGGAAGGAGGTTTGCCATAGCCGGTGATATTTTTAAGAGTTTTCCACGTTTGCTGGTTCATTTGTTGAGAACTGATTCCTTAGCTTTTCAGAGTAGCTTCTTTTTGCTGCTCTGATCTCCCTTGTTAATACATTTCTGGCCTGATTGTACAGCATTTTATCACCTTTTCTGTAGGCTTCCTCTTTGGAACAACATAGCTGCTTAAGTTTAGCTGTGAACCAAGGTTTGTTGTTACTGTATATTCGCAAGTTCCTGGTGGGTACACATAGGTCTTCACAGAAGCTGACATATGATGTTACAGTCTGTGAGCTCATCTAAGTCTGCAGAGGTACTTTCAAAAACATTCCAATCAGTGCAGTCAAGGCAGGCCTGTAGCTTTAACTGCCTCCTCCGTCCAGGTCTTCACTGATTTAATTGTTGGTTTTGTGGTTTTAAGTCTTTGCCTGTAAGCAGGTACAAGGTGAATCATGCAATGGTCAGAGTGTCCCACAGCTGCTCGTGGTAAGGACCGATAAGCATCTTTTAGTGTTGTGTAGCAATGGTCTAAAGTATTCTTGCCTCTAGTGGGACAATTGACATGCTGAAAGTATTTTGGTAGCTCTTTCCATAAGTTTGCCTTGATTAGATCTCTCAAAATAATGGCCAGTGAATCAGGGTATTTGGCTTCAGACTCCATAATTTGGTCAGCTAGAGTTCGTAATGCCTTGTTTACACAGCCTTGAGGTGGGACATAAACAGCAATTAGAAGAAATGAGGAAAATTCACGAGGCGAGTATGGTTTGCAGTTGATAATTAATGTCTCTAGGTTTTCGTCACAGGATTTATATATTATAGCTATATCCTGAGACCAGCTGTTGTTGATATATAAGCATAAGCCTCCTCCCTTCTTTTTACCAGATGTTTCTGCAATTCTGCCTGATCGTTGAATCTGAAACCCTGGGATATGCAGGCTGCTATCTTCAATTGGTTCATTTAACCAGGTTTCAGAGAAGCATAGGGCTGCTGAATTGTAAAAGTCAGAATTGTATCTGTTTAAAAGGAGTATTTCATCCATCTTATTAGCAAGTGAACATATGTTGGTTAGGAAAATTGAAGGCAGAGGAGTTTTATTTCTCCTATTCCTTAATCTGTTTAAAATCCCCACCCTTTTACCTCTCTTTCTTCACTTCTTCAGTTTGGTTTTTTGGTAATCCATGGCTCCGGGGAAATTATTTCTTCCTGTGTTCGAATCTCCTCCGCATTTGTAAAGGGGGGGGGGGGATCACAGAAAACTGCTCCTTAAAGAAACATTGCTTAATTTTTAGCAGATGGTCTTGTAAGAAATCAGTAGTGAGTCACAGAGAATAATTAAAAATAAAGAAACCATTAGAGAGCATTTCACGGAGGCAGCCTTCGGTGGCACCATCTTGTATCCAGACCCAAGACACCCAAGAGCAGACACATCCGCATTTTGATGAAAATAAATAAAACGGCAGAAGTGTTAGGCAGTGGAAGACACTGTTGGTGGTTGTCAAACATTGCATGTGTTGCATGGGCCCGACTCATGAGGGGGGCCACACGCCCAATCTTGTTTTTATCTCAGAACAGTGGCGGGTTGAGTTCGGTGGGGGAGAATCTGCTATTTATCCCGTCATGGACCGATCACTATCTCCTCCGGCTAGGCTTCCAGTATGCCACCCCCGCTGGGATGTGGGACCAACCACCTGGTTCCGCCCCAGATGCCTGATGGACCCTGAGAGGTTCCAGGTGGAGCTGGGGACGATACCTCTCTCTCTCTCCCACGCCCCAGCTGCGACCCTGGTGGATGCCTGGGATAAGACGGCCGCCGGGGCTCTCGACCGGGTTGTGCCTTTGCGGCCTCTGACTCGACGCAGATCCCGGTTGGCTCCATGGTTTATGGGGGAGCTCCGGGAGATGAAGCGCCGTAGGAGAGGCCTAGAGAGTTGTTGGAGAACCAGTCGTTCTGAATCTGACCGTGTACAGCTAAGTTCGTTCACACAATCTTACCTAGTGGAGATGGCGGCGGCGAAGCGTCATTACTTCTCCGCCCTCATCGTGTCCGCAGATAATCGCCCGGCAGCCCTGTTTAGGGTGTCCCGCTCCCTCCTGAATCAGAGGGAGGGGGAGGACCCTCTGCAAGGGTGAGCCGAGGAGTTTAGTCAGCATCTGCTGGACAAGATCACTCAGATTCGGGACGGCTTGGCCTCCGACTGGGCAGGGTCAGACGGTGGGGGGGAGGCGGCGGGTCTTGTCATTTGGGAGGAGTTCGATCCTGTCACCCCAGAGGAAGTGGACAGGATCATGGGGAAACTGAGTGCGACCACATGTATATTGGACCCATGCCCCTCCTGGCTGGTTTATTCGGCTCGGGAGGTGTCACGTGACTGGATCCAGGCAGTGATAACTGCTTCATTGGGTGAGGGAAGCTTTCCTGCCACCTTGAAGGAGGCGGTGGTTAGGCCCCTCCTCAAGAAACCTGCCTTGGATCCAGCTGTTTTGAATAACTTCCGTCCCGTCTCCAACCTTCGCTTTCTTGCGAAGGTTGTTGAGTGTGTGGTGGCACGTCAGTTCCTGGTGCCCCTGGATGAAGCAGAATACCTCAATCCGTACCAATCGGGTTTCAGGCCCGTCCACAGCACGGAGACAGCATTGGTCGCGCTGGTGGATGATCTCTGGAGGGCTCGGGACAGAAGTTATTCCTCTGTTCTGGTCCTATTAGATCTTTCGGCGGCTTTCGATACCATCGACCATGGTATCTTGCTGCGACATCTCGAGGGGTTAGGAGTGGGAGGCACTGTTTTGCGGTGGTTCTCCTCTTACCTCTTGGGACGTACGCAAGCGGTGTTGGCAGGGGAGCAGAGGTCAGCCATGAGGCCCCTCACTTGTGGGGTCCCCCAGGGGTCAGTCCTCTCGCCTCTTCTGTTCAACATTTATATGAAGCCGCTAGGTGAGATCATCCGTGGTTTCGGGGTGAGGTATCATCAGTACACTGATGATACCCAGCTTTTTATATCCACCCCGAACCAGCCCAGTGATGCCCTCGACGTGATGTCCCGGTGCCTGGAAGCGGTATGGGTCTGGATGGGGAGGAACAGGCTTCAGCTCAACCCTGCCAAGACCGAGTGGCTGTGGGTACCAGCATCCCGGTCCGACCTAGAGGTTCCATCTTTGTCTATAGGGGATGAGGTGTTACCCCCGGTAGACAGGGCACGCAACTTGGGTGTCCTCCTGGATTCATGGTTGAGTTTAGAAGACCATATAACAGCCGTGACCAGGGGGGCGTTTGCCCAGGTCCACCTGGTGCACCAGTTGCGCCCTTATTTGGACCGGGATGCCCTACGCACAGTTACTCATGCGCTAGTCACCTCCCGTGTTGACTACTGCAACACTCTCTACCTAGGGCTGCCCTTGAGGACCATCCGGAGGCTTCAGCTGGTACAGAATGCAGCCGCGCGGGTCGTGATGGGTGGTTCCCGATACGCCCATGTTACACCTCTCCTGCGCGACTTGCATTGGTTGCCGGTTGCCCTCTGGGTGAGATTCAAGGTGCTGGTGATGACCTATAAAGCCCTACATGGCTCAGGTCCAGGTTATTTGTCGGACCATCTGCAACCAGCAACAGCTCCCCATCACCCGGTGCGTTCTCACAGGGAGGGCCTACTCAGGGTGCCGTCGATTAGACAGTTTCGACTGGCGACCCCTAGAGGCAGAGCTTTCTCTGTGGGTGCTCCCACCCTCTGGAATCAACTTCCTCTGGGGCTCTGGTTGGATCCTGACCTCCGCACCTTCCGCCGTGACTTAAAGACATGGTTGTTTAGCCTGGACTGGGGGGGTTATCATGTATTTTAACACGCTTTTATTCGGATATTTTATTGTTGTGAGCCACCCTGAGTCCTACAGAGATAGGACGGCATGTAAATAAAATAAAATAAATAAATAAATAAATAAAATAAATAAATAAAATAAATAAATAAATAAATAAATAAATAAATAAATAAATAAATTAAAATAAAATAAAATAAAATAAAATAATAAAATAAAATAAAATAAAAAAATAAATAAATAGATAAATAAATAAATAAATAAATAAATAAATAAATAAATAAATAAATAAATGTGTGCTGTATGAATTCAGGCATAGCAGGAAGAGAAATCTGAAGCTGAGGATCCAGCAGGATCTGAAAGAAAGACCTGTAGATTGGACTAGCTGGTAGAAAAGACTGCAGCATTTAGAAAGGACTGAGCAGGTATCAGTTTGATAAGGATGCACAAGGTAACTATGACATGATGTCTTGACAAAGATGCTGGAATTCCAAACAGTTTAGAAAAGCACTAATTTTTCCTCTGATTTCCTCTCTAGACTAAAAATAAGCCTGAGAAATGAAAGTGAAGCTGTTGACTGGAGTGAGCATATCAAACCTGTGATAAGAAATAATTCTGTGAATAAGGGAGGGAGGAAAAGAGACAAAAATATTGAGAAAACATATAGTTTGTAGAGCTACATGTAACCTCGTCTATGGAAAAGTATAGTTTGTTAAGTCAAGGCAGTGTTTCTCGACCTCGTCAACTTTAAGATGTGTGGACTTCAAGTCCCAGAATTCTAGGAGCTATAGTCCACACATCTTAAAAGTTGCCAAGATTGAGAAATACTAAGTTAAGGTCATGGTATATATTAGAAATAAGCACCAATTATTCTTCTAAAAGCACTGTAACAAACATCTCTGTAATTTTTAAGAACTGCGCGTATGTGTATGTAAAATTTCTGTCCCATTTTCCACCTTCCAACACAAGACACCAGATTTGGGGAAACAAAAAACTTCCAGCACAGATTTGTAGTCCTAGTTTATTTTTCTAATACAGTAGTAGAAGTGGGAGATATGTTGCCTGAATACAACAAATTGCCTTTTGGATATTGTGTGACTAGCCATGTCCCAAACAACTCTCACTTTGTACCTTTACAAGGCTCTTCCAATGAAAATTTGGTAAGCATATTCACAGCAAGTGTCAAAACTGTAAATGTACTCACTGGACCAAAACACTAAAACAGTTAAGATTAATCACATTTCCAAATTCCAGAATAAGTTCAAAATGTATTTACCTATATAAACAATCCATATACTCTGCCCCTTTACTGTATTCATCCCAGTTTCTGTGATACATTACCAGTACTTTTTCTTCAGAGTCCAAGACTGTCTGTGGAACAAAATACAGAGAAAAAAATTATTTTACTATTCATGTATTTTAAATGTTTAAAAAAACCTCAATGCATAATAAATTCAACTCTATAAACTATTTCAAGTATTTGGGAGAAGCCATAAGTATTTAACACTCCTGTATCATATTTCAGAAAATAAAAATGACTGTTTTCTTCCAGCAGACTATAATTGCTCTCTACTTAATATATGCACGCTCCTTAATTCTTACATTCAGTATTAACATTCACTTTTTATCCATTCCACTGTTACCTTGTGCAAATGGCGTACATGATTTTCCAAAAAAAATTTAGTTTCCATATAAAGTCTCTCCCCGAGTGGTTCGGGATAGGCCACACACAAAGCATATATGTCCCTGGGTGTCAGGTCAAGGATAAAATATGTTTTAGGCTTTTGTAACTCAAGTTCTAATGAGAGCTTGACAGAAAGGAAAAAGAAAACCAGTATCTTGCTGGGGTTCCAAAGAGGTTGATTCATTTGCCATTCCAGCTGCAGTTCACTCTGATGAAGAGTAAGGGTTTTCAAACTTTTTCAGGCTGCAGGGGAAAAAAATCCTGGAACCCCTGCCTCTCAGACAGTGTAGAGAACACTTATGGGTAGAAAGGGGGGCTTTCTCCAAAAGATGGCACCAGAAGGGATTAAGTGCAAAGCATTCATATATTCATGGCATATTGCATAAAAGCCCTTTGGACTCAAATCAATTAAAGAATGGCTTTACCAGAAGGGCGAAGTTTTGGAATGGCCCAGACAGATCCCGGACCTGAATCCAATTGAATATCTGTGGGGTGACCTGAAGAGGGCTGTGCACAGATGTCCTCGCCATCTGACAGATTTGGAGTGCTTTTGCAAGGAAGAGTGGGCAAAGATTCCCAAGGCAAGATGTGCCAAAAGACTGAATGCTGTCATAAAATCAAGAAGTGCTTCAACAAAGTATTAATTTAAGGGTGTGCACAACTATGTAACCACGTTATTGTACGTTTTTATTGGCATTTTTTGACCTAAAAGATTTCAGTTTGTTTATTAATTGAATTGTACAGCTTATATGTTATAATAAAGGTGGAAAAAATTCTGAAATGATTTCTCTTGGTCTGAATGTTTTGTATCTCAAAAACCTGGCATTTTAACAAGGGTGTGTAGACTTTTTATATCCACTGAATATTAAATAGGAGACAAGATTTTTTTCTAGATATGTATGTCACATCTAAAGGTACTTGGGATGATTGGATATTTGAATTTTTTTCTCCCTTCTTTCACACTGTATTTCACAAAGATAATATATTAAATATCGACCAAAAACTTTGACATTCTTTCTTCCTTTCTTTATCAAACCATAGTTAAAAGACATTAGTGAATTAGGTTAATACTAAGTTAGAGAAAAAACTGAAGCTCAGGAGCACAGGACCCCCTTTAAAGTCAAAATTCATACATCCCATTTGAGAACACTCTTAAAAAGTTGGTACTACCATAGACAGTGGCTAGCTTCTCACATTATATTTAGCCATACTACTTGAAGTCAATAAAGCATAGCATCCTAGTACACAGAATACGCTAAGCTGCAACCCATGGTTTACAAACTGGAATAGCGGGAATTACATAACATCCTACATCTAAAGAAACTACATTCGGGGCTAAGGTGGTATTGTGAATTCCAGTTCAATAGTCTGACTAAATCTGAGAACTTCCGGTTTGCGAGCCTCGGCGACGGCGGTGTTTCTTTAAAGACCGCCAGCCCCGCCGCCTGTAGAGCCGCCCCGCGATCGAGGAGCGGCTCGAAAACTCCAAAATCTTGAAGATTGAAGGAGAAGAGATAGCAGGGTACAGGTTGAGCCCCTGTAACCCCCCAGGGAACTGTTTCTGGGGAGGAAACAGGCGTGGCTCCCTTCCAACCTGCTGAAACTCCGGGCGGCGTGGGACGTTTCTGCTAATTAGCAGAACAAGCCGGCAGCAGCAAACTCTTAAAGCGAAAGGAACTAATTTTAACAATCAACGGAAATATCAACTTGAATCCAGAAACTTGAAAACTGCAAGTATCAGTGCTTTGTTGACTTTCTAATTTAAAAGAGAAAGTGAGTGAGTGAAAGTGATTTGAAAAAAATGGCGCCCAGCATTTGAGTTAACGAGCTAATGAAAGTGGATTTGTGAAGCCTTCCTGCTTTGTTACAAAGTTATAAAGCTGCTACAAAGTTGCTCTATCTAAAGAAAAAATTTCTTTTTCTAAAATTTGACTTTGTTTTACTTCAGCTTCACTTGATTAAATCTGGGGGACTTTTTTAGAAGCTTTTGTGGAAGAGGGAAAGGAAAAAGAACTTCCCTCTTTAGAAAAATTAGCTTACGTGGCACAATGGCTTCAAAGAAGCAGGAAGGGAAGGCATCAGGGGGGGGATCCCCCACACATAAACATCAAACGCAACTTCCCCCTGCTCAACAGTTACAAACTCAGAAAAAAGAAATTGATGTGGGAGATTTAAAAGACTTTATTTCTAAAACTTTGGATGAAAAATTTCAAGAATCTCAACAGGAAATAGATCATAAACTTCAAAAATCACATGAGGAATTTCTGCAGGAAATTAATGAAGTTAAAGATATGGTGAAGCAGAATCAAAATATGGTGACCAAAAAAATATCAGAAGTGGCGTCTGGCCTGGCAAATTTTATTGGGAAAGTTGATTTTAAAGTTGAAGAACTCAAATTAGAAGTTAATGTTAGGATGAAAGATAATGACTATAAAATTGAAGAAGCTGATAATAAAATGCAGAGAATTGAAGATGAGATTGTCATGATACAATTCCGGGCGATGGAATTTGCCATACGGCTTCGGGGAATTCGAGAGGAGGAGAGACAGGACTTGAGACAAGTTTGCTCTGAAGCCTTGGCTAAGATCTTACAAGTTAACCCTGATCTGGTATTTCACAAAATAGATAAAATTTACAGAGTGAACTCTTGGGTGGCCAGACAAAGACAACTGCCTAGAGATGTGGTCATATATTTTACTGAGAGAGAAATTAGAAATGAAATCCTCCAAAAATCTTTTCACACCTCTGTACAAGTGGGGGGCTCACGACTTGTAATTTTTAAAGAATTACCTCCTAAAATGCTGAAAGCTAGAAAAGAATTTGGTTTTCTTGTTAAGGAATTGAAAGACTTACAGATACCCTTCCGGTGGGACGCGCCAGCTGGGATAATTTTTAGATATAAGGGAGAAGGATATCGATTGAATACTGTGGAGAAGGCACAACATTTTTATAGTACTATTCTTAAGGAAAGAACACCATCTCCACGTACATCTACAGTTTTGGAGATTAAGGAGAGTGAAGAGAGGCAATTGGAAGAACAGCCTAAGCAGGAATTAGAAAATGTGCAAGGTGCAGAAGGAGGTTTTCTGAGTAAGCAGCTAAAAACAGCCAAAGCTCCTGGCACGGATGGTTTGACTGCAGTGTATTACAAAACTTTACAAGCTGAAATGGTGGAACAACTTAGAGACTTATTTTGCAATATTCAACAAGGGGGTAAAATACCCCCATCTTGGACAACTGCTTATATATCTCTGATACCAAAGGAACAAGTTGGTCCTAAAAAACCAGAGAACTACAGACCAATATCTCTTTTGAACACAGACTATAAAATTTATGCGAAGGTATTAGCCAACAGGTTGATGCCAGTAATCCAAAAAGTAATTCATGAGGACCAAGCGGGATTTATTGAGGGCAGATATATGAAGGATAATGTAAGGCAAGTAATAGACTTATTGGAATATCTTGATAAGAATAAACAGATTTCTGCAGTGCTGGTTTTTTTGGATGCGGAGAAAGCCTTTGATAGAGTGGATTGGAACTTTCTACTAAAGACTTTAAAAAAGATGGGCTTTGGGGACCAATTTATACAGTCGATCTCAGCAATTTATCAAGAGCAAAAAGCACAGATTATTATTAATGGAAGTTTGACGACAGAGTTTAAAATTGAAAAAGGAACAAGACAGGGATGTCCGTTGTCCCCACTTTTATTTATATTAACATTGGAAGTCTTGCTAAATACAATACGGGACTCAAAAATTTTGAAAGGTATAGTGATAAGGCAAGAGGATTATAGAATAAAGGCATTTGCAGATGATCTGGTTGTTACCCTATCACAACCAATGGAATCAATAATCCTGATGAACGACATTATACAAGACTATGGTAGAGTTTCAGGTTTTAAACTGAACTCAAAAAAGACTAAAATGATAGTTAAGAATATGACACAAGATCGTAAACACGAGCTTGAAAGGAGGGCAGGTTTTGAAATTGTACCTAAGGTAAAATATCTTGGAATTCAGGTTGCAGAATCAAATATGAAATTGTTTCAAAATAATTATGAGGTGTTGTGGCGAGAGGTTCAGAAAGACATGGAGACTTGGAAAAAGCTGCAACTGTCTTTACTTGGAAGAATAGCAGCAGTTAAGATGAATATTTTGCCAAGATTTCTGTTTTTGTTCCAAATGATTCCGGTGCTTAAAAGTGACAAACAACTGAAAGTCTGGCAGTCTGGTGTGAATAAGTTTGTCTGGAACGAGAAAAAGCCGAGAGTGAAATTGAAAATTATGCAAGATGTTCCAGAAAGAGGAGGCCTTAAACTCCCAAACCTACAGTTATATTATGATGCAGCAGCTTTAACTTTAACAAGTGACTGGTTTGGAAATAAAAAGGCTGGAATATTGAATGCAGAAAGTTTTGATCTTGAATTTGGATGGCATGCTTACTTATTCTATGAAAATAAAGTGGATAAAGTATTTAAAAGTCATATACTTAGAGACTCCTTGATGAAAGTTTGGAAGAAGCACCGACTCAAATGGGATTATAAAATACCGCTATGGCTGGATCTTGGTCATACCTTGTGGAATACAAATATAATGTCACTCGGGGGGTTTTTATATAAAGAGGTTCTTTTTACAGATGCGGGCAGATGGCAGCTGAAGACATTGCAGACACTGTTGGACGAAGGGATTAATTTAACCTGGTTACAATATAATCAATTACAAATGAGATGGAAAGAGGACCAAAAAACTGGTATTATGTTGCATGAGGAAGAATTGGTTAGACATATAAGAGAGAAAGGTCCAATGCATATTAAAAGGCTTTATAATGTTTTGTTAGAAAGAGATTCAGAAACGGAATTAGTTAAAGATTGTATGATTAAGTGGGCACAGAATTTTGAAGAACCAGTGATGCTGGAAACTTGGGAAAAAATTTGGGTTCAGAATGTTAAATTTACACAGTCGCAAAACCTGAGAGAAAATTTTTATAAAATGTTTTATAGATGGCATTTAGATCCTAAAAAGTTGTCATGTATGTACCCTAATGTTCAGCCAAAATGTTGGAGATGCGAATGTTTGGATGCTACGTATTATCATGTATGGTGGACCTGTAGGAAAGTTAAGGCTTTTTGGATAAAAATTTGGTGGGTCATGCAGAATGTTTTGAAGAAAAAAATTCAATTTTCTCCACAATTGTTTTTATTGGGTATAGTTAAGGGTTTTACACGGGGTGAAATAAAACTAATATTGTATATGATAACAGCAGCAAGATTGTTGATAGGTAAATACTGGAAGAATGAAGCTTTGCCTACTATCGAGGAATGGACTTTGAAGATGGCCAGTTTTGCAGAGATGGCGAAGATTTCAGCGTATTTAAAAGATTGTTCACAAGAGACTTATGAATGGGAATGGAAAAGGTGGATAGAATATGTTCAGAACAAATACCAAACTAGAAAGTATCAAATAGCTTTTATTTGAAAATAATGTATTAGAAATATTTTAATGTAAAGAGACAAAGAGGAAAAATTATATAGGGGGAGGGATGGGTTCAGGTTTATTTATTAGTGTTATTAGTTATGAGTATGTAATAGGGAAGTCTGGGGGGGGAGGGTTGGGGAGGGTTAGGGAGGATGGGAAGTTTGGGGAGGGTGGGAGGGTGGTGGGGGGGTGAAAAAAGGGGTGAAAATGTAATTGTAAAACTTTTGCAATAAAAAAAATAGTCTGACTAAATCTGGGGCTATTAACACATAGTCCCTGAAAGATACCCCTGAAGTGACTTTCTCTAACTAGCTGTCGTTTTCTTCTGTCCCACCAACAACTTGAAACTCTCTGCCATAGATGCTCTCATAATAATAAAGTTTATCATTTACATCTATGAACAGCAGATAGAGTATATCCAACTCAGCGCTACTCATTAGGTCAAGCCTTTACTAATCTATTGCTCTTGAAACAGAAGTTTACAAGATCCAAAACCATTAGTGAGATGGAAGACAAACATCTATCATTTCCTCCAGAGCACATAATTCTCCAGTTCTAGCTAGTGTAGCTTTCTTCAAAATAATTCGAAATGGAAATCTGTTTTATGCTTTCTGGTGGGACCAGAAAAAAGCTGAACAGTATTTCAGATGAGGTTAGCAAGAACAGCCAGAACTGGTGGGTTTACTTAGAACCACATTTTCTTTCCTCACAGCTAATTAGAAACTGAATTTTATGTTCAGGACAGCATAGAATCATATACTAAACACACTTTTCATAGTTTAGACACATTTAACATTCTTAGCAAATTATTAGGCTTTGCTTAATCTACTGTATATATCATAACTGGTTCTTAACAGAAGTTGTGTTACAAAACCTATTAGTGCTAAGGTTAATGCTGAATGTGTTTTATTCCAGCTCTAATTTCTGTAAAGAAATCAATTCCTGCACATCATTTAATCCTGTGTAATCAATATCTGTCTTCTAATAAAAGGATACGAGAAGCGATCATTCCATGTTGCTCTTTCAACATAATCCAACATAACAACAGCTTTAATAGTTGTGAGAAGCTTGTTCCATGTTTCATCAAAATCAACTACTCGTGGTTTCAAGGACATTGTAGGTAGTTAAAATGAATCTGTAAAAAAAATCAAAATATTGATTACTCTATTACTCTATTATTTTTTTTCAAAGATCAGTCTTATTTTTGTTAAAATATCTATGTCATAAACATCCTGTATTATTAGAAAGGCTGATTTTTTTTCAGGTATTTCCTGTGAACTTTACTATTAAAGTTACTTTTACTACTACTGAAAAGTTGCAATCATCTGTTTCGCTATTGGTCTTTAAATCATATGATCATTACTACTGCCATGTGAATTACAAAATGATAAGTGAGGGGAAAATATTTTGGTGAAACTTGAAAAGATCAATTTCAAGCT
This sequence comes from Pituophis catenifer annectens, assembly GCF_029215685.1. Lineage (NCBI taxonomy): Eukaryota > Metazoa > Chordata > Lepidosauria > Squamata > Colubridae > Pituophis > Pituophis catenifer. The sequence goes on along the minus strand of NW_027256885.1, from coordinate 71,586,683 downwards.
AAAGTTTTTAGGTGAAAGAAAATATAAAAATAACATATTAAAAAAATAGCTCGTTTCAACTTATCTTTTGCAATAGAAAATGAAATCTGAATATCAGGTTGGATATTAGAAGAGTTTAATTGAAACAAATAGTGAGGCTGCTGAAGGTGCCCTTAAATTAACTTTTTTAAGAATTCTGGAATAGGTAACCCCAATTTTAATCACTGGGGTAAAGAACCTGTGGCTCTCCAAATGATACCAAGTGGCTGTGGTTTCCGACGTCCCGATATAGTCAGTTGGTACCATCACTGACTATTGGGGGCGAGTCGTTGGCCCCCACGGAGAGGGCTTGCAACTTGGGGGTCCTCCTGGACTCACAGCTGTCTTTAGAAGAGCACTTGACGGCTATGGCCGGGAGGGCATTTTATCAGGTTCGCCTGATTTGCCAGTTGCGTCCCTTTCTGGATTGGGACTCGTTAAATACGGTCACTCATGCCCTCGTCACTTCCCGCCTGGACTACTGCAATGCTCTCTACATGGGGCTCCCCTTGAGGAGCACCCGAAGGCTCCAGCTGGTCCAGAATGCGGCCGCGCGGGTGGTTATGGGAGCGACGTGGCGCTCCCATGTGACCCCCCTCCTGCGCGAGCTGCACTGGCTCCCGGTGGTCTTCCGGGTGCGCGTCAAGGTTTTGGTTACCACCTTTAGAGTGCTCCATGGCTTAGGACCGGGGGTATCTACGAGATCGCCTTCTGCCACCAGTAGCCTCTCACCAACCAGTACGCTCCCATAGAGAGGGGCTCCTCAGGGTGCCGTCGGCCAAACAGTGTCAACTGGCGGCCCCCAGGGGGAGAGCCTTCTCTGTGGGGGCACCCGCCATCTGGAACGAGCTCCCCCCGGAGATACGGAGGATCCCAGATCTGCGCGCTTTCCGCCGTGCCATCAAAACATTTTTATTCCAGCAGGCCGGCCTGGCCTAACCTCCCTTTTAAATTGTTTAAAAATTTTTAAAATTTTTAAATTTTAAATTTGTTTTATGAATTTGGGGTGTTTTAAATTTCATTTTCCGGGCCAATTATTTAATTGTATTTTAATGGTTTTTTAACATTTGTATTATATGTATTTTATTTGGCTGTTCACCGCCCTGAGTCCTTCGGGAGTAGGGCGGTATACAAATTCAATTAATAATAATAATAATAATAATAATAATAATAATAATAATAATACTGAATCCCAACCTTTGTGAGCAAAGTTAGTAATCTAACAGGACTCATGTTCTACACTTGCAATGAGGTAGTTGCTTAATCCTCAATCATGTAATTTAGTAGAAAACGCTAAGAAAATACTAAGGAATGGACAGTAAGAATATAAGGTGCATCGAACAGTTTTATGGAGTCCAAAATTGTATTTCCAACCGTAGCAATAGCACTTAGACTTATATAAAGCTTCACAGTGCTTTACAGCCCTCTCTAAGCTGTTTACAGAGTCAGCATATTGCCCCCAACAATCTAGCTCATTTTACCGACCACGGAAGGATGGAAGGCTGAGTCAGTCAGGATCGAAGGAATCGCACTCCTGGCAATGTGAGCAGAGTTAGCCTGCCATACTGCATTCTAACCACTGTGCCACCACGACTCTTGGGAGCAAGTAATACTATGTGCAAGTGAAGGATATTGTTATCATTTGGCTGTGCTTGTAAGTCACTCAGGAGCATCTAGCTGACTACTAGATTGCTGGTGGGGAGGTGCGTTTCGTCTTTTTGTTTTGCCGCCCTGAGTCTTCGGAGAGGGGCGGCATATAAATTTAATTAATTAAATTAAATTAAATTAAATTAAATTGTTCCTTTTTTGCTTGTTGTCTGTTTTGCATAGTCTATATTGTTTATGTGTCTATTGATGGCTAATTTGTCAGTGCCAGGATTCTAGAAATTCCCTAGTGTTTTTGGAGTTGGCTTGGTCTAGAACAGTCACACTTTCCCAGTTGAAATTATGGTTAAGTCTGTCCATATGTTGTGAAATTGAAGTGTTTTCATCATGTCTTCTGACTGCTAGGTGATGTTCATGGATGCGTTCTGCCAGTCTTTTGCCTGTTTGTCCTACGTAGTGGCTGTTGCAGTTATTACACTGTATGTTGTAGATGACTCCTGTTTTTTCTTCTGGGGTTGCTGGGTCTTTTGGTTTACTTAGGATGTTTTGAAGTGCTTTAGTTTGCTTGTGTGCTACACTGATTCCATGTGGTTGTAAGTAGTCTGTTGGTGGTTTCTGAGATGTTCTTGATGTATGGCAGTGTTATTCTTTTTAGGGATTGTGTTAGTTGTGCTGTACTGTATTGGGTTGAGTGGTCAGGCACTTTTGATAAAGTTGCACGGCTATCCATTTTATTGGAATGTGTTGTATAGATGCTCTATTTCATGGGTGTCAAACTCGCGGCTGTCAGTTTTGGAAGCCATATTAGGCCGGAAGCTCCAATGCTGCGATCCCGCATCTGGAGAAGGAGTGGTCAGGGGGCCGGATCGGGATGGAACGGACATTGATTGGAGCATGTGACCGACTGGGTGGAAAAGGAGATGGTTTTGGGAGCTTTGACTTACTGAAGGAAAACCCGGGCTTTTCAGATTTGGGTTTTCCCAGATGTGCCAGCTTGCCTATTTTAGTAAAGAGGACTTTGAAAAATGCTTGCTTCCGCGTCTTTACTTGGAGTGGGGGGTTTTCTGGAACGCTGACATTAACCCGAATCTACCTAAAACCTAACAGCACCCCGTAAGGGGGCTGTCAGGGGTACTGAGCCCCAGCATCTACCTAAATTTTTTGAGGAGCGGTGAGGGTGATGCAAAGACTCAGTGAAGATAGAGGAAAAAGGAGAAATCAGAGGGAGGCCCGCCAGGGCCCCGGATGCTCAAGGAATTGCCGATCCCTTGCTTGCTCTTTCTGAAGAGATGGGACGAGCCATGGAGGCTGCAGAGGAAGCCCTTCGACTTGGGGCTTGGGCCGAGGCGTCAGATTCCTGGAAGAGTTGCCAGTCCAACCCCGCTCCAGGAGGGGAAATGAAGTCGCCCTGTGAGCCAGACTGGAGGATGGGGGCTGCTGTGGAATCCAGGAGCTCCCAGGGCTGGGAGTTTTGAGCAGATGGAAGGGGGGAGCTTCGCCCCCACTTCCCAACCCCTGGAGGTGAGCTGGAGGCTAGCGAAACCAACATTCGCCCTCCCTGATCCGGGACATGGAGGGGGGATTAGTAGGAGGCAGACCCCCCCTTACCCACCCAGAGGCCAAACAACAGGATTAACGCAGCATTCCAATCCTGCAGCAGTGGGGCATCAGGCTCAGCCGGCATATGGAATGCAAAAACCCCTTTCGGGGGCCCTCGCCAGCCTGCCTTCGCGTTACCTCCTGATGAGAATATACAGCCCGGATGGGGTTTCTGTCCCGGCCAGGGATGGATCCAGTACCAGTGGTATCCCCTGCTGTCTGTTCCAAGCTTCCAGGGATCCCCCTGGCCCCGCTCCTATGGCCAAATGATCCAGGCACCGCAGGGGGGACTAATCCAGCAGCCGGCTAGAGTGCCCTACCCCCCTCCAATGCAGCAAACAGCTCAGCAGCCAGGCCCCCTCCCCCAGCAGCCGACGATGTTGCCCCCCTCCTTTCCAGCCCAGCAACTCTCACAGCAGCCTGTTGGAATGCAGCAACCAAGAGCAGACCCACAGCAAGTTCTATCCCAACCACCCGTGAGGCCAACGCCTCCCCCCCCCCCCATTTCAGAGCAACCTTTGACGGGACGCCAGGCAAGTTAGCTTATTTCCTCAGCAGGGTCTGGGCTCACGTGGATCAGTATGGGGACCAATACGAATCAGAACGGGACTTAGTGTCGGCAATCTCAGATGGGATGAATGAGGGGGAGGCTTCTGAATGGATAGCCCAACTGCACAATGAGGGCGCTGCAGAACTGGATGATGCCGATGGGTTTATCACACTGCTCCGGTCCCGATTTGAGGACCCTGACCGCGTAAATGAAAGCGAAGCCACACTAAAAGTCATGAAGCAAGGTCATCGACCTATAAAAGACTTTGTATGGGACTTTAGATGAGTTGCAGGAAATCTAGGCCATTGGCCTAACCGCATACTCCTACACTACTTTAAAGAAGCTATTGACCCAGAAGTTAGAAAAGCCTGTGGGATCCAGGGGGTGCCTGACCGTCTCCACGACTGGTATACCATGTCCATTGCTCTAGACAGAGAAGTCCACCTCCACGGCCAAACCCCAGCAAAGCAGCCGCCTCGGAGATCGTTATCTAGAAGGCCCATTTCAAAGGCTACAAATTTCACACACACACCCTCAACCGAAGTGGGCGATTAATTGCTATCGGTGTGGACAAACAGGACATCGAGCTTCTGAGGGCCTGGCCCCTCCCCCAGTTCCACAGCAATGCCCCGCCCCAACTGCACGAGGCAGGAGGGCTCCAAGGAAAGCCCCAGACACCAGCCGATTTGCCAGACAAGCCATGGAAATTCCCCTCCCCGCTGAAGAGAGGGATGACCCTCCGGTTAAAGAAGCCCCTCCCGGCGTGGCTAACGGGGATGAAGACCCAATGGTGAGTGCACCCATCCCCCCTTCTCAATTAAAGTAAAACTGGTGCTGCCAAACACAGGGAAACAAGCAGAACTGCCAGCAATAATAGATACCGGCTGCACCAGATGTTTAATCGCCCTTAAAGTGGTGGAACAATTGGGGATCAAGACAACACCCTTAAAGCACCCAATTAAATTTCACCAGGTGGATGGAACGTTAATTGGGGGAGTCCCTGCCACTCATATTACTGAACTGATTAAATTAGAGATGGGGAAACATCATGAACTTATACGATTTATAGTAACCCCAAAAATGTCAGAATCTATCATACTGGGCCTGGCTTGGCTGGACAAATGGGGCCCCACCATTACATGGGACGATGGATACTGAAAAATCAGGATAGCGGTTGGCCCATCACCCCCTACCCCTACCCCCAAACAGCAACCCACCCATAACGGCCAGCGGCCAGAGACAGCTGCAGCTTGTTCAGACGGGCCTTCAGGCGAACACCAAATCCCTAAAGTTTATGCAGACTTAGCCGAAGCTTTCAGTGAGGAAGAGTGTAACCTCCTCCCACCTCATCAGCCAACAGACTGCGCCATCGAACTACAACCAGGGGCAAAATTGCCAAAACCTAGAATGTACTCCATGACACCTGCTGAAATGACCGAGTTGAGGAAGTACATTGACACCAACCTAGCCAGAGGGTTCATCGAGCCTGCGAAATCCAGCATGGCCGCCCCAGTACTGTTTAAAGAAAAAAAAGATGGTACCTTAAGATTATGTATTGATTTTCCTTCTGTCAACACCATTTGCATACAAAATACCTACCCCCTCCCACTGATGGACTTACTGAACCACCTATTGACAGGAAAAATTTTCACCAAGCTAGATCTAAGAGAAGCCTACTACCGAGTTCGCATAAAGGAGGGAGACGAATGGAAGACTGCTTTTAACTGCCCCTTGGGCAGCTTCCAATTCCGGGTCATGCCTTTTGGACTCCAGGGGGGCCCCGCGGTCTTCATGCAACTGATCAACGAAATTTTGCATGAGCATTTATATCAGGGGGTTCTTGTTTATCTCAATGACATTCTTATATTCAGCGAAAATATGGAAGACTTTACTTACTTTACTTTACTTTTATTTGATTTATATACCGCCCTACTCCCGAAGGACTCAGGGTGGTGAACAGCCAACAATAAAATACATACATACAAAATTTAAAAAGCAGAGATAAAATCGAATTAAATAGTTTGGCCCAGACAGATTTAAAACCCCAATCAATTTAAAACAAATTTAAACTTTGAATATTAAAAATACTAAAAAATATTTTAAAATATTAAAAATGTTTAAAAAGAGGGAGAAAGTTACGCCAGGCCCACCTGGTGAAATAAAAAGGTCTTTAGAGCGAGGCGGACCATGTCAAATTGGTCAGACAAGTGCTGAAAAAGCTCCTAGCAGCCAAACTTTATGCAAAGTTGTCCAAATGCGAGTTCCATAAGGAGGCCCTGGACTACCTGGGATACAGGGTGTCAAATAAGGGGATCGAGATCGACCCAGGGAAGGTGAGGGCAGTGCTGGACTGGCAGCCCCCATGTACCCGTAAGCAACTCCAGAGCTTCCTGGGATTTGCAAACTTTTACAGACAATTCATCTCTTCCTTCGCTGAGGTTGCACTCCCTTTGACAGAATTGCTAAAAACCGGCCCATCTCCCACCAAGCCAAAACCTAGCCAGCCCTTAGCTTGGACAATGGACTGCCAAAAATCCTTTGAATGATTAAAACGCCTATTTGTGGTGGAGCCAATCCTACAGCATCCTGACCCAAATAAGCCCTTCGTGGTTCAGGCGGACGCAAGTGACATGGCAGTGGCTGCTGTCCTACTGCAAAGGGACTCCCGAAACAATCTAATGCCGTGTGCTTATGTATCAAGGAAGTTAATGGACACTGAGCGCAGATGGGCGGTGTGGGAGAATGGACGTTGGCTTACGTGAACGTCCTTTTTCAGGGCGCTGCGACTACATTCCACGGCTGGGATTTTCACTTATTCGTAGCTGACCACTGGGTGTTAATTATTCAAATTTCTGCTCTGGTCTCCGCCCCCTTTTATGCTGATTACTTCAGTCTTTTCACGAAGGAGCTAGAAACCAGGAATCTGCAAGAAAAAACAAACAAACAACACAAACACCGCCAACAACAAGCCGGACATAGCAGGAAGCCGGAACAGGGCGGGAATGGAATGTAGTCGCAGCGCCCTGAAAAAGGACGTTCACATAAGCCAACGTCCATTTTCCAGTGCGCTGCTTCCTACATTCCATGGCTGGGATATACCCAAGCTCAACTATAGGGTGGGAGGCTGACTGCTCCCGGCCTCCCCAGCAGAATGGACTTGTTGAAGCACTCGTCTGCCAAATGAAGCCTCAGCCGAGGCAAAGGAATCAATTTTGTAATGACGGATAAACTGTGAAGCTAAAGACCAGGTAGCAGCGTGACAGATGTCAGTGATGGAAGCCTGAGTAGCCCATGCCACCGTTGTCACTGCACTGCGGGTAGAGTGAGCAAATATTCTGCCTGGAGCCGGCCTGGCCTGGCGTTCATACGCCATCGAAATGCACGCCTTGATCCAACGACCCACAGTTGAAGAGGACACCTTGCGTCCCATGGAAGCAGGATGAAAGGACACCAAGAGGGACTCAGTCTGCCGAAAAGAAGCAGTCCGTTTAAGGTATCTTCGCAGAGCCCTGCGTACATCCAACGTATGCCAGCGCTCTTCATGAGGATGGCGAGGATCCGGGCAGAAATCAGGCAAGACTAACTCTTGAGCTCGATGAAACCATGAGTTCACCTTTGGAACAAATGATGGGTCCAATCTCAATACAACTCTGTCCGCATGGAAGATGCAGAGGTCCTCGCGCACAGATAACGCTGCAATCTCAGAAATCCTCCGCGCAGACGTAATAGCCAACAAGAACGCCAACTTAAACGATAGGATCTTTAAACTGATGGAAGCCAAAGGTTCAAACGGGTCGGATGTAAGAGCGTGAAGATCTAAAGGTAAGTCCCAAGAAGGGTAACGATGTACAATAGGCGGCGAGATGACTGTTGCCCCTCGAAGAAACCCTCGAATACTGGGATCATGAGACAAAGGCCGAAGAGGATCGCGAGATAGGACCGTGGCCAGAGCTGCAACCTGTCTCCGCAGTGTAGCCGGAGCCAACCCTTTGTCTAAGCCGGTCTGAAGAAACTGCAAGACCTCCAACACATCAGCCGATGTGGGATCGACATGACGCTTAGCACACCAGACAGTGAAGGCTCTCCAAGAAGCCTCATAGATACGAATCGTCGACGGCCGCCTGGACGATTGAATGGTGAGGATCACATCATCTGGGAGACCATCCTTCTTCAGGAGCACCCGCTCAAGCGCCACACGGTTAACCGGAGCCACTGAGGGTCTGGGTGGGCGATAACTCCTTGGGAGAGCGACACCTTGTGCGGAGGAAGAGTCCAAGGGGGAGCTGTGGAAAGATTCACCAAGTCTGCGTACCAAGCTCTGCGCGGCCAGCAAGGGGCGACGAGGAGGAGTTCGGCTCGTTCCCTCAAAACCTTCCGGACGACTCTCAGGATCAACGGCAGAGGAGGGAATGCGTAAAGCAGGCCTGAGGGCCACCGACAACGAAGAGCGTCGTGACCTTCCGCTCCCTCGCAGGGAAACCGGGAGAAGAACCTGGGGAGCTGCGTGTTTTGAGGCGTGGCGAAGAGATCCACCAGGGGAGTCCCGAACCTCTGAATTATGTCCTGAAAGGTCCCTGGGTGAAGGCGCCACTCCGCCGGATCGAGCTGTTCCCTGCTGAGCCAGTCCACCCGAACGTTGGCTTCTCCGGAAATGTGATCTGCCCGAATCGACCTCGTGTGGCGCTCTGCCCAAGACAACAGTTTCTCCGCCTCCATCATCAAGGGTCTGGATTGAGTCCCCCCTTCTCGATTCACATGGGCCTTTGTTGTTATGTTGTCCGTGAGTAGTAGGACATGTTGACCTTCCAAGAGGGGACGAAACCGTCGAAGGGCCAGACGCGCCGCCCTCAGCTCCAACCAATTGATGTTGTGCATCTTCTCCTCCGGAGACCAAAGACCTTGGACAACCTCGTTCAGTAGGTGAGCACCCCACCCTTGTAGGCTCGCGTCTGATGTAACAACGAGCCGGTCTGGTTCCAGGAAGGTGCACCCCTTCGACAACGCTGGCGAAAGCCACCATAGGAGCGATGTTTGAACTTGAGCCGGGAGACACACAGGCATCATGGACGTGCTTCTCCCTGACTTCTGGAACTGCAGAAGAAACCATTGCAGCTGACGGGAGTGTCTGCGTGCCCAAGGAACGATGGCTATGCACGACACCATCTTCCCCAGAAGTTGGGAAAGCAGCAGGGGGGACACCGCTCTGCGAGATCTCACCTGAGACACCAGACTCCTGAGGCTGCGGATCCGTTCTGGTGAAAGAAACACCTGACCTTTGGTGGAGTCTATGATCGCCCCCAGGTGAAGAATGCGATTGGTGGGAGAGAGATGACTTTTCTGCAAGTTGATGGTGAAGCCGTGCTGTTGGAACACAGAGATCACAGCTGCTATGTCGCGAGTCGCCTGTTGTGGAGAAGAGGAAAGTACAAGAATGTCGTCGAGGTAACACAGGATTCGTATTGGTATCAGGCGGAGCTGTGCTGCGACTACTGCCACTAGTTTGGTAAATGTCCTTGGAGCAGAAGATAGACTGAAGGGCATCGCGCAGTATTGGAAATGACGGCCATTGTACTCGAAACGCAGAAACCTGCGATGTGCTGGATGGATGGGTACATGAAGATAGGCCTCTTTGAGATCCACCGACTGCAGGAAGTCGCCTCGTCTTACGCAAGCCAGGATTGACTTCAAGGACTGCATCTTGAATCTTCGATAAAGTATGAATTGGTTCAGAAATTTCAAGTTCAAAATGCCCCTGACGCCTCCCGAGGACTTGGGCACCAGAAACACTGTGGAATAAAAGCCCGTCCCTTCCTGGGACGCGGGAACTGGTTCGATGGCATTGATGGAGACGAGATGACAGATTTCCGCCTCCATCAGTTGTCTTCTTGCGGGAATCGGTGACACCTGACAACGAATGAAACGGCTTGGAGGAGTGGAGAGAAATTCTAGACAGAAACCGAAGGTTACCGTGCGAAGGATCCATTGCTCACACGTGGAGGACTCCCATTGATGATGAAACCCTTGGAGACGACCACCAATGGGAGCCAACGGCCTTGAGTCACTTGCCTCATCTGTACGGTCTGTATCCGGATCCCCGGAAAGGGCGTTTAGATTGGACATGCGGTCGGCCTCTGTCCCGAAAGGACTGTCTGTCCGAGGGATGATCCGATCCTTGAGAATAAGGTCTATGTTGATAGGACATCCCTGATCCAGTGAACGGACAAAAGGACTGTCGCTGCCCATATGGAGCATACCTGTGCTCGTGCCTTCTCTAGGATGACGGAAGAATCTTGCGTTTATCCTTGTCCTCTACCAGCAATGGATCTAGTGCTGCTCCAAACAACTTTGAGGCTGTGTAGGGCGCCGACGCCAGCTTCCATTTGGTCTTAGCATCAGCTCTCCAATTACGTAACCAAAACATTCTACGAGAAGTCACTGCTGATGTCAAAGCGCGTGAGGCAAACTTAGCAGCATTCAGAGAAGCATCTGCTGAATATTCCGCAGCCGCTACCAGTTTGTTGACATCGTGATGCAGTCTGATGTCATCAGGAGGCAACCTCTCTTGCAATTGGCGCAACCAGAGTAAGGCGGCTCTAGTGAAAAAGGAGGTGGAAGTGGCTGCTTTGACCGCCCAGGCAGCCGCCTGGTGCATCTTCCTGAAAGCCAACTCTGCCTTCCGATCCTCTGCTTTAAGTCCATCCACAATGTCAGTTGTAATGACAGACGAGGAGGAGAGAGCTGCAACTGGGGCGTCAACCAAGGGCAAGGCCAGAATGTTCTCCAATTCGGGAGCCGAACAATAAAGTTTCTTGTCAAGAGCACTGGGAGCGGTCAAAGAGCCGGGTTGAGCCCAACCACTTTGTACGACTTCGGCAAACAAGGGTGGACAAGGGATAACATCCTTGTCCGGTTTGGACACCTGAAACAAGGGATCATGTAAAGAAGACTCCCTGGAGGTGTCAGCAGAAGGAGCAGCAGACAATCCAAACTTTGTGGTCACCTTGGCCTTGTGAAGGAGAGATCGGAAAACAGACGGTCTGAAGAGGCCTGTGAAAGCTGGCTGTTCAGGGACGAAGTCCTCATCTTCTGACAATTCCATCTCCTCAGGAACATCTTCCTCCACCTCAGACTCATCGCTGGAATCATAACCATGATGCGCAGATGTAGAAGGTCTTTCAGACAAATGACCCTTCCGCCCAGGAAGTGGCACAGGCTGTAGTCCAGGTTGCCCACCTTGCTGCAGGCCTGTGGACAGAATTCTTGCCAAGACATCTGACAACATAGCCTGAACATTAAGTTGTGGCTCAGTCCCAGCAGAAGGCCCTGCAGAAACAGTTTGCGGAAGTTCAGTATGAGAAGCAGCGGATTCCGCTTCCACCTCAGGATCAGCTTCCTGAGCTTGATGGACCAAAACAGGGACTTCAATGGTAGCAGGTCTGGTCACTTCTTGTTGACTAGCACAAGTATCCTGGGCCACACTAGACATCTCTGGAGGAAGATGATGAGGCAAATTCCCAAAGACTGGAAGAGAAGAAACTACAGGATCAGGAGAGATTTCAGAAGGAGATCTCACGTGAGAAGATTGCCTAGCCCTGTTATATTGGCGTTCTAAGGCATTGTGTCTCCTAAGAGCATATCTATCCTTAGCAGGAGCCTTTCTTTTAGAGGATTTGCGAGACTTGGTCCCTTTACTCTTGTCTTTGGCTTTAGAGCCCCTGGGGGGGGATGCTGGTAAATCTCTGGGTGGACTGCATCCCTCTTCCAATTCAGAAGAAATGCCAGGATCAGCCATGCCAGCAGAACAATTGCAATTCTGTAAAATAGTGAGGCAAAGAATCATAAATATATATAAGTCCCAAGACCAGACAATAACCCAGGGATCCTAGCCTATCACCTAACAGGCTTAGGAACAAGATAAGTCACAAGCTGGCAAGACTTTGAAATATAATGCCCAGAAACACACTCCAGCCCCACAAACAGCTCCAGGAGCCAGGGTAAAATGCTATAATTTATAATTCTATTTTTTATTAGTGACAAAATGGCGGCCGCCACAAGGGCAAAACAAAATGGCGCCCTCCACTAACTCCAGACAAAATGGCGGCCGCCACGAGGGCTAACAAAATGGCGCCCACCAGTAACTCCAACAAAATGGCGGCCACCACGAGGGAGAGTCAAAATGGCGGCCGCCAATAATTGCAGTCCAAAAACAGCTCTCTATGGGCACTCCCGTAACAAACGGCACTCCCCAAATCAATATTTCTTCAAACCAGTCCCCTCAGGGAACACCGGTCCTCAATTAATAACTTTAGGCTTGCTGTCGCTTCGTAACGTGCAAGCCGCCCAAAACCACTCCAAAATGGCGGCCGCCATCCTTCTGCACCTCAGAGTATGCCTGGAGCCTAGGCATGGACTCCGGAGCCACTTTAAAGGTTTCTTTAACGAAACTCAGCTGGGACTGAGGCAGGAGCGGATGAACCGGCTCACCAGTTGCCCAGCAGCACCGCCTGCGGCAATTACATTCACGTAGCAGCCCAACAGGGCTGACTCCGAATGGCTGCTGAATTAAAGACATTCAAGAAGTATTCAAAGGTTTGGGACATAGAAAACTCCAAACCTGTAAGCAGCAGTAGCAAATTGTCCAATACAAGAATAAATACAGTCCCAGCATAACTAGAAATGAATTATAAATCAATTTAAATGAAATGAACGTGATTAAATTAAATTAAATTAAATTAAATCAATCAATTAATCAAGTGGATTAAATAAACTTAATAAATTAAATAATTAAATTAAAGTAAGACAGAAATTAAAGCAATAACTCACGAAGTAGAACACAGAGAAAACCAGAACACCAGTGTACTCAGCTACTGAGTGAAAAAGACTGAAGTAATCAGCATAAAAGGGGGCGGAGACCAGAGCAGAAATTTGAATAATTAACACCCAGTGGTCAGCTACGAATAAGTAAAAATCCCAGCCATGGAATGTAGGAAGCAGCGCACTGGAAAAAGAGGCGTTTGCGGTGCGATGGGCTCTCCTGTCCTGGAGAAACTTCCTGGAGGGGGTGGATGAGCCTTTTGAGGTTTGGACTGACCACAAGAATCTCGAGGCGCTGAAGACCCCGAGGAAACTTTCTCCCAAGCAGGTTCATTGGGCTCAATATTTCAAACGCTTTAACTTTAACCTGAAATACATCCCGGGGGGTAAAAACCTTCTGGCTGACGCTCTCCCCTGTAAGCCCCAGTTTGACAGCCAATGGGAAGAGATAGTTCACACCATGATCTCAGAGACTCAGCCAGCCGCCCAAGCCTGCACCAGAGCGCAAACGCGCCAGGGTTCCAATCTCCCCAAAGACAAGTTGACAGCGGAGCTAAAAGCGGCGCTCTCCACTGATTCTGTTGTGACTCCGACCCCCGAGCCCGTCTTATCGGAGGGAGAAGACTCCGAAAGTGAAGGAGAGGAGTTGGCAAGGCCTCCCTCTCCAGGACCCTCCTCTCTGGCAATGCCTCAGGTGTCTTCCGAAGGCCAAGAGATAGGCCAGGAGCCAGGCACTTCCGAGCAGCCGCAGTTGAACAGCGATGGAGATAAGTCTTGGCTGGATCCCCGACAGCGTCGGAAAGACAAATGCGCGCAGCAGAGAAGGAGGCGTGCCAGAGATTAAGCTGAGTCACTGGACCACACCCCACAGGGGATAAAAGGGGGTGTGGTGGCCATTCAGGCTTTGTGACGGACAAAACTGAAAGCTAGCAAGTCATTCTGCATTTCTGGAACTTTGTTATATGCTCTGCTTGGATTGATTTTTGGACTGGACTTGACTATTCTTTGGCTTTTGTGGACTTACTTTGATGTTTCGGTCGGAGGAGACAAACCTCCCTTTGTAAGAAAAAACTTTTGGCAAGCAGCCACTGGGTTGCTGCCAATTCTGTTATCAACGGAAATTCTTGTCTGCTGGTTTATTTTAACTCTTGGTCGACTGCTGGTGTGCGTGTGTGAGACGGGGACAGAACAGATTCCTGGTTCAAAGAAAACCAGGCGGACCTAACCCTAAGGGATGGGTTGGCATGGAAGGGGAATAAACTTTACGTGCCCCACAGCCTGCGGCTCCTGGTGCTGAAGAGAAGTCATGATTCTCGACTAGGGGGCCATTTTGGGTTTTTAAAAACCCTCCATTTGACTAGGAGACAATTCTGGTGGCCAAAGATGAAAGCTGATGTGGAAGACTATGTGAGGAGCTGCGCCACCTGCGCCACCATGAAATCCTGACCAGGGAAGCCCCCTGGACTTCTCCAGGCTGTGGCCGAACCCACCAAGCCCTGGGAGGAGATTGCGATGGACTTCATAGTTGAGCTCCCTGACAGTGGGGGTAACCGGGTTATTTGGACTGTCATTGATTTATTCTCCAAGCAAGCACACTTCACTGCCTGCAGCGGACTACCATCGGCCAAGAAACTGGTGAAGCTGTTTGTGAAACACATCTACAGGCTACATGGAGTCCCTAAGAGAATAATATCGGACCGCGGGGTCCAGTTTACCGCCAAGTTCTGGAGGGAGTTTCTGCGATCCATTGGGTCGTCCCAGGGACTTAGCTCAGCTTTTCACCCGTCAACTAACGGATCGGCTGAAAAATTGAACTCGATGGTGGAGCAATACATTAGGTGTTATGTAAACTATCAACAGGAGAACTGGGCGGACTTGCTACCGTTCGCAGAAGTGGCTTATAGTAATGCAGTACACACCAGTACTGGGTTGACTCCTTTTCAGATAACTACGGGCATGGATTTTGTGCCGATGCCTGAGTTGCCTAGAGAGCCGCCTACTTCTATGTCCCTAATGGAGTGGATGACCTCGTTGAGAAAGGGTTGGGACAATACAAAAAAAGCTTTAGCTGAGTCAGCGGAACGATATAAGGCCCAGGCCGACAAACGCCGGTCCCTCCAACCACCATCCCGAATAGGTGATAAGGTGTATTTGTCAACCAAGTACCTAAGATTGAGGGTACCCAGCAAGAAGTTTGGACCCAAATTCATAGGTCCCTTCCCTATAGTGAAAGTTATTAACCCAGTGACTGTCCAACTTAGACTCCCTCGCGTTTTAGGGAAAGTACACCCCATTTTCCACAGTAGCTTATTGAGACCGGTCAGAGAATCTACTCTAAGACCCTTGCCAGCTGCTCCACCCCCTCCTTTGCTAGTGCAAGGGGAGACTCATTATGAGGTGAAGAAAATCCTGGACTCTAGACTTTACAGAGGTCATTTACAATATTTGGTGCATTGGAAAGGCTACCCTTTGGCTGAAGCTACTTGGGTTAAGAGTTGGGATGTAAATGCTGATGCACTCGTGAAACAGTTTCATGACAAATTTCCTGACAAACCGAAAGGTCCTCCGGGGGGGGAGAGGGGGTAAAAGGGATTGGTGCTAGGCGTTAACCCCTTCTTTTGTGTTTTGTCTGGAGGAGGTGGTTCTTTTTGCCGGGGGGAGGGGGGGACGCCTGTCAGCTTTGGAAGCCATATTAAGCCGGAAGCTCCAATGCTGCCAACTTCTCATGTGTGGGAAAGTAGGAGAGGGGATTAGTAGACATAATAGCATTCTTCCTGTCGGTCAAAGTCAGGGCGATCCCGCATCTGGAGAAAAAGTGGTCAGGGGGCTGGATTGGGATGGAACGGACGTTGATTGGAGCATGTGACCGACTGGGTGGAAAAGGGGATGGTTTTGGGAGCTTTGACTTACTGAAGGAAAACCCGGGCTTTTCAGATTCGGGTTTTCCCAGATGTGCCAGTTTGCCTATTTTAGTAAAGAGAACTTTGGAAAATGCTTGCTTCCGCGTCTTTACTTGGAGTGGGAGGTTTTCTGGAACACTGACAGCGGCATCACGTTGCCGACACATGGTTCGTGACGTTTTTCCCATTCACGGAGCTGGGGTGGGCATGGCGTGATGCATCCGGCCCGCGGGCCCCCAGTTTGACACCCCTGCTCTATTTCCTTTTTCTGCTGTTCAGGATTGCTGCAGTGAGTTTGTGTTCATCTAAATAAAGTTTGCACACAGCTTCTCTTGTGGGAGGTTGGGTTGTTGCTTTGGTAGTGGAGCACTTGGTTGGTGTGGTGGCTTTTGTAAATTTTGTGATCTGTCCATAATAACCGTGGTCTGGCCTTTTTCTGCTGGAAGGATGATGATGGTCTGGTCCTACTTTAGGTTTATGAGAGGAATTCTACAGAAATCTATAGAACAGAGGATTCTACAGAAAGGCCTCAACTATAACACAGGTGATGCCAATCACCTGGAATTCTTTTTTGTAGCCTTAGAAGGAATCATTCAAAGCTACTGAACTTCCCACAGAGGTCCAAGAAAACATCAGACAAACCATCATTCCACAGACCAGAAGATGAGAACAGAACCAACTTACAACAGAAGACAAAGCAGCCCTCAGAAACCTAAAAAAGGACCAGACCATCAACATCCTACTGGTAGACAAAGGCTGAACCATGGTTATTATGGTCAGATCACAATACTATTGGGGACCCCTACCTACAACATGGCAAGAATTAACAAAAAAGCTTGAGCACCTCACAAGAGGAAGCAAACACTCCATCAACTCTCCACTACAGTGCCTTCAATCAGAGACATGACTATAGATGAGGACAAAATCATGGTCTCATTTGATGTCACAGCCCTGTTCACATCCATCGATCTGGAAGTAGCCAAAGAATCTATGACCACATTGCTCCACACCACATCTGACTTAACCAAATACAGAAATATTGAAACACCCAGGATTACAGATCTCATAAACCTCTGCCTAACCACATACTTCCAATTTGATGGACAAACTTACCAACAAATTAAAAGCACAACTATGGGATCACTGCTTTTAGGACTTATAGGGGAGGTCATTATTCAGCATCTAGAAGCTATAGCACTTCCACAAATACTACCCAAAATATGGATCAGGTATGTAGATGACACCTTCACCATAATGAAAAAAGACCAATTAGAGAACAACCACAGAACCATCAACATTTTCAAAGGAATCCAGTTTACCAGAGAAGACAACAACAACAACTTGCTACCCTTCCTGGACATCCTGATCAACAGAGACCACAATGGCAAACTAGAAACTCAAGTGTACAGAAAAACCACCTGTCAACTATTCAGTTGGCGAATCCTGAAAAAGAAGCTCCTGGGACATTATTTTATCAAAAGTATAAAACTTTACTAAATAAACCACATTGGCACAGAAGAAGTGAAACCAGCTCCGGGTTTCCTGCAAAAAGCAAGTATAGTTAATTCCCCCTTTCCCTATGGGCCACCCACAATCCATTACATCCACCAATCACTTCTGTTAATTTTGTTATGGGAACTTGTCAGCCAGCTGAGACATCTGCTCGAAGTGTCCTTGAGATGGAAGCAATGTCTCATGAGAACCATGCCAGCCCCCCCCCTCACATTCCATTCCATCCCCCTCCCGTTTGTTTGTCAAACTGCGAGCAAAGCAAAATGTAGGTGAAAGTGTGAGTCAGTCTCAACACCACCCACACCAACCAAGTGCTCCACTACCAAAGCAACAACTCAAACTCACACAAGAGAAACCGAGTAAGAAATTTATTTAGACGAGCACAAAAACACTGCAGCAACCCTGAACAGCAGAAAAAGGAAACAGGGCATCTATACAACACATTCCAATAAAATGGATATCCGTGCAACTTTATCAAACAGTGCCTGACCACTCAACCCAATACAGTACAGCATAATTTCCCCGGAGCCATGGATTACCAAAAAACCAAACTGAAGAAGCGAAGAAAGAGAGGTAAAAGGGTGGGGATTTTAAACAGATTAAGGAATAGGAGAAATAAAACTCCTCTGCCTTCAATTTTCCTAACCAACATATGTTCACTTGCTAATAAGATGGATGAAATACTCCTTTTAAACAGATACAATTCTGACTTTTACAATTCAGCAGCCCTATGCTTCTCTGAAACCTGGTTAAATGAACCAATTGAAGATAGCAGCCTGCATATCCCAGGGTTTCAGATTCAACGATCAGGCAGAATTGCAGAAACATCTGGTAAAAAGAAGGGAGGAGGCTTATGCTTATATATCAACAACAGCTGGTCTCAGGATATAGCTATAATATATAAATCCTGTGACGAAAACCTAGAGACATTAATTATCAACTGCAAACCATACTCGCCTCGTGAATTTTCCTCATTTCTTCTAATTGCTGTTTATGTCCCACCTCAAGGCTGTGTAAACAAGGCATTACGAACTCTAGCTGACCAAATTATGGAGTCTGAAGCCAAATACCCTGATTCACTGGCCATTATTTTGAGAGATCTAATCAAGGCAAACTTATGGAAAGAGCTACCAAAATACTTTCAGCATGTCAATTGTCCCACTAGAGGCAAGAATACTTTAGACCATTGCTACACAACACTAAAAGATGCTTATCGGTCCTTACCACGAGCAGCTGTGGGACACTCTGACCATTGCATGATTCACCTTGTACCTGCTTACAGGCAAAGACTTAAAACCACAAAACCAACAATTAAATCAGTGAAGACCTGGACGGAGGAGGCAGTTAAAGCTACAGGCCTGCCTTGACTGCACTGATTGGAATGTTTTTGAAAGTACCTCTGCAGACTTAGATGAGCTCACAGACTGTAACATCATATGTCAGCTTCTGTGAAGACCTATGTGTACCCACCAGGAACTTGCGAATATACAGTAACAACAAACCTTGGTTCACAGCTAAACTTAAGCAGCTGTCAGCCTCCGACTTTACTGCTTTGGCTGCCATAAGAAATGGGTGGGAGAGAATTGGAGAGCGTGGGGGGGGGGAAGTGTGCTGGAGGATTTTGAAGAAACGAAACCTAATCTCCGAAGTGGCTATCGGGTCAACCGTCATCGCATTCCTGATTGATGACAATGCCAGACGTGCTTCCACCTGACCTCTGGGAGACCTTTGGATTGGGTGATTGATGATGGACAGTGGGAGGGGATGCTTTCTATATGCAACTTTCGCGCCTATTGCTTTAGTTTCAGCTTTTCCTTGGTAGTGTTCATTTCATTTTCCAGTAAAAGTACATTACTCTATAAATAATGGAGTTTGGCTCATTCTTTCCTGGATTTTGAAGGAAGCACACCTGACAGCAGCTATGTTGTTCCAAAGAGGAAGCCTACAGAAAAGGTGATAAAATGCTGTACAATCAGGGCAGAAATGTATTAACAAGGGAGATCAGAGCAGCAAAAAGAAGCTACTCTGAAAAGCTAAGGAATCAGTTCTCAACAAATGAACCAGCAAACATGTGGAAAACTCTTTAAAAAATATCACCAGCTATGGCAAACCTCCTTCCCAGGCTGAAGGAAATCAGCAACTGGCAGATGACCTGAACGTGTTTTACTGCAGGTTTGAAAGGAAACTACAGCCACCTATCTCCACAACCCCCATCTCAGACACACCAACAACGGCCAAGACTCCTACAACTGACCCCATGCCATTGGGTTCACAACCCCTAGTGATCACAGAAAAGGAAGTGCAAGACCTATTTCACAGACAAAAGCCAGGAAAAGCTCCAGGCCCAGACAAGATAACCCCTTCTTGCTTAAAAGTCTGTGCTGACCAATTGGCCCCCAACTTCACCCGAATCTTCAATAAATCACTAGAGATGTGCTATGTTCCTTCTTGCTTCAAACGCTCTACTATCATCCTAGTGCCAAAGAAGCCCACCATCAAGGAACTGAATGACTACAGACCAGTTGCTCTAACATCTGTAGTCATGAAAACCTTTGAAAGGCTAGTGCTGTCCCACTTGAAAACCATCACGGATCCGCTGTTAGAACCCTTGCAATTTGCATGCCGAGCAAATAGATCGACAGATGATGCTGTTAATATGGCTCTGCACTACATCCTACAATATCTTGAATCTCCAAAGACCTATGCAAGGGTCCTGTTTGTAGACTTTAGTTCAGCATTCAATACCATCATTCCAGACACACTTCTAACTAAGCTAAGCCAGCTACAGGTACCTGAACACACTTGCAAGTGGATCATAAGCTTCCTAACAAACAGGAAGCAGCAGGTGAAGCTAAGCAGAATTGCATCAGATACCTGTACAATTAGCCCAGGGCCCCCCCAAGGCTGTGTGCTCTCCCCACTTCTCTCTGTATACCAATGACTGCATCTCTAACGATCCATCTGTTAAACTACTGAAGTTCGCAGATGACACAATAGTGATCGATCTCATTCGAGACAATGATGAATCCGCATACAGACGGGAGGTTGAACAACTAGCCTCATGGTGCGACCGGAACAATCTGGAACTGAACACACTCAAAACCGTAGAAATGGTGGTAGACTTTAGGAGAAACCCTTCCGTACTTCCACCTCTCACAATACTAAACAACACAGTATCAACAGTTGAGACCTTCAAATTTCTAGGTTCTACCATATCGCAAGATCTAACATGAACAGCTAAACATCAAAAACGTTATCAAAAAAGCACAACAAAGAATGTTCTTTCTGCGCCAACTCAGAAAGCTCAAACTGCCCAAGGAGCTGTTGATACAGTTCTACAGAGGAATTATTGAGTCTGTCATCTGCACCTCTATAACTGTCTGGTTTGGCTCTGCAACTCAACAACACAGACACAGACTTCAAAGGATAATTAGAACTGCAGAAAATAATAGAGATATAAAGTAAATTAGTAAGGCAATATAGATTGTGATCACATACCTGAATATAAGAGGATATTTACCATAAGAAAAATAGAAATAGAAGATATTTAACTTCATTTAAGATCAAATAGTATAAAAAAAATTGATTGAGAAGCGGATGCTGATTTGGGAAAAAGTAGACAGAATTTTAGAAAAACAATATAAAATTCTGAAAGAAATGACATCTACTACAGTAACCACAGTAAAATCAGGGAAGAAGGTTGCTTCAACACCAATTGGATTAATGGCATCTCCAGCGACACAAAAAACTATAGAAGGGATTTTCCCAACTGAAAAACAAACCCCGACCATGAGTATGCAGACGGTTCAGACCACGTTAGTGACAATACAAGAGACTATGCAAAAAATGCAAGAGTGTATGTCTAAAAATCATGAGGAAACCAGGAGAGACTTAGATGAAATTAAAAATTCGGTCAAAGAAGATATCCAAAAACTAGATGGAAAAATGGACTCCATTCAGGAGATTACAAAAAACGACCAAAGGATTACGGCCATAGAAAATAAAAAAGAACAAACAGAAGAGAAATTAGAACTGTTAGATGTAAAAATGACAGGTCTCAATAAAGAACTTGAAAGTACGGTGGCACAATTGGAAATGGAGAGAGCGGCATTCTATTTACGATTCCAAAACATAAGAGAAGAAAGAGATGAAGACCTGACACTTGTAATGGCTGAAATGATAGCCGAGATTTTGCAAAGAGATAAAGAAGAGATTATTAACGGAATAGACGAAGTGTTCAGAGTAAATACCAACTACGCGAGACAACATAGGCTCCCAAGAGAAGTCCACGTACGTTTTGTAAGAAAGAAGGTTAGAGATATTGTCTTTAAAATAGCTAAAGAAGAACCAATATATTATAAACAAAAAGAGATAATAACATTAAAACAAATACCAAAAAGAATTAGAGAGTGGAGGAAAGATTATGGATTCCTCACTGTATTATTAAACAGAAAACAAATATTATTTCGATGGTTATTGCCGGAAGGAGTATTAGTCACGTGGAAGGGGAAAAAGATAAAAGTGGATACTATAGAAAAGGCACAAAACTTACACGACCAGGTGATGGAACAAGAAGGAACAGACGGCAGAGGAGAAGAGTCGGGAAGGAGAGGTAAAACAACATTGAGACGAGAAGACCAAATAACCCTACGCGAAGAGAACAATAAGGAGAAAGAAAAAGAGGAAGAGGGGGAAATTCAAGAAGAAGAAGAAGGAGTAACGACAAGAGCACAAAACCAAGCAAAAAAAAGGGACAGGAAGTAAAGGAACAAAAAGAAAGAAGACCAACTTTTAAAAATGGACAGGAATCTGAAAATCATATCAATAAACATAAACAGACTTAACTCTCCTGTTAAAAGAAATCAAACATTTAGAAAATTAATCAAACAAAAAGCAGACATAGTATGTCTTCAAAAAATCCACATAAGAAAACAAGAAGAAAAGTATCTACAATGCAAAAAAACTAGGGAAATTATATATATCATTAACAGATGAGAAGAAAAAAGGGATAGCAGTTTATGTTAAAGAAGAGATAGAAAGCAAACTTAAATATGTAGATAGAATAGGAAGAACCGTGATGATTGAAGTTAATCTTAAAGGTAAAAATGTGTTATTAGTTGTGGTATATGCACCAAATAGCGAACAAAAAGAATTTTACCAAAACCTACATGAAAAAATAATAGAACAAAATATAGAAAATGTATGCCTGCTAGACGATCTTAATGCCATTGTAGACCCAAAAAAAGACTATAGAAGTAATCAGAATAAAAATAAGAAGAAGAAAAATTTGTTGCTGAAAACATTTTTATCCCTCATAGAAGAACTAAATTTAGTAGACGTTTGGAGATTATATAACCCCAAAGAGGAAAAGTATACATACTACTCCAACCCTCACAAATCTTGGTCGAGGATAGACATGGTATGGGCTACGAAGACCTTAACACAGGAGATTGAATTAGTAGAGATAGGGACAAATGACTGGGCTGATCATAACCCATTAATAATAGAATGGAGAGGATGGAGAAAGGGCAAAAGTAGATGGATGATGAATACACAGGTAATGAAAGAAAAAGAATATACTGAGAGAATAGAAGAACTGAAATGGTTCTTCAAGGATAATAATAAAAACCAGACATCCTTACAAAATTTGTGGGACACAACAAAAGCCTACATTAGAGGAATAACATTAGCCTATAATAGTAAAAGGAAAAAGGAGAGGGAAAAGGAATATAACAAAATTTATGGTGAGATTAAAAATTGGGAAGAGAAATTACAGGAAAGACCAGGGGACAAACAAATAAGAGTCAATTGGATGGTAGCCAAACACAAATTGAATATACTTGAACAAGAAAAATATGTCAATACATTGAAATTCATAAAGACAAAATCAATTTGAACAGGCAAATAAACCGGGGAGGTGGATGGCTTATAAACTAAGAAAAGAAAGGGAAAAACGAATAATCCATCAACTACAGGACAATGAAGGTAAGTTGCAACAGAGCCCAGAAAAAAAAAAAGAGATAGCAATTCAATTCTTCCAAAACCTATATAAGCAAGATAAGGTGGAAGTAGAAGAAATAGACCAATATTTAAAAAAGGAGGAAATGCCCGTGATAACGGAAGAGGAAAAAAAGATGCTAAATAGGGAGATTACGATGGAGGAATTACAGGAAACAATCAGGAAACAAAAAAATAATAAAACCCCGGGAACAGACGGGCTACCAATAGAACTATACAAAGGATTAGGAACATCACAAAATGGGATATTATTAGAGGTTTACAATGAGGCATTAAAAGAAGCAAAGATACCAGAATCTTGGAAAGTGGACGTTGGACTTACCTGATACGTCCGTTCTCTCTTAGTAAGGAACGTCTGTCAGACTGGGTTATGGACTCCACTATGCAGCCTATGACCGAGTCTGCGGATTTAAATAACTCCGCCCTCTCCTGGATGATCCCCAGTGTTTCGGCGAGGGCGAAGACGCAGACTGGGGTGTCTTTCTGGAAAATACAAAAGAGAGGTAAGAGAACACCACCCACCCCCGGGAACAGGGCACGGCAGAAGGGTGGGGCTGACAGACGTTCCTTACTAAGAGAGAACGGACGTATCAGGTAAGTCCAACGTCCATTCTCCTCAGCGTAAGGAACGTCTGTCAGACTGGGGACATACCA
This sequence comes from Pituophis catenifer annectens, assembly GCF_029215685.1. NCBI lineage: Eukaryota > Metazoa > Chordata > Lepidosauria > Squamata > Colubridae > Pituophis > Pituophis catenifer. The sequence goes on along the minus strand of NW_027256885.1, from coordinate 71,563,013 downwards.
AAGCTGAATGTCCGCTGGGAGGGAAGATCAAGGGCCCTGTTACCTCAAGTCGAGTGGACCGTCTGGAGAACTCTGCGCCCAAAGGCCGTATCCGCAGAAGCAAACGAGTCCACCCGGTAGTGGCGAATAAAGGGAGAGATGCTCGACCAGGCGGCAGCTCTGCAGATTTCTTCCCACGAAGCCTGGGTCGCCCATGCAGCAGAGGTCGCCGCGCTCCTGGTGGAGTGGGCCGTGATGTGGTGAGGTACAGGCAAGGATTGTCTTTGGTAGGCCGTCGATATTGTAGCGCGGATCCAACGACCCAACATAGGAGCAGATGCCTTGGCCCCGATAGAAGCGGGTTGGTAAGAGACAAATAATGCCTCAGTCTTCCGAAGGGAGGAAGTGCGCCTCAGGTATATTTTGAGAGCACGACGCACGTCAAGCGTGTGCCATGAGCGTTCCAAGGGATGCTGAGGGGACGGGCAGAAGTTGGGAAGGACCACCTCCTGTGAGCGATGAAAGGGGGAATTAATTTTGGGTATGAAGGAAGGGTCCAGTCGGAGGACTACCCTGTCCTGGTGAAAAACGCAGAGGTCCCTTCGAGATGACAGAGCTGCAAGCTCCGAAATGCATCGGGCCGAGGTGATAGCGACCAAAAAAGAGACCTTGAATGACAAGAAACGGAGCGAGACGTCTCAAAGAGGCTCGAAGGGGGAGGCCGTAAGAGCTGAGAGGACCTTGTTCAAATCCCAAGTAGGGAAGCGATGAACGGGAGGAGGTCTTAAATTTGCAGCTCCTCGCAGGAATTGTTGGACGACAGGATGTCGGGAAATCGAGGATGCGGAGCCGCAAGTCAGAACCATAGAGATGGCGGCAGCTTGCCTCCGGAGGGTGTTTGGAGATAGTCCGGCAGCAAATCCCTCCCGGAGAAAAAGTAAAACGTCCAGGATTGAAGCAGAAAGGGGATTAATGCGAGCGCGCTGGCACCAAGAGGAGAAGGAGGCCCAGGTGGAGTTGTAGATCCTGACAGTAGAAGGCCGGCGGGAAGCCAAGATGATGTCTATCACGGAAGAGGGGACCTTGGCCTCTCGCAGGAGGAACCGCTCAGCCTCCACGCGGTTAGGTGGAACCATGCCGGATCCGGATGGCGAAGGGAACCCTGGACGAGGGCAATCTGGCCGGCCGGAATAGACCACGGCCGAGCGACAGATAGGGAGATCAAGTCCGAGTACCAGTGTCTCCGGGGCCAGCGGGGCGCGAGAAGAATGACTTCCGCTTGCTCCTGAAGGATCTTCCTGAGCACCCTGGAAAGTAACGGAAAGGGGGGGAAGGCATATAAGAGACCGGGAGGCCAAGGGCTGCGAAGAGCGTCCGTGGCTTCCGCCCCGGGATCCCAGAACCGAGAAAAGTACCTCGGGACCTGGTGATTGGCCTGCGATGCGAAAAGGTCCACTTCTGGGAACCCGAAGCGTGTCGTGATCTCCGTGAAGAGAGAAGGGGGGAGGCTCCATTCCGTGTTGTCCAGCCGACGTCTGCTTAGAGCATCCGCTTGCGAATTCTCCATCCCGGAGATATGATCTGCACGAAGGGAGTGAAGGTGAGATTCAGCCCAGAGACCAAGTAGCAGGGTCTCGTCCATTAGCGCTCGGGAATGGGTGCCTCCCAGTCTATTAACGTGGGCCTTCGCCGTAACGTTGTCCGTAAGGACAAGGACGTCACGAGACACGATAAGGTCTCGGAAATGAAGCAAGGCTAGACGGATGGCTCTTAGTTCCAGGTTAATGGGAAGAAGTTGCTCTGAAGATGACCACTGACCTTGCGCCATATGATGTGTCAGGTGAGCTCCCCAGCCCTGGAGGCTCGCGTCCGTGGTGACTATTACTCGCGGTGTTTCCCTGAAGCAGCAAGCTCCTGACAAGGCCGAGGACGTCCACCACCTGAGGGAGGATATGACGGATGGGGCTATAGGTACTCTGATGAGGGACGTACTTGATCGCTTCCGTTGATGGGGGAGCAGGAACCATTGTAATTCCCTACTGTGGAGACGGGCCCACGGCACTATATCGTATGTAGAGATCATCTTGCCCAGAAGGCAAGAGAGACTAAGGAGAGAGGCTGATCGATCCGCCATACAGCGGCGGGCAAGCGAGCGCAAGCTGTCCTGGCGGTCCAAGGAGAGGGAAACTGTAGACCTCACTGTATCTATGACAGCTCCTAAATGTTGGATAGAAGTGGCAGGGACCAGATGGCTTTTGGTCCACTTAATGGAGAACCCGTGTGATTGGAGAATTTGGATGGAAGTGGCCAAATCGGATTGGGCCTCCTCGAATGAAGAAGATTGCAGAAGAATATCATCGAGGTAAAATTGGATTCGTATGGGGAGGGAGCGAATGTGCGCCACGAGAGCCGCCATGATCTTAGTAAAGACACGGGGAGCTGAAGAAAGTCCAAAAGGGAGTGCAGAATATTGGAAGTGTCGCCCCCGGTAGTGAAAGCGGAGATATTTATGGAAATCCAGGTGAATGGGGACATGGAGGTAAGCCTCCGTTAGGTCTATGGAAGACAAGAAGTCCCCGGGGCGAATGGTTTCCAGGATAGTATGGAGAGTGTGCATCTTAAATTTGTGATACACAATGTAACGGTTAAGAGCTTTTAAGTCTAAGATAGCCCTCCACCCCCCAGAGGATTTGCTAACTATAAACAATCGGGAATAAAACCCAAGGCCATGCTGGTCGGGAGGTACTGGTTGTATGGCCTTGATGGCAACTAAGTGGGAAATAGCCTGAGAAACCAGGGATCTCCGGACCCTGTCCCTAGAGACTGGGCAAGAGATAAAAACCGAGGGGGGAGGGGAGGAGAATTCAAGAGAAAGACCAAACTGAACCGTACGTAAAACCCAAGAGTCCGAAGTCGTGGAAGCCCACTGAGCGGCAAATAAGGTTAAGCGACCGCCAATGGGAGCTTCCAGGTGAACCTCACTTGGACCGTCTAAACGATCTGCCCCTGCCTCCTCGAAAGGAACGTTTCTGGAAGGGCCTAGCGCCCTGTCTAACCTGTGAGTCCTGGGGAGGCTGGGATTGAAAGGAACGTTGAAAGCGAGGCTGGGAGAAGCCGGAGTCTTGAGGTCGAAATGACTGAGACCGGTGGTAAGGAGAAAACCGAGAGTTGGAACGACGAGAGACAGACGGGAGAATCTTGCGGTGGTCTCTGGTTTCCACCAAAAGTGGTTCCAGGGGAGGACCGAAGAGAGAAGAAGATGAATAGGGAGAAGAAGCTAGTTGCCACTTGCTCTTGGCGTCCGCTTGCCAATGGCGGAGCCATAAAAGTCGACGTGACGTTACTGTGGAGCCGATGGATTTGGCTGAAAATCGTGCAGAATTTAATGTGGCGTCTGCCGAGTACTCTAAGGCGGCGACTATCTTGTTTAAATCTTGGTGGGTACGAGAGTCAGAAGGTGGTAACCTGTCTTGTAATTGTTTTAGCCAAAGCAGAGAGGCTCGATTAAAAAAAGAAGCGGCCGTTGCGGTTTTGACTGCCCATGCTGCGGATTGATGAGCTTTGATGAGAGTCTTCTCCGCCCGTTTGTCTTCGGGTCGCAGAGATTCTTCCGGAGAACTTGGAAGCCTGGAAGGAGCAGCCAAGGCTGCAACGGGGGCGTCCACGGGAGGAACCTGTAGAAGGTCCGAAAGAGCAGGAGCGGTTTGGTACAATCGCTTATCCAAACCATTGGGTGCCGGGGCTGAACCAGGTAAGGTCCATTGTCGTTGGACAATATCCGTAAAAAGCTTGGGAGCCGGAATGAGTTCTGGTTCAACTGTTGGTTCAGCAAATAAGGATGAGGCTGGATCAGAGGACACCTGTGATGTTGACCCCGAGACATTGGGAGACCCCAGTCTAGTGACTGCTAGAGCTTTAAACAATAAGGAACGGAATAACTGGGGCCTAAAGAGGCCAACAAAAGCGGGCTGGTCAGGAGCGAGGCCCTCGTCGTCAGAAAGAGACTGGTCCCGAGGTTCCTCTTCCTCGGAGAGGGAACCATGGTCAGATTGCTCAGGAGAAGACAGGTGTTCCTGGCGGTCTCCAGAGTGGACCCGGCGAGGTTGAGCTCCAGGAATGGGCGGGGGAGCCTGAAGGAGGCCTTGTTGCAGTCCTTGAGAGAGCCCCTGTTGAATGGCTCTGGCTATGATGCCCTCCAAGGCAGCATGGGGATCCGGATGGGAAACGCTCGCTGCGCTGGCCTGAGAAGACCCTTGTCCGGAAGGCTGGCAAGAGGGCTCAGGTGTAGTGTCTCTCCTCTGCGCCAGAGTATCAGAGGGATCCGGGAGAGTCTGGAAAACCTGTTCTGCCTCCGATGACGTGGGACCCCGAGATGAAGGGCGATCAGGAGAAAGGTCCCGATCGGAACGGGCCATGGTAGATTGAGGCGCAGGAGGAGAGGGCCCAGGAGGTAAAATGGCCGACGTGCGGGACAAAATGGCGGCAGGCTGCTGTTGAGCCTTGAGAGCCGCTTTTTCCAATGCCCTGTGCCTCCTAAGTTCCTCCCTGGTGGGCTTGGTTAGGCCAGAGGAGGATGATGTTGTTTTAGATGGGGCTTTGCTCGGGCGGCTTTGATTGCTGGGACCCTCCCCCGGATCGCTAACATGTCGATGTCGGGACCTGGTAGCAGCGGAGCGAGAACGAGGGTGATTAGAGGCGTCCGCCATCTTGAAACGGGTCGGCGCGCACCGCCGGGGGCCCCTGAGCGATTGGAGATCTCAAACCTCTAAGACGATGAAGCTCCGGCGATGAGTGAGGGGAAGGCAGGTCCGCTGCTGGTAGGCGCCTGGAAAGCCGTCCGTGCGAAGGAGGCAAGCCGCTTGCTCAAGGCAGTCAGGGCGGCAGGAAAATAATGGCGCCGTTTGAAAAGCCCGCCAGAAAAAAACGGCGCCGATCGAGCTGCTAGGCGAATGCCGTTAAGAAGCAGCTATTTGTCTCCCGATGGTAAGGGGAGACTGAGGGGGAGATTTGAGCTCCGACCCCTCAGGGGGCTGTCGGCAAGCAGCCCCCTTGCCGCAAAAGCGGCTGCGGCCGGTATCGAGTAAGGACCCTTCGCGCCGCCGACGCAATTGAAAGGAAAAAAAAAAAATTCTTAAAGCGTCCAAATCGAATAACAGCCGAATTTGAGAGGAAAGAAAATAAAAAGAGGTAAAAATAGCAGAAAATACGCTGGAAATAGACTGGATCCAGAAAGACACCACTGTCCAGCATAGGACCGAGTCGAAACACTGGGGATCATCCAGGAGAGGGCGGAGTTATTTAAATCCGCAGACTCGGTCATAGTCTGCATAGTGGAGTCCATAACCCAGTCTGACAGACGTTCCTTACGCTGAGGAGAAAAGCACATATTTCATTAATCTCCAAAGAAGGGACAGATACAACACAAATTAGTAATTATAGGCCAATTTCCCTACTAAATACCGATTATAAAATTTTTATGAACTTAATGGCAAATAGACTAAAAATAATATTAAATAACAGAATACATCCAGATCAGAATGGATTCTTGCCGACAAGACAAATTAAAAATAATCTAAGGATGGTGATTAATATAATAGAATACTATGAGGTACATCCAGAGAAACAGGCAGAGCTGATTTTTCTGGATGCACAAAAAGCATTTGATCGGGTCAATTGGAGATTCATGACACAACAGATAAAAAATATGAAATTTGGAGAGAAATTTGAAAAGATAATATCTACAATATACACAAATCAGAAGGCAAGACTACTAGTGAATGGGGAATTAACAGATTTCTTTGAAATAAGTAGAGGAGTATGACAAGGGTGCCCACTCTCACCCCTGCTCTTCATTTTAACCCTGGAGAATTTGCTTAGGAGAATTAGACTAAATAAAAACATAAGAGGACTTAAAGTAAAAGGAGAAGAATACAAGGTCCAAGCTTTTGCTGATGACCTTGTATTCTTCATAGAGGACCCACTAGAAACACAATTAAAATTGACGGAGGAGATAGAGAAATTTGGCAGGGTGGCAGGGCTAAAAATTAATAAAAACAAGACCAAAATATTAACCAAAAATCTAACAATAAAACAAGTAGAAGAATTGGAACAACAATCGGGACTGCAAGCAGTTAAAAAGATAAAATATCTAGGTATAAACTTGACAACCAGAAATATAGCTATCAAAGACAACAACTATGGAGAACTATTACAACAAATTAAAAAAGACCTAGAGAGATGGGAGAAACTTAAATTATCGCTGCTAGGAAGAATTGCGGCGATAAAGATGAATATACTCCCAAGGCTCCTCTACTTATTTCAAACTATCCCGGTTAAATTAGAGAATTTTTTTTTACAAATTTGAATAAAATAATCTCAAAATTTATATGGGAGGGGAAAAAACCGAGGATAAATTTAAAAACATTACAGGATGATAGACCCAGAGGAGGCTTTGGCCTACCAGCCTGGGAAAAATATTATAGAGCGGCAAGTCTGATATAGATTAAGGATTGGGTCAATCTGGATAACCAAAGAATATTGAAATTGGAAGGTCACGATTTATTAAAAGGCTGGCATGCTTATTTGTGGAATATTGGAAACAAAACATACAAACATTTCAAAAACCATATAATAAGAAACTCACTAATTGGCACCTGGTTGGAAATTAAACGTAAGCACTATATGAAAGTCCCAGGCTGGATATCTACATTAGAGGCAACAATGCACCCCAATATATCAGCTACTCAAAAAATTATACGATACAAAGAAGTTCTGGACATAAATGGAAGACTAAAATCACGGCAAGAGCTCAGGGACCAGGGTATAGAAATGGACTGGTGGCCATACTTATTAATACAAACCAGATACAAAAAAGACAGTGAAGAAGGAGGAGTTGAAATAAAATCTAACCAATTAGATAAATTATTAGAAACCAAAGAGGGAAAATTAATCTCAAAGATTTACAAATACCTACTAGAGTTCGATTTGGCAGAAAATATAGTTAAAGGTCAAATGATAGCTTGGGCTAGGAACATTGGAAGAAATATACAATTGGAAGAGTGGGAAATGATATGGGAAAATAATTGCAGAATAACAAAGGCAACAACATATAAAGAGAACCATTACAAGATGTGGTATAGGTGGTACCTAGCCCCTGCTAGATTGGCAAAAATGTACGCAAATTTTAACCTGATATGTTGGAAATGCAGACAAACACTGGGAACCTTTTATCATCTTTGGTGGCTCTGCCCAAAAATTAAAAAATTTTGAATGAAAATTAGAACCTGGATAATAGAAATAACGGAAGAAGAGATTGACCTAAAACCTGAAATTTTCTTATTAGGTATACTTAAAAAAAGCAGTAGAAAAGAAATAAAATACATCACGTTACATATAATCACGGCAGCTAGATTAACCCTAGCCCAATCCTGGAAATTAGAACAGTTGCCAACAGAACAGCAAATAATTCAAAAAATATTTATATGTGCAGAAATGGATAGATTAACTTTAAAATTAAACGATAAGGAAGACTCACAGTATTTCCAAATATGGGACAGATGGTATGAATGGATTAATCGATGAAAAAAAAGTAAAGTCAAATATAGTAAGAAATTAAAGGTAACAAATATACACCGTCATTAAGAAATTAAGGTTAATGTATATATATATTCACGTTTAAATATTATAGATAATCCTGTTTGTTAGTTTTACTATGTATGTAATTTAGAATTGTATTTTTTAGAGTTAAGAATGTTTTGTAGAATTTTTATCTTTTTATATTGAATAAAGTTTTTTAAAATAATAAAAAAAAAAGAACTGCAGAAAAAACAATTGCTACCAACCTGCCTTCCATTGACGACCTGTATACTGCACGAGTCAAAAAGAGGGCTGTAAAAATATTTACAGACCCCTCACATCCTGGACATAAACTGTTTCAACTCCTACCCTCAAAACGATGCTATAGAGCACTGCACACCAGAACAACTAGACACAAGAACAGTTTTTTCCCAAATGCCATCACTCTGCTAAACAAATAATTCCCTCAACACTGTCAAACTATTTACTAAGTCTGCACTACTATTAATCTTCTCATCGTTCCCACCACCCATCTCCTTCCACTTATGACTGTATGACTGTAACTTTGTTGCTTGTATCCTTAAGTTTTATATTGATATTGTTTCCTGATTGCTTATTTGTACCTTATGACTATCATTAAGTGTTGTACCTTATGATTCTTGATGAACGTATCTTTTCTTTTATGTACACTGAGAGTATATGCACCAAGACAAATTCCTTGTGTCCAATCACACTTGGCCAATAAAAAAATCTGTTCTGTTCTGCTCTGTTCGTTCTGTTCTATTATTCTATTCTATTCTATTCTATTCTATTCTATTCTAAGTCCTAAAAAGAATAACACTGCCATACATCAAGAACATCTCAGAAACCACCAACAGACTACTTACAACCACATGGAATAAGCATAGCACACAAGCCAACTAAAGCCCTTCAAAACATCCTAAGTAAACCAAAAGACACAGCAGCCCCAGAAGATAGAATAATAGAGTTGGAAGGGACCTTGAAGGTCTTCTAGTCCAGCCCCCTGCTTGAGCAGGAGACCCTATACCATTTCAGATAAATGGTTGTCCAGTCTCTTTTTGAAAGCCTCTCATGATATCACACCCACAGCTTCTGAAGGCAAGCTGTTCCATTGGTTGATTGTTCTCGTTAGGAAATGTCTCCTTAGTTCTAGGTTGCTTCTCTCTTTGGATAGTTTCCATCCATTGTTTCTTGTTTCACCTGTTGGTGCTTTGGAAAATAGTTTGACCCCCTCATCTTTGTAGGAGCCCCTCAAATATTGGAACACTGCTATCATGTGTCCCCTAGTACTTCTTTTCATTAGACTAGACATACCCAATTCCTGTAACCATTCTTCGTATGTTTTAGCCTCCAGCCCCCTAATCATTCTTGTTGCTCTTCTCTTCACTCTGTCCAGCATCTCAACATCTTTTTTACATTGTGGTGACTAGAACTGGATGCAGTATTCCAAGTGTGGTCTTACTAATGCTTTGTAAAGCGGTACTAGAACTTCACGTGATCTTGATTTCTAGAATTTCTAGAAGCTTGGCACTCTGACAAATTAGCCATCAATAAACACATAAACAATATCTATAGACTATGCAAAACAGACAATCAACAAACCAAAAAGGAACAAAAAGACGAAAGCACCTCCCCATCAGCAATCAGCAACCAGATTAGAATAGATTAACATCAGACCAACAATCAAGTAAACAATACCCCAATCAAGGAACTGCCAAACAAGCCAACAGTAAACAGCCCAACCAAAGAACCTCTAAAACCATTCCCACCAACACTGACAGGGCAAGCCACTTGAATATAAACTGAGAGCAAACCCCACTCCTTACTAGCACTGATGATGTTAACTACTTTGGGTAATGAAACATCTGCAAGAAAACAACCAAGCTCAGAGAGCACCAAGGACACCTCATTTCAACCCTGAGCTACAAATGTTCTCCTTTATTGACACCTATTTATAGTGATCTATGCATACATGCCTTCACCAATCTGACATATTGCTGTACCTTTAAAAATGTAACTTTTCATCAATTCTAGACTTCTAAAGATTAATAATATTTAGCACTTCTGATGTTGTTGCTCAATCTTCTGACACTTTATGATCCAACAGACAACACTTTTAACAGGGCTGCTTCTCCGACTTCTTGTGAACTCCTGTTTGTGACATCAATGATAAGGCCCAGCTACCCTGTTTTCCATAACGGTTTTAATTGCTTTCAATTTCTTCAAACATCAGAGTCATCTTCAATGACTATCTGTACTTGCTTTTACTGCCTGACAAAATTTCTTACTGAAATAAAACAAAAACTCCATGGACATCAGTTTTGCACCTTCTATTACACTGTATTAAATATTATCCTACATCCAAGTATACATATACAGTAGGGTTTTTTTCCCCTGCAGGTGAACATATGCAAATCTACCACTGTGAAAGGACTATACATATATGAAGCTTTGAAAGTAAATGGGTGACCAAAAAAAGCCCACATATGCACACTCACATATATATGCATGCACAATTTCTAAGGTACATAAAAATATATGGCACTAGCCAAGGTGACATCAGCAATGAATCACAGTCAAATGGTTTGGTTTCTTCTTTCAAAAATGACACTGATTTCACCATGAATTGAGAAAGTAATAATGTTAAGGCAGGAGGAGAGTGGAGAAGTAACATTTAATCAACAGTCCTATTTTTTTTAACAATTTTAAAGATATTTGTGAAACAAATCAGTGTTACAATCCACATTAAGGGGCATAAAGATGTTGATGTGCAATTTATTCAACTTAGTATTGTCTTTCTTTAATTTCTTGGAAATTGTTATTCTATTAAAAGTATTGCTTATGGCCAATTAAAACAAGACAAAAAGGACAAATTGTTGCAGCATTTTTGTCATGAGTGCTGACTTGTGATTGGGAATCATGGACCATAGCTACAGCTTGAGCATTTTTATTTTGTAAAACTATTACATACCTAAAATAAGTATAAGTGATATATTTGTATTCACCATAATCTTGTCAGCAAATTGCTTTTCCCATATGCTATAAATTGGCTGCCCTTTTGTATCATAAAATCAAATGTAGCACACACTGTCCATTTTTAAATCTTTTCTCAGCATTGCTAAAGTAAAGTAAATAAAGGTCTGGTAGATATGAGGCCATCTTCATGAAGAAAATGCTATAGAAAAATGTCTTTGGATGTGAATTTTAAAATACACAGTTGTGTAAGACACAGACACAACTTTAAAATCCATCTTGCGTTTAACATTTTGCATCCTTTATTCTTAATTGCAAAACAAAAATTGGCAGAAGTTGGAACTTCCTGGAGTTTGAAGGCATAACCTTATCTCACCGAGATTAAGGAAAATAGCATGAATTTTTAACACAGGTTCAGCCGGTTTGCTTTCAGCCCAGCCATCTCCCTGAATAGGACAGAAACAAAAACACTGGAGTGGACAGAATAATCCTATCTGAATTTTCTCACACATCCACAGACACACGGATTTGGGTGATGCTTTGCAGAGTCAGGGCCTTCTTGGTGCCTATTACAGCATCCAGACCCAGCAGCTTTACCGCCGATTTCAGGTGACCAACTCGGTATGGATGCCAGCCGACCCGCTTTAAACACGGGTTCCAAAAATCTCTGGCTCCAGACACACGCACGCGTGCCCGTATACCCACATTCAATACCTACAGTGGGAGAGAAGAGAAGCAAGCGGTGCTTGGCTAAGGATGGCGGGCGGGAAGACTGTTAACCTGACCAGCCGATAGGTTCCGTCTCCAAGAAAAGGAAGCCGGAGGGAACTCAGAGGAGGGAACCGAGAGGCAGGAAGACACCAGACCTTCCGGGGAGAGATGAAAGGATATCTCCGAGGGAGGGACGATGGAAGAGCAGCGAAAGAAGAGCGTACCCGTATATGTGTACACACACACGCGCGCGCGCCTTCGCCCTTTTTCTGCGTCATATCCCCAGCCCCTCGCCGCACCGTCTATATCTCGCGCGCAGGCTGCTCTCCCAGATCCTCCTCACAGGGCTCCCATTACCCAGCCGTCACGGCTGCCCGTTGAGCCCCGCCCATTGGCTTCCCAGCGGCTCGGCGGGGAAAGAAAGGACGCGACCATTTCGCTACTATTTCTTGACGCTCTCCTAGGCTGAAGGGCACCAGTTTCTTCCCACGTTTCTCGGCATGGCGAGTTGCCTTCTCAGGCAACACGCCACGGGCTAACAACAATAACTTGACCCTTCGTTATTCCTTTTTCTTCCCATCCGAGACTGAGGAGAGAGCTGGTTTCGCCCTATGTACGGGACACGAGAAGGGCCAACCAAACACAACGTTCCCTTTCCTTCAAAAATAAATAAATAAATGCGGCTTCTTCCGTCGTAGCACAGGGGTTGGATTGCGCAGACGCAGTCAGATTTTAACCCGCACGTGTGACTGCATCAATCAGAATAGAGCTGGAAGGGACCTTGGAGGTCTTCTAGTTGTAGGAAATAAATCCACCCCCTCCTAGAAAATGAAATATTTTAGGAAATATTAAAAAGGCAGAATATTGTATTTCCCTGGATGAGAAATGGAGAAACATGTTTTAAAGACAAAGCAGCTCCCTGTCCCCCCACCTTTGTCAATGGGCCATCATCTGCAACACAAAAGACATAATAGGACCCATCTAGCAACAGAAACTCACCACATGGCAAGGCTCAAGCAAGCCTGGGAGACAACCTACAAGTTAGCTAAGACCCCGCCCCCTGGGAGTTTGACAACCAATCAGGATGCATTTCTTACACAGTGTAGGAAGTTAGCACCCACCCCTTTCCTGGAAGAATGAAATATACTGCTCAAAAAAATAAAGAGAACACAAGCAGAAGACATCCGAGATCTGAATGAATGAAATAGCCTTATTAATATGGAAGACCAAAACCTAATGGAATAATATAGAATAACAAAATTAGATATAAAAGTGATATAATACGGGGTCAGCCTAGACGATCTCTGAAGGGCCCCTTTCTTTAGTACTAGGTTCAAAAAGGGGAACCGCACAGTTAACAAAACCCTCCTCAGCTGGAAAGTTCAGGAAACACCATCATGAGCAAGATATCACATCTAGCCAAGTAGAGGTAACCACAGACATAACGGCAGGAAACTTAGATAGGTTTGCAAGAACACCTGTGACCTACTTAAGAGGGGACACACGTTAGTAAGCTTGTAGGGTATAGCAGCAAGGGAGGGGGGATTGTTGCTGTGGGCTGTCAGAACTGTAACCAATCATAAGATGTCAAAAGTTTGTATAAGAATAACTGCATCAGAATCCTTTGTTGTTCAGTCTTAGCTTCTTGTGTTGCACTGAACCTTGCGCAATAAACCTCTCTGATCACCCACGGAAATCTTGTGAGTCTTAATTTCCATAACATTATTAAATACTTTGTTCTTTACATACAGCAGTTTATACACTGCTCAAACAACTAAAGGGAACACAAAACTACTGTATGTAACGAACAAAGTATTTAATAAGGCTATTTCATTCATTCAGATCTCGGATGTCTTCTGTTTGTGTTCCCTTTACTTTTTTGAGCAGTGTATTTTAGGAAATATTAAAAAGGCAGAATATTATGTTTCCCTGGTTGAGAAATGGAGAAACATGTTTTAAAGACAAAGCAACTCCCACCTTCCTGCCTCCCCCCCCCCTTTGTTAATGGGCCAGAGGCAGAAACTCAATCTTTGACAGTAGGACCCATCTGCAACACAATAGCAACAGAAACTAACACAATGGGACCCATCTAAGACAGAAACTCACCACATGGCACCTGGAAAGATTACATCAGCCAGCAAGGCTAGCTAAGACCCCCACCCCCTGGGAGTCTGACAACCAATCAGGATACCCTTTTGGGGCCCCAGGAAGTTCAAAGCCAGAGAAAGCATAAAACCCAGGGTCTCGCTGTATCTCGTCCCTTTTCTGTTCAGGAACTCAAGCCATGTGATCCTGTCCACCATTAAACCATCTTTCCAAGCAGTCTCCATGTTTCCAGTGTCTTTTTCCCCACTTGGAGCTGAACCCAGAAGGATATTTCTTCCTACAATTTGGCACCCATAGATGGGACTCCAAGCTAACCTAACCAATGGACCAGGCCCAGGTAAGCCTCCCTTGCTAGCAACAGACCCATTGAGTCTGTGGGCATGTTTTCCTGGACCTTAGCCATTTGGAACTAGGTTTTAAAGGGGTTTTGAGTGTTGAGCTCAAAGGCTGCTTGGAAAGAAGGTGAGTGATCTGTCCCCGTCCCCACACACACACACACACACACAGCCAGTCGAGGGTTAAGGAAACACTTTGGAATGCACCCAGTTCTTATCTCCAACTTGGCAGCGATAGACACACCGTCTGCCAAGTTACTTTATTTTCACAAATAGACAGATAAGATACGAACGTTCAAGAAAGTCCAAACAGAAATAATATTCCTCCCAGCAGTTCCGGACGAGGCTTTAGTGACTCCAAGGTTTTGCTTTGTTCGTCACAAAAGATCCTTGACCACCACTCTCTATTATATAGTCTCTGGGGTGTGGTCTCTGGGGTGTGGTCCAGTGACTCAGTTCTAATCCCTAGCACGCCTCCCAAGCTGCTGCAAATGTTTATCACGCCTTCGGAGGCGTGCGTCCAGGAATGATGTGTCATTATCACTTTGACTCGAATCAGCTGTCTCCTCTCCCTCGGCCGGCACTTGAGACAATGCCAGAGGGGAGGGGCCTGGAGAGGGAGGCCTGGCTGACTCCTCTTCCTCATGCTCGGAGCTTTCTTCCTCCGATGGGACAGGCTCAGAGGGCGGGGCCACAACACTATCCCCCACCGCAGGGCCCTTCCCCCGGGTCTGACGGTCGGGATGGGGTCGGGATGGGAACTGTTCGTGGAGAGCCCGCACCAGGTCAGGGGCCTGAACGGCAGACGCGTCCACCCAGGTGAAATCCTCGGGCCCGTACCCCTTCCAGGCGATGAGGTATTGGAAGCGCCCCTTCAGCCAACGGGAGTCCCGGATACTGTCCACCTCGTACGTCGAGGCGTCGTCCTCGTCGGCTGCGGCTGGGGGGGCAGGCGTCGGCGGGCGGCGGAGATGGCTCGCGGGGGCCTCAGGGACCAGGAGGGACCGATGAAAAACAGGGTGGAGCCGCATGGAGCAGGGTAGAGTCAACCGGTAGGCCACCGGATTGATGACCGCCTCGATAGGGAAGGGACCGATAAAGCGTTGGGCCAGTTTCCGTACCGGCCGGTCCGTGGGGAGGTGTTTCGTGGACAACCACACCCGATCTCCTACTTCCAGCGGTGGCGTCGCCCGGCGGGCGCGATCGGCGAACCGTTTATAATCCTCTTTCGCCCGGATCAGCTGCCGCCGCACCAGTTGCTGCACCGCCTGCAGCTCTGAGAGGAAGTCCCGGGTCTCGGGAACAGGGGAGTCCATGATGGTCAACGGGAAAAGCCGTGGATGGTATCCGACGTTGGCATGGAACGGGGTCATCTGGGTGGAGGTGTGTTGGGAGTTATTAAAGGCGAACTCCGCCAGGGGAAGGTACTCGGCCCAGTTGTCCTGCTGCTGGTTGACAAAACAGCGGAGGTACTGCTCCAGTATGCCGATGACCTTCTCCGTGCCCCCGTCAGTCTCCGGATGGTGCGACGACGACAGGCACACCTGCACCTCCAGCGCGGCCATCAGGCTTTTCCAGAAGCGGGCCGTGAACTGGGCCCCGCGGTCCGAAACCACCCGGTCCGGCAGGCCGTGGAGGCGGAAGATATGTTGCAGGAACAGGCGAGCCGTGGTGCGGGCCGAGGGCAGGCCGCGGCACGGGATGAAATGTGCCATCTTCGTGAGCGCATCCACCACCACGAGGACGGTCGTGTACGTAGCGGACAGGGGCAGGTCTGTCAGGAAGTCCATGGAGATGGCTCCCCACGGTCTCTCCGGTGTCGGGAGTGGCTGGAGGAGTCCAGGAGGGGGGCCGGACGCGGCTTTGGCCTGTCGGCACGTCACACAGGACGTCACGTAGGCGTGCACGTCGTGCCGTACCCGAGGCCACCAAAAAGTCCGTGTCACCAGGTTCAAAGTCTTAAAGAAGCCGAAGTGCCCCGCCGCGGGGTTGTCATGACACTGGTTCATGACGAGGGCTTGGAGCGGACTCGTGGGCACGTACAGCCGACCCCGATGTCTGAGCAAGCCCTCCTCCACAGTCCATGGGGACGCGGGGCCGACGTCCGCTCTCCGCTGCTGCGACCAGTCGTCCCGTCGCTGCGCTTCCAGCACCTGAGCCCGCAGGTCCACCGGTTCCTGGACCGCGGCCAAGGAGTCCGCTGGCAGCACCGTCCGGGGGGGAAGGGAGTCCTTGGGGCAAAAGTATTCCGGCTTACGGGATAGCGCGTCCGCCCTCTGGTTGAGGTTGCTCGGAATGTAGGTGACGTGGAAGTTGAACCGGGCGAAAAACAACGACCACCGGATCTGCCGCTGGTTCAACTTCCGTGCCGTGGTGAGGTGCTCCAGGTTCCGATGGTCCGTCCGCACCTCCACCTGGTGTCGGGCCCCCTCGAGGTGATGTCGCCAAGCCTCGAACGCGGCCTTGATGGCCAGCAACTCCTTTTCCCAGATGGTGTAGTTGCGCTCGGAAGGGTTGAGTTTCCGGGAGTAGTATGCGCAGGGAAAAAGAGTGCCGCCATCCACCGGAGCCTGTAGCAGCACCGCCCCAATCGCCACGTTGGACGCGTCTGTCTCCACCACGAACGGACGGTGTGGATTGGGGTGCCTCAGGACTGGCTCCGTGAGGAAGGCCTGCTTGAGGACCTCGAAGGCCTGCTGCTGCGGGGGCCCCCACTGGAACGGGACCTTCTTCCGAAGGAGCTGGGTCAACGGCAAGGTCAGGGTGGCGAAGCCCGGGATGAAGGTCCGATAGTAGTTGGCGAATCCCAACAGACGCTGGACATTCTTCACCCGACGCGGGGGTTCCCAACTGCGCAAGGCCTCCACCTTGTGCGGGTCCATCGCGATGCCCTCGGGGGTGATGATGTGCCCAAGGAACTCTATGGAAGTCTGGAAGAAGTAGCATTTCTCCAACTTCGCATAGAGCTGGTGCTCCCGCAGGCGCTGCAGGACCTGGCGGACATGCTGGAGGTGACTTTCCGGGGTCCGGGAATAGATCAAAATGTCATCCAAGTAGATCACCACGAACCGATCCAGCATGTCCCGGAACACATCGTTCATCAAGTGCTGGAAGACCGCGGGGGCGTTGGTCAACCCGAACGGCATGACGGTATACTCGAAGTGTCCGTACCGCGTGCCGAACGCCGTCTTCCACTCGTCCCCCTCTCTCACGCGCACCAGGTTGTAAGCCCCTCGGAGATCGAGCTTAGTGAAGATCGAGGCCTCCCGCAACCTCTCCATCAGCTCCGGGATCAGCGGCAGGGGGTAGCGATTTCGCACTGTGATGGCATTCAAGCGCCGGTAGTCGCAACACAGGCGCAAGTCCCCCGTCTTCTTTTTAACGAAGAGGACCGGGGCCGAGAGCGGGGAGGTCGAAGGCCGGATGAACCCACGGGCCAGGTTCTTTTCCAGGAAGTCCCGCAAGGCGGCCAGCTCGGGCTCCGACATGGAGTACAGGCGTCCCGAAGGCAGGGGCGCATTGGGCATTAGGTCCACCGCACAGTCGTAGGGTCGGTGCGGGGGCAAGCGGTCCGCCTCCTTCTCGCTGAACACGTCGGCGAAGGGCGTCAGCTCCGGAGGCAAGGAGACGTTTGGGGCAGAGACGTCCTGGCCGGCGCAGGTGTGGCGAAGGTGGTCGACACACTGCAGGCTCGGGAACGAGATGGCGTTTCTCGACCACGCCACCTGAGGGTCGTGCGCCCGAAGCCAGGCCATCCCCAGGACCAAGGGAAAGTGCAGATCCGCCGTTACGTAAAACTGGATCGCCTCCTCGTGGTTTCCAATGGCGAGGCGCAAGGGCTGGGTAGCGGTTTTGATGGGCCCCGCCACGAGTTCCCGCCCATCTATAGTTTCAACCCTCAACGGAGGGTCCACTGGAACCAAGGGGACTTTGTAATGGGCCACAAAGGCCTGGTCCATAAAGTTCGTGGTGGCCCCCGAGTCCACCAGCGCGTGCGCTTGGAGCCCCTCCGACCGGTTAGCCAACAACACCCGGGTGTTCAAAATCAGGTGCCGAGGGGGCTCACAGTTCACAGCCGCCGACTCCGGCGGGGCATGGTCACGTGCCTGACCCAGAGTTTCCCCTAGGCCAGGCCTGGCCCGTTTCCCGGCAGGTCACGCCGAGACTCCGGAACAGGCCTGAGCGGTCCACTCCGCTTCCGGGGACACGAGGCGGCAAAATGTCCCGCCTCGCCGCAATAGAGGCACAACCCCCCTTGACGTCTCCGCATCCGCTCCTGGGCCGTCAGTTGAGGTCTGGCTGCTCCGAGCTCCATAGGTTCCTCAGCCGTCGCCACAAAACGCTGTGCGGTTCGGAGCGCTGTCGGTGCGAAACGCAGGGGTGCCGACGCTGTCAATGGTTCCGGAAGAGCCCGACGGGGCCGTCGCCGTTGCAAGCAGGCGTCGATACGCAGGCATTGGGTCACCAGCGCGTCGAGGGTCGGTGGCGCCTCCACACGAACCAGTTCGTCCTGCATCTCGTCGGAAAGGCCGTCCTGGAAGGCGTCCATCAGCGCCACCTCATTCCAAGCCGAATCCTGGCCTAGCAGTCGGAACTCTGCAATATAGTCCTGCAGGGGGCGCTTGCCTTGGCGGAGGTCCTTGATGCGCCTCGCTGCCGTCTGCACCCGGAGGGGGTCCTCAAACATGGTGCGCAGGTGTTGTAAAAAGCCCTGAAAGTCCAGGAGCAAGGGGCTATCTTGCAACAACAGGGGCGTGGCCCATCGGGCGGCAGTGCC
Organism: Pituophis catenifer annectens; assembly: GCF_029215685.1. Lineage (NCBI taxonomy): Eukaryota > Metazoa > Chordata > Lepidosauria > Squamata > Colubridae > Pituophis > Pituophis catenifer. The sequence goes on along the minus strand of NW_027256885.1, from coordinate 71,544,536 downwards.
CGAGAGGGAGCTGATAACAAATGCCACCCGAGCCCGGTCATCCGGAAAATCCTCCGGCCTCATTGCCATAAACAGTTGGCATTGTCCCAAGAAGGCCGGAAACATCTCCTGCTGCCCAGAAAACCTATCTGGCACGTTCACTGGGCATCTCAGGCGGGGAGGGGGAGGAGGTGGAGCTGCAGGAGCATTTCCCAAAGCAAGTTGGGCAGTTAGCTGTGCTACTTGCTGTTGCAGAAGCTGATTGGCCTGCAGTATCTGCTGTAACTGCTGCTGCAGCTGTTGGTCCATCGTGGGTTAACGATGGAGTATGGGGTGACGAACAAGATGATCTGTCCCCGTCCCCACACACACACACACAGCCAGTCGAGGGTTAAGGAAACACTTTGGAATGCACCCAGTTCTTATCTCCAACTTGGCAGCGATAGACACACCGTCTGCCAAGTTACTTTATTTTCACAAATAGACAGATAAGATACGAACGTTCAAGAAAGTCCAAACAGAAATAATATTCCTCCCAGCAGTTCCGGACGAGGCTTTAGTGACTCCAAGGTTTTGCTTTGTTCGTCACAAAAGATCCTTGACCACCACTCTCTATTATATAGTCTCTGGGGTGTGGTCTCTGGGGTGTGGTCCAGTGACTCAGTTCTAATCCCTAGCACGCCTCCCAAGCTGCTGCAAACGTTTATCACGCCTTCGGAGGCATGCGTCCAGGAATGATGTGTCATTATCACTTTGACTCGAATCAGCTGTCTCCTCTCCCTCGGCCGGCACTTGAGACAATGCCAGAGGGGAGGGGCCTGGAGAGGGAGGCCTGGCTGACTCCTCTTCCTCATGCTCGGAGCTTTCTTCCTCCGATGGGACAGGCTCAGAGGGCGGGGCCACAACAGGTGAGTACCTCTAAATTTTAATTTTAATAATAATAATAATAATAATAATAATAATAATAATAATAATAAAAATAAAAATAAAAATAAAAATAAAAATAAAAATAATAATAATTTTATTTCTATACCGCCCTTCTCCCGAAGGACTCAGGGCGGTGTACAGCCAATTTAAAAACACAAGACACAACAATAATTAAAAATTAAAATAATTAAATAGATTTGGCCGATTTAAAACCCCAAAAATTAAAATACCCCAATTTAAAATTATTATATTGACAGCCCTGCCTGGCGGAACAACAGGGTCTTCAGTGCGCAGCGGAACACCCGGAGGTCGGAGATCTTACGTATTTCCGGGGGCAGTTCATTCCACAGGGTTGGGGCTCCCACAGAGAAGGCCCTCCCCCTGGGTGTCACCAGCCGACATAACTTGGCTGATGGCACCCTGAGGAGACCCTCTCTGTGGGAACGGACTGGTCGGTGGGAGGCTATTGGTGGCAGAAGACGGTCTTGAAGGTACCCGGGTCCTGTGCCATGGAGCGCTTTAAAGGTGGTAACCAATACCTTGAATCGCACCCGGAAGACCACTGGGAGCCAGTGCAGCTCGCGCAGGAGGGGTGTCACGCGGGCACAACGAGGTGCGCCCATAACCACCCGCGCGGCCGCATTCTGGACCAGCTGGAGCCTCCGAGTGCTCTTCAAGGGGAGCCCCATGTAGAGAGCATTACAATAGTCCAGCCGGGAGGTGACAAGGGCATGAGTGACCGTGAGCAAGGCGTCCCGGTCCAGAAAGGAAATGGAATGGAAAAAACATGGGAAATGTATGTATGCCTGCATGTATGTGAGTGAAGGCCCTTCTCCCAATCACAGCTGGATCTTGCTTCCTCTGTGCATTTCCTAACCGCAGAAAGACCAACAGTCTGGAGAGCATGGGGGTTTTGCCAGAGCACAGGACCTTCTGTTAGGGAAGGAGGAAGTGTGTGTGTGGGATTCCACCCGGACAACAGTCTGATTCCACCTCTTTGAATGACCTCTAGCCACACCTCTGCCTACCACTAGCTCCACCGAGCCATGACCGGTAGGATAGAGAAAGCAAGGGGGGGGGGGGGTCGGTCACCAAATGTGGGACTTTGTGTTTAAAGGGAACGGAAGCCGAGCGAACATTGAGCGAAAGTGAAAAGGGCAATAAAAGTAAAGGGAATGTCCGGTGTTTTTCAAGAAAGCATAGCCCTGTTAGTTGCGAATAGAGTAAGGAGGTGCCAGTACCGCTGCAGGGGGCAGTTGGTCCTCACGGATTACCTTTTTGATCTGAAAATCCAGGTGAATTCCCTCGGTAGGAAGGGGCCCGTACTTCGTGAGGGAATCAAAGTCCTTCCCAGAATTTTTTTTGTATTCTGAAAACTGCAGGTGACCCACCCGGCTAAGCCAAAGTGAACCTTACATTCCAAGGGTCATGGGAAGCGGTAGCTCGCGGGTGAAAGGTAGCCCCCTGGAAGCATTGCTTGAGTCCTGGGATGCCAGGCAGGTGCCAGTTTTAGCTGGCATGAGAAAAAAAAATTGAGAAAATTGTGTAAAAAATGGGCTCTGCTAAGAGATAACACCAGGAGACAAATTTGGCTAAATAAAGGTACTTAAAAGAAAAGGGAAACATATAAATAGGAATGTTGGGGTTTTTGTTTGTTTTGTTTGTTTGTTTGTTCGTCTCTCTGTCTTCTATGCAACCATGTGGTATGTTTAAGATTTGTGCCTTCCCTAATTTAACTGAGTTTTATGGTGGGAAAGATCAGTGTATGTGTAAATCTCAGAGTTCCGTTTTCTTCTCTTTGTCCTCCTTGTTTTTATGTGTGTATGTCTAAGTCTTTGTGTGCCCTCGAGGTAATTGTAACTGTAAAATGTATCTGATCCCTAGAGACAAGAATTTGAAATTGTTAGAGAAATTTAAAAAAAAAAGATTGAAGCAATGAAAAATGGGGGAGAGAGAGAAAAAAAAGAAAGAGCCTTTGCCCTGTATTTGTCTGGCCAACAAGAACAGAGTAAAGAGAACTTTTCATTTTATTTCTATTTTTTTTCTCCTTCCCTCTCTGTATCTTAAAGTAACAACTCAAGTTTATGAGGAAACATTTTAAGTTCATTTACAAGAAAAGAAAAAATTCAGTCTTGCATTTACTGTATGTGTTTAAATGGTTTTACCTGTTCATCTCTTTCCCGAAGTATGTGAATCCAGTTTTTTCTTTCTCATCTGCTGTGTCTCCATTTTGTTGAAACTATATTATCTGTTTAGTAACTGCAATACTGTTGTGTTGTTTCTTTTCAAACTCTGCCTGCAAGCTATCTACCCACCCACCCACCCCATCTCTAATCCTGTTACAATGCCTTTCCTGGGAAGATTACCCACAAAGGGGGGGAGGGGACCCTGTTCTAATGTCTTTCAGCCCTGCACAGATGACTCTGCAACTGTGGAAGCAGAGCACATGGATCCAGATGCTGCCTCCAGAGGAGACCCTCCATCTGTTTGAACCAGGAATTGGGTTTGAATCCAGCCTCCACTGAAAGTCATCACAGTAACCAGACTGGAGCAGATCTTCCCAAGCCTGACTGACCAGCCTTACCACCAAGCATGCCACCCAGCAGACATGAAAGAAATGACCCTGAGATGGACAAGTAAAGACCAAAAGACTCTTTTCAATCCCTAGAAGACAGCTGGAAAGACTATGGGGGAACGGTGGAAATTCATTGTAAGGTTTTCTTTCTTGTCTCATTTATATTGTAATCAGTTTATTGTAAGGATTGTATTTGGGAGTGGTTGCCACAGCAAGTTATGTACACTTTCGATTTCTGTCTGGTGGGGAGGAGAAATATGTCCAAAATGTTTGTGTTGCCTGTATTGTAAAAGTAGCTGCACACACATGCACACACAGAGACACACACCATTCAGAATTAGACTGAAACTATTCCCTTCACCTACCTCCACACAAAGCTTCTCCTAGGTTGATTTTTGCTCTGTGGCACTAAAAGCCCAAGGAGTCATATCTCCCTGTTAATTCCATGGGGGAGGGGGCATCCCCCTCAGGCAATTCCATCACTTGAAGAGATAGCAGAAAAAGTGATATCCAAAACCCAAGCCCTGACTGTGACTCACAAATGATGCTGCCCAGTTGCCCAGTAAAGCATGATATGTTGCACTGGTGGTCTCATGAGTAGAAGTCCCAGGGCTCATTATGTGTAATAATACCAAAAAAAAAAAAAAAGCCTGGATTGTACACTGGCTAACCTCAATTTGGACTCACAAATCCTGGATGCACTAAAGTAAGAGCTGGGCAGGTTCAGTAACCAACCCATGAAATGGGCAGCCTGTAATTTAAAGGAAAACCATGGCTGTGAAAAATTTTGGGACATGTGCTTGCTTGAAACCTGACTGGAAGCTCACAGAAAGTGATATCTGAAATCTGAAATTAATTGGCATAGAAATTGGATACTGTAAAATTCTTACCAGAACTTTTCCCCTGGCTGCTAGACCTTCAGGGTTGAAAGCTTTTGGAAGGCACTGAAGGAATCCTTTTCTGTTGCCTCTATCAATGCCTTCCCCTTTGCATTAGAACAATTAAAAGCACCCATTAAGGCTCCCTGATCTGATCAATTTTAATCTGTTGCCAATAACTTGTTTCAAAACTCACGGGTTTTTTTGGGAGGGGGAGTAGGGATTGTAGGAAGTTAGCACCCACCCCTTTCCTGGAAGAATGAAATATTTTAGGAAATATTAAAAGGCAGAATATTATGTTTCCCTGGTTGAGAAATGGAGAAACATGTTTTAAAGACAAAGCAACTCCCACCTTCCTGCCTCCCCCCCCCCTTTGTTAATGGGCCAGAGGCAGAAACTCAATCTTTGACAATAGGACCCATCTGCAACACAATAGCAACAGAAACTAACACAATGGGACCCATCTAGGACAGAAACTCACCACATGGCACCTGGAAAGATTACATCAGCCAGCAAGGCTAGCTAAGACCCCCACCCCCTGGGAGTCTGACAACCAATCAGGATACTCTTTCGGGGCCCCAGGAAGTTCAAAGCCAGAGAAAGCATAAAACCCGGGGACTCGCTGTATCTCGTCCCTTTTCTGTTCAGGAACTCAAGCCATGTGATCCTGTCCACCATTAAACCATCTTTCCAAGCAGTCTCCATGTTTCCAGTGTCTTTTTCCCCACTTGTAACTGAACCCAGAAGGATATTTCTTCCTACAATTGGAACCAGAAACACTGAGGGGCCCAACAGAGGGCATAAAACCAAGACACTCCGAGCATCTCGTCCCTTTTTCTACTCAGGAACTCAAGCCATGTGATCCTGTCCACCATTAAACCATCTTTCCAAGCAGTCTCCATGTTTCCAGTGTCTTTTTCCCCACTTGTAACTGAACCCAGAAGGATATTTCTTCCAACCATTTGGCACCCCAGAGATGGGACCTTGACCAAGTAAGCTTCCCTTGCTATCAGCATACTCATTGAGTCTGTGGGTAAGTTTTCTTGGGCCTTGGCCATTTGGAACTAGGTTTTAAAGGGGGTTTGAGTGTTGAGCTCAAAGGCTGCTTGGAAAGAAGGTGATGTAAGGTCCAATAATATGTTTAAGCTCATAAATGCCAAACAAGAAACTTAAACAGAGGCTTGAATAACATAGCATTTAATCTTGATCAAGCTTAAATTGTTAGCTGTTCCAAACACATACAAGATTGTTGCCGTAATTCGAGGATCAGACTCAATAATAGATTCAGACAGAAGATAGTTTATTTACAGAAGGCATTCTTTATTCACAGAGTGATTGCAGAAAGAAGCAAGGAGATAAGATGTGCATCACTTTTTATACCAAGGAGGCGGGATTAGAAGCAGGGAGTGGTTAATGAGGAATACATTAGGAAGAGGAGAATAAGTTAACCCTTGACATTCCATGGATACATATATCTTTCATTTAAGAATGAGGCATTTACACATGACAAAGATACATGCAGGCAAGTATCTTGTATGGAGCAGGGAGTTTGAAAGCCGGGTGAGTTGACTTCTGCCCAGGCGAGAACTGCCCATAAATGCTGGATTACAAAAAGTGTGCCCTAGCCTTAACAGCGGCTGAGAAACATCAGGGCAAAAAGACTCAAATGAATGGTGGAGAAAAGACCTGTTGATAGATAGCATTAATTATGGACTTTTTGGAAATGATTTTATTACAGATTTGGTTTTCTTTTTTTATTTTTCTGGCTATTTTTTGTGGCTAAACGACATTGGATTATGTTTGAGAGAGAGGAAGGAGAAGAGGAAATAAATATGCTTTTAAAAGCAAAAATAAAAGACAAACGGAGATGGAAAAGATGGCTGCCAGCTGAAAAATGAAAGTGCAAATTCCAGACTGCTTGTTACTTGAAAGAGAAACTTTGTTGCTTGTTACTTAAAGTAGATTATTTTGAGAAAAATTTCAAGAGGCTTGACTTTGGACATATAATCTGTGTATTGGAGGATATTGAAGACCAGAAAGAAGAAACTAAATGGAATAATGAAAACTGATTTATTAAGCGTGACAACAAGAAAAAAAAGGGTGTGGCAACAAAAGAACATGATGATACCTTATATGGAATAGTCAATTCAGAATTAACTTTATAGAACTTATAACTTTGAGGACATTGAAATGGAAAATAAATATACTCAGATAGATTGGAGAAGGGAAAAAAAAGGAATATAAAGTAACAAGATAACAAAATACCATAGTTTGAATTAAATGGATGTAATGGTGTCTGGGAGTTTGATCTTTGAATAATTTTAGGAGATACCTTCCTTCTTCTCTGGGCTCGCTCTCAATTCTATTTTATTTATTTTTTTCTTTCCTTTTTATTTTTTTCTTTTGTCTTTTTCCCCCTCTCTATTTTTTCTAATTCTCTTTTCAATTTCTTTTGTTATATTTCTATTCTCCTTCCTATTTTTATTCTTGTTTTTTTCTTTTGTTTTTATTTTAACTATTATTAATATTGTTACTATTCTCTCTCTTTTTTCACTATTATTTTTATCTAAGTTGATTTTATGAATATACAACAATTTGACTTGGAAAAAATGAGTATAAATTATTGAAAATTATGATTTTTGGATGTTTTAATACTTTTTTAAACTCTATTTACAGACCTAATAATTTAGAAGAAAATGTTCTCTAAGGTGCTGGATATTAAGAAGAATTAATTACAGATTTAATAATTATAGAAAATTGATTTTAAAGTGATTTAAAATGTTGATATTCACTGGAAATAAATATGGCACAGGAGAAAGCCTAGGAGAGAATAGGAGCTAAGATATTTGTCGATATATTTTTTTATTTTTTTATTTTTTTATTTTTTTGTAAATATTTTTTATTTATTTTTTCCAAATTGAAACATAAAACATAACTTTCAAGAGCAAAAAACACGATCCGGTCATAGATGGTTACCACGCTTACATTCCTTTCACAAGCTCAATTAACATTTCCATTACATCTTTTATAAGTAAAAAAAAGAAAAAAGAAAAAAGAGAAAGTAAAAAAGAAATTCAAAACTTAGAAAAAACCAATTTTAACTCAAATTTAACATTTTCATCTATATAAATGCATTATATCTATACAGATTGATTTCAAATTCACTGTAACTCATTTTTGCATCTACATATCAATTCTAATCATATCTTTATTCTTTACCTTATATCTTATAAAAGTCATATCAAAATAATTTTTACAATATTCTAACCTCTTATTAAGTGTTTACCTTACAATTTTATCACCATTACTCTTAATTTCCAATTCAATACCATTCCATTTTTATTATATTTTATAAAACAACATACTATCTAATTTTAATCCTTTGACCCTTATCCTCAAATCAGTTTACCTTAGTTTTTTCTCCCAGTTTACATATTACACAGATTTATCACAAAGACAAATTTTATTTGATCCAGTTTCTAACATATTTTCCATCATGTCTCCCTCTAATATTTGACTATTTTCCAGCTTATTCTATTTGATTAATTCTCAGCATGATCCCCTCCAAAACACCAACTATTTAGTTAATTTCAAAATAATTCCTCAATCTCCTCCAACTCTCCTCCTATTTGTTTGGCTGTTTCCAGTATTATATGGGCTGATTTCCAGCATAGTCTCCTCCTTAACTCCCTCCATTGTTTGGCTGATTTCCAGCATAGTCTCCTCCAACTCTTCTCCTATTTGTTTGGCTGTTTCCAGCATTTTGTGGGCTGATTTCCAGCATAATCTCCTCCTTAACTCCCTCCATTGTTTGGCTGATTTCCAGCATAGTCTCCAACTCTCCTCCTATTTGTTTGACTGTTTCCAGCATTTTGTGGGCTGATTTCCAGCATATTCTCCTCCTTAACTCCCTCCATTGTTTGGCTGATTTCCAGCATATTCTCCTCCTTAACTCCCTCCATTGTTTGGCTGATTTCCAGCATAATCTCCTCTAGGCTCCCTCCATTGTTTGGCTGGTGTCCAGCATAGTTCCCTCCAGTACTCCTCCTATTTGTTTAACTGATTTCCAGCATTTCAGGTTAATTTCCAACGTATTTCCTCTGAGTCTCAAACTCTTATCTAGTTGGTATCCATCCCACTCATTTTGGCTCCCTTTAAAATATAATTATCTATTTTATATCATTTTCCCATCATACTCTTTCAATTTAAATCTCAATATATTTCATAATAATCATCATTTCTAGCATGTATTATGTTAATTCAGGACTAATCGCTAGCATCTGTGTATCTTGTATTTTGTTCAATAATTTAATTTAATTTAATTTAATTTAATTTAATTTAATTTAATTTAATTTAATTTAATTTAATTTAATTTAATTTAATTTAATTTCCAATTTATATACCGCCCTTCTCCCTGAGGACTCAGGGCGGTGTACAGCCAAGATAAAAAACATAGAATACAAATATTAAAAAACATTTAAAAATATATATAAATTTTGGCCCGAAAGTTAAGAAATCACAGACTGATTAAAAGAATTTAAAAATTTCTTCTTAAGCCAACCCGGCTTGCTGGAAAAGATGGGTTTTAAGGGAACGACGGAAGGCATTGAGGTCATGGATTCTCCTTATCTCCGGGGGCAACTGATTCCAGAGGGTGGGAGCCCCCACCGAGAAGGCCCTCCCCCTGGGGGTCACCAGCCTACATTGTTTGGCTGATGGCACCCCGAGGAGGCCCTCTCTGTGGGAGCGCACGGGTCGATGGGAGGTCGTCGGTAGCAGCAGACGGTCTCGCAGATAGCTAGGCCCTATGCCATGGAGCGCTTTAAAGGTGATAACCAACACCTTGAAGCGCACCTGGAAGACCACCGGGAGCCAGTGAAGCTCACGCAGGAGCGGTGTTACATGGGAGCGCCATGTTGCTCCCATCACTACCCGCGCTGCTGCATTCTGGACCAGCTGGAGCCTCCGGGTGCTCTTCAAGGGGAGCCCCATGTAGAGAGCATTGCAGTAGTCAAGGCGAGAGGTGACGAGGGCGTGAGTGACTGTGCACAAGGAATCCCGATCGAGAAAGGGCCGCAACTGGTGAATCAGGCGAACCTGATAAAAGGTCCCCCTGGTAACAGCCGTCAGATGTTCCTCCAAAGACAGCTGCCTATCCAGGAGGACTCCCAGATTGTGAGCCCTTTCAGTGGGGGCCAAAGACTCACCCCCAATAGTCAGTGATGGAGTCAACTGACTATATCGGGATGCCGGGAGCCACAGCCACTCAGTCTTGGAAGGGTTGAGCTTGAGCCTGTTCCTCCCCATCCAGATCCGCACAGCCTCCAGGCACTGGAACATCACTTCAAGGGCATCAATTTAACATTTGTTTGCAAGTTAAAATTAAAACATATTACATCAAACAGTACATTTTCTTAAAATTTTCCTGCCTCAAAATATATTCTTCTTTATTATTTTTATCCCGTAAATGTCATCCTTTATTTTAATAGTCACCTCTTATTTTCTATTTTTATTATTTCACAACCTTTCCTGTTTTTATCCAAAAATCATATATACCTTTAGGCTTTTAAACTTTACATTTCAGTTAATCACATTTAAATTTATCCACTTTATTTCTTCCTTTTCTTCCTTTTCCTCTCTGTCCAAGTGCTCCATTTCAAAGTTCATCAATTCAAAGTGAAGAATTTCTGTATGTCCCTTTAAAGCTTTTAAAATGTCTGTTCCAAGCGTGATGCATCAGCTTCCTGTCTTTGTTAACTACGCCACACCTAAATTTTGTTTACAGTTTTGTCATTCTCCATTGTTAAAATCCAAAATGTTCTTTCTTTCTTCTTTCTTAAAATCATCTGGGACAGAGTAGGAATCTCCAAAATCCTTATGTCTAATATTAATTTCAAGTAATCCAAGGTAAAAAGCCCATTAACATGTTTCTTTTCCACACAGAAAGGGAAATCTCTTCAATCCACTTCCCTGCTTAGTCACTGCAGACTCCATGGCTATTTTGTAGCCATCCATCTGTCTATCTTCATTAGCTTCATTAACTTCATTTTCTTTCAGAGGCATTAGTTCCCAAGAAAATGCATTTCTCCAATCCACTCCAGTTAAAGACAAAGTCAAATTTCAGAAATTTATTAATGCCAATTCTTCCAGTTTAAATTTACTGCAACAAAGTCTAATTCGGGTCTTTTACCCATTTTTTTTCCCTTTTCAATCTTTAAGCCCCACAGTCCAGCAGCCACTTTTAAATTTGGGGTCTTATTTTCCAGTAAATCCAAGTAGGTACGTTATATTGCCTGGGTTGGTGTCACTCACCCGGCTTCGTGATTTTGCTCTTTCTTCATCTTCTTCCTCCAGCACAATCCTTGTTCCCGGTTGCCGCGGTTTCAGGGCAGCCGCCATGGCTGCCATTCCACTGCCGCTGACGTGAAGGAGAAGCCTCCGGCCCCGAGGAACCTGCCCGTTCCTCTCGGCCGCCCAAGGGTTCCTTCTTATCCCCCTGTCCCTACAAGACAGGGGAGGTCTGCAGACCTATCGGCGGCAGCTTAGCAGAGGGGATTTGGTAAAGCTCAGCAGAGCTCGCCATTTCCCCGTCTGTGTCCCCGCGGCACCAACCCGGCTATTTTCTCTCTCTCTCTCTCTCTCTCTCTCTCTCTCTCTCTCTCTCTATATATATATATATATATATATATATATATATATATATATGTAATTTTTAATCAGTTAAAGACATGGAGGAGAATTCTGCTGCTTCTTCTGCTTCTGCTTCTGCTACTTCTGCTGCTACTTCTGCTCCTACTCCTACTCCTTGTCTTCCTCCTGGTTCTGCTGCTTCTGCTGCTTCTGCTTCTGCTTCTTTTTCTTCTGCTTCTTCTTCTTCTTCTTCTTCTTCTTCTTCTTCTTCTTCTTCTTCTGCTGCTGCTGCTGCTGCTGCTTTTTCTTCTGCTTCTGCTGCTGCTGCTTCTGCTTCTGCTTCTGCTTCTGCTTCTGCTTCTGCTTCTGCTGCTGCTTCTGCAGCTTCTTCTTCTGCTGTTTCTTCTTCTGCTGCTGCTGCTTCTTCTTCTTCTGTTTCTGGTGATTCTGCTGATTTTTTTCCTGGATTTAAAAATGAATATGAGTAATATATTGTGAATTGATTTAAAGTTAAATAATTGAATAAGAGATGTAGAAATGGAGGAAAACATAAAGCTGGACAATAATTAAAATAAAATGTTATGAATTAGTTAAACAAATGAAGTTAGGAGTGGAGGGAAGCATGATTCTGGAGAACAGTGAAAGTAAAGCTGTGATCTAGTCTTACAAATAAGGTAGGAGTGGAGGAAAGCATCATACTGGAGAACAGTTAAGGCAAAACTGGGAACCAGTTAAAAATAAAAATAAGAGTTAGGAGTGGAGGAAAGCACAGGCTGAAAAACAGCCAAAGTAAAGCTGTGAACCAGCCATTAGAGTTAGGAGTGGAGGGAAGCATACGCTAGGTAACAGTTAAAGCAAAACTGTGAACTAGCCAAAAAATAAAAAGTTAGGAGTGGAGGAAAATATATCTGGAGAGCAACTGAAATACAGTTGTGAACCAGTTAAAAATAGAGGTTGGAGTGGAGGAAATCACTGCTGGAAAGCAACTTTTTGAGCTGCGAACCAGTTTCATAACAGATTTAGGAGGAGTGAAGGAGATAACGTTGGTATGCAGTTAAAATTATACTGTGAACCAGCTCAAATAAGTAAGGTTAGGAGTGGAGGAAAGCATCGCTGGAAAGCAACTGATTAAGTTGCGAACCAGCCAAAAAATAAACTCAGGAGGAAGTGGAGGAGATAATACTGGAGAATAGTTAAGCCAAACTGTGAACCAGTTAAATAAATAGAGATAGAAGTGGCGGAAAACACTGTTGGGAAATAGCTATTTAAATTATGAATCAGTTAAATATTAGACTTTAAAATAAAGTATTTTGGGAGTGACAAATTTTAGATGGAAATGTTGATTGATTTAGAAACAATTAAGAGAGGAGGAAAATATTCTTTGTCAAGATTATGGATACTAGTTGCCATTTAAAAGAGGTACAATATAGACTCGATGTAATGGGTCTTAGAAATGAGGAATATATATGAAATATTGATTGTTAAAATGACAAAGATTTGGAATGATGTCTATTTGGAAATAATTGTTTAGAATTTAGGGTGACATAGTAGAATGTTTAAAATCTAAATGTTTAGAATAAGATTTCTTTTTCTTTTTTTTCTTTTTTTTTAAGAGGTAAATGGATAAAATTTGAAACAAAATTGGTTGAGGGAATGTGAGTAATTGTATTTACTTTATACCGGATCAAATCCTTGCTCTAAAAAGATGTATTTTATGTTTCATGTTTTAAAAAATAAAAAAAACTTTAAAAAAAAAGATACATGCAGGCAAGAGCTACAAACGAGAGGGAATGTGAATCCCTTTTATATTGTTCAGGAAGGTCATAAACCATCAGTTAAAACCCCCAATTCTGGCATCTTTGATTTGTGTATCCCCTGGAACAGGGTAGAGCCTCTTGATTAGCACCATTAGCGTTATCTCTTCCTGATCATCAACTTTGTGTTCACAGGTGGCTATTTAGCCCCCTGGAGTGAAGGGAACTCAAGATACGTTCTTAGGCAGGTGTGTGGGGGGGGGGGAAGAGATAAGACTCTGATCAAAAGGTGGAACACATGTTTTGACGAATGCCAGATACTTTATAGACCCCAATAACAGTATATGTTTGTTCCAGGAAGTTAGTCAATGTGGCATATTTGTGTTACAACTTCAAAGGCATAATATATGTATGTGTTCCAGGAAACAAATATTTACAGCATGCAGGTATACAAAGACATCATATACAACGTGACCAGACGTCCCGCTTCTGGCGGGACAGTCCCGATTTTTAACAATTGGTCCCGCGTCCTGCGGCGTTTTAAAAAAGTCCCGATTTTTGGAAAGACTGCACGACAAGCTAGGGAATGGTGGGAGAACGGGAAGGGAACATACGGTTTTCACTCACCCTCATCCTCTGTTGGATCGCTGGTCCCCGTTTGCTTACTCCGCCCACTCCCAATCTATTGCTGAGTCCCAGCTGATGGCTAGAGGGAAAAAAACTGTTTAAATTCTTACCGCTGGGCTTCAAAGGGCTGCCCTACAGCTGATAAGTGTTAAAAGAAAACAAATGAGTAGACTGGTGCCTGCAAAAATAGAAAAAACAGCCCCTTTCAGCTTCAGCATAGGTTAATTACCATAAGTTGATTTGATCAGCCTCCCGACTCTCAGCTGATTTGCTCTCAGCTGTTTTGTGGAGGGCTCTGTTGCTAGCTAGCTGCAAAGAGGTAAATTGCTGGAGCAAATGTTTTTCTCCCCTAGCTATGCTGAAAAAGCGAAACTGAAAGTAAAGCAGGGTCTTTGCTGCAATGTTACAAAATGAGGCAGAGAGAGATTTCTTTTTCTTTTTCTTTTTCCTCACCAAAAAAGGTAGGTGCAAAACTGCAAACAATGGGAAATTTAGGGCAAAAGAGGAGGTTCAAGATTTTAAAACACAAAAGGAAAAAAGCTCTATTTAACTAGGGAATTGTAATAATTGAGATACTATTAATTGTATATTGTGTTGAAAACAGAAATGGTTAAGTTGTGGTTTGGAGGAATATATGGGGTAAATTATTTGGTTTATTATTATTGGTAAATATAATTAATTAATTTGTAAGAAATTGGATTGCATGGAAATAATTGGAATATTCATGTTCATATTGATTGATATACAAAAAAGATAGTTATATAACTAATTGATTTATATTAAAATGTTGAATTTGTATTAAACAACTGTATTACATAATTACATAATTAACCAATGTGAGGATGGATATAAAAATAGATGACAATGGGAAGGGGTATAATATAGAATAGAAGGGAAAAATTGAATTTGATTAAGATTAGAGATGAGGATGAAGGGTAATATTGTTTTTTTAAAAAAATAGATAAGGAATAAATATGGCAAAAAGGAAATATAGAAATTGTAAATTTAATTGAAATGACTAAACACTGGTTAAATTTGTGAACCGGCCAAATACTCTGTTCAAAGAAAATACATTGTATGTTTGTATGTGTGTTTCTATGTCACTGCGTTATTTTATTTACCAGCTGAGCTCATTATTTCTGGACTATCTGACTTTCCGTACTTTGCCAAGAATTGTTATCAAAAGCTACTGCGCATGTCCATTTGAAGTTATTGTTAGAACCAACACATACTGATTATGCAGAATTATGTTGTTATGCAGATTCTGATTGGGCAAGTGATAAGAAATCACGTAAAAGTACTTCACGTTATATGATGTTCTTAAATGGATGTCCTGTTTATTGGCAAGTACGTAAGCAGAATTTTGTTTCTTGTTCATCTACTGAAGCTGAATATGCTTGTGTTTCAGATGCATGTAATTCCCTAACTTGGTTTGATGCTTTAGTCACAGATATCTGGACACACCCGATCCGACCGATCACCGTGATGGAAGACAATGAATCGGTGGTTTATATTTCTGAATCTCATTTTACAGGTTCTAGGTCCAGACACATTGACATTCGTTATCAAAACATAAAACATTTAGTGAAAAAAGGTTTTGTCAAAATGCAGTATGTATCTACACATGATCAAATTGCTGATATGCTCAACAAACCACTTCCAGCAGCTCAACACGAGTATCTGCGTAAGAAGATGTGCCTTATTTGATGATGTACTGATATTTGCTCAACTGGCAAAGAAGGGGAATGTCACTGCGTTATTTTATTTACCAGCTGGGCTCATTATTTCTGGACTATCTGACTTTCCGTACTTTGCCAAGAATTGTTATCAAAAGCTACTGCGCATGTCCATCCACCCACATTCCTTCTCACTTTTTTCCTTTGTTCTCCTGCCAGAGAGGTCCGTCTTGGACTGGCAGGAGATCTCACTTGCCAAAATGTAACCATTAACTTTTCTTAGTTAGTGAGGTGTTTTATTTTCTTTATAACAAATAAATGAGTTTTATTAGAAACCTTTTCTCGCGTTTCTTTTCAGATTATTGAAACAAGGATAAGCCTCGATTCATCTCCTCTAAACCAGGGTAATTAGTCCCAGAGCCAAACATGGGATTAATAAATGCCCTGACATTCTAATTATTGCTATTTATTCATATTTGTTCTCTTTTATTCTTTAAAGTTTAACAATTCATTCTTTATCTTAATATCTTTATATTTTTTTGGGGTTGGTTTTCTTCCCTTTCATCTTTTTTATTGTATAGCAATAATGTAGTTAATTTCCTTCCCTTCCTTCATCCCTCTCTATTGCTGTATCCTTTTATGCATATGGACTACTCAGAGGGCTGAAAAAGTTATTTTGACTGGTCCTCGCACTTTTTTTTTTTTATTGCAAAAGTTTTACAATTACATTTTCACCCCTTTTTTCCCCCCCTCCACCCCCCCAAACTTCCCAACCTCCCTAACCCTCCCTAACCCTCCCCTCCCCCCAGACTTTCCTATAATATACTCATAACTCGTAAAAAAAAACACAAGAAAAAAAACCCTTAATATGACACTTATGTGTAAACTTGAACCCCTCCCTCCCCTGTATAATTTTTCTTTTTACCTCATTACATTAAAATATTTCTAAAACATTATTTTTCAGATAAAAGCTATTTGATACTTTCTAGTTTGATATTTGTTCTGAACATATTCTATCCATCTTTTCCATTCCCATTCATAAGTCTCTTGTGAGCAATCTTTTAAGTATGCTGAAATCTTCGCCATCTCTGCAAAGCTGGCCATCTTCAATGTCCATTCCTCAATAGTGGGCAAAGCTTCATTTTTCCAATATTTACCTATCAACAATCTTGCTGCTGTTATCATATACAATATCAGTTTTGTTTCACCCGATGTAAAACCCTTAACTACACCCAATAAAAACAATTGTGGAGAGAATTGAATTTTTTTCTTCAAAACATTCTGCATGACCCACCAGATTTTTATCCAAAAAGCCTTAACTTTCCTACAGGTCCACCAAACATGATAATACGTAGCATCCAAACATTCACATCTCCAACATTTTGGCTGAACATTAGGGTACATACATGACAACTTTTTGGGATCTAAATGCCATCTATAAAACATTTTATAGAAATTTTCCCTCAGATTCTGCGACTGTGTAAATTTAACATTCTGAACCCAAATTTTTTCCCATGTTTCCAACATCACTGGTTCTTCAAAATTTTGTGCCCACTTAATCATACAATCTTTAACTAATTCGGTTTCTGAATCCCTTTCTAGCAAAACATTATAAAGCCTTTTGATGTGCATTGGACCTTTCTCTTTTATATGTCTAACCAATTCTTCTTCGTGCAACATAATACCAGTTTTTTGGTCCTCTTTCCATCTCAATTGTAATTGATTATATTGTAACCATGTTAGATTAATCCCTTCGTCCAACAGTGTCTGCAATGTCTTCAGCTGCCATCTGCCCGCATCTGTAAAAAGAACCTCTTTGTATAAAAACCCCCCGAGTGACATTATATTTGTATTCCACAAAGTATGACCAAGATCCAGCCATAGCGGTATTTTATAATCCCATTTGAGTCGGTGCTTCTTCCAAACTCTCATCAAAGAGTCTCTAAGTATATGACTTTTAAATACTTTATCAACTTTGTCATCATAAAATAAGTAAGCATGCCATCCAAATTCGAGATCAAAACTTTCTGCATTCAATATTCCAGTCTTTTTCCTTCCAAACCAATCACTTGTTAAAGTTAAAGCTGCTGCATCATAATATAACTGTAGGTTTGGAAGTTTAAGACCTCCTCTTTCTGGAACATCTTGCATAATTTTCAATTTCACTCTCGGCTTTTTCTCGTTCCAGACAAACTTATTCACTCCAGTTTGCCAGACTTTCAATTGTTTATCACTTTTAAGCACCGGAATCATTTGAAACAAAAAAAGAAATCTTGGCAAAATGTTCATCTTAACTGCTGCTATTCTTCCAAGTAGAGACAGCTGCAGTTTTTTCCAAGTCTCCATGTCTTTCTGCACCTCTCGCCACAACACCTCATAGTTATTTTGAAACAATTTCATGTTTGATTCTGCAACCTGAACTCCTAGATATTTTACCTTAGGTACAGTCTCAAAACCTGCCCTCCTTTCTAGCTCATGTTTACGATCTTGTGTCATGTTTTTAGCTATCATTTTAGTCTTTTTTGGATTCAGTCTAAAACCTGAAACTTTACCATAGTCTTGTATAATGTCCTTCATCAAGATTATTGATTCCATTGGTTGTGATAGGGTAACAACCAGATCATCTGCAAATGCCTTTATTCTGTAATCCTCTTGCCTAATCATTATACCTTTCAAGATATTAGAGTCCCGTATTGTATTTAGCAAGACTTCTAATGTTAAAATAAATAAAAGTGGGGACAACGGACATCCCTGTCTTGTTCCTTTTTCAATTTTAAACTCTGTTGTCAAACTTCCATTAATAATGATCTGTGCCTTTTGCTCTTGGTAAATTGCTGAAATCGCCTGTATAAATTGATCCCCAAAATCCATCTTTTTAAAAGTCTTTAGTAGAAAATTCCAATCCACTCTATCAAAGGCCTTCTCTGCATCCAAAAAGACCAGCACTGCAGGAATCTGTTTATTCTTCTCAAGATATTCCAATAAATCTATTACTTGCCTTACATTATCCTTCATGTGTCTGCCCTCGATAAATCCCGCTTGATCGTCATGAATCACCTTTTGGATTACTGGCATCAACCTGTTGGCTAATACTTTCGCATAGATTTTATAATCTGTATTCAAAAGAGATATTGGTCTATAGTTCTCTGGTTTTTTAGGACCGACTTGTTCTTTTGGTATCAAAGATATATAAGCAGTTGTCCATGATGGGGGTATTTTACCCCCTTGTTGAATATTGCAAAATAAATCTCTGAGTTGTCCCACCATTTCAGCTTGCAAAGTTTTGTAATACACTGCGGTCAAACCATCCGTGCCAGGAGCTTTGGCTGTTTTTAGCTGTTTAATTGCTACTATTATCTCCTCCTCTGTTATAGGATAATTCATTCTTTCCTTTTGTTGATCAGTAATTTTTGTAACTCTTTTATCGTTTAAATATTTTTCTATAAGTCCATTCTGCACCTCCTCTTTGGCATATAGTTTGGTATAATAATCCACAAAAGCTTCTTTAATTAATTTTTGTTGAAAGATTTCTTTCCCTCCAATATCAATACTATCAATAGTCCGTATACTTTGTTTTTTCCTCAATGTGTAAGCCAACCATCTGCCCGGTTTATTAGCGTTACAAAATGTATTATGCTTCGCATATTGTAAGTTTGTTGCAACTTGTTCCACCATAAGCATTTGAAATTGGTCTTTCAAAAGTTTTATAGCACTACATATTCTTTCATCTGTTGGATTTTTAATAAGTAACTGTTCTTTATTCTTTATTTCTATTTCCAATTCAGATCTTTTCTTTTGTCGAAACAGTCTATGTTTAGAGTTCATGTAAATAAGTACCCCTCTCATATAAGCTTTACTTGCGTCCCACACAATTTCGATTGGGGTACCTTTATTCAAATTTATTTCAAAAAATTCTTTCAAATGCTTTTTAAGTTCTGTTATATTTTTTTCGTATCTAAACAAGTTCTCATTTAATCTCCAAGAACGTCTCTCAACCTTATCCATCTCAATTTCTATCCATACTGGGCTATGGTCAGTCAAAGTTCTTGGGAAAATCTTTGTTCTTTTTGTCTTGACAAGTAAGTCATCTGACAACAAAATGAAATCAATCCTAGAAAAGGATCTGTGTCTGTCAGAAAAAAAAGTGTAGTCCAATTCTTTTGGATTATGTATTCTCCAAACATCTTTTAGTTCCATATCTTCTTTCATGTCAAAAAAGGTCTGTGGTAATCTGATCCTAGACTTTGCCAAACTCTTTTTATCTAGTTTGGAATCAATTACTCCATTCCAGTCTCCCATAATTAAAATAGATCTGTAGTCCCATTGCAGTATTTTAGTATGTAACATCTTATAGAAATGGTCCTGTTGTTGATTGGGAGCATAAATTCCAATCAGAAGAATTTGGCCATTTTCTGTAAGCAATTCAATTGCTACAAACCTACCATCTTCATCTGCTTCTATAACTTTAGCTGTTAGCTTTTTATTTACATAAATAACCACACCATTCTTTTTTTGCAACGTTGAAGATATAAAATGTGTTCCTAGTTTGGAGTTTATCAAATATTTTTGATCTTGAGTTGTGATATGCGTTTCTTGTAAACAAATTATATCATTATTAAATTGTTTCAAATATGTAAATAATTTCTTCCTTTTCTGTGCTGAATTCAACCCATTGACATTCCAAGATAAACACTTAAACATCATCTTCATCTTTCTGGAACAAAGAGCAGAATAATCGAAGGTCATCCGAAAGCTTCGATCTCG
Source organism: Pituophis catenifer annectens (assembly GCF_029215685.1). Lineage (NCBI taxonomy): Eukaryota > Metazoa > Chordata > Lepidosauria > Squamata > Colubridae > Pituophis > Pituophis catenifer. The sequence continues at coordinate 71,524,726 of NW_027256885.1, read as the reverse complement.
CTCCCCCCATGGCTCCAGTCTCTTGCGCAGTACTCTTCACTGCCTTCTTGTCTTGTCTTTCCTGTTGTTGTTGTTGTTGCTTTTGTTTAAGTAACTTAGATTGAGCTCGAGTTATACGTTGATCCTTAACTTCGATCATCCGAACCGGGTCCAAGATTGGAGAAGATTCCAGCAGAGGCTCATCCAGAAAACCTCCTTCTGCGCCTTGCATTTCCTCTAATTCCTGCTTAGACTGTTCTTGCAGTTCTTGTTGAGGTTGCTTCTCTTCACTCTCCTTAATCTCCAAAACTGTAGATGTACGTGGAGATGGTGTTCTTTCCTTAAGAATAGTAGTATAAAAGTGCTGTGCCTTCTCCACGGTATTCAAACGATATCTTTCTCCCTTGTATCTGAAAATTATACCAACTGGGGCGTCCCATCGAAATGGTATCTGTAAATTTTGCAATTCCTTGACAAGAAAGCCAAATTCTTTTCTAGTTTTCAGCATTTTAGGAGGTAATTCTTTATAAATTCCAATTCGTGAGCCCCCCACTTGCACAGAAGTGTAAAAGGATTTTTGCAGGATGTCGTTTCTTATTTCTCTATCTGTAAAATATATGACCACATCTCTGGGCAATTGTCTTTGTCTGGCCACCCAAGAATTCACTCTGTAAATTTTGTCTATTTTGTGAAAAACCACATCAGGATTAACTTGTAAAATCTTGGCCAGGGCCTCAGAACAAACTTGTCTCAAATCCTGTCTTTCCTCTTCTCGAATTCCTTGAAGCCGTATGGCAAACTCCATTGCCCTGAATTGTACCATAACAATCTCATTTTCAACTCTTTGCATTTTATTGTCAACATCAGCAATTTTATAATCATTGTCTTTCATCTTAACATTAACTTCTGATTTGAGTTCTTCAACTTTAAAATCAACTTTCCCAATAAATTCTGCCAGGCCAGATGCCACTTCTGATATTTTTTTGGTCACCTTGTTTTGATTCTGTTTCACCATATCTTTAACTTCATTAATTTCCTGCATAAATTCCTGATGTGATTTTTGAAGTTTATCATCTATCTCCTGTTGAGATTTTTGAAATTTATCATCCAAAGTTTTAGAAATAAATTCTTTTAAATCTCCCACATCAAAATCTTTTTTCTGAGTCTGTATCTGTTGTACTGGGGGAGGCTGTGCTTTATGTGTGGGAGATCCACCTCCTGTTGCCTTCGCTTCCTGCTTCTTTGAGGCCATCCTTCCACGTAGGCTAGTTTTACTAAAAAGGGAAGTTCTTCTTCCTCTCCCACCTCCACAAAGACTTCTAAAAAAGTCCCCCAGATTTAATCAAATAAAAACCAAAGTAAAGCAAAGTCCAGTATTAAAAAAGGAGAAATTTCTCTGTTATTCTCTTGTTACAAGCGAAGCAACTTTGTAGCAACTTAGTAACTTTGTAACAAAGCAAGATAACTTCACCAATCCACACTTGCTGGCTCGTTAACTCTAATGCTGAGCGCCATATTTTTTCAAGTCACTTTCACTCATTCGCATTTTTTCTTAAATTGAAAAGTCAACAAAGCGCTAATACTTGCGATTCCAAGTTTCAGGGTTCAAGTATATATCCGCTGCTTGTTAAAGTTGGTTCCTTTCGCTTTAAATGTTTACTGCAGCCGGCTTGTTCTGCAGAAGCAGAATCGTCCCACGCCGCCCGGAGTCTCAGCAGGTTGGGAGGGAGCCGCGCCTGTTTCCTCCCCAGAAACGATTCCCTGGGGGGTTACAGGGGCTCGACCTGTGCCCTGCTATCTCTCCTCCAACAATCCTCAGGATTTTGAAGTTTTCGAGCCGCTTCTCGATCGCGAAGCGGCTCTACAGGCGGCGGGGCTGGCGGAGCTTCAAAAGGCACCGCCGTCGCCGAAGGCTAGCAAACCGGAAGTCATCTGGTCCTCGCACTTTTGATCAGTCCTCGAACTTACGACTGTCCTCACATTTTACGTTTTTGCCCTATCTTGTCACCATGGTGAAGAGAAGCAGTTGTGAAATGAGTGACATGGTTGTTAAGAATGCTACAATGGGCATAAATGATGACCAGTCATAAGTGCGAAGACCGGTCAAAAGTGCGAGGACCTGTCAGAAATCACTTTTTTCAGCCCTCTGGGTAGTCCTTTTGTGCACATGGACTACTCAGAGGGCTGAAAAACTACCAATGTTAAAAAATCTGGTCACCTTAATCGTATATCATGCATATATATGTTGCAGGAAACAAATAACAAGTTTCTACTAGTTCTAGTATTTCAGTATATCTACATACTATATACTATATACTACAGTGAGTACCTCTAAATTTTAATTTTAAAGCATGGAAAAGCGTGGGAAATGTGTGTATGCCTGCATGTGTGTGAGTGAGAGGACCCTTCTCCCAATCACAGCTGGATCCTGTTTCCTCTGTGCATTTCCTAAGGGCAGAAAGACTAACAAGTCTGGAGAGCATGGGGGTTTTGCCAGAGCACAGGACCTTCTGTTAGGGAAGGAGGAAGAGTGTGTGTGCATGTGTGTGTGGCTTCACCCTTGGACAGCAGCTTGATCTCATTTCTCTGTTTGGCCTCTAGCCGCACCCCTGCCTGTTGCTAGCTCCTCCGAGCCATGACCGACAGAACAGGGAAAGCAAGGGGGGCCCATCAGAGTGTGGGACCTTCTGTATATAAGAGGGAAAACCGAGCGGGCTGTAATTGAAGGGTGGGAAGGGGGTTAATGTATTCTTAATAGGCGCATCAGATTAGTTGTAACCCTGGAGGACCTATCCAATGGGACCAAAGGGGAGGGAATGGGGCATCGCGTTAGGGTGTATAAAATGTCTTGCTTTTGAATTCAGGGGTGTGGCTTTTAAAGGCTTAGAACATCCTGTTGAAGTTCCCTGCCAAGACCCACCGCACTTTGCAAACTGCCTTTTTTTTAAAATTGTATTTTGGATAAATAAACTTCTTTTCTTACCGATCCAAGTTTTTTGTGCGGAATCATTTCCAGCATAGTCCAACCCCCTGCTCAAACAAGTGGTTGTCCAGACTTTTCTTAAAAACTTCCAGGGAAGTTTCTCCTTAATTCCAAGTTGCTTCTCTCTTTGATTAGTTTCCATCCATTGTTTCTTGTCCTGCCTTCTGGTGCTTTGAAAAATAAGTTGACCCCCTCTTCTTTGTGGCAGCACCTCAAATACTGGAATACTGCTATCATGTCAACCCTAGTCCTTTTCTCTAGACCAAGGGTGTCAAACTCGATTTCATTGAGGGCCACATCAGGGTTGTGTTTGACCTCAGAAGGCTGGTGTGTGTGTGTGTGTGTGTGTGTGTGTGTGTGTCCAGGGGTGGGCGTGGTCATGGTGGCTGTGGCCAGGGTGGGCGTTTGACACAGGCTCAAGATGCATTTTTTCCCTTCTCTTCTGTACAAAGTTAGCACCCACCCCTCTCCTAGAAGAATGAAATATTTTGGGAAATATTAAAAAAGGCAGAATATTATATTTCCCTAAAGGTGAAACATGCTCTTGGAAAGCAGCCCCTACCTTTCTTAATAGCCCCAGCAGGACTGGGCCATCCTATCTACAAGACAAAAGACCTTCAGCTCCAGGGTGATGGGATTAAAACATGACCTTCCAGGACACAATAGGATTAACCCATCTAGCAGTAGAGCATGGCACAATCACCTGGGGACACATGGCACAATCACCTGGGGACATTGCATCATCCAGCAAGCTTCAACCAAACCTGGGAGCTCAGACAACCTCATTATGACCCCTGCATAGCCCAATGGGAGTCTGACAGCAGCCAATAGAATACATGTTCTTGCACAGGAACAGGAAGCTAAAGTTCAAAGCCCAAGAGAAGGTATAAATAGCTCTCACCCACAACTCCATGTGGTCAGCTGTACCAGGACCATGTGCTTGGTGGTTCTGTTCACCATTAGACCCTCTTCCCAATCAGCCTCCAGCCTCCATTTTGTCTCCAGTGCCTTTCTCCCGGCTTGGAACTGAACCAGATGGATGTTTCTTCCAACACTTCTTTCTTGCCACAGTTCTTTACTATAACCATTTTCCTATCTCTTCTACCAGATATTACTGGCAAACATTTATTACTTATTCTTCATACTCCACTAAACTTTTTATTTCTAAATTTATACCCTTTGTTTAATAGTAAATTGCTTTTCTAGGCAGAAAAGCTATTTATACTATTGTATTTTTATTATTCAACTAATAATAAAAATACAATAGCATAAATAACATGATAATACAAGATCTAACAGCAGAGGTAAATTTCCAGGATAGTAAATAGAAATGGCTGTCAATGATTGTTGATTGTAAATTAAGTGGACCTTGTCAGGGTGGCAATTAATCCCATTCCGCTTTGGGGTAATTGCACCTAATTAGAGACGGATCGTGGCTTTTCCTTGGAGTATACTTTTAAAGAAAATAAAACCCGAGATGCATTCTAATAAAACACATTTTATTATAAAGAAGTAAAAAAAGTCTTACTAGCTATTAATTACATCTTGGCAGCGTTCCTGCCTTACCTCTTGGCAGGCAAACAAAGAAAGTTAGAAGAAAAGTGAAAGAATGTGGACATGCGTAATAGCTTAGAGATAAGAGTCAGACAGTCTACCGTAAGTCTCAGAATGGGAGCACAGCTGACAAATACAAAAAATGCAGTGACAATCCCCTTCTTTGTCAGTTGAGCAGACATCAAGTACATCATCAATTAAGGCACATCTTCTTACGCAGATACTCGTGTTGAGCTGCTGGAAGCGGTTTGTTGAGCATATCAGCAATCTGATCAGTATGTGTTGGTTCTAACAATAACTTCATATGTTTAGTGTGTTTTAGGTATTTCAATAATTTCTTAACGCATATCCAATGAAACTGTTATGCCTTACCTACGTGTCAAGACAAGAGATTAACAATAAGTGCAATGTCGGGTCTGGTCCAACTACTAATATACAACAGTGACCCAATAACTGAACGATAAAGTGTTTGATCCTCGAACTCAGGACTTGGTTCATGTGTCAAGTTGTGAAAATCTGTTTGCATGGGTGTCTTTGTTGTGTTAGCATCCTTCATGTTGCAATGATGCAAAATTTGTTCAATTTTATCTTCTTGTGAAAGACTAAACCCGTTCTGTGTTTTGTCAATCTGAACACCTAAATAAGTGCTAATATGACCTAAAGATTTCAATGTTGGTAACCTGGTTATTTACAGGACCGCCTGCTACCACCAATGGCCTCCCACTGGCCGGTACGCTCTCATAGAGAGGGGCTCCTCCGGGTGCCGTCGGCCAAACAATGTCGACTGGCGGCCCCCAGGGGGAGACCCTTCTCTGTGGGGGCACCTACTATCTGGAATGAGCTCCCCCCGGAGATACGGAGGATCCCGGATCTGCGCACCTTCCGTCGCACTCTCAAGACTTTTTTATTCCATCAAGCCAGCCTGGCCTAAATCTTTCCCCTTTAAAATGTAAATTTTAATTTGTTTTTAAAATTATTGGGTGTTTTAAATTTGTCTCGGCCAAATTGTTTAATTCGGTTTTATTCTGTTTTTAAATTTTGTATTTATGTGTTTTATTCTGTGGCTGTTCACCGCCCTGAGTCCTTCGGGAGTAGGGCAGTATATAAATCCAATAAATGAAATGAAATGAAATGTGAAATATCTCTGTTGCGATCATCTTGGCGGGCTTCCCATGAGAGGTCCAGATTAGAGAAAACACAGGACAAGTGTTTCTCGGGATGAGAGAGCTTCGAGCTGACTCCAGACCCCTCTTTTATTATACAAGGGTATAGGGCATATCAGAAGGCATGATTACAGCTATACATTCTCATATTACATCCGTGATACAAAGGATTTTCTCCATATCTGGACATAACTTTCACATCCTACCATATTACAGTAAATCACATGAATTCTAGGAAAGCGATACCTAAGGCAGAAACAAAACTTAACTCTTGCTATGTTATCATATTTGGCTTCGTTCCCAGTATCTTCTTCTGCTAGCCGAGATTCTTTTTGCTTCCCCTTAAAACTCGACAGGTTTTAGGTGTCCCGGTATATGATGAGGTGGGGAACTTAAGACAGAGGAGACATGTAGATACATCTGCAATAGGAAAAGTTAGGGTCGGAGGTAACCAACGCAGTTGGGGAAGTGAGGAATGGCCTGCGGAGCGAATTATTGAGGTTTATGGACCAGCTACATGGGTGGAAGATGGCATGTATGGCTATCGGACCCCCGTGTATATTCTGAACCATTTAATTTGTCTGCAAGCAGTGGTCAAAATAATCACCAATGAAACCGTGAAAGGTCTTACTCAATTAGCCAGGGAAAGTGTTAAATCAAGGACATATATTATGCAGAATAGATTAGCCTTAGACTACCTGTTAGCCAAAGAAGGAGGGGTATGTGGAAAGTTTAATTTAACTAATTGCTGCATAGAAATTGATGAAAGTGGGAAAGTTATTAAGGAAATAATGGATAAAATGGTTAAAATAGCTCATGTGCCAGTCCAGACTTGGAAAGGCCTTAATCTGCAGGATATGTTTTCAGGATGGTGGCCAAAGTTACCCGGCCTGCAGGCCATCTTTGGCCTGATGGGATTAATAGCTGCAGGGTGTATTTTTCTCCCATGTATTCTACCTCTGTTTGTTAAAACTATTTCTAAAAGTCTATCCTTGCTGGTGGAACGTAAGACAACTGCTCAGGTGTTGGCTATGTGGGATTACAAACAGCTCCAGCAGGAAGAGGACCTGGAGGTGTGACTCGTCTGAATAAGACAGATGAGTCACAAAGGGGAGGAATGAGCTAGGCTAAGATCCGATATTGGGATAAAATTCAAATATTATAATTCCAAATCTTTGGTCAAGACAGAAGTGCCTCTTCCGTGCCAAGGTGCGAAGATGCCAAAAGGTATTTGACGTAGGCACAGAATTGTAAAAGGGCAAACTGACCCTAAACAGATACATCCTGTTGTTTACTGTTTATTACATCCCAAATGTCATGCATATCCCTGGATAAGAAGTGCTGCTTCCTTTACTGCCCTTGAGGCGTTTACAAGCCTCTTATCTCCTTTTTATTATGTCTTGAGCTCCTGAGCAGAGGACCTGAGTATATGAGAAGAGGATTGTTATTTCCTTTCCTAGAGATAGATGAAAGGGCAGCTTCTACGTGTGAAATGTATCACTCTCTGTAATGACTCTGCCTTTAAATTGTATAAATACATGGCCAGAAGAAGCCATCAGTGTTCAGACTTTTTGCTTGTCTTTGGACTGTTTGAACCGTGCACAATAAACTCTTTCCTGCATTGAAGAGCTTGGCCTGGTTCTGTTTCTTTTCCTGCAACAATGCCAGGTGGAAAAAATTATTTAGCGGATGCTCTATCACGTATGCCCCAATATGAGAGTAAGTGGGATGACTCACCACAATCCTTGCTGCTGCCTCGGCAAACAGGAAAACAAGTAAGAGATGTACCCCAGGCGGTATCCCCCTGGATAGTAGACTTAAAAAAGGAAATAGCGACGGACCCCTGGTTAGCAACGAATCACCAGTTAGTGACGCAGAGAGGAGGATTGGCATGGAGGGGGGACAAATTTTATATCCCAAACCCCTTAAGGGACAAAATCTTAAAACAATGTCACAATGTGAAAACGGCCGGACATTTCGGGTTCGTCAAAACATTACATTTACTACAACGGCAATTCTGGTGGCCGCGCATGCGGAACCATGTAGAGGAATACGTACGGGGCTGTCCTGTCTGTGCAGTAGCCAAGCCACTAGTAGGGAAACCACCCGGCCTATTACAGTCAGTCGCTGACCCATGTAGACCATGGGATGAGGTAGCCATGGATTTTGTTGTTGAGCTACCTAAGAGCAAAGGACATACTGTAATCTGGACGGTCATTGACCTGTTTTCTAAACAGGCACATTTCGTCCCATGTAAAGGTCTGCCTTCTGCTAGACGTCTGGCAAAACTGTTCGTTCAGCACATATATCGTCTCCATGGTGTACCTAAACGGGTTATATCCGACGGGTCCTCAATTTACTGCCCGATTCTGGAAACTGTTCCTACGACAAATAGGAACTGACCAAGGACTTAGTTCTGCGTTCCATCCGAGTACCAATGGGGCGGCCGAGCGATCCAATGCAATGGTGGAGAGATATCTAGGCTCCTACGTATCCTACCAACAGGATGATTGGTATGACCTATTACCATTCGCTGAGTCAGCCTACAATAATACGGTCCATAGTAGCACAGGATATACCCCATTTCAGGTGGTGTCAGGAAAGGAGTTTCCCGCTATCCCAGAACTCGACATACCAACACAAACATCACATACGCCTGGCAACTGGACAAGGAAAATAAACAGGGTTTGGCCGCATATAAAGAATCTGTTAACAAAAGCCACAAAAGCATATAAACAGCAAGCCGACAAGAGGAGGAGTGATGCCCCACCCTTTAAGGTGGGGGATAAGGTATACTTATCTACTAAATATATAAAATTGCGTATACCCAGCAAGAAGCTAGGCCCCAAATATGTAGGCCCCTTCACCATTACTAAGGTCATAAACCCCGTCACCATCTCCTTGAGGCTTCCACCTCTACTAAAAAGGATACACCCTGTATTCCACAGTAGCCTCCTAAAACCGGCTATTGGCGTGCAATCTCCTGGAACGAGCCCAGGACCAGTGACAGGAAACATATATGAAGTAGAGAAAATACTTGACTCAAAACTGTATCACGGGACACTTAGATACCTGGTGCGGTGGAAAGGATACCCCGATACAGATGCAACATGGGTACGACCAAAGGATCTAAATGCCCCTCGATTGCTGAAGTGATTCCATAGAGCACACCCACACAAACCTGGGAGCTACCCCTAAGGGAAAAGACCTGCTAATCCTATCTTTTTGTCTCTACAGGATGAGACCTGGTTTGGGGGGGGGGGGGGTGCATGTCATCATTGTTATTGTTAATCTCAATATAATCTCTAGAGGCCTCCTTTTTATTATTAATATTCACATATACAATTATTTGTTCATTTTTAACCACAATATCTTTATCTTCTTTATTTTCCACTTCTATGTCTTATTTCTCCATCTTCATTATCTTGTCCACACATGTATACTGTCAAGTGTCAAAAGCCCCTCGACAACACATCACCTTGATGGATGGTATTGAAGACCGTGAAGGGAGAATGTTAAATATAGAAGGTTATGATCTGTTATATGGATGGCATGCTTATTTGTTATATGAAAAAAAAGTGGATGAAGTGTTTAAGGGTCATATACTTAGAAATGCGTTGTTGAGGGTTTGGAAAAAGTATCAATATAAGTTAAACTACAAGATACCTATATGGGCAAATCCCAGACATGCAATAGAAAATATAAGTATAGAACAAAAACAGGAGGTGATTACTTATAAAGAGCTTCTTTTTATGGAAAGGGGTAAATGGCAATTGAAACCTTTAAATGTATTGAAAGAAGAAGGGATAATTTATACTTGGTTTCAGTATGGTCAGCTTCAAGCTAGATGGAGGGAAGATCAAAAAATTGGTGTCATGCAAAATGAGGAAAACCTGGTAAAACAGATTAGAGATCAAAGTCAGATGCATATTAAAAGGTTGTATAATGCATTATTGGAAATAGACTCAGAAACGGAATTGGTTAAGGATTGTATGATAAAATGGGCACAAAATTTTCAGGAACCAGTGATGATAGAAACATGGGAAAAGATTTGGGTTAGAAATGTTAAATTTACGCAAGCACAAAACTTGAGAGAAAATTTTTATAAAATGTTTTATAGATGGCATTTAGATCCTAAAAAATTATCATGTATGTACCCAAATTTGCAAGCTAAATGTTGGAGATGTGAATGTGATAATGCAACTTATTATCATATATGGTGGACTTGTAAGAAAATCAAGGCATTTTGGATAAAAATTTGGTGGGTGATGCAGAACATCCTGAAAAAAAGGTTGAAATTTACTCCTCAATTGTTTTTATTGGGCATTGTTAAGGTGGTTCGAGGATCGTGCCCAATAACTCCAAACACGCAGGTATTCTTTGAGTCAGTATTCTTTATTTACATGGCATCTTATCATTACAGGTACAGATCTGGAACTGAGCCAGGACCGCATGGCTGGACCTTAAGTACCCCCTGGGCGTGGCTAAGGTAAGGAGGGGTCATTGGGTTAGGGTGGACCTTGGGGGTTGGTCTATCCAGCCCCCCTGCTTCTGCCCCAGGATCTGAGGCAAGGCATTTATCCCTGACAAAACCCCCTCTAAATGCCTGGCCGAGGTGCCCTTGGGTCGTGCGTACCTAGGATGTTGTTTTTGAGAGGACACCCAATTTTGATGTCAGATATGTATGCTGTTTGTTCTGCAATGGTTTCGTTAAAATGTCTGCTGTCTGTTCTTCTGTATCACAGTGTATAACCCTTATGAATCCTATGCTTGTGAACTGCCTAACGTGTTTATACTTTATGTCGATATGTCTCGACCTCTGACCAACTGCTTCGGCTTTTAATATTTCCACAGCGGCTTTATTGTCCTCGTGTATGGTAATTGGGTAGTTGGGTTCTGCCCATATGTTTGTGAGCAGGTCATCAAACCAGACCAGGTTGTTGGCAGCTTTGGGCAAGCATATGTATTCGGCCTCTGTTGTGGATGTGGCTACCAAGTCCTGTTTGCCTGTGTACCAATGTACTGGGCTGTTGTTGAGGAAGAATATGTAACCTGAGGTACTCTTCCTGCTTTTCATGTCCCCAGCCCAGTCCACATCAGCGTAGCACGTGAGTGTGGGTCTTGTGGCATTTTCAGGTTCTAATGTTAGGCAGGCGTCGGCGCTATTCTTTAGGTATCTTAATACCCTTTTGATGGCTTCCCAGTGGTATACAGTGGGGTTACCTACATGTCGAGATAGCAAGTTGACTGGGCAATGTCGGGTCTTGTCCAGTTCGCAATGTATAATAGAGAACCTATGGTGGATCTGTATAATGTATTGTCCTTGAACACCTCAGCTTCATTGTACATGTCCAAATCTGGTTGCATTGGTGTCTCGCACGTTTTGGCGTTTGTCATGTTGCATTTATGCAATAATTCCAATATTTTGTCTTTCTGTGATAGTTGGAAGCCTTTGTCAGTCTTTGTAATTTGTACCCCCAAGTATTTATCTACTTTACCCAATATCTTTAATGAGAAATGTCTCCCCAGCTCGTTGGCGAAGTCATTGCATTTGCTAGACCGATCGCTGATGTACAGTATGTCGTCCACGTATATTAAGACATGTTCGACAGAGTTGTCTACCTTCTTAGTGAAAAAGCAGTTGTCGGCCGAGGTGGCTGAGAACCCCATGGATTTCAGAGTCTTGGACAGGCATTCGTACCAAGGTTTCCCTGATTGTTTGAGTCCATACAGGCTTCTGTTCAGGACCCAGGTTTCCCCCTTCCTGGTGCTCTGGCTAGGTGGTGCCCTTACATATATCTCCTTGTCGAGCTCAGCGTGCAGGTAAGCGGTTTGTACATTGAATTGGTGTACTTCTAGTCCAAGTAGCGATGCAATCACCAATGTGCATTTTACACTTTCAGCCCTGACTGTGGGGGAGTATGTCTCTGTATAATCATCAGGGTATTTTTGGGCGAACCCTTGTGCCACCAGTCTGGCTTTGTAGAGGACCTTATTTCCCTCTAATGTTTTAATTTTGTAGACCCACCTGGTGCCTATGGGTGTTTTATCTGCTGGGACTTCGGAGGGGGTGTATACATTTAGTTCCCTTAGGCTGCTCATTTCCCTCTCCATAGCTTGTTCCCATTTTGTTCTCTCTCCCTCTGGTAACTTCAGCACATCCCCATATGTGTTGGGGGTTAATTGGTTAGTGTGGAGGGACAACACGTAGTCCTCTAATTTCTTTGGCGCTTTGCCCCTGTCTGCCCTGACTGGCCTGGCAGGGGGTGTCTCGGTGTCATGTAGGTACTTAGCTTCTTTCTCTGTGAGTGATTCTACTTTAATGCAGGGGTGATTCTCTTTCCATTCCTTCACTTGCACATCTTGCCTCTTGGGTTTGCCCTGTCAGGGCGTTGATTAATCCCATGTTTGGCTCTGGGACAAATCACCCTGGTTAATTAGAGGATGGATCATGGCTCCTCCTTGTTGCAATATTCTGAAAAAGAAACGCGAAGAAAAGCTCTCTAATAAAACTCATTTATTTGTTATAAAGAAAATAAAACACCTCACTAACTAAGAAAAGTAATTGCTACATTTTTGAAAATAGCTTTTGCCGGCTATTTCTCAGCCGGACCTCTGGCAAGAGAACAAAGGAAATAGTGTGTGAAGGAATGTGGGTGGATGCAGACATGCGTAGTAAAATACTGATAAGGAACTTGGCAAACTACAGTAAGTCTATTAGTCCAAAAATAATGAAGCTCAGCTGGGAAATAAAAAAACGCAGTGACATTCCCCTTCTTTGCCAGTTGAGCGAAATATCAGTACATCATCAAATAAGGCACATCTTCTCACGCAGATACTCGTGTTGAGCTGCTGGAAGTGGTTTGTTGAGCATATCAGCAATTTGATCATGTGTAGATACATATTGCATTTTGACAAAACCTTTTTTCACTAAATGTTTTATGTTTTGGTAACGGATGTCAATGTGTCTGGACCTAGAACCTGTGAAATGTGATTCAGAAATATAAACCACCGATTCATTGTCTTCCATCATGGTGATCGGTCGGATCGGGTGTGCCCAGATATCTGTGACTAAAGCATCAAACCAAGTTAGAGAATTACATGCATCTGAAACACAAGCATATTCAGCTTCGGTAGATGAACAAGAAACAAAATTCTGTTTACGTACTTGCCAATAAACAGGACATCCATTTAAGAACATCATATAACCTGAAGTACTTTTGCGTGATTTCTTATCACTTGCCCAATCAGAATCTGCATAACAACATAATTCTGCATAATCAGTATGTGTTGGTTCTAACAATAATTTCATGTGTTTAGTGTATTTTAGGTATCTCAATAATTTCTTAATGCATGTCCAATGAAACTGTTTTGCCTTACCTACGTGTCGTAATAAGAGATTAACACTAAATGCAATGTCGGGTCTGGTCCAACTACTAATGTATAATAGTGACCCAATAACTGAACGATAAAGTGTTTGATCCTCGAACTCAGGACTTTCTTCTTGTGTCAAGTTGTGAAAATCTGTTTGCATGGGTGTCTTTGTTGTGTTAGCATCTTTCATGTTGCAATGATGTAAAATTTGTTCAATTTTATCTTCTTGTGAAAGACTAAACCCCTTCTGTGTTTTTTCAATCTGAACACCTAAATAAGTGCTAATATGACCCAATGATTTCAATGTGAAGTATCTCTGCAAAGCTTTGGCAAAAATTTCACTCATTTGCTTATTTGGACCAATATAAACAATATCATCAACATAAACAAGAACTATCTCATATGCAGCGTTAGATCTTTTTGTGAACACGCACTCATCAGTTTCGGACTTAATAAAGCCCATTGAATTTAGTTTGTCAGTAAGACATAAATACCACATTAAACCAGATTGTTTCAGACCATAAAGACTTTTGTTTAGGAACCAGGTATCCCCTTCTTGCTGTCGGAATCCTGGAGGACTTCTCACGTAGATCTCTTCATCTAGGTCTGCATGTAGATAAGCCGTGTCAACATCAAACTGGAAAACTTCTAAACCAAGGATAGTTGCAGTTGCTAAAGCAATTTTTACACTCTCAGTTCTGACTGTCGGTGAGTAGGTATTTGTGTAGTCCTCAGGATAACGTTGAGCGAAACCCTGAGCTACAAGTCTGGCTTTGTACAATGACTCACCATTTGGTTTCTTTTTGATTCTGTAGACCCATCGAGTGCCAATGACCTTTTTGTTTGCTGGAGGTTTTGCAGGTGTAAATACTTTAAGTTTCTTTAGACTGTCCATTTCAACCTGCATTGCTTCATACCATTTGTCTTGCTCTGAATCAGGGAGCTGCTTGATTTGTGTGAAATTATCAGGTGGAAGTGTAACATTGCAAATCAAAGGCAAGGGTGCTTTTGTCAATTGCCAAGAATATCGTTGTGGAGGGATTCCTTTTGTGTCCCTCTTGGAACGTCTCGGAACAACAGTCCAGTCTTCTTCTGCTTCGTCCTCGTCCTCACTTTCGTCGCTAGCGTCAGCATCCGCGGCTTGCGAAGACGGAACATCGGGTTGAGAAGAATCAGTGGAATCTTGATCATTAATCTGCGTGGCATCAGCAGTATCATCTCTAGGAAAATAAACTCCAGGATCATTGGAATGAATCCTGGACCAGTCAATATCTTCCTCAAAATTAGCAGATTGGGAAATCACAATTGCATGTTTAGAGTCAATAAATCTGCTCCATTTTGAGTTATCATCAATACCCATAAATCTCAGTCTCTTTGCTGCTGGACTTCCTTTTCTTCTTTGAGCTAAGGGAATGTTCACCATAGCGTATGAACCAAAAATATGAATGTTTTTAAGATCGGGTTTGTAGCCATACAACATGAAGAAAGGAGTCTGATTTGTTACACTGCTCCAAGTACGGTTGACAATGTAATTTGCGTACTTGATAGCTTCACCCCAGTATATCATATCAAGGTTGGCATCTTCTAGGAGACAACGCATCATGGTTTGCAGTACCTCTCCGTTGTGAGCCGGTGTGTCAGGGGCCGAAGTCTGATGAATAATTCCATTCTTACGCATCCAGTCCTGGAAACGCTGAGACATGAATTCGGCACCATGATCACTCTGGATTCTGGCGATGCGAACTTGGTGTTGGGTAGAAACAAGGGCTGCAAAGTCTTTAAAGATCTGAAAGGTCTCTGATTTTTCTTTCATAGGATATACATATCCATATCTAGAGTAATTATCAACAATTGTTAGAAAATATTTTCTACCACCAAATGATGGCGGGAAAGGACCAACTATGTCAGTGTGAACCAAATCAAAAATGCGTGTTGACAGGCGTGTAGCGCGTTTGGGAATGGCTGCTGCTTTGGATTTGGCCTTCTTGCATACAGCACAATCCAAAAACACCTTACACCCCTTTAGATCCAAACCTTTTGCGAACTCCGGCATCTTCCTAAGAACACGGAAACTGGCATGCCCCAATCTTCTATGCCATTTATGGATACACCTAGAATGCAAAGGTTTACCAGTTAGTGAATTCTCAACATTAACATTTTTATGTGGAACCTCAGGCTTGCTCTGAGCAACCTGTTTACCAATTCTATTTTTGTTGGCTTTAGGAGCCTTAGGGATAGCAACAGGATCTCTCTCTGGAGCATCTCTCTCTGTGCCTGTGCTCTCCCTTTTTGGAGTTTGCATACTTGCCTGTGTTTGTGTTTTAGGCTTTGGCTTTAAGTAATAAACACCACCAATTAACATGGTTTCAGCAACAATATCTCCATCTTTAACTATGTAACTTGCTTTTTCAAGGTGGTGAACTTGGAACTTTAACATTCTAGACAAGTGACACTGACTAAGCAAATTACTGGTTGCTGTTGGTATGTAATAAACATCAGGAATGAATGCATCGAGCTCTTCAACATAAACAGTTCCTTTTCCTTTGACCTGACAAGGATGATTTGAAAAAGAATAAAGTTCACGTAGTTCTGGTTCAGGCTCATGCATTTCTGTGAAAAGTTCCTTTCTGTAGGTAACATGCAATGCTGCACCACTGTCCAAAGTCCACAGGAGTCATCTGTCATACTCTGGTTGAGGTTGTGGATCATTGGTTAAAGCCAATGTGGCGAGTGGAGTTTGTGGATCATGCTGGGGACCACGACGACCTTGTCTTCCGCCTTTGCCTCTGCCTCTGGAATCTGTTCCTCTGGGCTGGTATGTGACAGGAGCTGGAACTCGTTGGGGACAATCCCGGGTGGCATGTCCCACACGATTGCAGGTGTAGCATCTTGGCATCCTTGGAGCGTAGGTCCTTCCTCGGAAGGGGCGCCTAGCTGGAGCTTTTGATGCGGGTGGTCCTCTCAATTGTGGCGTGGCCAACATGAATGCCTCTTCTTCAATTAAAAGTCTACAGACATTGTCCACTGTGCGTTGAGCAATTGGGACTTGGTTAATTTTTGTAACAGCATCTTTCCATTCATAGTTCAAAGAGTTAATAATGATGCTGATCATTTGAATATCTTCAATGTTATGGCCTCTTTCTCTCAATTCTGTTCTCAGTCCTTTCAATTTGGTCAAGTGTCCTCCAATTTGTTCACCAGGTTTCAATCTCGAACTGTGGAGTTCAGACATGAGTAAACATGAAGATTCAATTGAGATAGGCCTGTAGCAATTTTCCAATTCAGCCCAAATTTGTCGGGCTGTTGTATTTGGTGGAAAAGTGACCTGCAGTTCAGTATCCATGGACATCAATAATGTTGTACGAGCTCTTATCTCTAGATCTCGTATTGCAAAATTCCAAGGTGGTCCAGGAGGGTTAAACACCATACAGTGAGTGCCTTCTCTAAGAAGCAATAGTGTAATCTCACTGACCCAGGCTTTGTAATTGTGTCCTGACATTTTTAGTTTTGACTCACCAGTTAGTGGAGAGACAGAAAATGCCTGGTAAGGAGCCTGCATTTGGTACGCTGGCTGTGCTGGCAGAAATGCCTGTGGTATTTGCTGTGCCTGTTGTGGACCTAAAAATGGTCTTGGTTGTGCCATTGGAGGTGGGCCAGGAGGTGGCCCTATTTGCACTTGTGGCTGGGGCACATATGCAGGCATTTGTGCTTGAGCTGCAATATTGGCATGATCTGCTGGAGATGCAGTGATTTGCCTTTGCTGCATAAAGCATGCCTGTGTTCCATCTAAAAAGACACCATCACCACCAGGGGGTGTTGGAGTTTCAGCCCGTGGAGACACTTGTGGCATTTCAGCTTCCTGTAGTAAATTACTTTCGCCAGCAGATGGTGCTGCACCTTTAGCTTCGGGCAGCTTTGCAGTTACAAGGAATGATTGCGTGGCAGGTTTATATGTAACTTGATCAGGGAGACTTTCATGTGATGTATGCAGTGCCCTCTGTCTTAATTGGCCTGACACAAAATCCACCAGGGGGAGTGTCTTTGGCTCCGGAGAAGAAGGCAATATGGCGCTTTTTGAAAATCTTAAGTTATCTCCCTTATCTTGCTCAAGCATAGATATAGCCATGTTTGCCTGGGATAGCTCCTGTTCATTGACTTCCGGTTGGTGAATCCCAGCGAAATGGCGCTGTGACAGCGATCGCTGCTTGCAGTGCCACTTTTTTGTTGCGTTTTGGGGTCCCTTCGAGGCGTGGGAGCTTGGAGAGCTCCGCGGATGATAGCGGGGTGTCAGCAGGCAGAGCGGTGAGGAGCAAGCACTCTCTGCTGGACCGACTACCGCTGTCAAACTAACACGGCGCGTCTGCTTTAAATGGCAGACTTGAAGCTGTGATAGCCAACAAAAGACAGGAAGCAAGAAGATTTCGGTGAAGTTGGTGCCTATGATCATTCGTACTACTCTCCCTTAAACACGCTCGGAGTGAGTTCAATTGGATTGTGCTGGCTGCGTCTGATAAGAAGGATCCTGGAAGGAATTGGCGGCGATTGTGAGGTTGGAGGAGATTGGTGGGAGATGAAATCGCAGACGTGCTGGTGAGACTGAGGATACTTTTAGAAAGGGAGACGGAGCCTTCAGTGGATTGGATTGATACTTTGTTTCGAGCAAACAAACTTTGGAAAGTTAAGAGTGTGGAATACACGATAGGCTTTCATAGCCAGCTCATCCAGGGTGAGCTTCGAGCTTCGAGGAGAATAATGAATTGTTTCTCTCTCTGCGTGGGGGTGAAAAAGCTTTGCCGTTTGTGGAAACTTTCTTGGCCTAGCACCAAGCACATCGTAATCTGTGGGATCTGGTAGAATAGATTCATAGCATGCAAATTGAGAAGTAAAGGCTACCGACCTCAATCGCAGTTCATTATCTTCAAAAGCAGCTGTTCTGATATCTGTCCTTTGATGTGTTTCCGAAAGCATTTTCAGATCTTCTTCACCCATGGCACCTTCTTGTTCCAATTGCGTAGCCGTAATAAGAGGCTGGAATCTTGAGGGCGTTACTATCTCCTGTTCTTCTTCCAAAGAGGATAAAGCTCTGTGCTTCATTTTTTCCTTTTTCTTCTGTTTCGGCATCTTAGCAAAGATTTAGCTTACCTCAGTAGCTAAAAACTAATTGCCTATGCGCTCTTATCAGAAATAACAAAACAAGGAAAAAAGCCATAAATCAACCATCCGAGCTACCAGATGTCAGGGCGTTGATTAATCCCATGTTTGGCTCTGGGACAAATCACCCTGGTTAATTAGAGGATGGATCGTGGCTCCTCCTTGTTGCAATATTCTGAAAAAGAAACGCGAAGAAAAGTTCTCTAATAAAACTCATTTATTTGTTATAAAGAAAATAAAACACCTCACTAACTAAGAAAAGTAATTGCTACATTTTTGAAAATAGCTTTTGCCGGCTATTTCTCAGCCGGACCTCTGGCAAGAGAACAAAGGAAAAAGTGTGTGAAGGAATGTGGGTGGATGCAGACATGCGTAGTAAAATACTGATAAAGAACTTGGCAAACTACAGTAAGTCTATTAGTCCAAAAATAATGAAGCTCAGCTGGGAAATAAAAAAACGCAGTGACATGCCCCTTTCCTGCTCTGTGACCTTTCCTGTGTCATGCCCTGTCACCTTTTGGTTATCTCCTGGTCCGTCCTTGCAAAGGGACACCTCGTTGAGGTGTATCCTGGACCAGTTGGCATTCTCGTGGAAGACAGCTGTTCGTGATACCACAAATCTGTTATTGCTGTCTATGAATCTGTATCCCTTCGTCCCTGGTTCATATCCCATGAACCTCAACCTTCTGGATACCTTGTCTCCCTTATGTCTCAATTGCTTGGGGATGTGCACGTCGGCTGTGACCCCAAATATATGTAAGTGTGACACCTGTGGTTTCCTCTGGTACATCAACTCATATGGAGTTTTATTTAGTACACTGGACCACAGCCTGTTTAATGTGTAGTTTGAATAGATGAGTGCTTCTGACCAGAAATGCTGCCCTAAACCGGCATCCTCTAGTGCACACCTCATCATGGTCTGTAGGGTTCCGTTTTTCCGTTCTGCAACGCCATTTTGGAAGGCGGAGAATGGAGAAGATGTGTAATGGACTATCCCGCGTGCCTTCAGCCATCGTGAGAAATTGCTTGACAAAAATTCAGACCCCCGGTCTGTCATTGTTTGTCTGATCCTAGTGTTATGTTGTGTTTCCACCCTTGCATAGAATTCTTTAAATTTTTGGAATACCTCATTTTTGTGCTTCAGGGTGTATACGAAGCCATAGCGGCTGAAATCATCCACTATGGTTAGGAAGAACCTCTTCCTGTACTTAATGGAGGGCCTTAGTGGCCCCACTAGGTCCATGTGTATGAGTTGGAAAATTGAATTGCTCGTGCGTACTGACTTTTTGGGCCTGGGTTTGGTTCTTAGTTTGGAGCTTTTACAAATAGAACACTCGAGATAATTCTCACAATTTTTTATTTTTACACCTTCGGAGCATTCCAACATTTTCTGTACCACGGGGAAACTGATGTGCCCTAGTCTCCTATGTAGCAGGTGTGCACAGTTGTCATGCATTAGCTTCCCTATCGCTGGCTTCTCCTTCCTGGGTGTCCCCTGCTCACTTGAGTCACTAGTGGTGTGTGTGTGACTGACCCCCTCTACTTCCTCATTTGTGTTGTCTGGGCTGTCGGGTTTTGCCCTCTGGTGGTTGTTTACCTTGGGTTGTGTGTCCCTGACTGGGTGGAAAAATGGCACATCCCCACTGATCACTGTTTTCCCTATGCTTTTGCCCCCTCTAGTTACATGTGCCTTTCCTTCCTTGAATGTCACCTCGACATTGTTGTCCTTGCTCAGTTTTAGTGTGGCAAGGATATTATAGGGTATATTTGGCACTAATAGCACTCCCTGTATTATCCCTATCCCTGGCACGTATGCGTTACCTTTCCCTGTCACTTGCACATTGTTCTGGTTAGCCACTTTTATTATAAAGTTTTCTTCTGTGAATGAGGTCAGTGAGTTCTGGTCATATGTGGTGTGGTTTGTGGCTCCCGAGTCCAGTAGCCATGTGCCTTCCTTCCTGTCCTGATCTTTGTGTTGTTCTTGGTCTCCCAGTCCATACAGTGACCCAGTCTGGCTCTCCCTGGAGCTGTCCCTGTAATTTCTTCTGTCCCTAGGGCTAGGGGAGACTCTGCGCCTGTGCCTGTCCTCTGGTGAGCGCCTGTCACTGTATCTCGCCCTTTGTTCTGGTCTGTCCCTCCGGTGTGACCTGTCCCTGTCCCCTGCGTTTCTAGGGCAGTCCCTTTTGTAGTGGTTTTTTGAACCACATATGTAGCACTCTGTGTTACTGTGGTTCCTACCCTGTGGCTCAGTCCTTCTGCTGGGTCTCTGCTCCCTACGGCTTATTGAGCGGTCTTTCCTAATGCTGTCTTCAGCTATGAGTTTGCTTGTTAGTAATTCCAGTGTGAGTTTCCCTGAGCCGAGGTTATCTATCTGTGTGATAAATGTGTCCCAGCTGGGGTCCAGGGAATTCACAATAATGCTTATCATGGTTCTCTCGCTTATGACCTCCCCCCTTTGGGTCAGTTGGGCCCTGGTGGCATTTAGGGACAACAAATGCTCGCTCATTGGGGTCCCTGCCTTGAGTTTGGTGGCATAGAACTCTCTGGATAGTCTAGTGGTGCTTGCTACGCTTTGACAGTAAAATAGTTTGTGCATCCTCTGTATTACCTCTAGAGCAGTTAAGTGGTGGCTAATGCTAGGGTAAATGCTGGGGGTAATGCTAGCAATAACAATGTAATAGGCTTTATGGTGAGTGCAATCTAATTCAAAAGTCCAAGGTTTTTCTGGGGGATCAGTGACTAGGGATAATAGGTCTTCCTTCAGCAGGGTGACTTGGAGCTGCTGGTTCCAGTCCAGGAAATTCTCTCCATCTAGTCTTAGTTTGGGAAAGTCACTTGGCAAAGTCCCTGAATTGTAAGTTAAATTACTTACATTGTGTCGCTGTCCATGGTTCCTCACGTAAGGATACTCGCAATAAGGCAGGGGGATGACTGTGGCTAGTCTGAACTGACTTGCTTCTATGTGCTTGCGTCGGTATAGCTCTATGTCTTGCTCCGTTTCTCTTGCAGGGAGGCATTGCGCATGCCTGAAGTTCATTCCAGTCCAGCCGCCGTGGAGTGAGGAGCTCGTCTCTGCAGCTCCCGGGTGAAGGCCCCAATCTTCCGGATGGGCCTTCGGTTCTTCTTTGGTCGGCCTCGCTTGGTCGAATTCGCTGCGGATCGCCGTCTGGAGCCTCGGGAAGTGGTGAGGATCATCGGTGAAGGTCGGAAGTCCCGCTGGGGCCGCAAATGGTCCCGGATGGCCCGGCCTCGTGTGGATGTCGCCTCCGGGTGTCGGGCCGAGTCCCCTGCCCGCCGATGGACGTCCCCTGCCTGCGGACAGTCCCGCGGGTCCTGGATCTGGTCCCGGTCGTCGGTCCGGTGAGTAGTCCCATCGCCCTCGGTGTTCCGTCCCCATGGGTGGGCTTCCTGGGAGTCTTGGGTAGTGTTGGGTCTGCGCGGTGGCGATCTGCTCCCCTGGGTGGGCACCGGCGCTGGTTCCCCTCGCGTTAAGGTCCCCTTTGCGCTTTGGCCTGGCACCGGGGTGTGTGTCCGGTAGCCTCCTAGGGCCGCGGTTATTAGTTCTATTGCTTGGTTGACCTCGGGCTCAGTAGGCGAGCTCGTAGGTTTTGGCTTGGGGTTTTCCTGTTCGTTGCGGTAGTTTTGGGTGGTTACTTTTGAGTAGGCCCCGATTCCCGTCATGAGATTTAAATCTCGGGAATCTATTGGTGGTTGGTCGGCCATCTTTGGTGATGTCACCTCCCAAGATGGCTGCTGCAAAAAGGGCGCGAATTCTTTTTCGGCCTTTTCAGTGGGCTTCTGGTGGGGGCAGTCCTTTCTTACTGCGTCTTTGTCGCTGTAGTCGGACTTGTCTTCATCTTCCTCACTCGCTGCTTCACAGCCTTTGACCAGGCTTCGGAGTTCCACGATGAGGTCGGTGTTGCTTTGTGACGAGTCTATTAGCTTCAGGAGTTTTCCCTTTAGGTCGTGCTTCTCTCTTGTCGGGCTCTCGTGTTCCTTCCACCCCTCGTCGCATCTGATCGGGGTGCATGGGTGGTGGAGTAGGCCGCTCATCTCGGGTGCCTCTCCTTGCATGGCTTCGGGTTGGGCAGGCCGTTCTGCCATCTTCTTGGTGAATGCCCTGGTATTCACCCTGTCCGTCGTGGTCCTTTGCATGGAGTCCTCTGGCATGTTCTGGAGTATTAAAGTTGGGCTATTAAACCATCCTCTGCTACCATATTGTTAAGGTGGTTCGAGGATCGTGCCCAATAACTCCAAACACGCAGGTATTCTTTGAGTCAGTATTCTTTATTTACATGGCATCTTATCATTACAGGTACAGATCTGGAACTGAGCCAGGACCGCATGGCTGGACCTTAAGTACCCCCTGGGCGTGGCTAAGGTAAGGAGGGGTCATTGGGTTAGGGTGGACCTTGGGGGTTGGTCTATCCAGCCCCCCTGCTTCTGCCCCAGGATCTGAGGCAAGGCATTTATCCCTGACAGGGATAACGACGGATTGTACAGCACTAGAGACTAAACTGATTTTAAACTTAATATCAGCAGCTAGGCTGTTGGTAGCGCAATACTGGAAGAAGGACTCTTTGCCTACTATTGAAGAATGGACATTGAAAGTAGTGAATTTAGCGGAAATGGCGAAAATTTCAGCGTATTTGAAGGACTATACACAAGAAAGATATATATCGGAATGGAGAAGATGGATTGATTATATTCAAAATAAGTATCAGACAAGAAAATATCAAATAGCTTATGAATGAATGTTAAACTTTAGAAGTATTATGTTATCTATAGTGGAGTTAATGTTTCAGGGGGGGATTTGGTAGTTTAAGAATAGTTAGGGTAATTTAGCTTATGATTGTTAATTGAAATACCCTGTATTTTGCTCTGGGAAGTCTGAGGGGGAGGGTGGGATGGGAAGGGGGGAAGGGGAGTGGGGGTGGTGGGGAGGGAAAAAGGGTGGGGGGAATATTGGGGGGGGATTTTTCTTTGTAAAACTTTTTAATTAAAAAAAAAAAAAGACCGTGAAGGGGATCCAGAGAATACTGAAGGATCCCAGCAGCAAAACACGGTGGAGGGGGGTGTTGCGTTAGGACACCATGTACACTAATAGTGGGTGATGGACGGAAGGCAAGAAGAGGGAGGTTGGAATGGGAACGTAAATCAGCTGCTGAAGAGATAATGAAGAGGGGGAGTGGAATGGGAACGTAAATCAGCTGCTGAAGAGAAAATAGTGCGGAGGGGAATGACGTCTTATGTCTGTGATGAGCATGAACGGAACAAGCGGCAGCTTTGATTGTGACAGCTGTGAGAAATCATTGCCTGCTTAATGATAGTTAACTGTATCCACGCCCTATAAAACAGTACGGGCGGAGAGCTAGGGCGTCTCTGACTTTGTTTTGCTTAGCAGCTCAATCTCTACTGTACGCTGCTGTGTTGCCTCCATTAAACCGGGTTTTGGAACGAATCTTCCTTTCATGTGTGCATGTTTGTTTGTGTCCGGTGAAGCACTGGCGGCTCCAGAGGGGCTGAGATATACTCCATTTCAATTTTTCTATCCTCAAATTTTGTCCTCTGTGTAATATTATAGTTATTTCTTTTATTTCCATTCTCCAAATCAAATAGTTGCTCCAATTATAAAAGTTCCATTGTATTCCCTTCTATTTCTTTTTTTTTTATTCCTCCAAAAGTCAAGCCTCTTGTAGACAAGAAAATCCTCCTCCGCAAGTTCTCACGTTTATTATCTGGTGAAGTTCACAATTTTCCAAAACAAAGAACCAAGTTGCAATGTGCAGATGGTGTCTCTCTGCAATCCACAATTTCCAATTGCTTAATAAGTATCCATTTTGTTTTCATTACATCACGATCTTACTTGACTTCTCTTTTTTCTTTTTCAATCTAAAAATATCAAATCATATTTAAAGTCCAGTCCAAATTTAAATAGCTCTTCTCACTTCTTTTTTTTTCTTTTTTCCCTTTTATTTATACATCCCCTTTTTTCTTCTTCTTAAAGCTTATTGTCCATTCTTTTTATTTTTCTTGCCATTTTTTTAAAAAAAGGGGGGGAAGGATCTCTTTATCTCTTTCCAATCCTTTAACCATATCTAATTATTTAAAGTTTCCAATTAATTTGTTCAGAAATCAATTTTCAATTGGGTTTTTGTCTCTTCCAAATTACATTTCAAAATCTTCTTTGCCCCCATGCTCCTTAGCTGCTATTACACATTAGGGGTCTTATAGTTGTAAGATGTTTCTCTTGTTGTTATTCAAGCCTGAGTTGGCTCTCATTCACCCGGCTTCAAAAAGACTTCGTTCCATTTCTTTCTTCTCTCCAGCTCTATACTTAGCCCGGTTGTCCCAGCTTCGTGGCAGCCGCCATGGCTGCCGCCCCCCGCCGCCGACTCACAGAGAGTTCCCTCTGACCTCTGAGGAACTTGCCTGTTCCTCTTGGTCGTCCGAGGTGCCCCTCTTTCTTCCCCGTCCCTGCAGGATGGTTCTGGTCCAAAAACCCATCGGCAGTGGTTCGGCAGCTGGGGTTTCCGCGGCACTCATCAGAGCCCACTATTTCCCCGACTGTCTCGCCGCGACGCCAAACCAGAAGTCCTCAAGTGGTCAGGGACTTTTTGATTAAGTTGCATGGGTATCCATTTTGTTGGAATGTGTTGTATTCATTTCCTTTTTCTGCTGTTCTGGGTTGCTGCAGTGTGTTATAAAGAAATAAAAAACATATATTCTCCTCTTTGAATAAAACAATCAATTAAACCGTTTCTGCTTTATCTTCCTTGCTGTGGAAATATGTATTTCTATTTGCACTTAAAGCCTAAAAAGTAATGATATCACAATACTCATGGGGGACTTCAATGCAAAAGTGGGAGAAGGAAGTGATACACGTGTAGTTGGAAACTTTGGCTTAGGAACCAGAAATGGTAGAGGTGACAGGTTTGTAGACTTCTGCAAAGAACATAGGCAATGTGTGATGAATACTTTCTTCAAGCTGCCAAAAAGATGCCTTTACACTTGGAGATCACCGGCAGATACACAAAATAATATGGTAAGGAACCAAATTGACTATTTTACAATAAACAAATGATTTAGAAACTCAGTAAAATCAGTAAAGACATACCCAGGTAGAGATGTACCATCCAATCATAATCTTCTTGTTGTTGTTAGTTGCAAAGTCATATCCAACCCATCGTGACCCCATGGACAACGTTCCTCCAGGCCTTCCTGTCCTCTACCATCCTCTGGAGTCCATTTAAGATCACGCCTACTGCTTCAGTGACTCCATCCAGCCACCTCATTCTCTGTCGTCCCCTTCTTTTGCCCTCAATCTTTCCCAACATTAGGCTCTTCTCCAGTGAGTCCTTCCTTCTCATTAGGTGGCCAAAGTATTTGAGTTTCATCTTCAGGATCTGTCCTTCTAAAGAGCAGTCAGGGTTGATCTGCTCTAGGACTGACCGGTTTGATCGCCTTGCAGTCCAAGGGACTCGCAGGAGTCTTCTCAAGCACCATAGTTCAAAGGCCTCAATTCTTTGGCGCTCAGCCTTTCTTATGGTCCAACTTTCACAGCCATACATTTCAACTGGGAAAATCATAGCCTTGACTATACACACTTTTGTTGGCAGGGTGATGTCTCTGCTTTTTAGTATGCTGTTTAGATTTGCCATAGCTTTCCTCCCCAGGTTCAAGCGTCTTTTAATTTCTTGGCTGCAGTCCCCATCTGTGGTGATCTTGGAGCCCAGGAAAATGAAATCTGTCACTACCTCCATTTCTTCCACATCTATTTGCCAGGAATTGAGAGGGCCGGATGCCATGACCTTAGTTTTCATAATATTGAGTTTCAAGCCAACTGTCAACTTGCAAAGTTTTCAAGTTGCCATGAGCAGGGGGGAGGGAGAACTGATAGAGCTGATTGATTTCCCTAACGGAAGTTACATTCCATACATGCTTCCTTACCGCAATCAGAAGGAGGGTGTTGGATTTCACAGCCAGCCAAAGTGGTTAATTGGAGAATGTGATTTATGACATGGCCAGGGAGGAGGGGAGAGACAGGGTCATAGGGGAACGTAAATCTACGTGGGATTAGTTCTAACTGCATCCGAATAATGCCGAAATGGTGCTCCTAATAAATGACTGTATTTCTTTTGAAGTTTGGCTCATGAATTAATTAGGGCATCTTTCGGAAACTTCACAGACAGTTAGAACTACTTTTAAAATCTATCAAAATTACCAGGTTTCCTGAATCCTGGACTCTCCAATCGCTCCCCAATGTCTGGGGTGCTGGGAGGGAAAATCAGGCAACCATGGCCGAAGACGGGCTATCTGAAGAGAACCTAATTGCAGCCAGAGTGCAGTCTCCCTCAGACATCAAAGCTGAGATGCCTGCTCCAGCGGCGGAAGCAAGAAAAGATGAGTATTGGTGGGAGTTAATCCCTAAAGCAGCTGAGGTCGAGTTCCCCCACCCCAATGCCCGGGAAAAGGGGAAGCCCCTGAGCGAGCTGGGAAGAGTGGAATGGAGGTTGGACTGGAAACAAGCCAGGCTCCCAAAGCCCCTGGGGAGTTCAAGAGACCAGGCCACCTTTCCCGATGAGGGGCCGTCATGCAGGCCAAAGGAGAGGGGAGGAGCAGTGGATCCCTTTGAAGTGAGGAGAAGCAGACAGGAACACAGCCCCACTTCTCCACCCATCAGAAGGAGGCTGCAACCAGGGTCTTTTCCACGCAGCAGGCAGGCTGCCCAGGGCAGACAAACCTCTCTCTCCCTCCAAACTAGAGCTGAAGAAGAGGGCCAGCTACATCAAATGCAAGGTTACAGAGGCCAACAGGGGGAGAGAGGAGCAGTGCTGAATGAACTGCCCCAGTTCAGAGGAAAGTTTGATGGGGACTCAGACCAGCTAGCTCTATTTCTTGACTCAGCTGAGATCCACCTAGAATGTTATGGACACCTCTACCCATCCCCCAGAGCCATGGTAAATACCATCACAGAGGGGCTAGAGGGGGAAGCAAGGGAATGGCTAGCAGCCCTCCACAAGAGGAGAGCCCCCCAACTGCAAGATGTAGATGACTTCCTACGACTGCTAGAGGCCAGATTCGAGGAGGCAGAGGAAGACCCATATGCAGAGGATGAGCTCAGCTAACTAAAGCAGCGGGGCCATCCCATTAAAGAGCACGTCCGCGAATTTAGGAGAGTCATTGGGAGGCTACCCCCGTTGCCAGAGCAGTTGCTAGTGCACTTTTTCAGAACAAGCCTGGACAATCAAATTGCCCAGGTAACCACTTACTGGGACATCCCAAACCAGCTCTCTGAGTGGTTCCGAGTAGCAATAAAAGTCGACAGTGGATTGTACGCCAACAACATGAGAGAGCAACCAGACATGAAAGAGAGGGGGCAACCCGACCTGAAACCGCCCAGCCAATGGGGAACCACAGCACCAAGGCAGACCCCGAAACCAGCCGTCCCTCAAAGCCTGCTGAAGTGCTACAGATGTGGGGGGAAGGGCCACATGGTATCTGTGTGCACGACCCCAGCCCCGAGGCCTAGGCCAGAGCCACCACCCAGGGCACAGCTGGAACAAGGCCCAAAACGAGCCACCAACATGTCCCGGAGGGCCCTCCAGGCTGAAGAGGGCCCTTCCCACCTAGCTGAAGTGGGGGGGGGGGACACCAGGCAATGATGACCAGTTGCCAGAATCCTACGATAGCGAGGACGAGGGTGAAAACGACCCAATGGTGAGGGGACCAGTCCACCCTTTCATTTTCCCAATATGCCTCACAGCCCCAAAAACGGGGACCCAGGGGGCCTTTCAAGCCCTGATAGACTCAGGCTGCACTAGATGCTTGATCAACCTAACCACAGTCCTGAAACTGGGGATCAGAGCAAAAAGACTGATCCACCCAATCCGGTTTGAGCAGGTTGATGGGTCCCTAATGGGGGGAGCCTATGCCACTCACCTGACCGAACCAGTGAGGCTAGAGCTAGCGGATCACTGGGAAGTAATTTGATTCATAATAGCCCCCAAAATGACAGATCCAGTCATACTGGGACTCTCCTGGATAGACAAGTGGGGACTGACCATCTGGTGGCAAGGGGGTACCCGCAGACTGAGAATAGCAAGGGGGCCCCAACCCCTCCCACACCAGCAAGCAGAAATACTGCCCATGCAGGGAACCCTCCAAAAGAGCACACCAGAACAACTGGCAGCCACATCCGACAAAACCCCAGAGACCAAACAGATCCCGAGGGAATATCAGGACCTTGCAGAAGTATTCAGCGAGGCCGAGTGCAACATCCTGCCTCTCCACCGCGAGGCAGATTGCGCCATCGAAATCATCCCTGGGGCAAAACTACCCAAGCCCAAACTGTATTCCATGACACCTCGGGAAATGCAAGAAATGCGCAACTACATAGACAAAAACCTAGAAAGGGGGTTCATCGAGCCAACCAAACCACGGATCGCGGCGCCAGTCCTCTTCAAAGGAAAAAAAAGATGGGACTATGAGATTGTGTGTCAACTTTCGAGATTTCAATGCAGTGTGTGTACACAACCTATATCCTATCCCCCTCATGAAGGACATGCTATCTCACCTGGCCAAAGGAAAAGTCTTCACCAAACTAGACCTCAGAGAAGCATACTATCGAGTACACATCAGGGAGGGAGATGAGTGGAAAACAGCGTTCAACTTCCCCCTAGGGAGCTTCCAATTCAAGGTGATGCCTTTCGGACTGCAGGGAGCCCCAGCGGTGTTCATGCAATTAATAAATGAGGTGCTGCATGAGCACCTCTACAAGGGGGTTCTCGTCTACCTAGATGATATCCTCATTTACACTGAGACTATGGACGACCACATACCCATTGTCCGCCAGGTACTGGAAAAACTTCTGGCAGCCAACCTGTATGTCAAGCTGTCAAAATGCAAGTTCCACCGTGCACGGCTAGACTACCTGGGTTATCGAGTGTCAAATGAGGGAATAGAGATGGATCCAGCCAAAGTGCAAGCCGTCCTAGGCTGGCAACCTCCTCGCACCCGTAGACAGCTACAAAGCTTCCTAGGGTTCGCGAACTTCTACAGGCAATTCATCCCCTCCTTTGCGAAGATTGCCAAACCCATGACAGACCTCCTAAAGAGAGGGAGCCCAGGAACAAAACCCCACCCGGGACAACCTCTACAGTGGGACCTAACCTGCCAAGAGGCATTTGAAACACTAAAAGAAATGTTTGCGAAGGAACCAGTGTTGAAGTATCCTGACCCCGACAACCCTTCGTCATCCAAGCAGATGCCAGCGACGTGGCAGTTGGAGCAGTGCTACTCCAAAGAAATAGTCAAGGAAATCTACAACCCTGCGCCTACACCTCCCACAAGCTCACAGACACAGAGAGACGATGGGCAGCATGGGAAAAGGAGGCATTCGCGGTGAGATGGGGACTGCTAACCTGGCAACACCTGCTAGAAGGGGGCCAGAAACTGTTCGAAGTCTGGACTGACCACAAAATCCTGGAGGCCCTCAGGACCCCATGAAAACTATCACCCAAACAAGTCCGTTGGGCTCAATACTTCAACCGTTTTGACTTCGTGCTAAAGCACATTCCAGGGGGGAGGAACTTTCTAGCCGATGCCCTCTCCCGCATGCCCCAGTACAAATGTGAGCGGGAGCACGTAGTGGACGCCATTGTTCCCCTTACCCAAATAGCGGGCCAAGTAACCACCAGACAACAACGCCATGACCAGCACAACCAACCAACAAGCGATCTAATGGCAAAACTCAAAACTGAACTGCTGGCAGACCCCTGGTTCCGAGACAATCAACACATCCTGACAAAAAGGGATGACCTCGCATGGAAGGGGACAAAGCTCTATGTCCCGGAATCCCTACGTACCCTGATCCTCCAGAGGAGTCACAACGTTAAACCGGCAGGCCACTTCGGATTCCTAAAGACTTTACACTTAGCACGGAGGCAGTTCTGGTGGCCCAGCATAAAGAAAGAGGTGGACAGTTATGTGAAAAGTTGCACCATCTGCGCCATGATGAAGATGCTACCAGGAAAACCCCCCAGACTGCTACAATCAGTAGCAGAGCCTACAAGACCATGGGAGGAGATTGCAATGGACTTTATAGTGGAGTTGCCAAAAAGTGGGGGAAACACGGTGATCTGGACTGTAATAGATTTATTTTCCAAACAGGCACACTTCATACCCTGCAGCGGACTACCCTCAGCCCACCAGTTGGCCAAACTGTTCCTGAAACACATCTACCGCCTCCATGGAGTACCAAGAAGAATTATCTCTGACAGAGGGGTCCAGTTCACGGCAAAGTTCTGGAGGGAGTTCCTGTGGTCCATTGGGTCATCCCAGGGCCTTAGCTCAGCCTTTCATCCGAGCACCAGTGGGGGGGCAGAGAGATTGACTGCCATGGTAGAGCAATACCTGAGGTGCTACGTGAACTATCAGCAGTCCAATTGGGCGGACCTCCTGTCTTTCGCTGAGGTCGTGTATAATAATGCTGTTCACAGTAGCATGGGACTAACCCCGTTCAAGGTAGTGAGCGGCATGGACTTTGTCCCAATGCCTGAGTACCCAAGGGAGCCCCCCTACTCAGTCAGCTTGACCGATTGGATGGCGACACGGAAAGCAACCTGGGAGAATGTCAAGAAAGCGCTAGATAAAGCAGCACAAACCTATAAGAAACAGGCAGACAAACACCGAGCTCCCCAAAGGCCATTTCAGTTGGGGGAGAAAGTTTACCTCTCCACAAAATATTTGAGGTTAAAACTCCCTAGCAAGAAATTGGGGCCAAAGTTTATGGGACCATTCCCCATAGCAAAGATAATCAACCCAGTCACGGTGCAATTGAAGTTGCCCCGACTGCTAGGGAAGATACACCCGGTATTCCATAGTAGCCTCTTAAAACCCATGGTCGGATCGACCCTGAGGCCACTACCCCGTGAGCCCCCAGACCCCGTGGTCATAGGGGGCCAGACCCATTATGAGGTGCAGCAAATCCTCAATTCGAGGTGGCACAGGAGACAACTCCAATATTTAATCAAGTGGAAGGGTTACCTCTTATCAGAGGCATCTTGGGTAAAGAGTCGAAACATCCAGGCTGATCGCCTTATAGCCAAATTTCATGCAGAAAATCCAAACAAGCCAGGTGGGGGGTCACGTCCCTAAACTCTGCATCTGTACTCAAATTGTTTTGCTTTGTGCAGGTCGCCCTCAGGAAGTGAGGGGAGCCAAATGTCAACTTGCAAAGTTTTCAAGTTGCCATGAGCAGGGGGGAGGGAGAACTGATAGAGCTGATTGATTTCCCTAACGGAAGTTACATTCCATACATGCTTCCTTACCGCAATCAGAAGGAGGGTGTTGGATTTCACAGCCAGCCAAAGTGGTTAATTGGAGAATGTGATTTATGACATGGCCAGGGAGGAGGGGAGAGACAGGGTCATAGGGGAACGTAAATCTACGTGGGATTAGTTCTAACTGCATCCGAATAATGCCGAAATGGTGCTCCTAATAAATGACTGTATTTCTTTTGAAGTTTGGCTCATGAATTAATTAGGGCATCTTTCGGAAACTTCACACCAACTTTTGCACTCTCCTTCACTAGCATCAAGAGGCTCTTTAGTTCCTCTTCGTTTTCTGCCATTAGAGTGGTATCATCTGCATATCTGAGGTTGTTGATATTTCTCCTGGCAATCTTAATTCCAACTTTTGATTCATCTAGCCTCGCCTTTCTCATGATGTGCTCTGCATATAAGTTAAATAGTCAGGGTGACAGTATACAGCCTTGCTGGACTCCTTTCCCAATTTTGAACCAATCAGTGGTTCCGTGTCCAGTTCTCACTGTTGCTTCTTGATCCGCATATAGGTTTCTCAAGAGACAAATAAGATGGTCTGGTACTCCCATCTCTTTAAGAACTTGCCACAATTTGTTGTGATCCACACAATCAAAGGCTTTAGCATAGTCAATGAAGCAGAAGTAGATGTTTTTCTGGAACTCCCTAGCTTTCTCCATGATCCAGCATATGTTGGCAATTTGATCTCTAGTTCCTCTGCCTCTTTGAAATCCTGCCTGTCCTGGTAGTTCTCGATCCACATACTGCTGTAGTCTAGCTTGTAGGATTTTAAGCATAACCTTACTAGCATGTGAAATGAGTGCAATGGTGCGATAGTTTGAACATTCTTTGGTGTTGCCTTTCTATGGAATTGGAATGTAAACTGACCTTTTCCAATCCTGTGGCCACTGTTGAGTTTTCCAAATTTGCTGGCAAATTGAGTGCAGCACTTTTACTGCATCGTCTTTTAAAATTTTGAATAGCTCAGCTGGAATACTGTCTCCTCCACTACCTTTGTTGTTGCTCAGATTTCCTAAGGCCCATTTGACTTCACATTCTAGGATGTCTGGCTCGAGGTCAGTGACCACCCCATCCTGGTTATCAGCGACATTAAGCTTGTTCTTATATAGTTCTTTTGTGTAATTTTGCCACCTCTTCTTAATCTCTTGTGCCTCTGTTAGGTCCCTGCCATTTTGGTCCTTTATCATGCCCATCTTTGCATGAAACGTTCCCTTCATATCTGTAGAGACCACACACACAAAGGTTGAGGATGTATGTGGTGATTTTATTGTCTTACATAGTGACATTATATAGTTTGTTACTTTCAAGTTACAGTGTACTTGGCAGCATCTCATTGGCTACAGAATCTTCCAGGTAACTAGAGTCTTTGGTTAACCATTACTGCTTTGCTTAAGCACTTATAACGTTATCTAGGGTTAACACACATCCCACTTCCTTTCCTCCTGTTCCTCTTGTTTATAGAGTTAGGGTCTTAATGCCATTTCCTGGCGCCTACATGTGAGTAACCTTCCTTATCTGAGGTTTGCCATCCAAGATAAGGAAACAGTCCTACACATAGCAGACTACAGGCTCCTACATGTCCTCTCTTTTTATTTAATTTTGAGGGAACAAAGATTTTTGTATATATCGCATTTGATGAGGAGACAGAGAAAGAGGAGTAGGACGAAACATAGTAATTAATGAGGGAATACACTGAATGAAACAACAGCAAGCAACTAATCCTGTTAGATCTCTCAGCGGCTTTTGATACCATCGACCATGGTATCATGCTGCACCGGTTGGAAGAGTTGGGGGTGGGAGGCACCGTATTACGGTGGTTCTCCTCCTTTCTCTCCGACCGGTCGCAGTCTGTGTTGACAGGGGGGCAGAGGTCGACCCCGAGGCCCCTCATATGTGGGGTGCCGCAGGGATCGGTCCTCTCGCCCCTTTTGTTCAACATTTATGTAAAGCCGCTGGGTGAGATCATTCGTGGTTTTGGGGTGAAGTACCATCAGTACGCTGACGACACCCAGCTGTACATCTCCACCCCGGACCACCCCAACGATGCCCTTGAAGTGATGTCCCGGTGCCTGGAGGCCGTACGGATCTCGATGGGGAGGAACAGGCTCAGGCTCAACCCATCCAAGACTGAGTGGCTGTGGTTTCCGACGTCCCGATATAGTCAGCTGGTGCCATCGCTGACTATTGGGGGTGAATCATTGGCCCCCATGGAAAGGGCTCACAACTTGGGCGTCCTCCTGGACTCACGGCTGTCTTTAGAAGATCACTTGACGGCCGTGACCGGGAGGATTTTTCATCAGGTTCGCCTGATCCACCAGTTGCGTCCCTTTCTAGATCGGGACTCCCTACACACAGTCACTCATGCCCTCGTCACCTCTCGTCTGGACTATTGTAACACTCTCTACATGGGGCTCCCCTTGAGGTGCACTCGGAGGCTCCAACTGGCGCAGAGTGCGGCCGCACGGGTGGTTATGGGAGCAACATGGAGCTCCCATGTAACACCTCTCCTGCGCGAGCTGCACTGGCTCCCGGTGATCTTCCGAGTGCGCTTCAAGGTTTTGGTTACTACCTTTAAAGCGCTCCATGGCTTAGGACCTGGTTATCTGCGGGACTGCCTGCTACCACCAATAGCCTCCCACCGGCCAGTACACTCCCATAGAGAGGGGCTCCTCCGGGTGCTGTCGGCCAAACAATGTCGGCTGGTGGCCCCCAGGGGGAGAGCCTTCTCTGTGGGGGCACCTACGATCTGGAACGAGCTCCCCCTGGAGATACGGAGGATCCCGGATCTTCGCACCTTCCGTCGCGCGCTTAAAACATTTTTATTTCATCAAGCTGGCCTGGCCTAAATCATCTCCTCTTTTAAATTTAAATTTTAAACATAAATTTTTAATCTGTTTAATTATGGGGTATTTTAAAATTCAGCCTAAATTATTTAATTTGTTTTAATTTATTTTAGATTTTGTATTTCTTGTGTTTTATCTTCTGGCTGTTCACCACCCTGAGTCCTTCGGGAGAAGGGCGGTAGAGAAATTTATTAAATAAAATAAAAATAAAAATAAAATATGACAATAAGCATAAAAAAACAACTGCTTAAGCCAGGTCAACCAGTCAAAAGAAAAGGAAATAGCATGAACATTATTCTGAAAATATGATTGGAGTTTAGCAAGTTCATCTTCAATGGTTCTGTTCAAAGAGTGAAAATGAACAGTACATCCATGTGGCCAACAAGTTTACAAAAATCTCCTTGTTGTGCTAACAAATAGTCAATAGCAAAACGTTGCTGGAGCACATCCTGATTCAGGTCCTCAATTTCATGTTGGAGATCACGAACAATAGCAGCAGTGGCATTAATTGATTTCTCCAGGCGACATGTTAAACCCAGGATAGAATGTCTGTTTTCTTGAGCTATTATTCCAGGGTAAGCCCCTAAGGTGATCACCCCAGTAATAGCTCCAGCCACAGCACAGCCAAAGGTATTGAGAGAAGACAGTTGTGTATCAATGATAACTTCATCATTACATGTAGGACCTAATGAAGCACGTCATTGTCGTGAAGAAGAAGAGAGAGCACCAATCTGCATAGGTAGGGAAAAGTAGCCAATAGCAGCACACTGATAGTTCTGAGGGTGTACGTTGGTTGCATATTTGTCAAAAAAGAACCACATAGAAGCGTTAAAAATAGGAAAATTATCAGGATACATTTCAGGCACAATATTAGGCCCATACAAAGAAGAATTAAAGGTTTCCCAGAGCCAATAATAGTCAGTACAATAACTATAATTCCCTACTTTCGATAAAATACATTGAGCCTTAGCATAATCATTCCAATTGTTAAGCCAAGTATGGCGAGCATAACAGCAAAAACATAAGCCTCTAGTATATTGATTAGTACGAAGATAATGCCAACGAACAGAATTAAGTTTAGGATTAAGTTGTATAGGTTGAGTGTTATTCAAAGCAGTAACAACTAAGAGAAGACAAGAGATACAAAAAAGAATTGTGACAGAATTAGCTGTAATAATAGCAAAAACAGCAGCAACTAGATTTTCAGGAGTCTGAGGTAGGTCAGCTTGACTCAATTGTTGTTGAGCTTGGTATGTTGTGGCCTTCACTTGCTCCCATGTGATTGGCGAAGGTTGTTACTCAGGATTAGGAGCAAGACGATACTTTACTAGCGGTCTTATCAGTGGTTCTATTGCATGAAAATGAACATTAACAGGAATATCTGAAAAATAATCTACACGAGTTAAATAATTCCAAGTAAATAAGGCAACAGATAATAAATGTTCTCCATTTCCCATTTTTCTTTTTAATAAAAAAAACAGGAGTATGACTGCGTATATGCTCCACATATAAGGGATATTGTCGATTCTCCAAATGATGCTTAAGAGACAAAAACAAAGCTAGCAAATTTATATCTAATGACAATGCACAATAAGAAAATGGCAAAGATTGCATAACTAAATAGACATATTGTGTATCAACCACAAGATTAATTCATTGCGTAGGGAAAAGTTGTAAAGCTAATATAACAGCTGCAAGTTCAGCCCGCTGGGCAGAAGTTTGAATTGACGTGAATTTTGAATGCCATTGGGAGTCAGCATGCCAGACCACCACCCCTCTTTTTGGTGAACCATCTGTAAAAATTGTCAGAGCATCAATAAAAGGTGTACGGACAAAAATAGTAGAAAAAGATGGGTTTAGAGTAGTAGTAACCACAATTCTAGGATCTTTTGGTAATGAATATAAAACTTCTCCAAGATAATTGGAGAAGGCAATCTGATAACTTTTAGATATCATCATAAGATGATCATGCTTAATCTTTGTACATGTGAACGCAATGCCTATCAAATCCTGTCCAATCAGTTGCAAAGCACGCTTTCGGCCTTATAATCAATTCTTCTAAGGCAGATTGGTAAGGATAAATGTTTCTAGGTGGAATAGCAGATAAATTTAACCACTCATGAATAGCTATTTTTAATGTGCTCTTAATGGTATATAAACACCCAGTAGGCAATGGAGAAGTAGGAAGAATAGTTACTTCTACTGACTCAATTCGGTCAACATATTGTTGCTTAAATTTGTCCAAGATGAGCTGTAAGCACCTTTTTTGATCATTCATCAAATGAACTGTATCACCAGGGGATTGCACTCCTTTTAAGGGTTGGAATAGAGGTAACAAATCACCAGTTGTTATGCAGAAGAAAGGCCTAGCCCAGTTAATAATGCCTAGCAACTTTTGCCATTGAACTAAAGTATAAGACTTTTGTACCTTTAAGTCAGGCAATACTGGAATGGAAGAAGCTTTCAATAACCTATGACCCAAGTATAAGTAAGGTTCAGTTTTCTGAATTTTATCATCTGCAATAAACAACCCCTTCTGTGCTACAGTAGTTTTTAATTCCTGCAGAAGGGCTATAGAATCAAACTGAGGAGCAGCTATTAAGATATCATCCATGTAATGATAAACCAAATAAGATGGAAATTTCTCACGAAATGACTGCAGTGCATTGTCCACAAAATATTGGACAAAGTAGGAGAATTAAGCATGCCCTGTGGTAAAACACGCCAATGATATCGTTTAGTTGGCATGCTATTATTAAAAACACCACACGGGGGCAGCAGAGAGCCATTTAAGGGGAAAAGCCATCATCCAAAATCAATTTTGTATTTAAAAAAGAAAGGAGGTCCCGACCCCAAATATTAGTATGAATAACAAAGGGCGAAAGGAAGTAATAGAGAGGATTAAGCAATAGAGGATCGATCAGGAAGAATTTGAGGAAGGTTCACCCAAGCCTGAATTAAAAGAGTTCCAATGTAATCAGAATCAATAACACCAGGGACACAAAGCACCCCTTTTTATGAGAAGGTAGCTGGAGGAAGCACAGTTTGGGCAGGAATTGAAGCAAATTTTTCTTTATCCTGTGGTTGAAGTGGAATAGTAAAGAAACAATCTTTTAAATCAACCGCCAACAATTGATAAAAATTAGGAATTAAATTAGGATTAGGAAGACCACATTGCAAAGGACCCACTAAACCAGAGGGAAGAGGGCCCTTAAATTGAGAAGGAATCAATTTAACTTCCAAAGGAAATTTAAATTCCACAGATTCCTGAGTTATTAAATCAAGCCCAGCATTACCTGCTGTGGCTGGAACTGCGGAAGAGAGACTAGGGGAGGAGACATGGCTACGGGGAAGGCACTCTTTTGTCCCCTCTACCAAGCCTCTGGCAAAATTACCACTAATACCATAATCAGTGACAGCCTTTTCTCTTAAAATTTGATAAGGCAGTCCTTCCCATTCTGCAATCTGCTGTCCTGCCAATTGATCCTGGCCCTGATGATATTGTACCGGACATACAGACAACAATTCTTCAATTTCTTCCCCAGGCATGGAGGAATCCTGTTTACAGGATTTCACCATTTTCTGAAAAGAAGACTGAACAGCAGAGTCAGAAGGTTTAGTAATCTGACCTATGTCAGTAAGAGCTGAAAGAGGCAGAATCACATATTCTGGAGAGGAAGGAGGACAGACAACAGCATTGGAATAACTTGGAGGTGAAGGAGTTAAAAGAGACAGTTCAGCAATTCCAAATTTTTCCACTGCATATCTACATAAATGCCATACCTGCAAAATCTCTACCTTAGCTCTTGGTTCAGCATGTAAAACTTTCCCAATTTTTTCCCAATCAGATAATCTTAAAGACCCCTTTTCAGGATACCATAAACACTTATTTGCAATCTCCTGGACCAGCCTTAAGAGACTGCATTGTGGCACATCAATGTGATTTTTCTTAAGTAAATAGCTTAATTCTTCAGCATGCTTTCTTTGTCCCTCAGAAAGCGAGGCCCCCATTACTTAAAGAAACATTTAGAAGGTTGAAGAAGCCATGAAGGCTGTCTGGTGCACCAAAGTCCTTGCCGGATGAAGTAAGGGTCCCTGTTCAGGCGCCACTTGTAGAGACCACACACACAAAGGTTGAGGATGTATGTGGTAATTTTATTGTCTTACATAGTGACATTATATAGTTTGTTACTTTCAAGTTACAGTGTACTTGGCAGCATCTCATTGGCTACAGAATCTTCCAGGTAACTAGAGTCTTTGGTTAACCATTACTGCTTTGCTTAAGCACTTATAATGTTATCTAGGGTTAACACACATCCCACTTCCTTTCCTCCTGTTCCTCTTGTTTATAGAGTTAGGGTCTTAATGCCATTTCCTGGCGCCTACATGTGAGTAACCTTCCTTATCTGAGGTTTGCCATCCAAGATAAGGAAACAGTCCTACACATAGCAGACTACAGGCTCCTACACATATCTCCAATTTTCTTGAAGAGATCTCTGGTCCTCCCTATTCTATTGTTTTCTTCTATTTCTTTGCACTGTTCATTTATTATTATTATTATTATTATTATTATTATTATTATTATTATTATTATTATTTATTAGATTTCTATACCGCCCTACTCCCGAAGGACTCAGGGCGGTGCACAGCCAGACAATAAAAACACATACAATACAAAATTTAAAAAATAGAATAAAATCAAATTAAATAATTTTGGCCCCGACAAATTTAAAACCCCAAACTTTTAAAACCAATTTAAAATTGAATATATAAATACTAAAAGATATTTAAAATTTTAAAAATCTTTTATAAAAGAGGGGGAAAATTAGGCCAGGCCGGCCTGGTGAAATAATAAGGTCTTTAAGGCGCGGCGGAAGGTGTGCAGATCCGGGATCCTCCGTATCTCTGGGGGGAGCTCGTTCCAGATAGTAGGTGCCCCCACAGAGAAGGCTCTCTCCCTGGGGGCCGCCAGTCGGCATTGTTTGGCTGACGGCACCCGGAGGAGCCCCTCTCTATGGGAGCGTACCGGCCGGTGGGAGGCTATTGGTCGTAGTAGGCGGTCCCACAAGTACCCGGGTCCTAAGCCATGGAGCGCTTTAAAGGTGGTAACCAAAACCTTGAAGCGCACCCGGAAGACCACCGGGAGCCAGTGCAGCTCGCGCAGGAGAGGTGTTACATGGGAACGCCATGTCGCTCCCATTACCACCCGCGCGGCCGCACTCTGCGCCAGTTGGAGCCTCCGGGTGCTCCTCAAGGGGAGCCCCATGTAGAGAGCATTGCAATAGTCCAGGCGGGAGGTGACAAGGGCATGAGTGACCGTGCGTAAAGAGTCCCGATCCAGAAAGGGACGCAACTGGCGAATCAGGCGAACCTGATGAAAAATCCTCCCGGTCACGGCCGTCAAGTGCTCTTCTAAAGACAGCCGTGAATCCAGGAGGACGCCCAAGTTGTGAGCCCTCTCCGTGGGGGCCAATGATTCGCCCCCAATAGTCAGTGATGGCGTCAACTGACTATATCGGGACGTCGGAAACCACAGCCACTCAGTCTTGGATGGGTTGAGCCTGAGCCTGTTCCTCCCCATCCAGATCCGTACGGCCTCCAGGCACCGGGACATCACTTCAAGGGCATCGTTGGGGTGATCCGGGGTGGAGATGTACAGCTGGGTGTCGTCAGCGTACTGATGGTACTCCACCCCGAAACCACGGATGATCTCGCCCAGCGGCTTCACATAAATGTTGAACGGGAGAGGCGAGAGGACCGACCCTTGCGGCACCCCACATATGAGGGGCCTCGGGGTCGACCTCTGTCCCCCTGTCAACACAGACTGCGACCGGTCAGAGAGAAAGGAGGAGAACCACCGCAACACAGTGCCTCCCACCCCCAACTCTTCCAACCGGTGCAGCATGATACCATGGTCGATGGTATCAAAAGCCGCTGAGAGATCTAACAGGACCAGGACAGAGGAGCACCCCCTGTCCCGAGCCCTCCAGAGATCATCAACCAACGCGACCAATGCCATTTCCGTGCTGTACCCGGGCCTGAAGCCCGACTGGAACGGATCCAGATACGTCGTTTCATCCAGGTGCTGGGGGAGCTGTTGCGCGACCACACTCTCAACAACCTTCGCAACAAAGCGAAGATTGGAGACCGGACGATAATTTACCAACATTGCCGGGTCCAGGGAAGGCTTCTTGAGGAGAGGCCTCACCACCGCCTTTTTCAAGGCGGCGGGAAAGTCACCCTCACTCAGCGAAGCGTTTATAATCCCCTGGAGCCAGCCTCGTGTCACTTCCCGGGAAGCCAGTACTAACCAGGAAGGACACGGGTCCAATAAACAAGTGGTCGCGTTCAGTCTACCCAGAATCCTGTCCACGTCCTCAGGGGTCACAGGATCAAACTCATCCCAGATAACATTCTCAAGACCTGCCCCTGTCTCTCCCCCTGAGACTACCCAGTCGGAGTCCAAATCTTCCCGAATCTGAGTGATTTTGTCATACAGATACTGAACAAAATCCTCAGCTCTACCCTCCAAGGGGTCCTCCCGCGCTTCCTGGTGGAGCAGGGAGCGGGTCACCCTAAAGAGGGCGGCCGGGCGATTATCTGATGACGCAATAAGAGCAGCAAAATAACTACATTTCGCTGCTTTTATCGCCACTAAGTAATTCCTAATGTGGGATCTTACTAGTGTCCGGTCAGATTCAAGAAGACTGGCCCTCCAACTACTCTCTAGGTGTCTTTTCTGGCGCTTCAACTCCCTCAGCTCCTCGGTAAACCAAGGAGCCAATTGAGATCGGCGCCGGATCAGAGGCCGCAAAGGCACGACCCGATCCAGAGCACCAGCAGCCGCCCTATCCCAGGCGGCCACCAGGTCTCCAGTCGAGGCGTGTGCCAGAACCTCAGGAAATGGCCCAAGCTCCGTCTGGAATCTGTCAGGTTCCATCAGGCGCCTGGGGCGGAACCATCTGACCGGCTCCGCCTCCCTGCGGCGGGGTGCAGCGGTTCGAAAGTCGAGACGAAGGAGAGAGTGATCTGACCATGACAAGGGTTCAGTAACTATATCCCCTATATCAAGATCCCTCAACCACTGTCCAGAGACAAAAGCCAGATCCAGAGTGTTTCCCCCTGTGTGGGTAGGGCCATGAATTAACTGGGTCAGGTCCATAGCTGTCATGGAAGCCATGAACTCCCGAGCCATCTCTGACGTCTCACCCACGGACGGCAGGTTGAAATCCCCCATGACCATAAGCTTAGGGGTATCAACCGCCACCGCGGCGATGACGTTGAGTAGCTCGGGCAGGGCTGTTGCCACGTGGCAGGGAGCCAGGTACGTGATCAGCAAACCCATCTGAACCCCATGACCCCATTTCACAAAAAGGGATTCACAGCCGGCCGTCTGAGGAACAGTGGCCTCCCTCGGTCTCAGACCTTCTTTAATGATAACCGCTACCCCCCCGCCCCTCCCCTGTGACCTCGGCTGATGGAATTTAAGAAGGCATTCTTATCTCTTCTAGCTATTCTCTGGAATTCTGCATTCAATTGGGTGTATCTTTTTCTTTCTCGCTTGCCTTTCGCTTCCCTTCTTTCCTTAGCTATTTGCAAAGCTTCCCCAGACAGCCATTTTGCTTTCTTGCCTTTCTTTTTCTTTGGGATGGTTTTAATTGCTACCTCTTGTACAATGTTGTGAATCTCCGTCCATAGTTCTTCAGGCACTCTGTCTCTCAGATCGAATTCCTTAAATCTATTTGTCACCTCTACTGTATATTCATCAGGGATGTGACTTAGTTCATACCTGAGTGGCCTATTGCTTTTCCCTACTTTCTTCAATTTAATGTAAGAAGTTAGCACCCACCCCTCTCCTAGAATAATGAAATATTTTAGGAAATATTAAAAAAGGCAGAATATTATATTTCCCAGGATGAGAAATGGAGAAACATCTTTTTTTAAAAAAATTTTTTTGATTTATATGCCGCCCTTCTCCGAAGACTCAGGGCGGCTTACAATGTGCTCAGCAATAGCCTTCATCCTTTTGTATATTTATACAAAGTCAGCTTATTGCCCCCACAATTGGGTCCTCAAAAAGGAGCCTGAGTGGCGTAGGAGGCTAATGCCTCCTACTAAGGCAGCATTTAACATCCAGCTGCCTGCAATTACTGCAAGTTCAATTCTCACCAGGCTCAAGGTCGACTCAGCCTTCCATCCTTTTTAAGGTGGGTAAAATGAGGACCCTGTTTGTGGGGGCAATAAGCTGACTTTGTATAAAATATACAAAAGTATGAAGGCTATTGCTTAACGCATTGTAAACTGCCCTGAGTCTCCGGAGAAGGGCGGCATATAAAAATAAATAAATAAATAATAAATAATAATAAAGACAAAGCAGCTTTCTGCCTCCCCCCACCTTTGTCAATGGACCATCATCTGCAATACAATAGGACCCATCTAGGAAGTTCAAAGCGCAGAGAGGGCATAAAACCAAGGCACATTCAGCATCTTGGCCCTTTTCTGTTCAGGAACTCAAACTATGTGATCCTGTCCACCA
Source organism: Pituophis catenifer annectens (assembly GCF_029215685.1). NCBI lineage: Eukaryota > Metazoa > Chordata > Lepidosauria > Squamata > Colubridae > Pituophis > Pituophis catenifer. Next base: position 71,481,800 of record NW_027256885.1, on the reverse strand, counting down.
TTAAACCATCTTTCCAAGCAGTCTCCATGTTTCCAGTGTCTTTCTCCCCACTTGGAACTGAACCCAGATGGATATTTCTTCCAACAATTTGGCACCCCAGATGGGACTCCAAGCTAACCTAACCAATGGACCTGGCTAGCAGCAGACCCATTGAGTCTGTGGGTAAATTTTTGTGGATCTTGGCCATTTGGAACTAAGTTTTAAAGGGGTTTTGAGTGTTGAGCTCAAAGGCTGCTTGGAAAGAAGATGAGTACCTCTAAATTTTAATTTTAAAGCATGGGAAAGCATGGGAAATGTGTGTATGCTTGCATGTGTGTGAATGAAGGCCCTTCTCCCAATCACAGCTGGATCTTGCTTCCTCTGTGCATTTCCTAACCGCAGAAAGACCAACAATCTGGAGAGCATGGGGGATTTGCCAGAGCACAGGACCTTCTGTTAGGGAAGGAGGAAGTGTGTGTGTGTTTGGGATTCCACCCAGACAACAATCTGATTCCACCTCTTTGAGCGACCTCTAGCCGCACCTCTGCCTATCGCTAGCTCCACTGAGCCGTGACCAGTAGGATGGAGAAAGGAAGTGGGGGTTGCCAAATGTGGGACTTTGTGTTTAAAGGGAACAGAAGCCAAGCAAACATTGAACGAAAGTGAAAAGGGCAATAAAAGGAAATAAGGAAGTCTCTGGTATATTTCAAGAGAGCAACCCTGGTATATGTGTATAGAGTAGGGAGGTGTTAGTACCAGCTGGTGTTGTGGCCCACCAGCGGCCTGCACGGATCGTGGCTGATCCCGACGAAGAGGAGGCTGGTGTGTTGTCGCGCCAGCAGCCTGCGCAGCCAGCGCTCGCGTCGGACAGCGAGGAGGCTGAAGAGGATGTGGTGCCAGAGGCAGAGACTCAGCCAGGGCCTTCAGAACCTCCAGAGGCTCCTTCAAATGGAGAGAGCGAAGTGGAGGAGCCTCTCCTCAATGCTCGAGCACGCAGGGCTGCCAAAAGGCAGGAGTGACTACTCAGGAGGAGGAGGTCTCCTCGAGAGTAAGGCTTGAGGATAATTGGCCACTCCCTTAGCCTATTTAAGTCACACGCGGTTAGTAAGTTTCTTGCTGGAAACAACTTGTAATTATCATCAGAGCATTTTTGGAAAAGTCCTATCGTATTTTGTTTTCTGGGCTGGTTGCCAACCTTTGCCGGACTTTGGTTTATTCTTGCTACTTAATAAATTTGATAAGGACCGTTGGTGTGTGTCAATATCCTCGGAAATCCGGAGCTGGGGCAGAACAGCTGGTGGGGCAGCAGGTCCTCCCGGATCACTTTTTTTTTTTTTATTGAAAAAGTTTTTCAAATACAAATTTTTTCCCTTATATAAATAAAATCCTCTTAAAAAAGACTTTAAGCTTGTAATCCATATGATATCTTCTGTAATGTCTTTCAGCTGGATTGTTAACTCCATCATCCATGTTAGGGTAACATCACATCCTAATTCCAACAGTATGTTCGGTATCTTCAATTACCATCTGCCCCCATCAATAACAAATATCTTCTAAAAAAAAAAACAAAAAAAACACCAACCACCCGAGTGACTTTATATTTGTATTCCATATAGTGTCTATAGTGGTGTCTTTCATCCAAATTATTAATTCCAACCACCGTAATAGGGTAACAGCCAGATCATCTGCGTGCCCCAATTCCATAGCTCTCTCGCCTTGTAGCTCAGCATAAACGTAGTACATTTATCAAAGAATCCCAAAAAAAGATAGTTCCAATCCATTCAGTTTAAGGCCCTTTTCACATCCCAAAAGTACAGCACTGCAGAGGTCTGTCACTCTCCTCAGGATAATATAAACGAATACTTTGCCTCAACTATCTTTTCATATATTCAATCATCTCTTAAATAACTGGCATTACGCTGTTGTTTAGTTTAAAAGTTTTTGTTTTTGTGAGACCTGCTTCTTCTTTTCTTGACTTTTTGTGGGTTAGATCTCCATCCTGATTTCCTTTCTATAAATTGTATATCAACTGTTTGGTTTTCATGCTGAAACCAGATCACTTTTTGATCTGAAAACCTAGATGAATTCCCTAACTAGGAAGGTGGCCCGTACTTTGTGAGGGAATCAAAGTCCTTCCCAGAACCTATTTTTCACTGAAAATCGGAGGAGGGTCACCTGGCTAAAGCCAAACTGAACCTTACATTTCAAGGATCATGGGAAGCAGTAGCTTGCAGGTGGCAGAAAACCTTCTGGAAGAGTTGATTGAGGCCTGGGACACCAGGCAGACACCGGTCTTAACTGGCATGAGCAAAAAGAAAGCCAGGAAATTGTGTAAAAAATGGGCTCTGCTAAGAGATAACACCAGGAGACAAATTTGGCTAAATAAAGGTACTTAAAAGAAAAGGGAAATGTATAAATAGGAATGTTGGGGGTTTTGTTTGTTTTGTTTGTTTGTTTGTCTCTTTCTCTGTCTTCTATGCAACCACATGGTATGTTTGTTAAGATTTGTGCCTTCCCTAATTTAACTGAGATTTATGGGGGGAATTATCAGTGTGTGTGTAAATCTCAGAGTTCTGTTTTCCTCTCTTTGTCCTCCTTGTTTTTTATGTGTCTATGTCTAAGTTTTTGTGTGCCCTCAAGGTAGTTGTAACTGTAAAATGTATCTGATCCCTAGAGCCAAGAATTTTAAATTGTTAGAGGAAAAAAAAGGTTGAAACAATGAAAAATGGGGGGGAGAGAGAGGAAAAAAAAAGAAAGAAAGAGCCTTTGCCCTGTGTTTGTCTGGCCAACAAGAACAGAGTAAAGAGAACTTTTCATTTTATTTCTATTTTTTTTTCTCCTTCCCTCTCTGTATCTTAAAGTAACAACTCAAGTTTATGAGGAAATGTTTTAAGTTCATTTACAAAAAAATAAAATAAAATTCAGTCTTACACTCACTCTATGTGTTTAAATGGTTTTACCTGTTCATCTCTTTCCTGAAGCATGTGAATCCAGTTTCTTTCTCATCTGTTGTGCCTCCATTTTGTTGAAACTGCATTATCTGTTTAGTAACTGCAATACTGATGAGTTGTTGTTTCCTGACCCAAATAAGCCCTTCGTGGTTCAGGCGGACGCAAGTGACGTGGCAGTGGCTGCTGTCCTACTGAAAAGGAACTCCTGAAACAACCTAATGCCATGTGCTTATGTATCAAGGAAGTTAACAGACACTGAGCGCAGATGGGCAGTGTGGGAGAAAGAGGCATTTGCGGTGCGATGGGCTCTCCTGTCCTGGAGACGCTTCCTGGAGGGGGTGGATGAGCCTTTTGAGGTTTGGACTGACCACAAGAATCTCAAGGCACTGAAGACCCCGAGGAAACTTTCTCCCAAGCAGGTTCATTGGGCTCAATATTTCAAACGCTTTAACTTTAAGCTGAAATACATCCCGGGGGGTAAAAACCTTTTGGCTGATGCTCTCTCCCATAAGCCCCAGTTTGACAGCCAACGGGAAGAGATAGTTCACGCCATGATCTCAGAGACTCAGCCAGCCGCCCAAGCCCACACCAGAGCGCAAACATGCCAGGGTTCCAATCTCCCCGAAGACAAGTTGACAGCGGAGCTAAAAGCGGCGCTCTCCACTGATTCCTGGTTCAAAGAAAACCAAGCGGACATAAACCTAAGGGATGGGTTGGCATGGAAGGGGAGTAAACTTTACGTGCCCCACAGCCTGTGGCTCCTGGAGCTGAAGAGAAGTCATGATTCTCAACTAGGGGGCCACTTTGGGTTTTTAAAAACCCTCCATTTGAATAGGAGACAATTCTGGTGGCCAAAGATGAAAGCTGATGTGGAAGACTATGTGAGGAACTGTGCCACCTGCGCCACCATGAAATCCCAACCAGGGAAGACCCCTGGACTTCTCCAGGCTGTGGCCGAATCCACCAAGCCCTGGGAGGAGATTGCGATGGACTTCATAGTTGAGCTCCCTGACAGTGGGGGAAACAGGGTTATTTGGACTGTCATTGATTTATTCTCCAAGCAAGCACACTTCACTGCCTGCAGCGGACTACCATCGGCCAAGAAACTGGCAAAGCTGTTTGTGAAACACATCTACAGGCTACATGGAGTCCCTAAGAGAATAATATCGGATCGCTGGGTCCAGTTTACCGCCAAGTTCTGGAGGGAGTTTCTGCGATCCATTGGGTCGTCCCAGGGACTTAGCTCAGCTTTTCACCCGTCGACTAACGGATCGGCTGAAAAATTGAACTCGATGGTGGAGCAATACATTAGGTGTTATGTAAATTATCTACAGGAGAACTGGGCGGACTTGCTACCGTTCGCAGAAGTGGCTTATAATAATGCAGTACACACCAGTACTGGGTTGACTCCTTTTCAGATAACTACGGGCATGGATTTTGTGCCGATGCCTGAGTTGCCTAGAGAGCCGCCTACTTCTATGTCCCTAATGGAGTGGATGACCTCGTTGAGAAAGGGTTGAGAGAATACATAAAAAGCTTTAGCGGAGTCAACGGAATGACATAAGGCCCAGGCCGACAAACGCCGGTCCCTCCAACAACTGTTCTGAATAGGCGATAAGGTGTATTTGTTAGGAAAAAATAAAAAAAGAGAGAAAAAGGGTGGAAAATAATAGGAAATATAGGGCAGAAGAGAAGAATCCAGAACTTTGATATACAGAATGACAATATTGGGTTAAACAGCGGGCTAAACAGTGGTGAAATTAAAAAAAGAGAAAAGAGAGAGGGAACAATGGGAAACATAGGGCAAAATAGGAGAGATCAGGATTTTAAAGCGCAGGAAAGAAGTGGAAAGAAAAAGGTAAAAATAAAATTGAAAAGGGAGAAAAGGAGAAAGAAATGAAAGAGGAATTTGAGGTATACATTTAGAAGTGAAATGTGAATTGTAGCAAGAAATAATGGTAAAGTATATTGAGATAGGTAAAATCTTTGGTTCGAACCAATGTTTGATATTAACAGGCCTGAATCGTTGGTTCCCACTCTGTCAGCTAGATAAATTGCTGTACTAGCAAGAATGTATTTTTGTCTCTGTGACCCAGACAGATGCATCCTGTTGTTCTCTGGGAACTGCTGTCTCAAGATGTCACATGCTAGATTTCGATAATGTATGATACTCTTTTGCTGTATTATCTCAACTCCCATGTCTGAAGGAACGGTTTAGTTCCTTATATTGCCTTATATGTCCATATAGCAAATGTTACGTATTGATCTCTATATAAACCCCACTTTGTACAACCCTTCGGGGTTCAGACATTTTGCTTGTTTTTGCAGTTTGAACCTGCGCAATAAACTTTCCTACAATGAAGAGCTTGGCCTAGTCTTGTCTTTCCTATAACAGTTACCTGGAGACCCAGATTGGGACTGAGGTCAAGGCGATATTTCGCTGAGGGCCGGTCGACCCCTCGGACCCACTGGGTGGTCGCTCCTGAACATTCTCCAGGTGCCACGGGGACTTGGATCTCCGGGAGACGGCAGCGACAGCCCTGTGGTACCGACGGTGCTACGAGTGAGCCCAAGAACCCTGCAGTGTAGGAAAGAAGTCTGAACAATTCCTGGCCAGGAAACAAAAGGTGAAGATGCCTCAGGCGAGTATATGTTAAAGTGTATAGCACCTGTCTCGCTTGAAGACAGAAGAGGGGGACTGATCACCCTCCTGGACTCGGGGCGGAGACCCTAAAGAAGTCCGTGTTAGGCTGTGTGGGTGGTTAAGTCACCACAGTTCTCGTTAGTGACCGTGAGCTCCGGGGCTGTGAGTCGGTGACAGTGTGATAGAATTGGGGGGAAACAGAGTGTGCCCAACACACCGTTGGCATGCATGTTAAAAGGATTTAACACCTATTTCAGTGACCCTTTATACCTGAAAGGAAAGAAAGATAGATTGAGGTTTTTGTGTGAAACTGTGTGGCTGCAGTTGGGAACCGGGTGGCCTCCGCAAGGGTCTTTTAAGGAGGAATTAGCTGATAAATTGTGGGGTGAAATAGCAGTAAATCAGGAAAAATACCCCGGCCAATTCCCATACATAGATCAATGGGTGAATGCTTTAACTGAAAGGGCTGATGAATTGCTACAATGTCAAGCGGAGATGGTTCGTTTGTGTGTAGCTAGACCGGGAAACAGAAGGTTGAAGGCTAATTGTGAAAGACAGAAAAGTGAAAGGGCTGAGAGATATATTATGAGAAGGAAAATTTTGACAGAAGAACCGGAGGAAGTAATGAGACCTCCCCCCCAATGTGCTCCTCCATTGCCACCCCAGAATCAACCCGTGGCAGGTCCGGCTGGAGGGGGAGACGGACAACAAAGAAGGGATAGTGGTGATGGAGCTGGAGTGAAAGTTAAGCCAGGTCCTTCTGCTGACAGTAGTGGACAAAGTGATGATGATGATGATGATGAAGCTTTGGGGGCAGTAGGTGGAGAAGTGGCTGTGGGGGTGCAAACCCGTTCGGTTAAAGCGAAAGCAGAAGCTGCTGCTGCTGCTTCTGCGAAGCAGGAATTTATGGCACCGTTGTGACAGATGGATCAACAAGTGGTTAATGCACAGGGAGACAGAGAGATTATTCCTCTTTTTCAGTATGTGCCGTTTACTACAACTGATTTATTGAATTGGAAACAACATTATGGGCCGTTAACCATTAAGCCTACTGAGATGGCAGATTTATTTCAAACCATTATGCAGACACATAATCCGACTTGGCAGGATGTGCAGCAGCTGTTAAATACTTTGCTGACTCCAGAAGAGAGAGAGAAATGGAAAAGAGCTGTTCGAGGTTGTTTAAAAATTAGACACCCGAATGATACTGGGGAGCAATTCAGACAGACATTGTTGGACAAAGCACCGGTAGAGAACCCGGGGTGGGATCCTAGGACCCCTGAGCATATGACCTGGCTAAGAGAGTATCAAAATCTGGTGGTAGAGGCTTTAAGACAGGTGGGAAAACCCCCGGTTAATATGTCAAAACCTTCACTGGTTGTTCAAGGAGCCGATGAAAGTCCGGAAAGTTTTTTGCAAAGATTGATAGAGGCATATGAATTGTATACTCAGGTGGATCCAAGGAGTCCAGGAAATGTGAGGATGTTGAATGAAAGGTTTATAGCGCAGAGTTATGAGGATATTAGAAGGAAATTGCAGAGAGTAGAGGGGGCTTTGGGCAAGAATACAAGTGAATTGTTGGAATTAGCAAGGAAAGTGTATGTGAATAGAGATAAGGTGGAGAAAAGAGAGAAAGATGCAAAAATGCAAAAGAAGGCTGAGTTGCTGGCATTGGCGTTGCAGGGAGGAATGGCTGTAGGTCCTGCACAAGGTGAATCCTTAGGTCCCAACCAGTGTGCGTATTGTAGAGGAGAAGGCCATTGGCAGAGAGAATGTCCAAGGAGAATGCTGAGAGGAAGAGGTGTGATGCGAAGACCAGGTGGCAGCCCAATTGTTGGGGCACGTGGAGGAATGGCTACTGGAAGATTTCAAGGAAGAGGTGGTGACAGAGGATGGCGTGGCAATAGGGGAGGTAGAGGTTTTGGTGGCTTTGGAAGCCCTAATCAAAGGCAAGAGGCGGAAACGATCGGGTTGGCCAAAATGGGATGGTCAGATTGATGGGGACCGGGCTTGGAGGAGGCCCCACCTAAGCCATTGGTTACAGTGAATATTGGGAGCCAACAGACAACTTTTTTGGTGGATACGGGAGCAGGGAGATTGGTTGTATATAAGCAGATTTCGGCACCTGGACCTCATCGAATTCAAGTTCAAGGTGTATCTGGGCAGGTTTTGGGGCGTCAGGTTTTAAAACCAGTCACTTGTGATTTTAAAGGAACTGAAGTACAACATGGTGAAAATGAATTGTACAATAACTGGAATATTATCATTTATACTTTTGAAATCTAGATAATGATGAGTTTTTTTTTCTTTTTTGAGAAATATGAATAAGTTTAAAATGTAATAATTGAAATACTGTTAATGGTTTATGGTGGTGTGTATAAAAATGATTAAGTGAGGATTTGAAACAATACATAGGGGAAGCAAGTAGAGGATAACAGTCAGAATATTTTTAAATTTAATTAAGGAAATTGTAATAGATGAAATATTTTTAATGGTATATTGTGATGAAAGTAGAAATGATTAAGATGTGGTTCAGAGGAACATATGGGGAAATTATTTGATGTATGAAAATGGAACTAATTGGAATAGCCATGTTTATATTCTTTTTTCCTTTTTCTTTAAATGTTTGAATATATAAATGGAAAAGATACTTATATAAGTAACTGATTATATTAAAATGTTGGACTGTAATACTTAAGAAAATGTAAGTTATAAAACAAGTGGGCTCACTATTCTTATAATTGAACAATTGTAACATCATAAAATTAATTATTCTGATGATGGATATAAAAACAGATGACAATAAGAAGGGGTTTAATATAGAATCGAAGGGAAAATTGGAATCTGGTTAAAATTAGAGATGAAAATGACGGGTAAAATTGGTAAAAAAACAGATGAAAATGAACGCTATGGCAAAAAGGAGGTATAGAAATGGTAATTTTAGTTGTAAAGATTAAAAATTGTTTAAATTTGTTAACCGGCCAAATACTCTGATCAGCAAAAATATATTGTCATTTTGTGTGTGTGTATGTGTAAAAAATAAAGAAAAACTTTACAAAAAAAAAGTGAGATGGAGCTTAGCGCAACCTACGTTCACCTTCCCTGATCCAGGACCTGGTGGAGGAATTAGCGGGGTGCAGGCACCTCTCTACCCGGCCAGGGGCGAAACGGATCAGTGAAGTGGATCAGCGCAGCATGGCCATCCTGCAGCTGAGAGACATCAGACACAGCCAGCATGGGAAATGTGAAACCCCCCTTTTGGGGCCCCTCGCCAGTCTGCCTTTGTGCTACCTCCTGCTGAATGTATACCCCCAGGCTGAGGATTTTATCCCGGCCAGGGGTGGGTCCAGTGCCAGTGGTATCCAGTGTTGTCTGCTCCAAGTTTCCAGGGATCCCCATGGCTCCAATATGGCCGAACAATCCTGGCACCACAGGGGGGGCTAATCCAGCAGCCGGCTGGAGTCCCCCCCCCTCTCTGCAGCCCAGCAAGCAGCTCAGCAACCAGCCCCCCTCCCCCAGCAGCCGGCTGGAGTCCAGCAACCAGCAGCAGCTCCGCCAAAGGTTCCAGCTCAGCCGCCCATTGCTGGGCCCCATCAACCCATGAGGCCAACGCCACCCCGCTTCAGAGCAACCTTTGATGGTACGCCTGCCAAACTGGCTTACTTCCTCAGCAGGGTCTGGGCTCATGTAGATCAGTATGGAGACCAATACAAGTCAGACTGGGACTTGATATCGGCAATTTCTGATGGGATGAATGAGGGGGAGGCTTCTGAATGGATAGCCCAGCTGCACAATCAGGGCACTGCAGAACTAAATGATGCCAATGGGTTTGTTGCGCTGCTCCGGGCCAGATTTGAAGACCCAGATTGAATAAATGAAAATGAAGCCACACTAAAGGTGATGAAGCAAGGTAATCAACCCATAAAAGACTTTGTATGGGACTTTAGATGGGTCGCAGGAAACCTGGGGCATTGGCCAGACTGCATACTCCTACACTATTTTAAAGAGGCCATTGACCAAGAAGTCAGAACAGCCTGTGTGGTCCAGGGGGTGCCTGAGTGACTGCACGACTGGTATACCATGTCCATAGCTCTAGACAGAGTAATCCACCCCCACCGCAAAACCCCAGCAGAGAAGCCTCCTCGGAGAGCTTTAGCTAGACGGCCCCTTTCAAAGCCTGATGAAGTCACACACACACCCTCAACCGGCAGGGGCGATTAAATGCTATCGGTGTGGACAACCGGGACATCGAGCTTCTGAGTGCCTGGCCCCTGCCCCAGTTCCACAGCACTCTCCTGCCACAGCTGCATGAGGCAGAAGGGCTCCAAGAAAGGCCCCAGACACCAGTCGATTTGCCAGACAAGCCATAGAGGTTCCCCTCCCCACTGAAGAGAGAGAGGAACCTCCGGCCAAAGAAGCCCCTCCCGGTGAGGCTAGCAGAGATGAAGACCCGATGATGAGTTCACCCATCCCCCCCTTTTCAATTAAAGTGAAACTGGTGGTGCCAGAGACAGGGAAGAAAGGAGAACTGCCAGCAATAATAGATACCGGCTGCACCAGATGTTTAATTGGACTTCCAATTGTTGAACAATTGGGGATCAAAACAACAGCCTTAAAGCGCCCAATTAAATTTCACCAGGTGGATGGGACGTTAATTGGAGGGGTCCCCGCCACCCATATTAGAGAATGGGTTAGATTAGAAATTGGAAGACATCATGAATTTATATAATTTATAGTAACCCCAAAGATGTCAGAATCTGTCATACTGGGCCTGGCTTGGCTGGACAAATGGGCCCCCACCATCAAATGGGAAGATGGATACCAGAAAATCATAATGGGTGTCGGCCCACTACCCCCTGCCTCTCCTCCCAAGGAACAGCCTACCCATAAGGAAACAGCAGCTGCTGGTTCAGACAGGCCTCCACATGAACCCCAGATTCCTAAGGTATATACAGACTTAGCTGAAGCATTTAGCGAGGAGGAATGTAACCTCCTCCCCCCTTATCGGCCCATGGATTGTGCCATCGAATTAGAACCAGGAGCCAAGTTGCCAAAACCCAGGATGTACTCCATGATGCCTGCTGAAATGATCGAGTTGAGGAAGTACATTGACACCAACCTAGCCAGAGGGTTCATTGAGCCTGCGAAATCCAGGGTGGCTGCCCCCGTATTGTTTAAAGAAAAGAAAGAGGGGGGGCTGAGATTGTGTGTCGACTTTAGGGAGGTAAATTGCATTTGCATACAAAATACCTACCCCCTACCACTAATGAAAGACTTGCTGAACCACTTGTCACAAGGCAAGATTTTCACCAAGTTAGATCTAAGGGAAGCCTACTACCGGGTTCGCATAAAGGAGGGAGATGAATGGAAGACTGCTTCTAACTGCCCCCTGGGCAGCTTCCAATTTCAGGTCATGTCTTTTGGACTCCAAGCTCCCCCCACAGTCTTCATGCAACTGATCAATGAAGTTCTGCATGAACACCTGTATAAGGGGGTCCTTGTTTACCTGGGTGACATTCTTATATTCAGTGAAAATATGGAAGAGCATGTCAAATTAGTCAGGCAAGTGCTGAAAAAACTCCTAGCGGCCAAACTTTATGCAAAGCTGTCAAAATGCAAGTTCCATAAGGAGTCCTTCGACTACCTGGGTTACAGGGTGTCGAATCAAGAAATCGAAATGGACCCGGGGAAGGTGAAGGCGATGCTAGACCGGCAACCCCCACGAACCCGTAAGCAACTTCAAAGCTTCCTGGGGTTTGCAAATTTTTACAGACAATTCATCCCTTCCTTCGCTGAGGTTGCTCTCCCCTTGACAGAATTACTAAAAACCGGCCCGTCTTCTACCAAGCCAAAACCTAGCCAACCCCTAGCTGGGACAATAGACTGTCAAAAATCCTTTGAACAATTAAAACACCTATTCGCAGTGGAGCCAATCCTCCAGCACCCAGACCCAAATAAACCATTTGTGGTCCAGGCTGACGCGAGTGATGTGGTGGTGGCTGCTATTCTACTGCAAAGGAATGCCCAAAATGAACTAATGCCATGTGCTTACATATCGAGAAAGCTAACGGACACTGAGCGCAGATGGGCAGTATGGGAGAAGGAGGCTTTTGTGGTGCGATGGGCTCTCCTATCCTGGAGACACTTCCTAGAGGGGGTTAAGGAGCCTTTCAAAGTGTGGACTTACCACAAAAACCTCGAGGCGCTGAAGACCCCTCGGAAGTTTTCCCCCAAGCAGGTTCACTGGGTTCAGTATTTCAAATGTTTTAACTTCAACCTGAAATACATTCCGGGGGGGGGACCTATTAGCTGATGCTCTCTCCCGGAAGCCCCAGTTTGACAGCCGATGAGAAGAGATAGTTCATGCCATGTTCTCTGAAACTCAGCCAGCAGCCCAAGCCCACACTAGAGCGCAAACGTGCCGTGGTTCCGACCTCCTTGAAGACAAGTTGACAGCAGAGCTAAAAGCGGCGCTCTCAACCGACTCCTGGTTCGAGGAAAACCAGACGGACCTAACTCTAAGAGAGGGATTGGCTTGGAAGGGGAGTAAGCTTTATGTGCCCAGCAGCATGAGACTCCTGGTGCTAAAGAGGGGTCATGATTCTCGACTAGAGGGCCACTTTGGATTTTTAAAAACCCTCCATTTGACTAGGAGACAATTCTGGTGGCCAAGAATGAAAGCTGATGTAGAAGACTATGTGAAAAGCTGCACCACCTGCGCCACCATGAAGTCCAGACCAGGGAAGCCCCCTGGGCTTCTCCAGACCATGGCCGAACCCACCAAACCCTGGGAGGAAATTGCAATGGACTTTATAGTCAAACTCCCTGACAGCGGAGGGAACAAGGTGATTTGGACTGTCATTGATTTATTCTCCAAACAAGCACACTTCACTGCCTGCAACGGACTACCCTCGGCCAAGAAGCTGGCAAAGCTTTTCGTGAAGTATATCTACAGACTACATGGGGTTCCAATGAGAATAATATCAGATCGCGGGGTCCAGTTTACTGCTAAGTTCTGGAAGGAGTTCCTGCGGTCCATTGGGGTGTCCTAGGGGCTTAGCTCAGCTTTCCACCCATCGACTAATGGATCCGTTGAAAAATTGAACTCAATGGTGGAACAATACATTAGATATTATCAACAAAAAAACTGGGCGGACTTATTACCATTCGCAGAAGTGGCTTATAATAATGCAGTACACAGCAGTACTGGGTTGACTCCTTTTCAGATAACTACGGGCATGGATTTTGTACCGATGCCTGAGTTGCCTAGAGAGCCGCCCACTTCCATGTCCCTAACAGAATGGATGACCTCATTAAAAATGGGTTGGGAGAATACTAAGAAAGCTTTAGCTGAATCAGCGGAAAAATATAAGGCCCAGGCCGACAAACGCTGGTCTCTCCAACCACCTTTCCGAATAGGAGATAAGGTGTATTTGTCAACCAAATACCTAAGATTGAGGTTACCTAGCAAGAAATTTGGACCCAAATTCATAGGTCCCTTCCCTATAGTGAAAGTGATTAACCCAGTGACTGTCCAACTTAGCCTTCCTCGCATCTTAGGGAAAGTACACCCAGTTTTTCACAGAAGCTTATTGAAACCAGCAAGAGAATCTAATTTAAGACCCTTACCAGCTGCTCCCCCCCTCCTTTGATAGTACAAGGGGAGACTCATTATGAAGTTAAGAAGATCCTTAACTCTAGACTATACAGGGGTCGGTTACAATATTTGGTACACTGGAAAGGGTACCCGTTGTCTGAAGCTACTTGGGTGAAAAGTTGGGATGTGAATGCTGATACTCTAGTAAAGGAATTTCATGATAAATTCCCTGAGAAACCAAAAGGTCCACCTGGAGGGGGGGGAAGGGGTTAAGGGGTCCTGTACAAGGTGTTAACCCCTTCTTTTGTGTTTTGTCTGTTTTATTTTTCAGGGTCTGTTTTTTTCTGCAGGGGGGGACGCCTGTCAGCTTTGGAAGCCATATTAGGCCGGAAGCTTCCATGCTGCCACTTTCTTATTTATTTATTTATTTATTTATTTATTTATTTATTTATTTAATTTCTATACCGCCCTTCTCCCGAAGGACTCAGGGCGGTGTACAGCCTGATTAAAAGCACAAAGACAGACAAAATTTAAAAATAATTAAAATTATTAAATAATTGGCTCAATTATAAAACCCCCAAATTTAAAATCCCACAATTAAAACCAATTAAAATCTTTACATTGATAGCCCGGCCTGGTGGAACAACAAGGTTTTGAGGGCACAGCGAAATACACGGAGATTGGAGATCTTACGCATTTCTGGGGGCAGTTCATTCCAAAGGGCAGGGGCTCCCACAGAGAAGGCCCTCCCCCTGGGTGTCGCCAGCCGACATAATTTGGCCGATGGCACCCTGAGGAGACCCTCTCTGTGGGAGCGGACTGGCCGGTGGGAGGCTACTGGTGGCAGAAGACGGTCTCGAAGGTACCCAGGTCCAATGCCATGGAGCACTTTAAAGGTGGTAACCAACACCTTGACTCGCACCCAGAAGACCACTGGGAGCCAGTGCAGCTCGCGCAGGAGGGGTGTCATGTGGGCACAATGAGTTGCGCCCATAACCACCCGCGTGGCCGCATTCTGGACCAGTTGGAGCCTCCGAGTGCTTTTCAAGGGGAGCCCCATGTAGAGAGCATTACAGTAGTCCAGTCGGGAGGTGACAAGGGCGTGAGTGACCGTGCGCAAGGCGTCGCGATCCAGAAAGGGCTGCAACTGGCGAATCAGGCGAATCTGATAAAAAGCCCCCCTGGCCACGGCCGTCATATGTTCTTCTAAAGACAGCCGTGCATCCAGGAGGATGCCCAGATTGTGAGCCCTCTCTGTGGGGGGCAAAGACTCACCCCCAATAGTCAGCGATGGCACCAGCTGACTATATCGTGATGCCGGGAACCACAGCCAATCAGTCTTGGAGGGGTTGAGTCTGAGCCTATTTCTCCCCATCCAGACCCGCACGGCCTCCAGGCAGCGAGACATCACATCAAGGGCATCGTTGGGGTGGTCTGGGGTGGAGATGTACAGCTGAGTATCATCAGCATACAGGTGGACTCTCACCCCAAAACCATGTGTGGGAAAGTAGGAGGGGGGATTTAGTAGAGGGGTTGCCTGTAGTCATAATAGCATTCTTCCTGTCAGTCAAGGTCAGGGCGATCCTGCATCCGGAGAAGGAGTGGTCGGAGTGATGTCTCAAGACGGGACGGCAGTTGATTGGAGCATGTGATCGACTGAGGAGTGAGGGGATGGTTTGGGGGGTTTTGATTTACTGAGGGAAAACCCAACAGCCCTATGTTACTAGAAGAGTAAGCTTTTTAGCCTTTTAAATTGTCAATGGGTTTTACTTTGAATGTTTTAAATTTTGGGCCAAAGTCATATAATTCTTTTAAAAATTTTAAATTTTGTATTGGTATGTGTTTTAGTTCTGGCTGTGCACCACCCTGAGTCCACTAGGAGAGGGCTAGTCTTTCTGAATCAGACCGGACACTGGTAAGATCTCATATTAGGAATTACCTAGTGGCGATAAAAGCAGCAAAATGTACTCATTTTGCTGCTCTTATTGCGTCATCAGATAATCGCCCGGCCGCCCTGTTTAGGGTGACCCGCTCCCTGCTCCACCAGGAAGCGCGGGAGGACCCCTTGGAGGGAAGAGCCAAGGATTTTGTTCAGTATCTGCATGACAAAATCACTCAGATTCGGGAAGGTCTGGACTCTGACTGGGTAGATCCAGCGAGGGTGACAGAGGCAGGTCTTGAGACTGTTATCTGGGATGAGTTTGATCCTGTGACCCCAGATGACATGGACAGGATTCTGGGTAGATTGAACGCGACCACATGTTTGTTGGACCCGTGTCCCTCCTGGTTAGTGCTGGCTTCCCAGGAGGTGACGCGAGGCTGGCTCCAGGGGATTATAAATGCTTCACTGGGCGAGGGTGTCTTCCCCGCCGCCCTTAAGGAGGCGGTGGTGAGGCCCCTCCTCAAGAAGCCTTCCCTGGACCCGGCAATATTGGCTAATTATCGTCCAGTCTCCAACCTTCATTTTGTAGCGAAGGTTGTTGAGAGTGTGGTTGCGGGACAGCTTCCCCAGTACCTGGATGAAGCGTCGTATCTGGATCCGTTCCAGTCGGGTTTCAGGCCTGGGTACAGCACGGAAACGGCATTGGTCGCGTTGATTGATGATCTCTGGAGGGCTCGGGACAGGGGGTGCTCCTCTGTCCTGGTCCTGTTAGATCTCTCAGTGGCTTTTGATACCATCGACCATGGTATCATGCTGCACCGGTTGGAAGAGTTGGGGGTGGGAGGCACCGTACTAAGGTGGCTCTCCTCCTTTCTCTCTGACCGGTCGCAGTCTGTGTTGACAGGGGGGCAGAGGTCGACCCTGAGGCCCCTTATATGTGGGGTGCCGCAGGGATCGGTCCTCTCGCCCCTTTTGTTCAACATTTATGTAAAGCCGCTAGGCGAGATTATCCGTGGTTTTGGGGTGAAGTACCATCAGTACGCTGACGACACCCAGCTGTACATCTCCACCCCGGACCACCCCAACGATGCCCTTGAAGTGATGTCCCAGTGCCTGGAGGCCGTATGGATCTGGATGGGGAGGAACAGGCTCAGGCTCAACCCATCCAAGACCGAGTGGCTGTGGTTTCCGACGTCCCGATATAGTCAGCTGGTGCCATCGCTGACTATTGGGGGTGAATCATTGGCCCCCACGGATAGGGCTCGCAACTTGGGTGTCCTCCTGGATTCACGGCTGTCTTTAGAAGAGCACTTGACGGCCGTGACCGGGAGGATTTTTCATCAGGTTCGCCTGATCCACCAGTTGCGTCCCTTTCTAGATCGGGACTCCCTACGCACAGTCACTCATGCCCTCGTTACCTCTCGTCTGGACTATTGCAACGCTCTCTACATGGGGCTCCCCTTGAGGTGCATTCGGAGGCTCCAACTGGCGCAGAGTGCGGCCGCGCGGGTGGTTATGGGAGCAACATGGAGCTCCCATGTAACACCTCTCCTGCGCGAGCTGCACTGGCTCCCGGTGGTCTTCCGGGTGCGCTTCAAAGTTCTGGTTATCACCTTTAAAGCGCTCCATGGCTTAGGACCTGGTTATTTACGGGACCGCCTGCTACCACCAATAGCCTCCCACTGGCCAGTACGCTCCCATAGAGAGGGGCTCCTCCAGGTGCCGTCGGCCAAACAATGTCAGCTGTCGGCCCCTAGGGGGAGAGCCTTCTCTGTGGGGGCACCTACGATCTGGAACGAGCTCCCCCCGGAGATACGGAGGATCCTGGATCTGCGCACCTTCCGCCGCGCGCTTAAGACTCTTCTATTTCATCAAGCTGGCCTGGCCTAAATCTTCCCCCTTTTAATGTGGAAATTTTAAATTTGTTTTAATTATAGGGTTATGGGTAAGGCGTTTTAAATTGGGGAGCAATTTTGGATTTAATTTTGATTTTAATGTTTATATTGTATGTTTTTTAATCTTGGCTGTTCACCGCCCCGAGTCCTTCGGGAGACGGGGCGGTATAAAAATTTAATAAATATAATATATAAATATAATTAAATATAAATATAAATATAAATATAAATATAAATATAAATATAAATATAAATATAAATATAAATATAAATATAAATATAAATATAAATATAAATATAAATAAATAAATAAATAAATAAATAAATAAATAAATAAATAAATAATTAAGAGTGTGGGTGCAAAATGTTGCTAATGTGTGAAGGAAAAAAAGGGACAACCAAGAACAGTTCTTATGGAACATTATTATTATTATTATTATTATTATTATTATTATTATTATTATTATTAATTAATTAATTTATTATTTATTTATTTATTTATTTTGTATACCACCCTTCTCCCGAAGGACTCGGGGTGGTGAACAGCCAGCAGATAAAATACAGAAAATACAAAAATTAAAACTATCTTAAAAACCAATTAAATTAATTTGGCCCACAGTTAAAACACCCCCATATTAAAAAACCCATAATTTAGCAATTTAAAATTAAAACAACTTAAAAAATATGGTCAGGTCAGCCCAGCTTGATGAAACAAAAACGTCTTTAAGGCATGTTGGAAAGTGCGCTGATCCGGGATCCACCATATCTCCGGGGGAAACTCGTTCCAGAGGGTCGGTGTGCCCACAGAGAAGGCTCTCCCCCTGGGGGCCGCCAGCCAACATTGTTTGGCCAACGGAACCCTGAGGAGCCCCTCTCTGTGGGAGCGTACTGGTCGGTGGGAGGCTACTGGCGGCAGAAGGCGGTCTCGTAAATACCCGGGCCCTAAGCCATGGAGCGCTCTAAAGGTGGTAACCAATATCTTGAAGCACACCCGGAAGACCACTGGGAGCCAGTGCAGCTTGTGCAGGAGAGGTGTTACATGGGAGCGTCGAGTTGTCCCCATCACCACCTGTGCGGCCGCATTCTGGACCAGTTGGAGCCTCCGGGTGTTCCTCAAGAGGAGCCCCATGTAGAGAGCATTACAGTAGTCCAAGCAGGATGTGACGAGGGCATGAGTGACCGTGTGTAAGGCATCCCGATCCAGAAAGGGACGCAACTGGCGGATCAGGCGAACCTGATAAAAAGCCCCCCTGGCCACAGCCGTCATATGCTCTTCCAAAGACAGCCCTGTCAACACGAACTGTGAACGGTCGGAGAGGAAGGAGGAGAACCACCGCAACACGGTGCCCCCTATCCCCAACCCCTCCAACCGGTGCAGCATGATACCATGGTCGATGGTATCAAAAGCCGCCGAGAGATCTAATAGGACCAGGACAGAGGAACAACCCCAGTCCCGAGCCCTCCAAAGTTCATCCACCAATGCGACCAATGCCGTTTCCGTGCTGTGCCCAGGCCTGAAACCCGACTGGAACGGATCTAGATAAACCGTTTCCTCCAGGAACCGGGGAAACTGTCGCACCACCACACTCTCAACAACCTTTGCCACAAAGCGAAGGTTGGAGACAGGACGATAATTTGCTAATACAGCCGGGTCCAGGGAAGGCTTCTTGAGGAGGGGCCTCACCACTGCCTCCTTCAAGGTGGCGGGGAAGTTACCCTCACTCAGAGAAGCATTGATAATCTCCTGGAGCCAGCCTCGTGTAACCTCCCGGGAGGCCAGTACCAACCAGGAGGGACACGGGTCCAGTAAACATGTGGCCGCGCTAAGCCTGCCCAGAATCCTGTCCATGTCCTCGGGAGCCACAGGGTCAACCTCCTCCCAAATGACATTCTCAAGGCCCGCCTCCGTCACCCCACCTGAAACTACCCAGTCAGAGTCCAATCCTTCCCGAATCTGAGCGATTTTGTCATACAGATATTGCACAAAGTCCTCAGCTCTTCCATGTAAGGGAACGTCCCTCACTCCCTGATGGAGTAGAGGACATGCAGAGGACAAATGGCCCCGAGGAAACCTTACCCCCCAGTGCCCTCCACCTGTATACCCTTGGCATGAAGTGGCTGGGGCTGAAGGGGTAGGGAGACCAGGGAGACAAAAGGAAGAATCAGATACCGGTGGAAAAGGACAAACGGTTCCAGTAGGTGGGGCCAGGAGGAAGGAGACCAAAGAGGTGCCTGAGGGGGCAGGTTCAGCTTCTCCAGTATCCACCGGATCACACACCCGGTCCAAGGGAGCAGTCAAGCCAGAATTCCAATTGCCCCTTGTAGGAAGTTAGCACCCACCCCTTTCCTAGAGGAATGAAATATTTTAGGAAATATTAAAAAGGCAGAATATTATGATCCCCTGGATGAGAATTGGAGAAGCATGTTTTAAAGCAGCTCCCACCTTCTTGCCCCCCACCCTTTGTTAATGGGCCAGAGGCAGAAACTCAATCTTTGTCAATGGACCATCACAACACAATAGGACCCATCTGCAACACAATAGCAGCAGAAACTCACCACATGTGACCTGGGAAGATTACATCAGCCAGCAAGGCTAGCTAAGACCCCCACCCCTTGGGAGTCTGACAACCAATCAGGATACTCTTTTGGGGCCCCAGAAAGTTCAAAGCCAGGGAGAACATAAAAAACCTGGGGGCTCGCTGTATCTGCCCTTTTCTGTTCAGGAACTCAAGCCATGTGATCCTATCCACCCTTAAACCATCTTTCCAAGCAGTATCCATGTTTCCAGTGTCTTTTTCCCCACTTGGAGCAGAACCCAGAAGGATATTTCTTCCAACAATTTGGCACCCCCCAGATGGGACTCCAAGCTAACCTAACCAATGGACCTGGCCCAGGTAAGCCTCCCTTGCTAGCAGCAGACCCATTGAGTCTGTGGGTAAGTTTTCCTGGACCTTGGCCATTTGTGTCAGGGTGCTGATTAATCCCATTCTGCTTTTGGGATAATCGCACCTGATTACGAGGGGCGGATCGAGACCTTTCCTTGCAAGTATACTTTAAGAAAACAAAACCCGAAGATATATTCTAAGAAAATTCATTTATTTGTTATAAAGAAAATAAAACACCTAACTGATCTAATAAGTTACATTTTGAATAAAAGTTTGTGCCGGCTGCTTCTCAGCAGTCGGACTTCTGGCAAGAGAACAAAGGAAAGTGTGAAGGAATGCGGATACACGTAGCTTACTGATAAGGATTCTTGGCAAGCTACGGAAAGTCTGATAGTCCAGAAATGAGAGCTCAGCTGGTAAATACAAAAATGCAGTGACATCCCCTTCTTTTGCCAGTTGAGCGAATATCAGTACATCATCAAATAAGGCACATCTTCTTTCGCAGATACTTGTGTTGAGCTGCTGGAAGTGGTTTGTTGAGCATATCAGCAATTTGATCATGTGTAGATACATACTGCATTTTAACAAAACCTTTTTTCACTAAATGTTTTATGTTTTGATAACGGATGTCAATGTGTCTGGACCTAGAACCTGTGAAATGTGATTCAGAAATATAAACCACCGATTCATGGTCTTCCATCATGGTGATCAGTCGGATCGGGTGTGTCCAGATATCTGTGACCAAAGCATCAAACCAAGTTAGAGAATTACATGCATCTGAAACACAAGCATATTCAGCTTCGGTAGATGAACAAGAAACAAAATTCTGTTTACGTACTTGCCAATAAACAGGACATCCATTTAAGAACATCATATAACCTGAAGTACTTTTGCGTGATTTCTTATCACTTGCCCAATCAGAATCTGCATAACAACATAATTCTGCATAATCAGTATGTGTTGGTTCTAACAATAATTTCTTGTGTTTAGTGTATTTTAGGTATCTCAATAATTTCTTAACGCATGTCCAATGAAACTGTTTTGCCTTACCTACGTGTCGAGACAAGAGATTAACACTAAGTGCAATGTCGGGTCTGGTCCAACTACTAATGTACAACATTGACCCAATAACTGAACGATAAAGTGTTTGATCCTCGAACTTGGGACTTGCTTCTTGTGTCAAGTTATGAAAATCTGTTTGCATTGTTGTGTTAGCATCTTTCATGTTACAATGATGCAAAATTTGTTCAATTTTATCTTCTTGTGAAAGACTAAACCCCTTCTGTGTTTTTTCAATCTGAACACCTAAATAAGTGCTAATATGACCTAATGATTTCAATGTGAAGTATCTCTGCAAAGCTTTGGCAAAAATTTCACTCATTTGCTTATTTGGACCAATATAAACAATATCATCAACATAAACAAGAACTATCTCATATGCAGCGTTAGATCTTTTTGTGAACACGCACTCATCAGTTTCGGACTTAATAAAGCCCATTGAATTTAGTTTGTCAGTAAGACATAAATACCACATTAAACCAGACTGTTTCAGACCATAAAGACTTTTGTTTAGGAACCAGGTATCCCCTTCTTGCTGTCGGAATCCTGGAGGACTTTTCACGTAGATCTCTTCATCTATGTCTGCATGTAGATAAGCTGTGTCAACATCAAACTGGAAAACTTCTAAACCAAGGATAGTTGCAGTTGCTAAAGCAATTTTTACACTCTCAGTTCGAACTGTCGGTGAATAGGTATTTGTGTAGTCCTCAGGATAACGTTGAGTGAAACCCTGAGCTACAAGTCTGGCCTTGTACAATGACTCACCATTTGGCTTCTTTTTGATTCTGTAGACCCATCGAGTGCCAATGACCTTTTTGTTTGTTGGAGGTTTTGCAGGTGTAAACACTTTAAGTTTCTTTAGACTGTCCATTTCAACCTGCATTGCTTCATACCATTTATCTTGCTCTGAATCAGGGAGCTGCTTGATTTGTGTGAAATTATCAGGTGGAAGTGTAACATTGCAATTCAAAGGCAAGGGTGTTTTTGTCAGTTGCCAAGAATATCGTTGTGGAGGGATTCCTTTTGTGGCCCTCTTGGAACGTCTTGGAACAACTGTCCAGTCTTCTTCGTCCTCGTCCTCACATTCGTCGCTAGCGTCAGCATCCGCAGCTTGCGAAGATGGAACATCGGGTTGAGAAGAACCAGTGGAATCTTGATCATCAATCTGCGTGGCATCAGCAGTATCATCTCTGGGAAAATAAACTCCAGGATCATTGGAATGAATCCTGGACCAGTCAATATCTTCCTCAAAATTAGCAGATTGAGAAATCACGATTACATGTTTAGAGTCAATAAATTTGCTCCATTTTGAGTTATCATCAATATCCATAAATCTCAGTCTCTTTGCTGCTGGACCTCCTTTCCTTCTTTGAGCTAAGGGAATGTTCACCATAGCATATGAACCAAAAATATGGATGTTTTTAAGATCGGGCTTGTAGCTATACAACATGAATAAAGGAGTCTGATTCATTACACTGCTCCAAGTACGGTTGACAATGTAATTTTCATATTTTATAGCTTCACCCCAGTATATCATATCAAGGTTGGCGTCTTCTAGGAGACAACGCATCATGGTTTGCAGTACCCCTCCGTTGTGAGCCGGTGTGTCAGGCGCCGAAGTCTGATGAAGAATTCCATTCTTACGCATCCAGTCCTGGAAACGCTGAGACATGAATTCAGCACCACGATCACTCTGGATTCTGGCGATGCGAACTTGGTGTTGGGTAGAAACAAGGGCTGCAAAGTCTTTAAAGATCTGAAAAGTCTCAGATTTTTCTTTCATAGGATATACATATCCATATCTAGAGTAATTATCAACAATTGTTAGAAAATATTTTCTACCACCAAATGATGGCGGAAAAGGACCAACTATGTCAGTGTGAACCAAATCAAAAATGCGTGTTGACAGGCGTGTAGCGCGTTTGGGAATGGCTGCTGCTTTGGATTTGGCCTTTTTGCATACAGCACAATCCAAAAACACCTTACACCCCTTTAGATCCAAACCTTTTGCGAACTCCGGCATCTTCCTAAGAACACGGAAACTGGCATGCCCCAATCTTCTATGCCATTTATGGATACACTTAGAATGCAAAGGTTTACCAGTTAGTGAATTTTCAACATTAACAGTTTTATGAGGAACCTCAGGCTTGCTCTGAGCAACCTGTTTCCCAATTTTCTTTTTGTTGGCTTTAGGAGCCTTTGGAGTAGCAACAGGATCTCTCACTGAAGCATCTCTCTCTGGGCCTGTGCTCTCCCTTTTTGGAGTTTGTATACTTGCCTGTGTTTGCGGTTTAGGCTTTGGCTTTAAGTAATAAACACCACCAATTAATATGGTTTCAGCAACAATATCTCCATCTTTAACTATGTAACTTGCTTTTTCAAGGTGGTGAACCTGGAATTTTAACATTCTAGACCAGTGACACTGACTAAGCAAATTACTGGTTGCTGTTGGTATGTAATAAACATCAGGAATGAATGCATCGAGCTCTTCAACATAAACAGTTCCTTTTCCTTTGACCTGACAAGGATGATTGGAAAAAGAATAAAGTTCACGTAGTTCAGGTTCAGGCTCGTGCATCTCTGTGAAAAGTTCCTTTCTGTAGGTAACATGCAATGCTGCACCACTGTCCAAAGTCCACAGGAGTCGTCTGTCATACTCTGGTTGAGGTTGTGGATCATTGGTTAAAGCCAATGTGGCGAGTGGACCTTGTGGATCACGCCGGAGACCACGACGACCTTGTCTTCCGTCTCTGCCTCTGCCTCTGGAATCTGTTCCTCTGGGCTGGTACGAGATGGGAGCTGGAACTCGTTGGGGACAATCCCGGGTGGCATGTCCCACACAGTTACAGATGTAGCATCTTGGCATCCTTGGAGCGTAGGTCCTTCCTCGGAAGGGGCGCCTAGCTGGAGCTCTTGATGCGGGTGGTCCTCTCAAGTGTGGCATGGCTAACATGAGTGCTTCTTCTTCAATTAAAAGTCTGCATACATTGTCCACTGTGCGTTGAGCAATAGGGACTTGGTTAATCTTTGTAATGGCATCTTTCCATTCATAGTTCAAAGAATTAATGATAATGCTGATCATTTGAATATCATCAATATTATAGCCTCTTTCTCTCAATTCTCTTCTCAGTCCTTTCAGTTTGATCAAATGTCCACCAATTTGTTCACCAGGTTTCAATCTCGAACCATGGAACTGAGATATGAGCAAACATGAAGATTCAATTGAGACAGGCCTGTAGCAATTTTCCAATTGGGCCCAAATTTGTTGGGCCATTGCATCAGGCGAAAATGTAACCTGCAGTTCAGTATCCATGGACATCAATAATGTTTTGCAAGCTTTAGTTTCTAAATCTCTTATTGCAGGGGACCATGGCTGAGCAGGCGGATTAAAAACCATACAGTGAGTGCCTTCTCTACGAAGTAGCAATCCAATCTCACTGACCCAGGCCTTATAATTCTGTCCTGACATCTTTAATTTTGACTCACCAGCCAGTGGAGCAACAGAAAATGCCTGTTGAGGAATGTGCATTTGAGGTGCTGGCTGTGGAAATAAAGGCACTTGTTGCACTGGAGGTGGACCAGGAACTGGCCCTGGTTGTACAGCTGGAGGCACGTGTGCATGCATTTGTGGTTGAGGCTGTTGCACTGGAATCTGCTGTGTTCCAGCTGCCATTTGTGCTTGAGCTGCAATATTAGCATGACCTGCTGGAGATGCAGTCATTTGCCTTTGCTGCATTAAGCTTTGTTGTGTTCCATCTAAAAGGACACCAGCACCACCAGGGGGTGCTGAAGTTTGGGCCTGTGGAGACACTTGTGGGATTGCAGCCTGAATCTCTGAGTGAGTTAGAGACAGGTTTGCCAGAGTCTGCTGTAATAATTCAAAATGTTCATGTAGACTACGTTGCCTTTCAGCTTTTTCTAGTAAATTACTTTCGCCAGCAGATGGTGCTGCACCTTTAGTTTCGGGCAGCTCAGATAATTTCTGTACCTTCGTGGCATATGTAATCTGATAATAGGAGTGATCATCATGTGACAAATGTGACATGTGCACAGCTCTCTGTTCTGATTGGCCTGACACAAAATCCACCAGGGGGAGTGTCTTTGGCTCCGAAGAAGAAGCCAAAATGGCGCTTTTAGAGATTTTGAAGTCACGAGATTCTCCCTTATCTTGCTCAAGCATAGATAAAGCCATTTTTGCCTGGGATAGCTCATGTTCATAGAATTTTATACGGTCATGATAGGCTTTCATAGCCAGCTCATCCAGGGTGAGCTCAAGGGTGCGAGGAGAATAATGAATTATTTCTCTCTCTGCGTGGGAGTAAAAAGGCTTTGCCGTTTGTGGAGAATCTGGATCTGCACCAAGCGTTACAAATTCAGAAGGTTCTGGGAAGACAGTTTGAGAGCTTGCATAATTAGAAGGGGGTGTTACTGACCTCAGTCGTAATGTTTCGCCTTCAAAAGCAGCTCTTCTGTTATTTTCCTCCTGAAGCCTTTGTAGAATTCTTTTCGCTTCTTCATTAGTGAGAGCAGAGATATCTATATCTTCGGCAAAATGCATTCTGTATTTGTTTTACTTCTTTTTCAGCATCTTAGCAGATAATTAATTAGCGTTCCTCGGTCGCAAAATAAATATCTGTCTAATTAGCCTAGAGGTCTTATCAAAGTAACAAAGCAAGGAAAAAGCCATAATTTCGACCATCCTCTGGCTACCAAATGTCAGGGTGCTGATTAATCCCATTCTGCTTTTGGGATAATCGCAGCTGATTACGAGGGGCGGATCGAGACCTTTCCTTGCAAGTATACTTTAAGAAAACAAAACCCGAAGATATATTCTAAGAAAACTCATTTATTTGTTATAAAGAAAATAAAACACCTAACTGATCTAATAAGTTACATTTTGAATAAAAGTTTGTGCCGGCTGCTTCTCAGCAGTCGGACTTCTGGCAAGAGAACAAAGGAAAGTGTGAAGGAATGCAGATACACGTAGCTTACTGATAAGGATTCTTGGCAAGCTACGGAAAGTCTGATAGTCCAGAAATGAGAGCTCAGCTGGTAAATACAAAAACGCAGTGACAATTTGGAACTAGGTTTTAAAGGGGTTTTGAGTGTTGAGCTCAAAGGCTGCTTGGAAAGAAGGTGAGTACCTCTAAATTTTAATTTTAAAGCATGGAAAAGCATGGGAAATGTGTGTATGCCTGCATGTGTGTGAGTCAAGGCCCTTCTCCCAATCACAGATGGATCTTGCTTCTTCTGTGCATTTCCTAACCGCAGAAAGACCAACAGTCTGGAGAACATGGGGGTTTTGCCAGAGCACAGGACCTTCTGTTAGGGAAGGAGGAAGTGTGTGTGTGGGATTCCACCCAGACAACAGTCTGATTCCACCTCTTTGAGCGACCTCTAGCCACACCTCTGCCTATCGCTAGCTCCACCAAGCCATGACCGGTAGGATAGAGAAAGCAAGGGGGGGGGTCACCAAATGTGGGACTTTGTGTTTAAAGGGAACGGAAGCCCAGCGAACATTGAGCGAAAGTGAAAAGGGCAATAAAAGTAAAGGGAATGTCAGGTGTTTTTCAAGAAAGCATAGCCCTGTTAGTTGCGAATAGAGTAAGGAGGTGCCGGTACCGCTGCAGGGGGCAGTTGGTCCTCACGGATTACCTTTTTGATCTGAAAATCCAGGTGAATTCCCTCGGTAGGAAGGGGCCCGTACTTCGTGAGGGAATCAAAGTCCTTCCCAGAATTTTTTTTGTATTCTGAAAACTGCAGGTGACCCACCCGGCTAAGCCAAAGTGAACCTTACATTCCAAGGGTCATGGGAAGCGGTAGCTCGTGGGTGAAGGGTAGCCCCCTGGAAGCATTGCTTGAGGCCTGGGATGCCAGGCAGGTGCCAGTTTTAGCTGGCATGAGAAAAAAAATTGAGAAAATTGTGTAAAAAATGGGCTCTGCTAAGAGATAACACCAGGAGACAAATTTGGCTAAATAAAGGTACTTAAAAGAAAAGGGAAATATATAAATAGGAATGTTGGGGTTTTTGTTTGTTTTGTTTGTTTGTTTGTTTGTTTGTCTCTCTGTTTTCTATGCAACCACATGGTATGTTTAAGATTTGTGCCTTCCCTAATTTAACTGAGATTTATAGCGGGAATGATCAGTGTATGTGTAAATCTCAGAGTTCCGTTTTCTTCTCTTTGTCCTCCTTGTTTTTATGTGTGTATGTCTAAGTCTTTGTGTGCCCTCGAGGTAATTGTAACTGTAAAATGTATCTGATCCCTAGAGACAAGAATTTGAAATTGTTAGAGAAATTTAAAAAAAAAAGATTGAAGCAATGAAAAATGGGGGAGGGAGAGAAAAAAGAAAGAGCCTTTGTCCTGTATTTGTCTGGCCAACAAGAACAGAGTAAAGAGAACTTTTCATTTTATTTCTATTTTTTTTTCTCCTTCCCTCTCTGTATCTTAAAGTAACAACTCAAGTTTATGAGGAAACATTTTAAGTTCATTTACAAGAAAAATTCAGTCTTGTATTTACTGTATGTGTTTAAATGGGTTTACGTGTTCATCTCTTTCCTGAAGCATGTGAATCCAGATTTTTCTTATCTGTTGTGCCTCCATTTTGTTGAAACTGCATTATCTGTTTAGTAACTGCAATACTGTTGTGTTGTTTCTTTTCAAACTCTGCCTGCAAGCTATCTACCCCCCCCACATCTGTAATCCTGTTACAATGCCTTTCCTGGGAAGATTACCCACAAAGGGGGGAGGGGACCCTGTTCTAATGTCTTTCAGCCCTGCACAAAGGACTCTGCAACTGTGGAAGCAGAGCACATGGATCCAGATGCTGCCTCCAGAGGAGACCTTCCATCTGTTTGAATCCAGCCTCCACTGAAAGTCATCACAGCAACCAGAGTGGAGCAGACCTTCCTAAGCCTGACTGACCAACCTTACCACCAAGCATGCTACCCAGCAGACATGAAAGAAAAGACCCTGAGATGTATAAGTAAAGACTAAAAGACTCTTTTCAATCCCCAGAAGACAGCTGGAAAGACTATGGGGAGGGTGGAAATTCATTGTAAGGTTTTCTTTCTTGCCTCATTTATATTGTAATCAGTTTATTGTAAGGATTGTATTTGGGAGTGGTTGCCACAGCAAGTTATGTACACCTTAAATTTCTGTCTGGTGGGAGGGAAATTTGTCAAAAAAATGTCTGTATTGCTTGTATTTTAGAAGTAGCTACACACACATGCACACACAGAGAGACATGCCTATTCCCTTCACTTACCTCCACACAAAGCTTCTCCTAGGTTGATTTTTGCTCTGTGGCACTAAAAGCCCAAGTAGTCATATCTCCCTGCTAATTCCATGGGGGAGGGGGTATCCCCCTCAGGCAATTCCCTCACTTGAAGAGATAACAGAAAAAGTGATATCCAAAACCCAAGCCCTGACCGTGACTCACAAATGATACTGCCCAGTTGCCTAGTAAAACAAGATATGGTACACTGGTGGTCTCATGAGTAGAAGTCCCAGGGCTCGTGCGTAATAAAAAAAAAAAGCCTGGATTGTAACCTCAATTTGGACTCATAAATCCTGGATGCACTAAAGTAAGAGCTAGGGCAGGTTCAGTAACCAATCCATGAAATGGGCAGCCTGTAATTTAAAGGAAAATCATGGCTGTGAAAAATTTTGGGGCATGTGTTTGCTTGAAACCTGACTGGAAGCTCACAGAAAGTGATATCTGACATCTGAAATTAATTGGCATAGAAATTGGATACTGGACTTCCGGTCTGGAACTGTGGCGATACAGTCGGGGGAATGGCAGGCTCTAACGAGCCCGCAAAAACCCCGACTAACGATCCATCCTCCGATCGGTTTTGGACCAACCCCATCCTGTAGGGATGGGTGGGAGAAGAGGAGCACCTCGCTGGGCCAAGAGGAACAGGCAAGTCCCTCGGAGGCCAGAGGAAATCCTCTAAATCGGAGATGGGGGAGGCAGCCATGGCGGCTGTCGCAAAGCTGCAGCGGACCGGGAAAAAGATTGTGCTGGAGAGAAGAGGAGAGAGCAATACCTTGAAGCCAGGTGAGTGACACCAACCCAGGCAAAGCAACAGAATTAAATGGATTGAAAAATAAGACCCCAAGCCTTAAATAGCGGCTGCAGATTTACGGCGCTTGAAGATTAAGGAAAAAAAACCTTTTGGAGACAAAGACCCATGACAGACTTTGAAATTCGATTTGGAATAATTGGCACTTAATAATTTTAAAATTGGATTCTATCTTTTTTTACTTATTTGGAGTTGATTGGAGAAATGTTTTTCTGGGAATTTACACCTTTAGAAAGTTAACGAGGCTAATGAAGAGTGACAGACGGGTGGCTACATAATTGCCATGGAGTCTGCGGTGACTAAGCAGGAGAGTGGATTAAAGAGATTTCCCTTTTGTTTGGAAAAGAAACATTGTAAATGGCTTTATACCTTGGACTATTTTGAAATTAACATTAAATTTATGGATTTTGGAGATTCCTACTCTGTCCCTGGGTGATTTTATGAAGAAAGAAAAAATATTTTGGATTTTTCACAATGGAATTTAACAAGCCTAGCAAAAAAACTGGGTGTTGCGTAGGAACAAAGACAGGAAGTTGATGCATCACACATGGACTAGACATTCCAAAAGCATTAAAGTGACACACACAATTTTTAAATTGAGCAGATAGACTTTTGAAGTGGAACAGCTGGACAGAAAGGAGAAGGAAGGAAAAAGAAGATACAATCAAATGTAATTAAATTGAAATGTAATGTTTAAAAGCTTAAAGGTATAAATGATTTTTAGATAAAAACTGGAGGGGTTTTGGAGTAATAAAAATAGAAAATAAAAGATGGCAATCAAAATAGAGGGTTGAGATAAAGGTGGCTAAAAATATTAAAGAAGAGTATATACAAATACGGGATAATTTTAAGAAAAATAAATGTTTGATGTAATATGTTTTGACTTTAACTTGTAAGCAATGTTAGATTGGTAAATGTTTAATTATGGTTCTATTGAATGAAACAAGAAGATACACAGACCTTAGTAACAAAGTGTGATTTAATCTAAAATATGCTGGAAATGATTATTATGAAACATATTGAGAACTAATTTGAAAAAGTATGTTGGGAAACTGACATGAAATAGATAATTATATTGCAAGGGGAAATTAAAAGAAGAGGTGATGGGCACCAACTAGTTAAGAGTTTGAGACTTGGGAGAAATACGTTGGAAACTAGTTAAAATGCTGGAAATCAGCTAAACAATGGTAGGAGAGTTGGAGAATAGGCTGGAAATCAGCCAAATAATGGTGGGAGTTTTGGAGGAGACTATGCTGGAAATCAGCCAAATATAATATGCTGGAAATCAGCCAATAAAATGCTGGAAATCAGCCAAGCAACAGGAGGAGAGTTGGAGGAGTTATGCTGGAAATCAGCCAACATAAAATGCTGGAAATCAGCCAATAATGGTGGGAGGCTCAGAGGAGAATATGCTGGAAATTAGCCAAAAGAGTGGGTGCTCTGGAGGAGATTAGGCTGGAAATCAGCCAAACACAACATCCTGGAAATTAGCCAAATAATAGAAGGAGGTATGGAGGAGAACATGTTAGCAATTAGTTTAAATAAAATTTTAGGGATGAATCTGTGTAATTTGAAATGTGTAAAAGTAATGATAAAATTTAAGATATCAAGATTTGATGGAATGGGTCAAGAGTCTAAGAAATGTAGTTAGAATTTTGTTGTATAAATGGTAAGAAAAATGGAGATGTATCGAATTTGAAATTAAGATTTGAGGTGATAAAATAGTGGTTAATTAGAATAAGAGATTAGAATATTGTTAAAAAGTATTTTGCAACTGATGGTAAAAGAGATGATAAAGACAATGTGGAGAAGAACCAGATATAA
Organism: Pituophis catenifer annectens; assembly: GCF_029215685.1. Taxonomy (NCBI): domain Eukaryota; kingdom Metazoa; phylum Chordata; class Lepidosauria; order Squamata; family Colubridae; genus Pituophis; species Pituophis catenifer. The sequence continues at coordinate 71,450,998 of NW_027256885.1, read as the reverse complement.
GCAGGATTGATACTTAGACACAAATGAGCTAAAGTAAATATGAAATTAAAATTGTATTGATAAAATAGATTTATATAGATAAGGATGTTAGAATCTATGTTAAAATTTATTCTTCTTATGTTTTGAACTTTTACCTGTTAAAGATGCAATGGGAAATTGTGAATGGAGTCTGTCAAAGAAATGTAAGCGTGGTAACCATCTATGACCGGATCGAGTTTTTGCTCTTGAAAGTTATATTTTATGCTTATGTTTGAAAAATAATAAAAAATATTTACAAAAAAAAAAAAAAAAGAAAAAAGAAATTGGATACTGTAAAATTCTTACCAGAACTTTTCCCCTGGCTGCTAGACCTTCATGGTTGAAAGCTTTTTTGGGAGCCACTGAAGGAATCCTTCTGCTGCCTCTATCAATGCTTTCCCCTTTGCATTAGAACAATTAAAAGCACCCATTAAGGCTCCCTGACCTGATCAATTTTAATCTTTTGCCAAGAACCTGTTTCAAAACTCATGTTTTGAAAAAAAAAAGTAGGGATTGTAGGAAGTTAGCACCCACCCCTTTCCTAGAGGAATGAAATATTTTAGGAAATATTAAAAAGGTAGAATATTATGTTTCCCTGGATGAGAAATGGAGAAGCATGTTTTAAAGCAGCTCCCACCTTCTTGCCCCCCACCCTTTGTTAATGGGCCAGAGGCAGAAACTCAATCTTTGTCAATGGACCATCACAACACAATAGGACCCATCTGCAACACAATAGCAGCAGAAACTCACCACATGTGACCTGGGAAGATTACATCAGCCAGCAAGGCTAGCTAAGACCCCCACCCCTTGGGAGTCTGACAACCAATCAAGATACTCTTTCGGGGCCCCAGGAAGTTCAAAGCCAGAGAGAACATAAAAAACATGGGGACTCGCTGTATCTGCCCTTTTCTGTTCAGGAACTCAAGCCATGTGATCCTGTCCACCATTAAACCATCTTTCCAAGCAGTCTCCATGTTTCCAGTGTCTTTTTCCCCACTTGGAGCTGAACCCAGAATGATATTTCTTCCAACACCCTAAAGGAAACTATATTGGGGGGGGGTCAAGGGGAACCACGAAAGGTATTGGTTTATACTCCATTCTCAATGGGTGACCTGTATAACTGGAAAAATCAAACTCCTAATTATAGAGAGAATCCAGATCAGATGCATGCCCTTTTTACGTCCATCTTCCAAACTCACCAGCCTACTTGGGCAGACATACAAAGTCTGATGGAAATTTTGTTAACTCCAGAGGAAATATGTATGGTGAGGGGAACCATGGATAAGGCTTTGCAGAAGGATCATGCAACTGATCCAGATTGGACATGTCCTGTGGAGGAACCAAATTGGAAACCTCAGTCCATTCGGTTACAAAACTATCGGACCTTGGTTTTGTTAGGACTCAAACAGGGGGTCCCAAAGGTTAAGAACTTGGAGAAGGTCTACCAAATTCAACAGAAAAAGGATAAAAATCCAGGGGAATTCCTAGAACGCATTTATCAAACCTTTAAGCAATATACCAGCTTAGATCCAGAGGAAAATCAGAGCATGGTCAACATGATTTTTATTGGGCAGTCAGCAGATGACATTAGGACCAAGTTACAGAAGACTGAGGGGGGCCCTGGAAAGGCGATATCTGAACTTGTGGAATTGGCATACAAAGTGTATACTAATCAGGCCCAAACAGAAGAAAAGGAAATGCAGAAAGCAATAAGAAATGCCATTCTCCTTGCTGAGGCTCTTAGACAGGAAAGGCAGGCGGTCAGGGGGACTACCGGAAGAAGATTTTTGTGAGGAGGCTTGTGGGGGTTGGTAGTTAGAACTCCGGGCCCAGTCAGAGGCAAGGCAAGAGGCCGAGGGCACCCCTCCCCGGGGTCTAACCAATGCTTTCATTGTGGACAGGAAGGCCATTGGAAAAATGAGTGTCCAACGGTCTTAGCAGTGGTAGATGAAGAAGACTGATGGGGCCAGGGGAGGGGAGAAGTCGCCTCCCCAACCCCCAACCCCTTGGTTGAAATTCAAATAAGGGGAAAGCATTGTAAAATGTTGCTTGATACAGGTGCGAGTAGATCTGTTGTAAATAAAATGTTAACAAAACCAAGTACTGACAACATCATAGTAATGGGAGCATCAGGAGCCACAGTGACAGCTCCCTTTCTTCAGCCTGTGGAATGTAAAGTTGGTAAGACACTCCTGACCAGGGGTGAAATCTACTTACCTTCCTTACTGGTTCGGAAGCGCACGCGCTGCACGCATCACGTGCAGGCGCAGACCTGCGCATGCGCAAAACCTGTGTATACACAGAAGGTAAAAAACACATTACTTCCTGGTTAAAACCAGGAAGTAATGACACCCAGGTGGGTGGGCGGAACTTTGCTCCGCCATTGCTAACGGATTGCCGAACCAATGGCCAAGATCGCTACTGGACCAGGCGATCCGGTCTGATCCGGGAGCATTTCACCCCTGCTCCTGACCCACCAGTTTCTCTATATGGCAGATTGTCCCATTCCCTTATTGGGGAGAGACTTGTTAACAAAACTCCAGGCAACTGTAACTTTCAAGGATGGGAAAATCATAATGAATATTCTGCCTGAAACTTCATGGAGGCTGATGGCTTTGTCAGAAGTAAAAACAGACCAGGTGCCTATGGAAATCAGGCAGGCTGTGAAACCCTGGGTCTGGGCAGATGGGGAGCCTGGAAAGGCAGTGTTCTCACAACCAGTGTCAATCCCTAGAAAACCAGGAAGCCAAATTGCAAACATTAGACAATATGACATAAAGAGAGAGGCTAGATTAGGACTAGAGCCAGTGGTAAAGAAGTTTCTTCAGTGGGGATTAATTAGACCCATTTTCTCACCTTGGAACACCCCTGTCAAGGTTGTTAGAAGTATGTAATACCTTCAACCCAGCCACCCTACTGCCACAGGTGGACTCAGAAGTGCAACATGTGTGGAGGTCATAGATTCAGTCTACTCAAGATGACCTGATTTGTCAGATGAACCACTAGAAAACACAGATTTCGAGTGGTTCACTGATGGCAATAGTTTTGTCCAGAATGGTGTCCGCAAGACTGGTTATTCAGTAGTAACACCCTAGGACAGGGGTCCTCAAACTTTTTAAACAGGGGGCCAATTCACGGTCCCTCAAACTGTTGGGGGGCTGGATCGGCTGGGAGGGCGTGGCTAGGTGGTCATGTGACTAGGTGGGCATGGCTAGGTCATGTGACTGGGTCGGCCAAGTTTGAGGACCCATGCCCTAGGAGATTGCTGAATCAGGACCTCTTCCCCCAAGTACATCTGCACAACTGGCTGAAATCACAGCCCTAACAAGAGCCCTCCAGTTGGCAAAAGGGAAGAGGTTTAATGTTTACACAGACAGCAGATATACATTTGGAGTTTTACATGCTCATGGGGCTATTTGGAAAGAAAGGGGTATGCTAACTGCCCGGGGGGGCAATCAAACGTGGCCCCCAAATCATACAATTACTGGAAGCTGTACACTTTCCTCAAGAGGTTGCAGTCATGCATGTCAGGGGTCATTCCAACGAAGACACTTTGGTGGCAAAGGGAAATCAGGTGGCAGACAGAGCAGCAAAAGAGGGCACTTAGCTGGACCCTGCACATATCTGTCCCCCGATTCCCTATCAGTTGGAAACATCCCTGCCCAAACCAGCCTATACTAAAGAGGAAGAAAAATGGGCTCAAGAACTGGGAGCCACTTGGTTGCAGGACGGGTGGTGGAAGTTAGGACAAAGGGTGGTGATGACTAAGGTTCCCCTAAGAGCTTTGCTGACCCAATTACACAAAGACACCCACTGGAGGGCAAAAGCACTCGCCAATTTTGCAACCCAATACATGCTGGCTAAAGGCACATATGCCGTCACTAACCAGGTCGCTGCAGCCTGTCTCCCGAAAACAGCACGGAAACCTCCTTTGGGAGTCCTCCTACAAGGCTCATACCCAGGTGCTGTATGGCAAATAGATTTCACCAAATTTCCCCAGAAGCTGGGATTTAGATATCTCTTAGTCTTGGTGTGTACTTTTTCTGGGTGGGTTGAGGCTTTTCCATGCCATACAAACAAGGCCAAGGAAGTAGCCCGCACATTACTGAAAGACATTGTGCCAAGATTTGGGGTGACTTTGCATATCTCTTCAGATTCTGGCCCACACTTCACAGCACAGGTGACACAAACTGTTTCCCAGGCTCTTGGAATTAAGTGGAAATTTCATGCAGTTTACTCCCCGACCAGTAGTGGTGTTGCTGAGAAATTTAATGGTTTACTTAAACGACAGATATCCAAAATCTGTCAGGAAGGCCACCTGCACTGGCCACAGGCCATTCCCATAGCATTGCTATGGCTCAGAACTGCCCCAAGAAAACACAGTGGCCTTAGCCCCTTTGAACTTCTGTATGGACGTGTCAGGCATGCCTCCTTTCAGATTTCAAGAAAGAATAACCCCGACTCCATTTTCATAGATAAAGGTACTTTTACTGAAATTGAACTGAATGCAGCCAAGGAAAAGCAAGATCTGAGGCATAGGCGCGAAAATCACATATAGAAAGCATCCCCTCCCCACTGTCCAGAGTAAATCATCCAATCCAAAGGTCCTCCAGGGGTCATGTGGAAGCACACGTCTGGCAGTGTCATCAATCTGGAATGCCACGACCGTTGACCTGATATCCACTTCAAAGAGAAGACTGCAGCTAAGATTCACTTTCGTTTCTCCTCCAGCACGCTTCCCCCCAGCTCCTTTCTAGCTCCCCCTCCCCGTTACCATGTCAGCCGAGCAAGCAAGCATTGAAAGAGCAGAAGCTGACATTCGACCCCCCTGCAGAAGAGACATTATTCCTGTAAGAGAGAAAAAGGGAGATAACAATACAATACAAACAATATATACACAAATTATGGTTTATCGGGATATTTGGTGTGAAACAATTGAACTTTCTTTGGCGCTTGGACATCTCGTTTGTTTACCCATTCAGCTTTAGATAATGGAAAATGTTTCCAGGCCACCAAATACTGCACTTTACCACGACACTTCCTTGAATCCAAGATCTCCTTGACCTCAAAATGCTGCTCTCCTTCAATCAGGATGGGGACAGGAGGAGGTTCTTGGTCTGGACGCAAAGGGGACGAATGTTCCAGTTTTAGTAAACTGACATGGAACACCGGATGAATTCGTCTTAAATTTTTTGGCAACTCCAATTGAACTGTGACTGGGTTAATGACTCAAACTACCGGAAAAGGGCCCACATATTTGGGTCCCAGCTTTTTAGACTTTTGGGTAGTTTGCAAGTATTTGGTGGAAAGGTAAACCATGTCACCCACTTTATAAGCTCGTGCTTGACCCTTTTTTTTTATCAGCCTGGGCTTTATGAGCCCGATGCTCTTCATCAAGTGCCTTACGAGTTACTGACCAAGTGCCTCATATCTGTTCAATCCAATCAATCAAAGAGGGGTGTTGTGGATTCTCCTGAGGCAGCTCTGGAATTGGCACAAACTATTGGCTGGAGGCCACTTTGAAAGGAGTGAACCCTGTGCTGCTATGTATGGAGTTATTATAGGCCACCTCTGCAAATGGTAACAAATCCGCCCAGTTATCTTGTTGATAATTTACATAACATCTCAGATATTGTTCTAACATGGAATTGGTTCTCTCACACGCCCCATTTGTCTGGGGGTGGTGGGCGGAGCTTAACCCCTGGGAGGTGCCTATTAGTGCTAGGAGCTCTTTCCAGAAATGGGAGGTAAATTGAACACCTCTGTCAGAGATTATACGTTTTGGAGCACCATGTAACCTGTACACATGTTGGACAAACATTTTTGCAAGTGTTTTTGCGGAAGGAATCTTGGGACATAGGATGAAATGCACTTGTTTGGAAAACAAATCAGCCACGGTCCCACTGTCCCACACGCTTCGGCATGGCCCATTCGACGCCACACTGTTAGTCCCAGGCTTTTCACCTCCTGGGTCAGTTAGCCGCCAGCCAATTGGCTAGTTGCCAATGCCGGCAGCCAGAAGCCGGCTTCATCCAAAGGAGTTTTTGTTTTGGGTGGGTATCCTAGCCTTAGAAAGAGAGAGGGAAGGAGGAAGGGAAGGGAGAGAGAGAGAGAGAGAGGTTGCTAAGCAAGAGCATTGCTAAATGAGTTTCGACGCCTCTTACTCAATCCATCCTCCAACAGTGAATGTCGATCACTGTGGGCCAGATTCAGAATTTTAAAGCAAAGGCCTGCCGGATTACTGGTAAGGGAAGGGTAAAGGTACCCCTCAACTTACTGTATGTCCACCATTGAGCCTCGAATCTCCATTGCTAAGGGAGATAGCTGTTCAGTGACATTTCTCCCACTTTATGGCCCATCTTGCCACTGCTGTTAAGTGAGTAGTTGCAGCTCGTAAGTGAGTTACACTGTCGCTTCGTGAATCCGGCTTCCCCATGGACTTTGTTGGTCAGGTCGCAAAAGGGGATCATGTGACTCTGGGACACTGAGACTGCCATAAGTAAGAGTCAGTTGCCAAGCATCTGAATTTGGATCACCTGGCCATGGGGATGCTGCAACGGTCATTAAGTGTGAAAAACAGTAATAAGTCCCTTTTTCCAGTGCCGTTGTAACTTGAATGGTCGCTAAGTCAGTCACACAGTCACTAAGTGAATCTGGCTTCCCCAAATCTATGTTGCTAAGGGAGACAGCTGTTCAGTGAGCTTTCTCCCACTTTACAACCCGTCTTGCCACCATTGTTAAGTGGATCATTGTTTAAGTCAGTCAGACGATGTTTAAACGAAGCTGGCTTCCCCAGTGACTTTGCTTGCCAGATGGTTGCAAAAGGGATATCACATCATGTGACCCCAGGATGCTGCGACTGTCATAAATGCGAGTCAGTTGCTACGCATCCAACTGTAAATCACGTGACTATTGGGATACTGCAATTGTCATGACTGTGAAAAATGGACAACAGTGGCATTGCAACTTTGAACGGTCACTATATGATATGGTCGTAAGTTGAGGACTACCTATACTGTTTTCCAATTTGACGGCAATTCTTGACTTAGGACCGTCATGACCAGCAGTCACCAATGTCGTATGTCTGTACCTAAGATGGCTGGCGGTGGTGGGGAACAGCAGCCCAACTGCAGGATCAGGTGTGGGGTGGGGAGAGAGCAGAATCTTAGGTACGGACAGACAACATTAGTGATGGCTGGCCATGACAGTCGTAAGTCAAGGATGGACTGAGTAAGATGCGTCGAAACTCACTGTCAGGGTTCCAAGGAACACCCCCAACAAAATAAAGCTCTGAGGCCTGAGGTTCCTCAAAGTTCCAATTTATTAGAGATGTCATGTTGGCACATCTGGGAAAACCCGAATCTGAAAGCTTCCAGGTTTCCCCCACCCAGCTAAGAGTTCACAGCCCTGCTCCACACCCACAAGTTCATCACATTGTCCAATCAACTCTTCACACTCCACCGGATACAATCTTCAGGCAGTCTCCATCAGATGCAGGCAAAAGTCTTTGAATATGGAATGTTGTTATGACTAACTTTCTACTGCTCCAACAACAACCCCCTCCCAACTTCCCCAGCTAAAATATGTGGCAGTTTAGAAGCAGAAAGAAAATTGTCTTCCAAAACTGACAGGCTTCCCCCCCTCAGGAAAGGAATGCATCCTGGGACAAGACTGAAGTCAGGGGTTAACACAATTAGCACATTAACCACCTCTCCCCTCCCCCAGGAGGACCCTTAGGCTTATCAGGGAATTTATCATGAAATTGCCTAACTAAGGTGTCTGCCTGAACACCCCAACTCTTCACCCATGTGGCTTCAGACAAGGGGTACCCCTTCTAATGAACCAAATATTGCAAACGTCCCCTCTGCAATCCAAGATCTTCTTCACCTCATAATGTGTCTCACCCTGCACCACAATCGGCTTTGAGGGAGCAGCAGGTTGAGGTCTCAATTTAGATCCCACAGCAGGCTTTAACAGGCTGCAATGAAAAACAGGATGAATTTTTCCCAGTATGCGGGGAAGATTTAACTGTACAGTCACTGGGTTAATCACTTTCACTATGGGGAAGGGACCTAAATATTTCAGTCCTAACTTCTTACTCTTCAACCTCAAACGTAAGTATTTGGTGGAAAGATACATGTGATCTCCCACCCGAAAGGGAGGTTGGAGAGATTGGTGTTTGTCTGCTTGCTTTTTGTATGCCTCAAAGGGGAACTTGGCTCCCTCTAGGAAGTGCCGCCATGATAGAAGAGCCCAATGAACAGCAAAGGCTTCCTTCTCCCATACTGCCCATCTCCGCTCGGTGTCCGTGAGTTTTTTGGACGCATATGCGCAAGGAAGCAGCCACCCTTGCAACGTCGCTGGCATCAGCCTGGACAAGGAACTGCCTATCTGGGTCCGGGTGCTGAAGGATGGGCTCCTCTGCAAACAGCCGTTTCAATTTTTCAAACGCTTTTTGACAGCTTAGCGTCCAGGCTAACGGCTGTGCCGGCCGCGGCTTTACAGGGGAGGGTCCTGTCTTTAGCAGTTTGGTAAGTGGCAGGGCCACTTCCGTGAAGGCTGGGATGAATTGCCGGTAGAAGTTAGCAAACCCCAGGAAACTTTGCAGCTGTTTCCTGGTGTGAGGGGCCTGCCAGTCAAGTATAGCTCCCACTTTCCTGGGATCCATCTCTATGCCTTCGTTTGACACTCAGTAGCTCAGGTAGTCCAGAGAAGTTTTGTGAAACTCACATTTGGACAGCTTCGCATAAAGTTTTGCGGCTAACAGTTTCTTTAGTACTTGTCGGACTAGTTTCACATGTTCTTCTAATGTCTCACTGAATATGAGAATGTCGTCCAAGTAGACTAGAACCCCCTTGTATAAATGTTTTTTTTTTTATTGCAAAAGTTTTACAATTACATTTTCACCCCTTTTTCCCCCCCACCTCCCCCCCAAACTTCCCAACCTCCCTAACCCTCCCTAATCCTCCCCTCCCCCCAGACTTCCCTATAATATACTCATACTCATAAAGAACCCTAATATAACACTTATATGTAAACTTGAACCCCTCCCTCCCCTGTATAATTTTTCTCTTTATCTCATTACATTAAAAAATTTCTAGTACATTATTTTCAAATAAAAGCTATTTGATACTTTCTGGTTTGATATTTGTTCTGAACATATTCTATCTACCTTTTCCATTCCCACTCATAAGTCTCTTGTGAACAATCTTTTAAATATGCTGAAATCTTCGCCATCTCTGCAAAACTGGCCATCTTCAAAGTCCATTCCTCAATAGTGGGCAAAGCTTCATTCTTCCAGTATTTACCTATCAACAGTCTTGCTGCTGTTATCATATACAATATCAATTTTGTTTCACCCAATGTAAAACCCTTAACTATACCCAATAAAAACAGTTGTGGAGAAAATTGAATTTTTTTCTTCAAAACATTCTGCATGACCCACCAAATTTTTATCCAAAAAGCCTTAACTTTCCTACAGGTCCACCAAACATGATAATACGTAGCATCCAAACATTCACATCTCCAACATTTTGGCTGAACATTAGGGTACATACATGACAACTTTTTGGGATCTAAGTGCCATCTATAAAACATTTTATAGAAATTTTCCCTCAGGTTCTGCGACTGTGTAAATTTAACATTCTGAACCCAAATTTTTTCCCATGTTTCCAACATTACTGGTTCTTCAAAATTTTGTGCCCACTTAATCATACAATCTTTAACTAATTCAGTTTCTGAATCCCTTTCTAGCAAAACATTATAAAGCCTTTTGATATGCATTGGACCTTTCTCTTTTATATGTCTAACCAATTCTTCCTCATGCAACATAATACCAGTTTTTTGGTCCTCTTTCCCTCTCAATTGTAATTGATTATATTGTAACCATGTTAAATTAATCCCTTCATCCAACAGTGTCTGCAATGTCTTCAGCCGCCATCTGCCCGCATCTGTAAAAAGAACCTCTTTGTATAAAACCCCCCCCGAGTGACATTATATTTGTATTCCACAAAGTATGACCAAGATCCAGCCATAGCGGTATTTTATAATCCCATTTGAGTCGGTGCTTCTTCCAAACTCTCATCAAAGAATCTCTAAGTATATGACTTTTAAATACTTTATCTACTTTGTCGTCGTAGAATAAGTAAGCATGCCATCCAAATTCAAGATCAAAACTTTCTGCATTCAATATTCCAGTCTTTTTCCTTCCAAACCAATCACTTGTTAAAGTTAAAGCTGCTGCATCATAATATAACTGTAGGTTTGGAAGTTTAAGACCTCCTCTTTCTGGAACATCTTGCATAATTTTCAATTTCACTCTCGGCTTTTTCTCGTTCCAGACAAACTTATTGAGTCCAGTTTGCCAGACTTTCAATTGTTTATCACTTTTAAGCACCGGAATCATTTGAAACAGGAAAAGAAATCTTGGCAAAATGTTCATCTTAACTGCTGCTATTCTTCCAAGTAGAGACAGCTGCAGTTTTTTCCAAGTCTCCATGTCTTTCTGCACCTCTCGCCACAACACCTCATAGTTATTTTGAAACAATTTCATGTTTGATTCTGCAACCTGAACTCCTAGATATTTTACCTTAGGTACAGTCTCAAAACCTGCCCTCCTTTCAAGCTCATATTTACGATCTTGTGTCATGTTTTTAACTATCATTTTAGTCTTTTTTGGATTCAGTCTAAAACCTGAAACTTTACCATAGTCTTGTATAATGTCCTTCATCAGGATTATTGATTCCATTGGTTGTGATAGGGTAACAACCAGATCATCTGCAAATGCCTTTATTCTGTAATCCTCTTGCCTAATCATTATACCTTTCAAGATATTAGAGTCCCGTATTGTATTTAACAAGACTTCTAGTGTTAGAATAAATAAAAGTGGGGACAACGGACATCCCTGTCTTGTTCCTTTTTCAATTTTAAACTCTGTTGTCAAACTTCCATTAATAATGATCTGTGCCTTTTGCTCTTGGTAAATTGCTGAAATCGCCTGTATAAATTGATCCCCAAAATCCATCTTTTTTAAAGTCTTTAGTAGAAAATTCCAATCCACTCTATCAAAGGCCTTCTCTGCATCCAAAAAGACCAGCACTGCAGGAATCTGTTTATTCTTCTCAAGATATTCCAATAAATCTATTACTTGCCTTACATTGTCCTTCATGTGTCTGCCCTCGATAAATCCCGCTTGATCATCATGAATCACCTTTTGGATTACTGGCATCAACCTGTTGGCTAATACTTTCGCATAGATTTTATAATCTGTATTCAAAAGAGATATTGGTCTATAATTCTCTGGTTTTTTAGGACCGACTTGTTCTTTTGGTATCAAAGATATGTAAGCTGTTGTCCATGATGGGGGTATTTTACCCCCTTGTTGAATATTGCAAAATAAATCTCTAAGTTGTTCCACCATTTCAGCTTTCAAAGTTTTGTAATACACTGCGGTCAAACCATCCGTACCAGGAGCTTTGGCTGTTTTTAACTGTTTAATTGCTACTATTATCTCCTCCTCTGTTATAGGATAATTCATTCTTTCCTTTTGTTGATCAGTAATTTTTGTAACTCTTTTATCGTTTAAATATTTTTCTATAAGTCCATTCTGCACCTCCTCTTTGGCATATAGTTTGGTATAATAGTCCACAAAAGCTTCTTTAATTAATTTTTGTTGAAAAATTTCTTTCCCTCCAATATCAATACTATCAATAGTCCGTATACTTTGTTTTTTCCTCAATGTGTAAGCCAACCATCTGCCCGGTTTATTAGCGTTACAAAATGTATTATGCTTCGCATATTGTAAGTTTGTTGCAACTTGTTCCGCCATAAGCATTTGAAATTGGTCTTTCAAAAGTTTTATAGCACTGCTTATTCTTTCATCTGTTGGATTTTTAATAAGTAACTGTTCTTTATTCTTTATTTCTATTTCCAATTCAGATCTTTTCTTTTGTCGAAACAGTCTATGTTTAGAGTTCATGTAGATAAGTACCCCTCTCATATAAGCTTTACTTGCATCCCACACAATTTCAATTGGGGTACCTTTATTCAAATTTATTTCAAAAAATTCTTTCAAATGCTTTTTAAGTTCTGTTGTATTTTTTTCATATCTAAACAAGTTCTCATTTAATCTCCAAGAACGTCTCTCAACCTTATCCATCTCAATTTCTATCCATACTGGGCTATGGTCAGTCAAAGTTCTTGGAAAAATCTTTGTTCTTTTTGTCTTGACAAGTAAATCATCTGACAACAAAATGAAGTCAATCCTAGAGAAGGATCTGTGTCTGTCAGAAAAGAAAATGTAGTCCAGTTCTTTTGGATTATGTATTCTCCAAACATCTTTTAGTTCCATATCTTCTTTCATGTCAAAAAAGGTCTGTGGTAATCTGATCCTAGACTTTGCCAAACTCTTTTTATCTAATTTAGAATCAATTACTCCATTCCAGTCTCCCATAATTAAAATAGATCTGTAATCCCATTGCAGTATTTTAGTATGTAACATCTTATAGAAATGGTCCTGTTGTTGATTGGGAGCATAAATTCCAATCAGAAGAATTTGGCCATTTGCTGTAAGCAATTCAATTGCTACAAACCTACCATCTTCATCTGCTTCTATAACTTTAGCTGTTAACTTTTTATTTACATAAATAACCACACCATTCTTTTTTTGCAAGGTTGAAGATATAAAATGTGTTCCTAGTTTGGAGTTTATCAAATATTTTTGATCTTGAGTTGTGATATGCGTTTCTTGTAAACAAATTATATCATTATTAAATTGTTTCAAATATGTAAATAATTTCTTCCTTTTCTGTACTGAATTCAACCCATTAACATTCCAAGATAAACACTTAAACATCATCTCCCTCTTTTTGGAGCAAGGAGCAGAATAATTGAAGGTCATCCGAAAGCTTCGATCTCGCTCCCCCCATGGCTCCAGTCTCTTGTGCAGTACTCTTAACTGCCTCCTTATCTTGCCTTTCCTGTTGTTGTTGTTGCTTTTGTTTAAGTAACTTAGATTGAGCTCGAGTTATACGTTGATCCTTAACTTCAATCATCTGAACCGAATCCAAGATTGGAGAAGATTCCAGCAAGGGCTCATCTAAAAAACCTCCTTCTGCACCTTGCATTTCCTCTAAATCCTGCTTAGACTGTCCTTGCAAATCTCGTTGAGGTTGCTTCTCTTCACTCTCTTTAATCTCCAGAACTGTAGATGTACGTGGAGATGGTGTTCTTTCCTTGAGAATAGTAGTGTAAAAGTGCTGTGCCTTCTCCACGGTATTCAAACGATGTCTTTCTCCCTTATATCTGAAAATTACTCCAGCTGGTGCGTCCCACCGGAAAGGTATCTGTAAATTTTGCAATTCCTTAACAAGAAAACCAAATTCTTTTCTAGCTTTCAGCATTTTAGGAGGTAATTCTTTATAAATTCCAATTCGTGAGCCCCCCACTTGCACAGAAGTGTAAAAGGATTTTTGCAGGATATCATTTCTTATTTCTCTATCTGTAAAATATATGACCACATCTCTAGGTAATTGTCTTTGTCTGGCCACCCAAGAATTCACTCTGTAAATTTTGTCTATTTTGTGAAAAACCACATCAGGATTGACTTGTATAATCTTGGCCAGGGCCTCAGAACAAACTTGTCTCAAATCCTGTCTTTCCTCCTCTCGAATTCCTCGAAGCCGTATAGCAAACTCCATTGCCCTGAATTGTATCATGACAATCTCGTCTTCAACTCTTTGCATTTTATTGTCAACATCAGCAATTTTATAATCATTGTCTTTCATCTTAACATTAACTTCTAATTTATGTTCTTCAACTTTAAAATCAACTTTCCCGATAAATTCTGCCAGGCCAGATGCCACTTCTGATATTTTTTTGGTCACCTTGTTTTGATTCTGTTTCACCATATCTTTAACTTCATTAATTTCCTGCATAAATTCCTGATGTGATTTTTGAAGTTTATCATCTATCTCCTCTTGAGATTTTTGAAATTTATCATCCAAAGTTTTGGAAATAAATTCTTTTAAATCTCCCACATCAAATTCTTTTTTCTGAGTCTGTAGCTGTTGAGCAGGGGGAAGCTGCGTTTCATGTTTGTGTGTGGGGGATCCCCCCCCTGTTGTCTTCCCTTCCTGCTTCTTTGAGGCCATCCTGCCACGTAATCTAGTTTTTCTAAAGAGGGAAGTTCCTTTTCCTTTCCCTCCTGCACAAAAACTTCTAAAAAAGTCCCCCAGATTTGATCAAATAAAAGCTGAAGTAAAGCAAAGTCAAGTATTGAAAAAGGAGAAATTTTTCGCTTGTTTCTCTTATTACAAACAAAGCAACTTTGTAGCAACTTGGAAACTTTGTAACAAAGCAAGATAACTTCACCAATCCACACTCGCTGGCTCGTTAACTCTAAGGCTGAGCACCATGTTTTTTCAAAGCACTTTCACTCATTCGCATTTTTCTCAAATTAAAAAGTCAACAAAGCGCTGATACTTGCGTTTCCAAGTTTCAGGGTTCAGGTAATTTCGCTGTTTATTAAGGCTGGTTCTTTTCGCTTTTAGTTTCCTGCAGCCAGCTTGTTCTGCAGAAGCAGAAACGTCCCACGTCGCCCGGAGTTTCAGCAGGCTGGAAGGGAGCCGCGCCTGTTCTCTCCCCAGAAACAATTCCCTGGGGGGTTACAGGGGCTCGACCTGTGCCCTGCGATCTCTACTTCAGCAATCCTGAGGATTTTGAAGTTTTTGAGCCGCTTCTGGGTCGCGAAGCGGCTCTACAGGCAGCGGGGCTGGCGGAGCTTCGAAAGGCACCGCCGTCGCCGAAGACAAGGAAACCGGAAGTCCCCCTTGTATAAATGTTGATGCAGCACTTCATTAATCAATTGCATGAATACAGCAGGAGCTCCTTGGAGACCAAAGGGTATGACTTTGAATTGGAAGCTACCTAATGGGTAGTTGAAAGCAGTCTTCCACTCATCCCCTTCCGTTATGTGCACCCTGTAATAGGCTTCTCTCAAGTCAAGTTTAGTAAACACTTTGCCTTTTGAAAGGTAGTTCAGTAGGTCTCTCATGAGGGGAAGGGGGTAGGTGTTTCCCACGCATACCGTATTTATATCACAAAAATCCACACAGAGCCTCATCCCCCCCATCTTTCTTTTCCTTAAACAGCACCGGGGCGGCTACTCTGAATTTTGCAGGTTGGATGAACCCTCGGGCTAGGTTAGTATCGATGTACTTCCTCAGCTCAGCCATCTCTTTTGGGTTCATTGAGTACATCTTTGGTTTAGGGAGTTTGGCCCCGGGCTCGATCTCAATCGCACAGTCAGTGTGGCGATGAGGGGGAAGGATGTTGCATTCCTCCTCACTGAATTCTTCAGCGAGGTCCCTGTATTCCTTGGGGACCTGGGGATTCCCAGGTAGGACTTTGATGGCCATTGTGGCTGCCTCTCGTTGATGGGGCCCCTGAGGGCTCGTCTCAGTGGGTTCAGTTTCAGGAGGGATGGGCGGCAAAGGCCCCACCCCTATCATGACTTTTCAGTAGCCATCCTCCAATTTGATTGTAGGGGCCCATTTGTCTAGCCAGGCAAGTCCCAGGAAGATTGACTCTGCCATTTCTGGGGCTACTATGAATCGAATGAGTTCTGTGTGGATCCCTAGTTCCAATCTGACAAGCTCAGTGACCTGTGTAGCAGGGGTGCCACCTATTAAGGTCCCGTCTACTTGCTGAAAGCGTATGGGGCAGCTTAAGAGGTGTGTCTTTATGCCTAGCTGCTCAACAATGATGGAGCTAATTAAGCAACGGGTGCAACCGGTGTCTTATTGCTGCTACCTCTCCATGCACCCCTGTCTCTGGCACTGTCAGCTTGACTTTGATCACAAAGGGGTGGATGGTCCCACTTACCATTGGGTCATCTTTGCCACTGCTACTGCTGGCCGGCCCAGGCGGCAAGTCTTTGGTTGAGGTCTCTTCGTTCTCTCCAGGGGAAGGGGAAGTCTCGACTGCCTGCCAGGCAATTCTACTGGCATCTGGGGGTTTTTGTGGGTCCCTTCTGCCTTGGGCTGATGTGGCGGGGCGCGGGTGTGGAACCGGCACAGGTGCCAGACACTCCGCAGCTCGATGACCCACTTGTCTGCAACGGTAGCACTTGATTACCCCTGTAGATTGAGCAGGAGCGGTGTTGTGGCTCCATTGCCTGAGCCTGGGCTATTGACAGATGCAGACTCTGAGAGTGAGGGAGAGGAGTTGGCAAGGCCTCCCTCTCCAGGACCCTCCTCTCTGGTAATGCCTCCGGAGGACACCGAAGGCCAAGAGATAGGCCCAGAGCCAAGCACATCCCCGCAGCCACAGGTGGACAGCGACGAAGGAGATAAGTGCTGGCTGGATCCTCGACAGCGGCGCAGGGAGAAGCGTGCGCAGCAGAGGGGAAGGCGTGCCAGAGATTAGCTGAGTCACTGGACCACACCCCACAGGGTATAAATGTGGGTGTGGTGGCCGGTTCAGTTTGTGACAAGCAAAAACTAGAAATAATCCATGATCTCTGTGTTACTGGACTTCTGCCTGCCTTGTCGGACTGCATTTGGACTAATCCTTGTATTGCTGAAACTTTGCCTGCTTTATCGGAATGCTTGCAGTCTAATCTTTGTTTTGTGTGAGTAAAGTCTGAATTGGCAGCTAGACACTGGGTTGCTGCCAGCTTTATCTTCAAAGACTTTGTCGTGTGGCTTATTAACTCCGGGCCGTCTGTGGGGGTGCGTGTGTGGGACGGGGACAGAACAAGGGGTTTCAGTGGGGTTTGTCAGAGGATGTTTAGCCAAAGTTCTCCCTGGGGGCCTCTCAGCTGAGGGGTTGTGGCATGGGTGAACTTCTCTATCAAGGGCTATTGACATGGTATACCAGTCTTGCAGTCGCTCTGGCACCACCCGGATTCCACAGGCGGTTCTGACTTCTTGATCAATGGCTTCTTTAAAATAATGCAGAAGTATTCTGTCCGGCCAATGTCCAAGGTTCCCCGCGACCCATCTAAAGTCCCATACGAAGTCCTTTATGGGTTGATTTCCTTGACTCATCACCTTTATCTCAGCTTCACTCTCGTTGATTCAGTCTCGGTCTTTGAATGTGCCCCAGAGCAGCTCAACATCTGCATCATTTAATTCAGCAACCCCCTCATTATGCAGTTGGGCTATCCAGTCAGCAGCATCTCCCTCATTCATCCCCTCCGAGATCGCACATACCAAGTCGCGATCTGGTTCGTATTGCTTTCCATACTGATCTATGTGAGCCCATACTCGGCTTAGGAAATAGGCCAGCTTGGTAGGCTTACTGTCAAATGTCGCTCTAAAACATGGTGACAGGGCCCTTGCTGGCGGAATTGCCACGGCAGCTGGAGGTGGGGTGAATGCCGGCGGCTGAACTGGAACCTGCGGCGGCAGCGCTGCTGGCTGCTGGATCAGATCCCACGGCAGTGCTGGAATCGTTGGGGCAAATTGGGCCCATGGTGATCCCGTAAGAGGGGGAGCAGCAGGTGCTGGCATCCACTGACACTGGACCCACCCCTGGCCGGGATAGAATCCCCATCCTGGGGGGATAAATTCGGCAGGGGGTAGCATGAAGGCAGGTTGACGAGGGCTGGATACAGGACGACATCCAGGTGATCGTTCTTTCGGTCCCATCTCTGGAGTTGGATCAGGCTGGCAACTTTTCCCAGAATCCATCTCCCTGGACCGAGCTCCTAGGCTTTACATCACCTCTGCAGCTTCAAGGGCTCATACCATGCCTTCAGAAGGGGGAATACCAGGTCACGATAAACCTTCCGGTATGTGCTCCCATGGCTCCCTCTGCAATCTTCTCTCTCCCTTCCATCTTCACTGAGTCTTCGCACCACCCAAGCTTTAGGTTGGTGCTGGGGCTCAGCACACCATTCAGCCCCCTTTCGGGGTGCTACTTAGTTATTTAGGAGATTTGGGTTAATGTCAGGGTTCCAAGGAACACCCCCAACAAAATAAAGCTCTGAGGCCTGAGGTTCCTCAAAGTTCCAATTTATTAGAGATGTCATGTTGGCACATCTGGGAAAACCCGAATCTGAAAGCTTCCAGGTTTCCCCCACCCAGCTAAGAATTCACAGCCCTGCTCCACACCCACAAGTTCATCACATTGTCCAATCAACTCTTCACACTCCACCGGATACAATCTTCAGGCAGTCTCCATCAGACGCAGGCAAAAATCTTTGAATAGAGAATGTTGTTATGACTAACTTTCTACTGCCCCAACAACAACCCCCTCCCAACTTCCCCAGCTAAAATATGTGGCAGTTTAGAAGCAAAAAGAAAATTGTCTTCCAAAACTGGCAGTCACTTTAACAATGCTCTTGCTTAGCAACCAAAATTTTGGGCTCAATTGTTGTCATAACTCGAGGACTATCTGTGCCTTCCACTGCATGGCAGCCTTGCCTAGTAAACTCCTTCCCCTTTCTGGGAATTTCTCCTCTGTGTTAGAGGCACATCTAATTATATCAAGATGATATAAGGTCTCCTGCTAGAGCAGGGGGTTGGACTGGATGACCTCCGAGGTCCCTTCCAGCCCTGGATTGCTGTGATGTTTCAAAGCATCCAATGAAGCTGCGTGTCGAGTGTCAAAAGCCCCTCGACAACACATCACCTTGATGGATGGTATTGAAGACCATGAAGGGGATCCGGAGAATACTGAAGGATTCCAGCAACAAAACATGGTGGAGGGGGGTGTTGCATTAGGACACCATGTACACTAATAGTGGGTGATGGAATCATCGGCTACTTGGCAGGGAGGGAGTGGAGTGTTGGTAGGAACGTCTGAGAGCAGATTTAGACTGGCCAGTCCCAAATTGAGGATGGATAAAGAGCGGTATCGGGGGAGGGGGGAGGAACCCACCCTCCCTGAGATGATACCAATGTTGGGGCCCCATGGAACAACCCAAACCCATGGGAGGGTCCAGTGAGAAAGGGAATCAGAGGTTAGGCATCAACAGACAGAAGCACGGAGGAGCCATCAGGGAGGCGAAGGCTCTGCATGTGGTAGGGACCCAGGTCCTGTTTGGGTGCCTGGATTGTGGCCACAGCAAATCCCCTGGGGGCCTCCTCCATTGCAGGCTACTTTTGACAGTAATCCGGAACGTGTGGCTCTCTTTTTGAGCCAAGTAATTAGCTACATGGATGCCTATGGACATTTCTATCCCTCTCCATGGGCAAGAGTGGTGGCTGTTACTATGAATTTAACTGGTGATGCGGCTGACTGGGTAGCTGGATTACACAACATGCATGCCCGGGAGCTTGCGGATTTAGGTCGCTTTTTGGAAGCCCTGTGGTGTAGGTTTGAGGATGATGCGAGTACTCAAGCAATTGTCGAAGGTGATTTAGTCTCATTGAGGCAAAGGGGTCGAGCAGCTAAAGAATACGTACAAGACTTTCGAAAACTAGCAGGACGGCTGAGGGGGTGGCCTGAGCGTTTACTTGTGCACCAGTTTCACATGGGTCTGGACAGGGAGCTACGCCAGGCTTGTGTTTATAGGGGGCTTGGTCCTCATATTGTGGAGTGGTATAAAGCGGAAATAGAACTGGATATTGGGTTAAAGGAGTTTCGTACACGAGGTGAGGTACTGGGCCAACCATGAAAACTATTGGAAAGACCGCAAATGGGCCGAGGAGTAGTGAGACTGAATATGCCTATAGGGTCCAGATCTACTGCTCCTCCAAGACGTCCATTTCGATGCTACCGATGTGACCAGGAGGGGCATAGATCCGTCGAGTGTCCGTTTCCACCTCTCTGGGTATCGGCTCCACAACCATCGAATCCTGGGGAAAGAACCAACCTATGGTCACAAGTGACGTCAGAACGTTCTCGTAGTGCAATGCAAGCAACGGAAAGCAGTCTTAGTAGACGTGAAGAAAGACATGGTCGCTTGGGAACCACTCAGGTACCAGAAGAGCCGGAGGTTACCGAAGATGAGACGGATCCCCGAGACCCTATGGTATGTGCTCCTATACGTCCCTTTATAGTCCAAGTAACATTGAAACACCCTAAAACGGGTAAGGCAGAACACATAGGGGCTTTGGTTGACACTGGGTGCACGCGCTGTCTCTTGCGGAGGTCAGTGGCTGAAGGGTTGGGTCTTTGTATTATAACTCTGCAGACTCCCATTAAGTTTGAACAAATGGACGGCTCAACCCTAGGCGGACAGCCTGCTACACATGTGACAGAACTGGCGAGACTTGAAATTGGACAACATTGGGAGTTGGTGCGATTTGTGGTAGTGGAGACAATGATAGAACCTGTTATCCTGGGGCTATCATGGTTGGACAAGTGGAAGCCCACCATTTGGTGGGAGGGGGGTTACCACAAACTAAGAATGGTATTGGGTCCTGAACCCCCAGAGGGGGAGTAAAGGAGCTGTGGGGTGAGAAACAGAGCCATCCCTACTGGAGGGGGTCCCAAGGATATACTGGGACTTAAAACGTGTATTCAGCGAAAAGGAATGTGAATCCCTCCCACCACATTGCCCCACCGACTGTGCTATAGAACTGAAGCCTGGTCTTCGGTTGCCCAAACCTTGCATGTATGTAATGACTCCCCAGGAACTGGAGGAGCTACGTCGATATATCGATAGTAATCTGGCTAGGGGATTCATAAAACCCAGCAGATCACACATGGCAGCGCCGGTACTATTTAAAGAGAAGAAAGACGGTGGCCTTCGCTTATGTGTTGATTTTCAGGGATTGAATGCAGTATGTGTGGAACCCTTGTACCCGTTACCCCTTATGACACACCTGCTCTCCACTTTGGCTACTGGTAAGATTTTCACCAAGCTCGATCTACGAGAAGCATATTACAGAGTCCGTATCTGTGACGGTGATGACTGGAAGACAACTTTCTTTTTTTTTTTTTTTTTTTAAATTTTTTTATTATTTTTTTATAATCCAACATACACAGACAAACACAAACATTTAAACAAACTATACATAGACTAACTATACAATAAAATCAAGTCCTAAGACTTGAGCTTTGAAGTGTAGATACCTCGGTAATTGTATATCAATGTATCTGTACATATTATACTTCATCATATATCAATATTTATATAACGATATTTCATTTTGTTTCTATGTTTGAATATAGTTGGATGGTATTTCCTTAATTCGTGTCTTTTTTTTCTAACCAGTTATACCATTTTTGCCAAATTAGGTAATAGTCTGAGTCTTCTTTTCCCTGAATTTCTTTGGTCAGTTTATCCATTTCTGCACATTCCATTGTTTTTTGTATTACTTTTTCCTCTGTTGGCGTATTTTCCAATTTCCACATCTGTGCAAAAGCGATTCTGGCAGCGGTTAGGATGTGTATAATTAGGTATTGTGTCTCTTTTTTATAATCTTTTGTGAGTATTCCTAATAAGTATGTTTCCGGTCTGAGGGGTACTTTTTGGGTGGTGATTTCTTCCAATTGACTTTGAATTGTTTTCCAAAATTTTTTAACTTTTGGACATGACCACCACATGTGGAAGTAAGTCCCCTTCTGTGTTTTACATTTCCAACAATTTGGATTGGTGTTGGGGAACATCTTTGCCAGTCTTGCAGGGGGGAGATGCCATCTGTAAAACATCTTATATGTATTTTCCTTGTAGGGCACGGACATCGTCAGTTTAGTATTGACTTTCCACATTTTTTCCCACTTTTCTAAATTAATATTATATCCAAAATTTTTAGCCCAAATAATCATATTTTCCTTCACCACTTCTTCTTCCAGTTTGTATTTAAGCAAATAATTGTATATTTTAGTTATTAATTTATCATCTGATTGCATTATAATTTTGTCTAATTCATTCCTTTCTTTTTGGATTCCAAATTTTTTCATATCGCTTTTATATCTTGATTTTATCTGTAAATACGTCCACCAATCTATGTCCGTGCCCTGTTGTCTCAATTCCTCTGTTGTTTTTATATCTCCCTCTGTATTCAACAATTCGTCGTAGGTCTTCATTTTATTCATATCCATTGTGTTCGGGTAAATTTGTGCTTCCATGGTTGATATCCATCTTGGAATTTTATCATAGTGTTTCCTTCTTATTTCAATCCAAATTTTTGCCAGTGCTCCTCTAATGTAGTGTCTCCTGAAATGCTCATGCTGTCTGGGCTTTTCTTCCCATAGGAATGCGTGCCAACCTTTGAACAGATCGAATCCTTCTAGGGCTAGTATTCGTTTGTCTTTGAGTGTCATCCAATCCTTGATCCAGGTTAGGGCTGTTGCAATGTAGTAGGTTTGCCAATCTGGTAATCCCAGGCCGCCTCTTTCTTTGGTATCTTGCAGGTGTTTCAATTTAATCCTGGCTCTCTTCCCCTGCCATATATACTTGTATATCATTTTATCGAGGTCTTTAAAATATGTTTTCCCCGGACTTATCGGTATTGTTCTAAATAAATATAACATTTTTGGTAAAATAGTCATTTTAATTGAAGCAATTTTGCCTAATAATGATAGTTTTAATTTACTCCATGCATCTAAGTCCTTCTGTATCTGTTTAAGCAATTTAATGTAGTTGTCTTCTTTTAATGATGATACTTTATTGGTGAGCCAAATTCCTAAATATTTTATTTTGGTTGTTGTTTGTATTCCTAGTGCCTCTTCCAGCTCCTCCTCCTGGGGTTTTGTCAAATTTTTAGTTAGTAATTTAGTTTTTTGTCTATTAATTTTCAAACCTGCCACTTCGCCGTATTGTTCTATCTTCCTTAATAAATTCAGTCCTGATTGTTTCGGTTCCTCTAATATAAATACTACGTCATCCGCGAATGCTTGTAGTTTGTATTCCTGGTTTTTTGTTCTTAATCCTTTTATTTCATTGTCATTCCTAATTTCGTTCAATAGGGGTTCGAGTGCTAATATATATAGTATAGGAGAAAGAGGACATCCTTGTCTCACTCCTTTGGATATTTTAAATTGGTCTGTTGTCTCTCCATTTATCCATATTCTTGCAATTTGATCTGAATATATTGTTTGGATCATATTAAGAAATTTCTCGCCAGTTCCCATTTTTTCTAGTTGCATTATTAAAAACCCCCAGTTCAGATTGTCGAAAGCTTTCTGTGCGTCGAGGAAGAGTAAGGCCATTTTTTCATCTGATTTTTGCTCATAATATTCCAGTATATTAATTATTGTTCTTGTGTTCTTGTTGATTTGCCTATTTGGAATGAAGCCATTTTGGTCTGGATGGATATAATTCACAATAATTTTCTTCATTCTCTGAGCCATGATCGATGTAAATAATTTATAGTCTGCGTTTAGGAGTGATATGGGTCTGTAGTTTTTGGTTTGAGTTAGATCTGAATCTTCTTTAGGTATCAATGTAATAATTGTCTCGATCCATGATTTAGGAATTTTAGCTTTTAAAATCGCTTCGTTCAGAACTTGTAATAAAATGTCATCCATTGACTGATTCTCGATTTTATAGAATTCTGCCGGGATACCATCTGGGCCTGGTGTTTTATTGTTGTTCTGCTTCTTCTTTGCTTCAATTAATTCTAACATCGATATTGGTCTGTTCAAGAGTTCTCTTTGAGTTTCTTTTATTTCTTGGATATTGGCTTTGTTTATATATTCTTTTACTTTCTCCAATTGGATTTCTTCCTGCGTATATAGTTCCTGATAGAAATTCCTTACAATTCGCTTTTTTGCCTCATTCATATGCTGTAGTTGCCCTTGTTCATCTTGAAGTTGGTGTATTAGTCTTTTCTCCTTTTCTTTCTTTAATTTATATGCCAACCAACGTCCTGTTTTATTAGCAGATTCAAATTGGTTTTGCTTTGCCATTTTAATCTTCCTAGCTATTTCTGTTGTTGTTATTAAATTTATTTCGTGTTTGATATGTTTTATTTTTTCCTTAATCTCTTTCCCATCTGGTCTGTTCTGTAATTCTACTTCTAGTTTTCCGAGCTCAGTCATTAGGTTATCCCTTCTTTGTTGTTTCTCTCTGTTTTTCTTCACCTTGAATGAGATTGTTAATCCTCTTATATATGCTTTTGTGGCATCCCATAGAATTTGTAATGATGTATGTTCCTTTTTGTTTATTTGAAAAAATATCTCCATCTCTTTCTTTATCATCTCTATGTATTCTTTATCTTTGGTGATTTCTCTATCCATCATCCATCTTCCTCTCCTTGACCGGCCTTTCCAGACTATTGTTATAGGACTGTGGTCTGCCCATATGTTCGGTGTGATTTCAATTTCTTTTATGCTTTCTCTTAGTTCTGCCGTCATCCAGGCCATATCTAGTCTGGACCAAGACTGATGGGGATTTGAATAATATGTATACTGTTTTTTAGTTTTATTCAATTCTCTCCAGGCATCTTTCAGTTGTAACTCTTGAGTCATGTCCTTAAAAGTATCCGGTAGTGTCTTTTTCTTAGATTTGTTTTTTTTGTTACTTTGGTAGTCATAGTCCATATCTACAATTGCGTTATAGTCCCCTATTATGCATATGTGTTCGTAGTCTAATTCTTTAATTTTGTCGTGTAGCTTTTTAAAGTATTCTTTTTGGTTCCCGTTTGGAGCATATATTGATACTAATAACATATTTCGGGCCTCTGTCTTAATATTGACCATTAATATCCTACCATCCCCGTCTGTGTAAATTTGTTTTGCCTGGATATGGTTTTTAACGTATATTGCAATGCCTCTTTTTTTTTGGTCTGATAGTGAGGTAAATAATGATCCAAGTTTTCTGTTTTCTAATAATTTTTTGTGTTGTTTTTTAATGTGTACTTCTTGTAAATTGATAATGTCTGTATCTAATTTTTGAAGTTTTTTAAAGATATGTGTTCTTTTGGTTGGTAGATTAAGGCCATTTATGTTAATTGAAATTAATTTCAATTCTTGTCCCATTTCCTTTAGTTTTTGTTTGTTAGTTTGAGTTTACTTGTGTTTCTTGTTACCATTTGTGTTTTCCCCCTAGCCCCTTCTCTTTCAATCCTCTCCTTTTCCCTAGACTCCTTTTCTTCCTTTCCTTTTTTTGTTTCCCCCGAGGGGTGTTCCTGGTTTGTATTATCTGAGTCACACCTAGTTTCCTGTTCTTCTTCTATTATAAAATGCGTGTCAAAAAATTCTTGTGCCTTCTCTATCGTGTCAATTTTATATTTTTTGTCATCCCAGGATATTAGAATTCCCTCTGGCACCAGCCAGCGGAACATTATTTTATGTTGGTTCAGTAGGGTTGTCAAGAAATTATAGTTTTTCCTATATTCTCTTATTCTTCTTGGGACTTGTTTTAAGGTTATTATTTCTTTCCCTTTGTAGCATGGTTTCTCCTCTCTCATTAGTGTATAAATCTCATCTTTAACAGTTTTACGTGCAAATCTGACATGTATTTCTCCAGGTAGTTTGTGCCTACGGGCATAATTCGTATGCACTCTATAAATTTCGTCAATTTCCCTACTAATATCGTTTTTTTCCTTTTGGGAAGCCTCCACTAATATCCCTGTCATCAAGTCTCTTAGATCTTCTCCCTTTGTTTCTGCTATATTTTGAAACCGTAAAAAGAAAGATGCCTTTTCTAATTCTAAATGGGTAATTGATTCTTCAAGTTCTCTGTTTACTTCCATTTGATTTTGTTCGATGTTATCTATCTTCTTCTCCGATTGGACCATTTTGGCTTCTATATTTTGAATTCGTTCTTCGTTTTTAACTATGTTTTGTTGTATTCTTTCAATCTTATCGTCCATTTTTTTTATATTGTCGTTTATTTGTCCTACTTCTAATTTCAGTTCTTCATGATTCTTTTTGGTTTCTTCGTGGTTATTCGCTATTGTTTCTTGGGTCTTGTTCATCCCCTCCTGAATCATAGCCAATATAGAATGTATATTCTGTATGTTGTGTGTAGTAGCAGCTTTATCCTTGTCTGTAGTTAGCATCGTGTCAATGGTTTTTTGTTGTGCCGGTGAGGATTGTATGGGTGCTGGTTTTTTCCCTTGTTTAGTTATTGTTATTGAGGATGTTGCCATCGTTTTTTGTATTATTTTTTTCCAAATTTTCATACACTGATTGGGGGTAATTGAAATATCGTTATATAGGAGTCAAATTGATTAATTCAGTGGGGTTAAGGGGAAATACAGTGTTTTAGCAATTCATTTTCCTATTCTTATTCCTAAACAGTGTAATATCGTCAATATTTAAATACCAAATTATATTAATACTTAAATTCACATTAAGCCTAAACAATTCATGCGTACCTTTGTATAATAAACCTATGTAGTCTAAGATTCCCTATAAATCGTCTAAGATATTCTATTAGGTTCTATATGTATTTAAGTTATATCACCATTACCAATGTATAGTATTTATATTAATTATCACAATTATTATTCCTTATTATTCCTTAATATTATCTATAACAGTTTCTTTACAGTATCTATGTTAGTATCTAAATTTCCAATCAATACACAATATACAATATATTACTATAGAATCTATTGTCTTAATTCAATGAGATAGAAAACCATAAGACAGTAAAAGAGAGAAAAAAAAATGTATAAATTAATCTTAAGTCAATTAATACGTATTATATTAACTTCAAAATTAGTATTAGTATTATTTAGACAGAGTTAATTAAACTGTAGTTGGATTTTATGATATAAATAAGATAGCTATCTTTGATAATAGATGTTAAAAGTTCTCCATTAAGTCACTTTCAGACCAATTGAAATTACTTCCTTTCCCTTCTTCCTTCGTTCTTCAGTTCGCCTTTAGCTCGCCCAGCTTTCACAGTTCTGTTGCAATAATTCCCGTTGAAACAGTAAGGTAATTGTTCCGATTTGTAGCAAGTTATATCTCCTCTGCCAGCAGCATCAATGTGTCCAATGTCTTACTACCAGTCCTTTATCTGTGGTTTGGATTTATTATTACTGCTGGATACAAAGTAAAAAATCCTTCTCCAAGTCCTCGATCCTCAGTCCACCTTTCACTCCGTTTAGCTGATTCCCTTTTGCCCACAACAGACTTAAAGAGTCTTAATTCTTAAGTTTCACTTTCTACTATCCCTTTCTCCAATAGTCTTTATTCTTTGTTAAATCAAAACGCGTTATTTATAAAATTATAATCCACCGCTTGCTTGTAATCCTTTCCTTCCGTCTCTCGTCCTTTCGCCAGTCAAATCTGCGCTGTCACTGTGAGTGTTAGTTTCCGCTCCGATCACTTTCTCTCGCCGCTTGTCTGGCGATCTTACCGCCGCTTTTAGGAGTCCTCTTCCCGCCGATGTTTTAAATCCTTAACTCTTTGTAAATATACCGTTCACTTTTCAGATGATTTAGTCCAATTACCGAAGTTTCTCTCTGCAATCTTCGCTTCCACCCTTATCGGTTGACAGCGCTCCGGCCAGCCAAAATGGCTGGTTTTTTTCCCGGTTGGAATTAGGGGGTTTTCCTCTGAACCTTCGGGGTGATTGCTGTCACTCCGAGGTCCTAGGGAGTCCTCCTTTTTCTATCGACCTCTCCGTGGTCGATAGTGCCAGCAACGGCTTCCAATCAAGAAATTTGGAACTTCGGGGACGGAGCCTCGTTCCCCTCGTTCCTTGCACGCTGACGTCACCGCCGGAAGTCCAACTGGAAGACAACTTTCACCTGTCCTCTTGTGAGTTACAAGTTCCAGGTTATGCCATTCGGGTTGCAGGGGGCTCCCGCAGTATTTATGCAAGTTATTAATAGTGTGCTCTATGACCATTTGTATAGGGGAGTCCTAGTCTATTTGGACGATATCCTGATATATTCCACCACCATGGAAGAACATACACAACTTGTGAGACAGGTTCTAACAAAACTGTTAAATGCCCAGTTATTTGTGAAACTTTCAAAATGTGAGTTTCATAAAACAGAGATTGACTATCTTGGATTCAGGATCACGGGAGAGGGGATAGAAATGGACCCCAACAAGGTGAAAACAGTGTTAGAATGGCAGGCTCCAAAGACCCGAAGGCAGCTACAAAGCTTCCTCGGGTTTGCAAACTTTTATAGAAGGTTCATTCCCACATTTGCCCAGATAGCCCTACCCCTAACAGATCTTCTACAAACACGGGATCTGGGGTTAGGAAAACCAAAACCAAAACAGATACTAGAATGGACACGATCCTGTCAAAGGGCGTTCGAGACTTTGAAATTTCTATTCGCCAGAGAACCAATACTTCGGCATCCTGATACGACACAGCTGTTCGTTATCCAAGCGGATGCAAGCGAGGTAGCAGTGGGTGGAGTCCTGCTACAATGGGACACTCAAGGCATACTCCACCCATGTGCGTACACCTCTCGAAAACTAACTCCCACAGAACGGAACTGGACCGTGTGGGAAAAGGAGGCTTATGACATCAAATGGGCTCTTCAGACCTAGAGACATTTGCTAGAAGGCACCAATGTGCAGTCCGAAGTATGGATGGATCATAAGAACTTGGAGGCTCTGCAGACACCCCGTAGGTTATCACCCAAACAAGCAAGATGGGCACAATATTTCCGCAGGTTTACGTTTACACTGAAGACCATGCCAGGTGGAAAAAATTATTTAGCGGATGCTCTATCTCGTATGCCCCAATATGAGAGTAAGTGGGATGACTCACCACAATCCTTGCTGCTGCCTCGGCAAACAGGAAAACAAGTAAGAGATGTACCCCAGGCGGTATCCCCCTGGATAGTAGACTTAAAAAAGGAAATAGCGACGGACCCCTGGTTAGCAACGAATCGCCAGTTAGTGACGCAGAGAGGAGGATTGGCATGGAGGGGGGACAAATTGTATATCCCAAACTC